>NC_140591.1:259687164-260324964 GCF_964204655.1 Triturus cristatus | reverse complement strand
GTTTTTGAACCATAGCTCTGCTGGCACCTAAGGAAACCTAGCAAACCTATACATTTTTGAAAACTAGATACCCAGGGGAATCCAGGATGGGGTGATTTGACTGCCTCCCACCAGGTTCTGTTACCCAGAATCCCTAGCAAGCCTAAACAATTGCCAAAAAAAATACATTTTCCCCACATTTCTGTGGTGGAAAGTTCTGGAATCTGCATGGATCCACAAATTTCCACCCACCCCGTGTTCCCCAAAGTCTTTCGAGAAAAATGGTACCTCACTTGTGTGGGTCGGCCTAGTGCCCGCAACTGGAAACAGTGCAAAACGCAACGTGGACACACCTCAATTTTGCAGTGAAAAATGACCCTTTTTTGGCAAAGTGCCTAGCTGTAGTTTTTGAACCATAGCTCTGCCGGCATCTAGGAAAATCTAGCAAACCTATACATTTTTGAAAACTAGACACCCAGGGGCATCCAGGATGGGGTGACTTGACTGCCTCCCACCAGGTTCTGTTACCCAGAATCCCTTGCAAACCAAAAAAAGTGCCAAAAAAACACATTTTCCCCACATTTCTCTGGTGGAAAGTTCTGGAATCTGTGTGGATCCGCAAATTTCCACCCACCCCGCATTCCCCAAAATCTTCCCAAAAAAATGGTACTTCACTTGTGTGGATCGGCCTAGTGCCCGCGGCAGGAAACGGCGCAAAACATAACGTGGACACACCTCAATTTCGCAGCGAAAAATGACCCTTTTTTGGCGAAGTGCCTAGCTGTAGTTTTTGAACCATAGCTCTGCTGGCACATAGGGAAACCTAGCAAAGCTATACATTTTTGAAAACTAGACACCCAGGGGAACCCAGGATGGGGTGACTTGACTGCCTCCCACCAGGTTCTGTTACCCAGAATCCCTAGCAAGCCTAAAAAATTGCCAAAAAAATACATTTTCCCCACATTTCTGTGGTGGAAAGTTCTGGAATCTGCGTGGATCCACAAATTTCCACCCACCCCGTGTTCCCCAAAGTCTTCCGAGAAAAATGGTACCTCACTTGTGTGGGTCGGCCTAGTGCCCGCAACTGGAAACGGTGCAAAACGCAACGTGGACACACCGCAATTTTGCAGTGAAAAATGACCTTTTTTTGGCAAAGTGCCTAGCTGTAGTTTTTGAACCATAGCTCTGCCGGCATCTAGGGAAATCTAGCAAACCTATACATTTTTGAAAACTAGACACCCAGGGGAATCCAGGATGGGGTGACTTGACTGCCTCCCACCAGGTTCTGTTACCCAGAATCCCTAGCAAACCTAAACAATTGCCCAAAAAAATACATTTTCCCCACATTTCTGTGGTGGAAAGTTCTGGAATCTGCGTGGATCCACAAATTTTCACCCACCCCGTGTTCCCCAAAGTCTTCCGAGAAAAATGGTACCTCACTTGTGTGGGTCGGCCCAGTGACCGCGACAGGAAACGGCGCAAAACACAACATAAACACACCGCAATTTCGCTGTGAAAAATTACCCTTTTTTGGCAAAGTGCCTAGCTGTAGTTTTTGAACCATAGCTCTGCTGGCACCTAAGGAAACCTAGCAAACCTATACATTTTTTAAAACTAGATACCCACGGGAATCCAGGATGGGGTGATTTGACTGCCTCCCACCAGGTTCTGTTACCCAGAATCCCTAGCAAGCCTAAACAATTGCCAAAAAAAATACATTTTCCCCACATTTCTGTGGTGGAAAGTTCTGGAATCTGCGTGGATCCACAAATTTCCACCCACCCCGTGTTCCCCAAAGTCTTCCGAGAAAAATGGTACCTCACTTGTGTGGGTCGGCCTAGTGCCCGCAACTGGAAACGGTGCAAAACGCAACGTGGACACACCTCAATTTTGCAGTGAAAAATGACCCTTTTTTGGCAAAGTGCCTAGCTGTAGTTTTTGAACCATAGCTCTGCCGGCATCTAGGGAAATCTAGCAAACCTATACATTTTTGAAAACTAGACACCCAGGGGCATCCAGGATGGCGTGACTTGACTGCCTCCCACCAGGTTCTGTTACACAGAATCCCTTGCAAACCAAAAAAAGTACCAAAAAAACACATTTTCCCCACATTTCTCTGGTGGAAAGTTCTGGAATCTGTGTGGATCCGCAAATTTCCACCCACCCCGCATTCCCCAAAATCTTCCCAAAAAAATGGTACTTCACTTGTGTGGGTCGGCCTAGTGCCCGCGGCAGGAAACGGCGCAAAACATAACGTGGACACACCTCAATTTCGCAGCGAAAAATGACCCTTTTTTGGCGAAGTGCCTAGCTGTAGTTTTTGAACCATAGCTCTGCCGGCACCTAGGGAAACCTAGCAAACCTATACATTTTTGAAAACTAGACACCCAGGGGAATCCAGGATTGGGTGACTTGACTGCCTCCCACCAGGTTCTGTTACCCAGAATCCCTTGCAAACCTAAAACATTGCCAAAAAAACAAATTTTCCCCACATTTCTGTGGTGGAAAGTTGTGGAAACTGCGTGGATCCACAAATTTCCACCCACCCAGTGTTCCCCAACGTCTTCCGAGAAAAATTGTATCTCACTTGTGTGGGTCGGCCTAGTGCCCGCGACAGGAAGCGGCGCAAAACGTAATGTGGACACACCTCAATTTTGCAGTGAAAAATGACCCTTTTTTTGGCAAAGTCCCTAGATGTAGTTTTTGAACCATAGCTCTGCTGGCACATAGGGAAACCTAGCAAAGCTATACATTTTTGAAAACTAGACACCCAGGGGAACCCAGGATGGGGTGACTTGACTGCCTCCCACCAGGTTCTGTTACCCAGAATCCCTAGCAAGCCTAAACAATTGCCAAAAAAATACATTTTCCCCACATTTCTGTGGTGGAAAGTTCTGGAATCTGCGTGGATCCACAAATTTCCACCCACCCCGTGTTCCCCAAAGTCTTCCGAGAAAAATGGTACCTCACTTGTGTGGGTCGGCCTAGTGCCCGCAACTGGAAACGGTGCAAAACGCAATGTGGACACACCTCAATTTTGCAGTGAAAAATGACCCTTTTTTGGCAAAGTGCCTAGCTGTAGTTTTTGAACCATAGCTCTGCCGGCATCTAGGGAAATCTAGCAAACCTATACATTTTTGAAAACTAGACACCCAGGGGAATCCAGGATGGGGTGACTTAACTGCCTCCCACCAGGTTCTGTTACCCAGAATCCCTAGCAAACCTAAACAATTGCCCCAAAAAATATATTTTCCCCACATTTCTGTGGTGGAAAGTTCTGGAATCTGCGTGGATCCACAAATTTTCACCCACCCCGTGTTCCCCAAAGTCTTCCGAGAAAAATGGTACCTCACTTGTGTGGGTCGGCCCAGTGACCGCGACAGGAAACGGCGCAAAACACAACATAAACACACCGCAACTTCGCTGTGAAAAATGACCCTTTTTTGGCAAAGTGCCTAGCTGTAGTTTTTGAAACATAGCTCTGCTGGCACCTAAGGAAACCTAGCAAACCTATACATTTTTGAAAACTAGATACCCAGGGGAATCCAGGATGGGGTGACTTGACTGCCTCCCACCAGGTTCTGTTACCCAGAATCCCTTGCAAACCAAAAAAAGTGCCAAAAAAACACATATTCCCCACATTTCTCTGGTGGAAAGTTCTGGAATCTGTGTGGATCCGCAAATTTCCACCCACCCCGCATTCCCCAAAATCTTCCCAAAAAAATGGTACTTCACTTGTGTGGGTCGGCCTAGTGCCCGCGGCAGGAAACGGCGCAAAACATAACGTGGACACACCTCAATTTCGCAGCGAAAAATGACCCTTTTTTGGCGAAGTGCCTAGCTGTAGTTTTTGAACCATAGCTCTGCCGGCACCTAGGGAAACCTAGCAAACCTATACATTTTTGAAAACTAGACACCCAGGGAAATCCAGGATTGGGTGACTTGACTGCCTCCCACCAGGTTCTGTTACCCAGAATCCCTTGCAAACCTAAAACATTGCCAAAAAAACAAATTTTCCCCACATTTCTGTGGTGGAAAGTTGTGGAAACTGCGTGGATCCACAAATTTCCACCCACCCAGTGTTCCCCAACGTCTTCCGAGAAAAATGGTACCTCACTTGTGTGGGTCGGCCTAGTGCCCGCGACAGGAAGCGGCGCAAAACGTAATGTGGACACACCTCAATTTTGCAGTGAAAAATGACCCTTTTTTGGCAAAGTCCCTAGCTGTAGTTTTTGAACCATAGCTCTGCTGGCACATAGGGAAACCTAGCAAAGCTATACATTTTTGAAAACTAGACACCCAGGGGAACCCAGGATGGAGTGACTTGACTGCCTCCCACCAGGTCCTGTTACCCAGAATCCCTAGCAAGCCTAAACAATTGCCAAAAAAAATACATTTTTATCCCGACATTTCTGTAGTAGAAAGTTCTGGAATCTGCGTGGATCCACAAATTTCCACCCACCCCGTGTTCCCCAAAGTCTTCCAAGAAAAATGGTACCTCACTTGTGTGGGTCGGCCTAGTGCCCGCAACTGGAAACGGTGCAAAACGCAACGTGGACACACCGCAATTTTGCAGTGAAAAATGACCTTTTTTTGACAAAGTGCCTAGCTGTAGTTTTTGAACCATAGCTCTGCCGGCATCTAGGGAAATCAAGCAAACCTATACATTTTTGAAAACTAGACACCCAGGGGAATCCAGGATGGGGTGACTTGACTGCCTCCCACCAGGTTCTGTTACCCAGAATCTCTAGCCAACCTAAACAATTGCCAAAAAAAATACATTTTCCCCACATTTCTGTGGTGGAAAGTTCTGGAATCTGCGTGGATCCACAAATTTCCACCCACCCCGTGTTCCCCAAAGTCATCGATTAAAATAGTACCTCACTTGTGTGGGTCGGCCTAGTGCCCGCAACTGGAAACGGTGCAAAACGCAACGTGGACACACCTCAATTTTGCAGTGAAAATGACCCTTTTTTGGCAAAGTGCCTAGCTGTAGTTTTTGAACCATAGCTCTGCCGGCATCTAGGGAAATCTAGCAAACCTATAAATTTTTGAAAACTAGACACCCAGGGGCATCCAGGATGGGGTGACTTGACTGCCTCCCACCAGGTTCTGTTACCCAGAATCCCTTGCAAACCAAAAAAAGTGCCAAAAAAACACATTTTCCCCACATTTCTCTGGTGGAAAGTTCTGGAATCTGTGTGGATCCGCAAATTTCCACGCACCCCGCATTCCCCAAAATCTTCCCAAAAAAATAGTACTTCACTTGTGTGGGTCGGCCTAGTGCCCGCGGCAGGAAACGGCGCAAAACATAACGTGGACACACCTCAATTTCGCAGCGAAAAATGACCCTTTTTTGGCGAAGTGCCTAGCTGTAGTTTTTGAACCATAGCTCTGCCGGCACCTAGGGAAACCTAGCAAACCTATACATTTTTGAAAACTAGACACCCAGGGGAATCCAGGATTGGGTGACTTGACTGCCTCCCACCAGGTTCTGTTACCCAGAATCCCTTGCAAACCTAAAACATTGCCAAAAAAACAAATTTTCCCCACATTTCTGTGGTGGAAAGTTGTGGAAACTGCGTGGATCCACAAATTTCCACCCACCCAGTGTTCCCCAACGTCTTCCGAGAAAAATGGTACCTCACTTGTGTGGGTCGGCCTAGTGCCCGCGACAGGAAGCGGCGCAAAACGTAATGTGGACACACCTCAATTTTGCAGTGAAAAATGACCCTTTTTTGGCAAAGTCCCTGGCTGTAGTTTTTGAACCATAGCTCTGCTGGCACATAGGGAAACCTAGCAAAGCTATACATTTTTGAAAACTAGACACCCAGGGGAACCCAGGATGGGGTGACTTGACTGCCTCCCACCAGGTTCTGTTACCCAGAATCCCTAGCAAGCCTAAAAAATTGCCCAAAAAATACATTTCCCCACATTTCTGTGGTGGAAAGTTCTGGAATCTGCGTGGATCCACAAATGTCCACCCACCCCGTGTTCCCCAAAGTCTTCCGAGAAAAATGGTACCTCACTTGTGTGGGTCGGCCTAGTGCCCGCAACTGGAAACGGTGCAAAACGCAACGTGGACACACCGCAATTTTGCAGTGAAAAATGACATTTTTTTGGCAAAGTGCCTAGCTGTAGTTTTTGAACCATAGCTCTGCCGGCATCTAGGGAAATCTAGCAAACCTATACATTTTTGAAAACTAGACACCCAGGGGAATCCAGGATGGGGTGACTTGACTGCCTCCCACCAGGTTCTGTTACCCAGAATCCCTAGCAAACCTAAACAATTGCCCAAAAAAATACATTTTCCCCACATTTCTGTGGTGGAAAGTTCTGGAATCTGCGTGGATCCACAAATTTTCACCCACCCCGTGTTCCCCAAAGTCTTCCGAGAAAAATGGTACCTCACTTGTGTGGGTCGGCCTAGTGCCCGCAACTGGAAACGGTGCAAAACGCAACGTGGACACACCGCAATTTTGCAGTGAAAAATGACATTTTTTTGGCAAAGTGCCTAGCTGTAGTTTTTGAACCATAGCTCTGCCGGCATCTAGGGAAATCTAGCAAACCTATACATTTTTGAAAACTAGACACCCAGGGGAATCCAGGATGGGGTGACTTGACTGCCTCCCACCAGGTTCTGTTACCCAGAATCCCTAGCAAGCCTAAACAATTGCCAAAAAAATACATTTTCCCCACATTTCTGTGGTGGAAAGTTCTGGAATCTGCGTGGATCCACAAATTTCCACCCACCCCGTGTTCCCCAAAGTCTTCCGAGAAAAATGGTACCTCACTTGTGTGGGTCGGCCTAGTGCCCGCAACTGGAAACGGTGCAAAACGCAATGTGGACACACCTCAATTTTGCAGTGAAAAATGACCCTTTTTTGGCAAAGTGCCTAGCTGTAGTTTTTGAACCATAGCTCTGCCGGCATCTAGGGAAATCTAGCAAACCTATACATTTTTGAAAACTAGACACCCAGGGGAATCCAGGATGGGGTGACTTAACTGCCTCCCACCAGGTTCTGTTACCCAGAATCCCTAGCAAACCTAAACAATTGCCCCAAAAAATATATTTTCCCCACATTTCTGTGGTGGAAAGTTCTGGAATCTGCGTGGATCCACAAATTTTCACCCACCCCGTGTTCCCCAAAGTCTTCCGAGAAAAATGGTACCTCACTTGTGTGGGTCGGCCCAGTGACCGCGACAGGAAACGGCGCAAAACACAACATAAACACACCGCAACTTCGCTGTGAAAAATGACCCTTTTTTGGCAAAGTGCCTAGCTGTAGTTTTTGAAACATAGCTCTGCTGGCACCTAAGGAAACCTAGCAAACCTATACATTTTTGAAAACTAGATACCCAGGGGAATCCAGGATGGGGTGACTTGACTGCCTCCCACCAGGTTCTGTTACCCAGAATCCCTAGCAAACCTAAACAATTGCCAAAAAAAATACATTTTCCCCACATTTCTGTGGTGGAAAGTTCTGGAATCTGCGTGGATCCACAAATTTCCACCCACCCCATGTTCCCCAAAGTCATCGAGAAAAATGGTACCTCACTTGTGTGGGTCGGCCTAGTGCCCGCAACTGGAAACGGTGCAAAACGTAACGTGGACACACCTCAATTTTGCAGTGAAAAATGACCCTTTTTTGGCAAAGTGCCTAGCTGTATTTTTTGAACCATAGCTCTGCCGGCATCTAGGGAAATCTAGCAAACCTATACATTTTTGAAAACTAGACACCCAGGGGCATCCAGGATGGGGTGACTTGACTGCCTCCCACCAGGTTCTGTTACCCAGAATCCCTTGCAAACCAAAAAAAGTGCCAAAAAAACACATATTCCCCACATTTCTCTGGTGGAAAGTTCTGGAATCTGTGTGGATCCGCAAATTTCCACCCACCCCGCATTCCCCAAAATCTTCCCAAAAAAATGGTACTTCACTTGTGTGGGTCGGCCTAGTGCCCGCGGCAGGAAACGGCGCAAAACATAACGTGGACACACCTCAATTTCGCAGCGAAAAATGACCCTTTTTTGGCGAAGTGCCTAGCTGTAGTTTTTGAACCATAGCTCTGCCGGCACCTAGGGAAACCTAGCAAACCTATACATTTTTGAAAACTAGACACCCAGGGAAATCCAGGATTGGGTGACTTGACTGCCTCCCACCAGGTTCTGTTACCCAGAATCCCTTGCAAACCTAAAACATTGCCAAAAAAACAAATTTTCCCCACATTTCTGTGGTGGAAAGTTGTGGAAACTGCGTGGATCCACAAATTTCCACCCACCCAGTGTTCCCCAACGTCTTCCGAGAAAAATGGTACCTCACTTGTGTGGGTCGGCCTAGTGCCCGCGACAGGAAGCGGCGCAAAACGTAATGTGGACACACCTCAATTTTGCAGTGAAAAATGACCCTTTTTTGGCAAAGTCCCTAGCTGTAGTTTTTGAACCATAGCTCTGCTGGCACATAGGGAAACCTAGCAAAGCTATACATTTTTGAAAACTAGACACCCAGGGGAACCCAGGATGGAGTGACTTGACTGCCTCCCACCAGGTCCTGTTACCCAGAATCCCTAGCAAGCCTAAACAATTGCCAAAAAAAATACATTTTTATCCCGACATTTCTGTAGTAGAAAGTTCTGGAATCTGCGTGGATCCACAAATTTCCACCCACCCCGTGTTCCCCAAAGTCTTCCAAGAAAAATGGTACCTCACTTGTGTGGGTCGGCCTAGTGCCCGCAACTGGAAACGGTGCAAAACGCAACGTGGACACACCGCAATTTTGCAGTGAAAAATGACCTTTTTTTGACAAAGTGCCTAGCTGTAGTTTTTGAACCATAGCTCTGCCGGCATCTAGGGAAATCTAGCAAACCTATACATTTTTGAAAACTAGACACCCAGGGGAATCCAGGATGGGGTGACTTGACTGCCTCCCACCAGGTTCTGTTACCCAGAATCTCTAGCCAACCTAAACAATTGCCAAAAAAAATACATTTTCCCCACATTTCTGTGGTGGAAAGTTCTGGAATCTGCGTGGATCCACAAATTTCCACCCACCCCGTGTTCCCCAAAGTCATCGATTAAAATAGTACCTCACTTGTGTGGGTCGGCCTAGTGCCCGCAACTGGAAACGGTGCAAAACGCAACGTGGACACACCTCAATTTTGCAGTGAAAATGACCCTTTTTTGGCAAAGTGCCTAGCTGTAGTTTTTGAACCATAGCTCTGCCGGCATCTAGGGAAATCTAGCAAACCTATAAATTTTTGAAAACTAGACACCCAGGGGCATCCAGGATGGGGTGACTTGACTGCCTCCCACCAGGTTCTGTTACCCAGAATCCCTTGCAAACCAAAAAAAGTGCCAAAAAAACACATTTTCCCCACATTTCTCTGGTGGAAAGTTCTGGAATCTGTGTGGATCCGCAAATTTCCACGCACCCCGCATTCCCCAAAATCTTCCCAAAAAAATAGTACTTCACTTGTGTGGGTCGGCCTAGTGCCCGCGGCAGGAAACGGCGCAAAACATAACGTGGACACACCTCAATTTCGCAGCGAAAAATGACCCTTTTTTGGCGAAGTGCCTAGCTGTAGTTTTTGAACCATAGCTCTGCCGGCACCTAGGGAAACCTAGCAAACCTATACATTTTTGAAAACTAGACACCCAGGGGAATCCAGGATTGGGTGACTTGACTGCCTCCCACCAGGTTCTGTTACCCAGAATCCCTTGCAAACCTAAAACATTGCCAAAAAAACAAATTTTCCCCACATTTCTGTGGTGGAAAGTTGTGGAAACTGCGTGGATCCACAAATTTCCACCCACCCAGTGTTCCCCAACGTCTTCCGAGAAAAATGGTACCTCACTTGTGTGGGTCGGCCTAGTGCCCGCGACAGGAAGCGGCGCAAAACGTAATGTGGACACACCTCAATTTTGCAGTGAAAAATGACCCTTTTTTGGCAAAGTCCCTGGCTGTAGTTTTTGAACCATAGCTCTGCTGGCACATAGGGAAACCTAGCAAAGCTATACATTTTTGAAAACTAGACACCCAGGGGAACCCAGGATGGGGTGACTTGACTGCCTCCCACCAGGTTCTGTTACCCAGAATCCCTAGCAAGCCTAAAAAATTGCCCAAAAAATACATTTCCCCACATTTCTGTGGTGGAAAGTTCTGGAATCTGCGTGGATCCACAAATGTCCACCCACCCCGTGTTCCCCAAAGTCTTCCGAGAAAAATGGTACCTCACTTGTGTGGGTCGGCCTAGTGCCCGCAACTGGAAACGGTGCAAAACGCAACGTGGACACACCGCAATTTTGCAGTGAAAAATGACATTTTTTTGGCAAAGTGCCTAGCTGTAGTTTTTGAACCATAGCTCTGCCGGCATCTAGGGAAATCTAGCAAACCTATACATTTTTGAAAACTAGACACCCAGGGGAATCCAGGATGGGGTGACTTGACTGCCTCCCACCAGGTTCTGTTACCCAGAATCCCTAGCAAACCTAAACAATTGCCCAAAAAAATACATTTTCCCCACATTTCTGTGGTGGAAAGTTCTGGAATCTGCGTGGATCCACAAATTTTCACCCACCCCGTGTTCCCCAAAGTCTTCCGAGAAAAATGGTACCTCACTTGTGTGGGTCGGCCTAGTGCCCGCAACTGGAAACGGTGCAAAACGCAACGTGGACACACCGCAATTTTGCAGTGAAAAATGACATTTTTTTGGCAAAGTGCCTAGCTGTAGTTTTTGAACCATAGCTCTGCCGGCATCTAGGGAAATCTAGCAAACCTATACATTTTTGAAAACTAGACACCCAGGGGAATCCAGGATGGGGTGACTTGACTGCCTCCCACCAGGTTCTGTTACCCAGAATCCCTAGCAAGCCTAAACGATTGCCAAAAAAAATACATTTTCCCCATATTTCTGTGGTGGAAAGTTCTGGAATCTGCGTGGATCCACAAATTTCCACCCACCCCGTGTTCCCCAAAGTCTTCCGAGAAAAATGGTACCTCACTTGTGTGGGTCGGCCTAGTGCCCGCAGCTAGAAACGGTGCAAAACGCAACGTGGACACACCTCAATTTTGCAGTGAAAAATGACCCTTTTTTGGCAAAGTGCCTAGCTGTATTTTTTGAACCATAGCTCTGCCGGCATCTAGGGAAATCTAGCAAAGCTATACATTTTTGAAAACTAGACACCCAGGGGCATCCAGGATGGGGTGACTTGACTGCCTCCCACCAGGTTCTGTTACCCAGAATCCCTTGCAAACCAAAAAAAGTGCCAAAAAAACACATTTTCCCCACATTTCTCTGGTGGAAAGTTCTGGAATCTGTGTGGATCCGCAAATTTCCACCCACCCCGCATTCCCCAAAATCTTCCCAAAAAAATGGTACTTCACTTGTGTGGGTCGGCCTAGTGCCCGCGGCAGGAAACGGCGCAAAACATAACGTGGACACACCTCAATTTCGCAGCGAAAAATGACCCTTTTTTGGCGAAGTGCCTAGCTGTAGTTTTTGAACCATAGCTCTGCCGGCACCTAGGGAAACCTAGCAAACCTATACATTTTTGAAAACTAGACACCCAGGGAAATCCAGGATTGGGTGACTTGACTGCCTCCCACCAGGTTCTGTTACCCAGAATCCCTTGCAAACCTAAAACATTGCCAAAAAAACAAATTTTCCCCACATTTCTGTGGTGGAAAGTTGTGGAAACTGCGTGGATCCACAAATTTCCACCCACCCAGTGTTCCCCAACGTCTTCCGAGAAAAATGGTACCTCACTTGTGTGGGTCGGCCTAGTGCCCGCGACAGGAAGCGGCGCAAAACGTAATGTGGACACACCTCAATTTTGCAGTGAAAAATGACCCTTTTTTGGCAAAGTCCCTAGCTGTAGTTTTTGAACCATAGCTCTGCTGGCACATAGGGAAATCTAGCAAAGCTATACATTTTTGAAAACTAGACACCCAGGGGAACCCAGGATGGAGTGACTTGACTGCCTCCCACCAGGTCCTGTTACCCAGAATCCCTAGCAAGCCTAAACAATTGCCAAAAAAAATACATTTTCCCCACATTTCTGTAGTAGAAAGTTCTGGAATCTGCGTGGATCCACAAATTTCCACCCACCCCGTGTTCCCCAAAGTCTTCCAAGAGAAATGGTACCTCACTTGTGTGGGTCGGCCTAGTGCCCGCAACTGGAAACGGTGCAAAACGCAACGTGGACACACCGCAATTTTGCAGTGAAAAATGACCTTTTTTTGGCAAAGTGCCTAGCTGTAGTTTTTGAACCATAGCTCTGCCGGCATCTAGGGAAATCTAGCAAACCTATACATTTTTGAAAACTAGACACCCAGGGGAATCCAGGATGGGGTGACTTGACTGCCTCCCACCAGGTTCTGTTACCCAGAATCTCTAGCCAACCTAAACAATTGCCAAAAAAAATACATTTTCCCCACATTTCTGTGGTGGAAAGTTCTGGAATCTGCGTGGATCCACAAATTTCCACCCACCCCGTGTTCCCCAAAGTCATCGAGAAAAATAGTACCTCACTTGTGTGGGTCGGCCTAGTGCCCGCAACTGGAAACGGTGCAAAACGCAACGTGGACACACCTCAATTTTGCAGTGAAAATGACCCTTTTTTGGCAAAGTGCCTAGCTGTAGTTTTTGAACCATAGCTCTGCCGGCATCTAGGGAAATCTAGCAAACCTATAAATTTTTGAAAACTAGACACCCAGGGGCATCCAGGATGGGGTGACTTGACTGCCTCCCACCAGGTTCTGTTACCCAGAATCCCTTGCAAACCAAAAAAAGTGCCAAAAAAACACATTTTCCCCACATTTCTCTGGTGGAAAGTTCTGGAATCTGTGTGGATCCGCAAATTTCCACCCACCCCGCATTCCCCAAAATCTTCCCAAAAAAATGGTACTTCACTTGTGTGGGTCGGCCTAGTGCCTGCGGCAGGAAACGGCGCAAAACATAACGTGGACACACCTCAATTTTGCAGCGAAAAATTACCCTTTTTTGGCGAAGTGCCTAGCTGTAGTTTTTGAACCATAGCTCTGCCGGCACCTAGGGAAACCTAGCAAACCTATACATTTTTGAAAACTAGACACCCAGGGAAATCCAGGATTGGGTGACTTGACTGCCTCCCACCAGGTTCTGTTACCCAGAATCCCTTGCAAACCTAAAACATTGCCAAAAAAACAAATTTTCCCCACATTTCTATGGTGGAAAGTTGTGGAAACTGCGTGGATCCACAAATTTCCACCCACCCAGTGTTCCCCAACGTCTTCCGAGAAAAATGGTACCTCACTTGTGTGGGTCGGCCTAGTGCCCGCGACAGGAAGCGGCGCAAAACGTAATGTGGACACACCTCAATTTTGCAGTGAAAAATGACCCTTTTTTGGCAAAGTCCCTAGCTGTAGTTTTTGAACCATAGCTCTGCTGGCATTTAGGGAAACCTAGCAAAGCTATACATTTTTGAAAACTAGACACCCAGGGGAACCCAGGATGGAGTGACTTGACTGCCTCCCACCAGGTCCTGTTACCCAGAATCCCTAGCAAGCCTAAACAATTGCCAAAAAAAATACATTTTCCCCACATTTCTGTGGTGGAAAGTTCTGGAATCTGCGTGGATCCACAAATTTCCACCCACCCCGTGTTCCCCAACGTCTTCCAAGAAAAATGGTACCTCACTTGTGTGGGTCGGCCTAGTGCCCGCAACTGGAAACGGTGCAAAACGAACGTGGACACACCGCAATTTTGCAGTGAAAAATGACTTTTTTTTGGCAAAGTGCCTAGCTGTAGTTTTTGAACCATAGCTCTGCCGGCATCTAGGGAAATCTAGCAAACCTATACATTTTTGAAAACTAGACACCCAGGGGAATCCAAGATGGGGTGACTTGACTGCCTCCCACCAGGTTCTGTTACCCAGAATCTCTAGCCAACCTAAACAATTGCCAAAAAAAATACATTTTCCCCACATTTCTGTGGTGGAAAGTTCTGGAATCTGCGTGGATCCACAAATTTCCACCCACCCCGTGTTCCCCAAAGTCATCGAGAAAAATAGTACCTCACTTGTGTGGGTCGGCCTAGTGCCCGCAACTGGAAACGGTGCAAAACGCAACGTGGACACACCTCAATTTTGCAGTGAAAATGACCCTTTTTTGGCAAAGTGCCTAGCTGTAGTTTTTGAACCATAGCTCTGCCGGCATCTAGGGAAATCTAGCAAACCTATAAATTTTTGAAAACTAGACACCCAGGGGCATCCAGGATGGGGTGACTTGACTGCCTCCCACCAGGTTCTGTTACCCAGAATCCCTTGCAAACCAAAAAAAGTGCCAAAAAAACACATTTTCCCCACATTTCTCTGGTGGAAAGTTCTGGAATCTGTGTGGATCCGCAAATTTCCACGCACCCCGCATTCCCCAAAATCTTCCCAAAAAAATAGTACTTCACTTGTGTGGGTCGGCCTAGTGCCCGCGGCAGGAAACGGCGCAAAACATAACGTGGACACACCTCAATTTCGCAGCGAAAAATGACCCTTTTTTGGCGAAGTGCCTAGCTGTAGTTTTTGAACCATAGCTCTGCCGGCACCTAGGGAAACCTAGCAAACCTATACATTTTTGAAAACTAGACACCCAGGGGAATCCAGGATTGGGTGACTTGACTGCCTCCCACCAGGTTCTGTTACCCAGAATCCCTTGCAAACCTAAAACATTGCCAAAAAAACAAATTTTCCCCACATTTCTGTGGTGGAAAGTTGTGGAAACTGCGTGGATCCACAAATTTCCACCCACCCAGTGTTCCCCAACGTCTTCCGAGAAAAATGGTACCTCACTTGTGTGGGTCGGCCTAGTGCCCGCGACAGGAAGCGGCGCAAAACATAATGTGGACACACCTCAATTTTGCAGTGAAAAATGACCCTTTTTTGGCAAAGTCCCTAGCTGTAGTTTTTGAACGATAGCTCTACTGGCACATAGGGAAACCTAGCAAAGCTATACATTTTTGAAAACTAGACACCCAGGGGAACCCAGGATGGGGTGACTTGACTGCCTCCCACCAGGTTCTGTTACCCAGAATCCCTAGCAAGCCTAAAAAATTGCCAAAAAAATACATTTCCCCACATTTCTGTGGTGGAAAGTTCTGGAATCTGCGTGGATCCACAAATTTCCACCCACCCCGTGTTCCCCAAAGTCTTCCGAGAAAAATGGTACCTCACTTGTGTGGGTCGGCCTAGTGCACGCAACTGGAAACGGTGCAAAACGCAACGTGGACACACCGCAATTTTGCAGTGAAAAATGACATTTTTTTGGCAAAGTGCCTAGCTGTAGTTTTTGAACCATAGCTCTGCCGGCATCTAGGGAAATCTAGCAAACCTATACATTTTTGAAAACTAGACACCCAGGGGAATCCAGGATGGGGTGACTTGACTGCCTCCCACCAGGTTCTGTTACCCAGAATCCCTAGCAAACCTAAACAATTGCCCAAAAAAATACATTTTCCCCACATTTCTGTGGTGGAAAGTTCTGGAATCTGCGTGGATCCACAAATTTTCACCCACCCCGTGTTCCCCAAAGTCTTCCGAGAAAAATGGTACCTCACTTGTGTGGGTCGGCCCAGTGACCGCGACAGGAAACGGCGCAAAACACAACATAAAAACACACCGCAATTTCGCTGTGAAAAATTACCCTTTTTTGGCAAAGTGCCTAGCTGTAGTTTTTGAACCATAGCTCTGCTGGCACCTAAGGAAACCTAGCAAACCTATACATTTTTGAAAACTAGATACCCAGGGGAATCCAGGATGGGGTGATTTGACTGCCTCCCACCAGGTTCTGTTACCCAGAATCCCAAGCAAGCCTAAACGATTGCCAAAAAAAATACATTTCCCCACATTTCTGTGGTGGAAAGTTCTGGAATCTGCGTGGATCCACAAATTTCCACCCACCCCGTGTTCCCCAAAGTCTTCCGAGAAAAATGGTACCTCACTTGTGTGGGTCGGCCTTATGCCCGCAACTGGAAACGGTGCAAAACGCAACGTGGACACACCTCAATTTTGCAGTGAAAAATGCCCCTTTTTTGGCAAAGTGCCTAGCTGTAGTTTTTGAACCATAGCTCTGCCGGCATCTAGGGAAATCTAGCAAACCTATACATTTTTGAAAACTAGACACCCAGGGGCATCCAGGATGGGGTGACTTGACTGCCTCCCACCAGGTTCTGTTACCCAGAATCCCTTGCAAACCAAAAAAAGTGCCAAAAAAACACATTTTCCGCACATTTCTCTGGTGGAAAGTTCTGGAATCTGTGTGGATCCGCAAATTCCCACCCACCCCGCATTCCTCAAAATCTTCCCAAAAAAATGGTACTTCACTTGTGTGGGTCGGCCTAGTGCCCGCGGCAGGAAACGGCGCAAAACATAACGTGGACACACCTCAATTTCGCAGCGAAAAATGACCCTTTTTTGGCGAAGTGCCTAGCTGTAGTTTTTGAACCATAGTTCTGCCGGCACCCAGGGAAAACTAGCAAACCTATACATTTTTGAAAACTAGACACCCAGGGGAATCCAGGATTGGGTGACTTGACTGCCTCCCACCAGGTTCTGTTACCCAGAATCCCTTGCAAACCTAAAACATTGCCAAAAAAACAAATTTTCCCCACATTTCTGTGGTGGAAAGTTGTGGAAACTGCGTGGATCCACAAATTTCCACCCACCCAGTGTTCCCCAACGTCTTCCGAGAAAAATTGTACCTCACTTGTGTGGGTCGGCCTAGTGCCCGCGACAGGAAGCGGTGCAAAACGTAATGTGGACACACCTCAATTTTGCAGTGAAAAATGACCCTTTTTTTGGCAAAGTCCCTAGATGTAGTTTTTGAACCATAGCTCTGCTGGCACATAGGGAAACCTAGCAAAGCTATACATTTTTGAAAACTAGACACCCAGGGGAACCCAGGATGGGGTGACTTGACTGCCTCCCACCAGGTTCTGTTACCCAGAATCCCTAGCAAGCATAAACAATTGCCAAAAAAAATACATTTTCCCCACATTTCTGTGGTGGAAAGTTCTGGAATCTTCGTGGATCCACAAATTTCCACCCACCCCGTGTTCCCCAAAGTCTTCCGAGAAAAATGGTACCTCACTTGTGTGGGTCGGCCTAGTGTCCGCAACTGGAAACGGTGCAAAACGCAATGTGGACACACCTCAATTTTGCAGTGAAAAATGACCCTTTTTTGGCAAAGTGCCTAGCTGTAGTTTTTGAACCATAGCTCTGCCGGCATCTAGGCAAATCTAGCAAACCTATACATTTTTGAAAACTAGACACCCAGGGGAATCCAGGATGGGGTGACTTAACTGCCTCCCACCAGGTTCTGTTACCCAGAATCCCTAGCAAACCTAAACAATTGCCCAAAAAAATACATTTTCCCCACATTTCTGTGGTGGAAAGTTCTGGAATCTGCGTGGATCCACAAATTTTCACCCACCCCGTGTTCCCCACAGTCTTCCGAGAAAAATGGTACCTCACTTGTGTGGGTCGGCCCAGTGACCGCGACAGGAAACAGCGCAAAACACAACATAAACACATCGCAATTTCGCTGTGAAAAATGACCCTTTTTTGGCAAAGTGCCTAGCTGTAGTTTTTGAACCATAGCTCTGCTGGCACCTAAGGAAACCTAGCAAACCTATACATTTTTGAAAACTAGATACCCAGGGGAATCCAGGATGGGGTGACTTGACTGCCTCCCACCAGGTTCTGTTACCCAGAATCCCTAGCAAACCTAAACAATTGCCAAAAAAAATACATTTTCCCCACATTTCTGTGGTGGAAAGTTCTGGAATCTGCGTGGATCCACAAATTTCCACCCACCCCGTGTTCCCCAAAGTCATCGAGAAAATGGTACCTCACTTGTGTGGGTCGGCCTAGTGCCCGCAACTGGAAACGGTGCAAAACGCAACGTGGACACACCTCAATTTTGCAGTGAAAAATGACCCTTTTTTGGAAAAGTGCCTAGCTGTAGTTTTAGAACCATAGCTCTGCCGGCATCTAGGGAAATCTAGCAAACCTATACATTTTTTAAAACTAGACACCCCGGGGCATCCAGGATGGGGTGACTTGACTGCCTTCCACCAGGTTCTGTTACCCAGAATCCCTAGCAAACCTAAAAAATTGCCAAAAAAACACATTTCCCCACATTTCTGTGGTGGAAAGTTTTGGAATCTGCGTGGATCCACAAATTTCCACCCACCCCGCGTTCCCCAAAATCTTCCGAGAAAAATGGTACCTCACTTGTGTGGGTCGGCCTAGTGCCCGCGACAGGAAGCGGCGCAAAACCTAACGTGGACACACCTCAATTTCGCAGTGAAAAATAACCTTTTTTTGGCAAAGTGCCTAGCTGTAGTTTTGTAACCATAGCTCTGCTGGCACCTAAGGAAACCTAGCAAACCTATAAATTTTTGAAAACTAGAGACACAGGGGAATCCAGGATGGGGTGACTTGACTGCCTCCCACCAGGTTCTGTTACCCAGAATCCCTAGGAAACCTAAACAATTGCCCAAAAATAAAAATTTTCCCCACATTTCTGTGGTGGAAAGTTCTGGAATCTGCGTGGATCCTCAAATTTTCACCCACCCGTGTTCCCCAAAGTCTTCCGATAAAAATGGTACCTCACTTGTGTGGGTCGGCCCAGTGACCGCGACAGGAAACGGCGCAAAACACAACATAAACACACCGCAATTTCGCTGTGAAAAATGACCCTTTTTTGGCAAAGTGCCTAGCTGTAGTTTTTGAACCATAGCTCTGCTGGCACCTAAGGAAACCTAGCAAACCTATTACCCAGGGGAATCCAGGATGGGGTGACTTGACTGCCTCCCACCAGGTTCTGTTACCCAGAATCCCTAGCAAACCTAAACAATTGCCAAAAAGAATACATTTTCCCCACATTTCTGTGGTGGAAAGTTCTGGAATCTGCGTGGATCCACAAATTCCACCCACCCCGCGTTCCCCAAAATCTTCCGAGAAAAATGGTACCTCACTTGTGTGGGTCGGCCTAGTGCCCGCGACAGGAAGCGGCGCAAAACCTAACGTGGACACACCTCAATTTCGCAGTGAAAAATAACTAGGCCTGGGCAAAAATTTCGTTCCGTTCGCGGAAATTGCGATAATTTGACATTTTTGCGTTCCGCGGAGAGCGCAAAAATGTCAAAAATTCCGGTTTCCGCAGCTTGGCGATAATTTGTTTCTTGCTCGCGCTGTAAAATGATACATTCTTGCGCGCGCGCGATCGCCTTACCTGAATCCCTGCGTTCGCCGACAAGTTTTCTTGATCCGGTCGCGTTCTCCATGAGATGTTGTATTGTTTTTAGCCATTTGCGCTGTCTCGCGACAGTTCGCGCCCGCAGTGACGTCATGCGTCGCGCGATCACGTCTTTCTTCTCGCGATCATGCACCGCGAGAACAACTCAAAACAAGATGGCCGCGCCCGCAAGCAACCACATGGGTAAGTTGGCGACCCGCAACCATGCAGAAAATCTCGCGAACATGCCGGAAAAAAACTTCCGCATCTTCGCGATATTTCTGCTTGTTTGCGATAATTTTAAACATTCTCGCGATAATTTGCGAAGGTTAATTCCGCAAATTCCGCCCACCCCTAAAAATAACCCTTTTTTGGCAAAGTGCCTAGCTGTAGTTTTTGAACCATAGCTCTGCTGTCACCTAAGGAAACCTAGCAAACCTATACATTTTTGAAAACTAGATACCCAGGGGAATCCAGGATGGGGTGACTTGACTGGCTCCCACCAGGTTCTGTTACCCAGAATCCCTAGCAAACCTAAAAAATTGCCCAAAAAAATATATTTCTGTGGTGGAAAGTTCTGGAATCTGCGTGGATCCACAAATTTCCACCCACCCCGTGTTCCCCAAAGTGTTCCGAGAAAAATGGTACCTCACTTGTGTGGGTCGGTCTAGTGACCGCGACAGGAAATTGCGCAAAACGCAACATGGACACACCGCAATTTCGCTGTGAAAAATGACCCTTTTTTGGCAAAGTGCCTAGCTGTAGTTTTTTAACCATAGCTCTGCCGGCATCTAGGAAACCACGCAAACCTATACATTTTTGAAAACTAGACACCCAGGGGAATCCAGGATTGGGTGACTTGACTGCATCCCACCAGGGTCTGTTACCCAGAATCCCTTGCAAACCAAAAAAATTGCCAAAAAACCCACATTTTCCCCACATTTCTGTGGTGGAAAATTTTGGAATCTGCGTGGATCCACAAATTTCTATCCACCCCGCGTTCCCCAGAGTATTCCAAGAAAAATGGTACCTTAGTTGTGTGGGTCGGCCTAGTGCCCACGACAGGAAATGGCGCAAAATGTAACGTGGACACACCTCAATTTCGCAGTGAAAAATGACCCTTTTTTGGCAAAGTGCCTAGCTGTAGTTTTTGAACCATAGCTCTGCCGGCACCTAGGGAAACCTAGCAAATCTATACATTTTTGAAAACTAGACACCCAGGGGAATCCAGGATTGGGTGACTTGACTGCCTCTCACCAGGTTCTTTTACCGAGAATCCCTAGCAAACCTAAAAAATTGCCCAAAAAAACACATTTTCCCCATATTTCTGTGGTGGAAAGTTCTGGAATCTGCGTGGATCCACAAATTTCCACCCACCCCTTGTTCCCTAAAGTCTTCCGAGAAAAATGGTACCTCACTTGTGTGGGTCGGATTAGTGCCCGCGGCAGGAAACGGCGCAAAACGGATTGTGGACCCACCTCAATTTTGCAGTGAAAGATGAACCTTTTTTGGCAAAGTGCCTAGCTATAGTTTTTGATCTCTAGTGCTGCCGGCACCTAGGAAAACCTACCAAACACACACATTTCTGAAAACTATACACCCAGGGGATTCCAGGGCGGTATGGCTTGCATGGATCCCCCAACGTTTCCTTACCCAGAATGCCCTACAAACCTTGAATTTAGCTGAAAACATCACCTTTTTCACACAATTTTGTGTGGGAAAGTTGTGGCATCACCGGGCTGACACAAATTTCCTACCACCCAGCGTTCTCCCGGGTCTCCCGATAAAAACGGTTCCTCACTCATGTGGGAGGCCCAAGTACCTGCAACAGGCAAGGGCCCACAACGTAGTGAGGCAACATGAAAATTGCCTATCTCAAAACGACCTGGTTTTGCGGGGTGGGAGTCACTTGGTTTTTTGGCCCGGTGCTCGGCGGCCACCTAGGGAAACCTACCAAACTGACACATTTCTGAAAACTAGACACCCGATGATTCCAGGGAGGTATGGCTTGCGTGGATCCCCCAACGTTTCCTTACCCAGAATGCCCTGCAAACCTCAAATTTAGCTGAAAAAATCAACTTTTTCACACATTTTTGGTTGGGAAAGTTGTGGCATCACTGGGCTGACAAAAATTTCCTACCACCCAGCATTCCCCCGGGTCTCCCGATAAAAATGGTGCCTCACTGGTGTGGGAGGCCCAAGTACCCGTGACAGGCAAGGGCTCATAACGTGGTGAGGCGACATGAAAATTGCCTATCTCAAAACGACCTGGTTTTGCAAGGGGGGTCACTTGGTTTTTTGGCCCGGTGCTCGGCGGCCACCTAGGGAAACCTACCAAACCCACACATTTCTGAAAACTATACACCCGGGGGATTCCAGGGAGGTATGGCTTGCATGAATCCCCCTACGTTTCCTTACCCAGAATGCCCTGCAAACCTCAAATTTAGTGGGAAAATCACCTTTTTCACACTTTTATGTGTGGGAAAGTTGTTGGGATTACTGGGCTGACACAAATTTCCTACCACCCAGCGTTCCCCCGGGTCTCCCGATAAAAACAGTGCCTCACTCGTGTGGGAGGCCCAAGTACCCGCGACAGGGTGGGGGCATTGGTATGACCATTTTGGGCTGCCCCCACCACTATGCATAAAAAAAGCCTGTGTACTCGCTGGCGCCTAGTGGGCTTTCTGCCCCCCCAGGGGACATATCAGGGGCCACTGCCACCATCTGCCCTCCCAGGGGGGCAGACAGACTGGAATTTCTCTGGGGGTGGGGGTATTGTCATGCCCATTTTGGGGAGCCCCTACCCCTACACTAATAAAACAAAAAAATCCATGGTTTCTAGTGGGCTTTCTACGCCCCCCAGGGGGGCCAGATTGGGGGCTACAGCTCCGATCTGCCTCCTGGGGGGCAGAAAGACTGTCATTTTTGTGGGGGGGAGGGTGGGGGCATTGGTGTACCAGTTTCGGGCAGCCCACACCCTAAAAACAATTGCGCAAAAATAATCCCTGGTGGATAGTGGGCTTTCTGCCCCTCTGGGGGGGGCAGATTGGGGGCTACTGCCCCATCTGCCCTGAGGGGGGGGGCAGAAAGGCTGTAATGGTGGCGGGGGAGGAGGCATTGGCGTGCCCGTTTCAGGCAGCCTCCACCCTAAATAAAATCCATCACCCTAAATAAAATTGCACGAAAAAAAATCCCTGGTGTCAAGTAGGCTTTCTTCCCCCCGAAGGGGCAGTTTAGGGGCCATTGCCCCATCTGCCCCCCAGGGGGGGGCAGAAAGGCTGTAATGGTGGCGGGTGGGAGGGGGCATTGGCGTGCCTGTTTCGGGCAGCCTCCACCCTAAAAAAAAAACCTTCTAAAACAAATCCCTGCTGTTTAGTGGGCTTTCTGTCCCCCCGAAGGGGCAGGTAAGGGGCCAATGCCCGATCTGCCCCCCAGAGGGGGCAGAAAGACTAATGATTGCGGGGGTGGGGGCATGGGCATGCCTGTTTTGGGCAGCCCCCACCCTTATTTTTACTTTCTAAAAAAATCCCTGGTGTCTAGTTGGCTTTTCGCCCCCCGAAGGGGAAGATTAGGGGCCAATGCCCCATCTGCCCCCCAGGGGGGGTAGAAAGGCTGTAATGATGGCGGGTGGGTGGGGGCATTGGTGTGCCCGTTTCAGGCAGCCCCCACCCTAAAAAAAAACTAAAAACAAATCCCTGGTGTTTAGTGGGCTTTCTACCCCCCCGAAGGGGCAGATTAGGGGCCAATGCCCCATCTTCCCCCCGGGGGGAGCAGGAAGACTGTAATAATTGGGGGGTGGGGTGGGGGCATGGGCCTGCCCATTTTGGGCAGCCCCCATCCCTATTTTTTTTTTTAATTCCCTGGTGTCTAGTGGGCTTTTTGCCCCCCCCGGGGGGGCAGATTGGGGGTCAATGCCCCATCTGCCCCAGGGGGCAGAAAGGCTGTAATGGTGGCGGGTGGGTGGTGGCATTGGCGTGCCCTTTTAGGGCAGCCCCCACCCTATAAAACCCTAAAAACAAATCCCTGGTGTTTAGTGGGCTTTCTGCCCCCCCGAAGGGGCCTATTGGGGGCCAATGCCCCATGTGACCCCCAGTGGGGCAGAAAGGCTGTAATGATGGTGGGTGGGTGGGGGCATTGGCGTGCCCATTTAGGGCAGCCCCCACCCTAAAAAACCCTAAAAACAAATCACTGGCGTCAAGTGCGCTTTCCGCACCCCCGAAGGGGCAGATTAAGGGCCACTGCCTCATCTGCCCCCGGGGTGGCAGAAAGACTGTAATAATTGGGGGGTGGGGTGGGGGCATGGGCCTGCCTGTTTTGGGCAGCCCCCACCCCTCTTTTTATTTAAAAAAAAATTCCCTGGTGTCTAGTGGCCTTTTTGCCCCCCCCCCGGGGGGGCAGATTAGGGGCTACTGCCCCCATCTGCCCCCTAGGGGGGGCAAAAAGACTCAATGGTGCCAAAATAATTGGGGGGGAGCAAAGGCCCTTGCCCAAGGGGCCGCTCCCCCCTCCCTGGTGTCTAGTGGGTGGATCCCTGCTTGGGGATCGCCCTCCTGTGGCGATCCCCAAGCAGAGATTCACTGGGGAGGGATACCATTGGAAAGGTATACAATACATCTCTCATCTTTCTACGTGCTCAGGGGGCTGAGATAGCTCCCTGAGCAGGTAGAAAGTGAAACTGAAATGAGCCTCTTGGCTCATTTCAGTTTTAGTTTAACTGTAATGACGTTGGCGCGACGTGCGTGCCGATCGTCATTACAGGGAAAGCAAGGGGGGCCTCAGGAGCTGGGGAATCTCTTCCCCAGATCCCAAGGGTATTTTTAATTAAAGGGAATCCCTCTGGTGCCCGCACCAGAGGGATTTCCCAGGGAATGCCTCATGACGAGCTGGACTCGTCATGGGCACACGAGAACTGTGTGCCATGACGAATCCAGCTCGTCATGGGCATTCAAGGGGTTAACTTACTTATAAGTCTGTATATATAGTACCGGGGTACCTAAGGCCTGTATGTGAAAGTGCCCTTCATGGACTGCAGCAATTATTGGGCCACCAAAAGTGGGACAAAATAAAGCATGCCTCATAGCCTTCCATTTCTGGCTGGTAGAGCAGTTTTCGGACTGCTAACTTGATTTTGCCATTTAAACTAATAAATAAGTCCTGATCTTCCTTTTTAATATTTATATATATATGTCACCCTGAAGGCAGGTCTATCAAGCCATAAGGCAGGGCTCTGCATATTACAAAATGGGACATGTGTTTTTATGTGTGCTACCAAAAAAAAAAAATCGTTTTTGTTATAGAAAGAATAGCAGCCTCATTGACTAGTACAGAGTTACAAGCTGACACTTCAGCTGTGCTAACTTCTGAATGGGACTATTAAAGTTGGTATTTCAAGGTATCAAAATAATCATTCCATTAAACCCCACTTGATGTCCAAGTCCAAATTATTTTCACTAATTTAATGTAACTTGCTACTCTGTTGCCTAAGTTTTTAGTGACCATTTACAGTTGCTGGCTGAAAGACAGCCTTCTGCTCTCCTGTGGGAGGTGTGAACAACTCTCACGAAGCTACACAATGGGTCTGCCATTGGAAGAGGTGTTATCTCTTCCTAGCAGGAAGGGCAAATGGAGTGTGAACCCAAACGGCAAGCTTCAAATAAGGAAGCAGCCCTTAAAGGACAAATGGTGAACACACATGAGAGGCACTTTTCTTTTGTTCAGGTAGACAGGTTGGCATCAGGGACAGATAGTAGGAAATAGTTGTCAAACAAGGGACATATAGTAGGAAATAGTTGTCAAACCAGTTTTCCCATGGGTGTGTAGCCATTAGGTAGCCACAACTCTATGGTGGGGTACCAAGCTCCACATGCTGAGAAAAGGGTTCTGCCATTTGGGCAGTTGGTAGAATATTGCATTCTGGGACAGCTAGATGCCACACTTGACAGGAAGTTATCATCAGGCAGGATAGGACCTGGTAGCCCAACGGCTAGTAGCCACAACATCCTCCAAGCGCAATTTCGGGGGATAAAAGTGGCACTCTTGGCACCCAGACCTCAAATCATGTCTACATTGGTGAGAGGATCGAAGAAAGACTACCCTGCTGTTCCCTGGACCTGGCAAAAAGAGGCTGCACTAAAGACTGGACTACACCTGCTAATCTTTAGGCTAGAAAAGATAGGACTGTGCCTGCGGTGTCCTGCTTGATGACAAGTTGTCACCGAGTCCCAGACAGAAGAAGTGACTCCTGGTACAGCTACATAGCCACGAAAGCTGAAGAAGCCAGCCTTGGTGAGTTGCTAACCAAGATTGCCTGACTACCACTGACTGCCGAAGTACATCCTCAGAGACTGAATTGCAATGCTCAAAAGCACCTCAGTCTGTTGGGCATGGGAGAGTCGTCGGAGTGCAGTTTGGTCACCCAAGACGTACACTAGCCTAAGGTAAAATGAACAGCTAGTTTTGCTGTAACCGAAGAGCAGTAGCAATTGGGTTTTTGTTGGACTTCAACTCGATTTCAAGGGACATAGACCTCTGTGGTCGAAGTCTCCCCACTGTGATCGTGAACCAAGTAGTGGCCTCAGGAAGATCCCCATAACAGGATCAATAGCATCAGCATCATTCAGCATCTTTAACATCCTCTATCTATTGCATGAGGACCACTCAAATGACATCAAAAATATTGAGTTTTTAATATCGTGTTACACAAATATTGTGATGCAGGAATATCGTTGACAAAAATATAAATTTTCTAAGGTAAGTAATATCAATGTCAAAAATATCTATGTTCTTAATATCATTTACAAAAATGCAGTTGTAAAAAATATTGTTTTTGAATTATCTTTATGTATTTGTTTTAATTGTATATGTTATACATTGTTTGTATAATTGTTTCTAATGTTTTTAAATATAGATTGCAAACTTCCAGTTGTTTTTAAATGTAATTTAATTGTTAAATATAATTTTTAGTGGCGTAGTGGTTTGTGAGGTTTGTAGGGGTGCAAGGTGGGAAATAAATTAATTATAATTAATTAATAATAAATGTTAATTAAAATTAATTATTTAAATGATAATTAAAAATGCACATTGTGTAATTAATATATTTAAAAGTTTTTTTTTAGGTGCAGGTTGTGAGGTTTCTAGGGATGGGATGTTAAATATGTAAATTGTGTAAGATATATAGGTGCGGGTTGCAGTGTTTTTAGAGGTACAGGGTGGGAAGTTATTTAGGAAATAATGCATTTGTAATTAATTATTAATGTATTACTAATTATTTAATTGATAATAATATAAATTGTGAAATGAGCAAATTTGTTAAGTTATATTTTAGTTGTGGGTTGAGACCGCGTTGTGATTCCCTGTGGGGAAAAAGTTTTGTGGTAAACATTGTTTACCCCTTCATGCTCCTCCCACATGCCTACAATGTTCTCCACAACACAGGACCAGCTTATCTGAACCACTGCCTCTAATCCACGTACCCAACCAACACTTTCACCTCGCCCAATTGGCCCTGGCCACTGTCCCACGGATCCACAAGACCAAAACCGGAGGAAGATCCTTCCCTCACCTCACTGCCAAGACCTGGAACACCCTGCCTCTCCACCTCAGGCAATCCCTGTCTTGACCCAATTCAGGAAGGATCTCAAGACCTGGCTATTTGGCTGAACCCCTGCACACAGACGGATCAGCAGCTTTCCCCCTCAGCGCCTTCAGTCCCTTACAAGTGAGTAGACGCGCTATGTAAAGTGATGATTGATTGATACTTGTTATATCAGTAAATTTAAAAAAATGGAAAAATATTTCTAAGGTAGTTTTAGATTACATATGTGTATTTAAACATACACACATAGATATATATGTGTGTGTTTTTGTTTAAATAAGTATATATTTATATATATATATAAATATAATTTAAATATATTCAATTTACGTTATGTTAAAATATTTACTACATAGAAAAAACTATTATTTTGACATTTGATAAAAAAAATTGTACTCTCCTTTATATGTATAGGAAAAGAATATTTTTTTGATTGATACTTTTGACATATTATTTCTGTTGCACAATATTTATGGTTTCTATATTATGTCAGTGAACCCCTAATGGTCCTGGGGTAATGTAAGAAAGATGTAATGTTTGCAGATCCCTGGAGAGTGTTGTTCCCTATTATGCGAGAATATACAAGTGAGGTTTAAATCATCTGCTCGCATAGACTTTTGTTTGATAACTACAGTTAATAAATATGACTTTATGACAATATTACTGCATGGTTTCTCAGACCATGCAGCACTGAAATTTCAAATAAAGAACTTTATTAGAACTCTGACCCCAGGAGGTGGATATTCAATAAAATATGCTTAGAAACAAAAAACTGAGTGGACGAGACAAAGGCTGAAATCTTAGAATTTGTTTATAAGATTTAGAATACCACCTCACAAGAAATTATCTGGGACCCCTAAAGGCCTCACTTCTGGCTTCATTAATCTACAATGGTATCATAACTGGAAATATTTATACGTCTGCAAGGCTGGGATTCGAAACCAAAACCAGAGAAGTCTATGATTCAGATTTATTACACAATATCAAGGAAACAGACTAATCTTTCAGAATGCAAAAATCTGAATTTTATTATTCCAGGCACTACATGAATAATTAATCAAGCTTACAAAAGTATACAAGAAGAGAAACTACGTGGGTAAATAATAGCATGGCACATTTACGAGAAAATATATTAAAAATACTGTTAAATAAAATCGATCTCAAAACCTTTTACGAAGCAGTAACTACTTGATGCCATGCCCAGTTTTGCCAATGGGAAGGCATGTAGACCCAATAACTAACCCACAGATTTAAAAAGAAAACAACATTCAGCACTGAATTCTGCACTTATCTTTTCTCATTGTTTAATTGTATTCTCGTGGGAGGGGCAACTCTTTTAAAGGAGGTGGTCAAGGCGGTGTTTTTTAAAAAAGGATACCAAATTTATACCACCCTATCTCCCTTTTAAATTCTGATTACAATATTTTCACTAAACCAATGACTAATAGGATCAACAGGATTATTTCCTAACCCGTACAACAAAGGCCAAAATGGTTATATTCTGGGATGCCAACTGCACAATAATGGGAGCACTAGATGGTTGCACTATAAAAAAGATTTATGCATTGTTATTGTATTCAAGGATGAAAAAGGTTTTGGCGACTTGGTATGTGCTTTTTTTATAATTGATTTAATTTGGGTTCACTCTGCAAATTATAGGGATTCTTTATTAATATATGACTGCTAAACTGATCATTATGTCACCCAATCCAGGTTGTTTTAAAGTGCTCAGAGGGACTAGACAAGGGGGCTCTCTTTCCCCATTTTTATTTGTCCTATATATAAAAGTTATAGCTATTGCAATCCGAGAGGTCACAAATGGCCCGAAATAGGCTATATGCAGAACAAAAAGTGCTGTTCTTAAAGGCAGAAAAAGCATGACAGGAAAGGGTATATATAATCTTTATGCTGTTTTAGACATTAGAGGGATACAAAATTACCAATCTAAAAATTGAAATGCTACTCTGTAATAGCAGCCTAGATGATATCCCTCTGAACCTTTACAGCTGTGTTAATCAACATCCAAAATGCTACTTGGGTATCAAGATTAAAAATAAAGTCAAATATCATTATGATATAAATTGCCAACCTTTATTACCTAAAATCAAGGTTATGTTAATAAAATGCAAACCACCTCCATGTACAATAATTGCTAGAGTCACTTTAATAAAAACAAGCATTTGCAATGCAATAGGTTTCAGATTCACGCACGTTTGAGCTATTGGCATTGTAAATGACAATGCCTTCTATTTATGTTTTGGGCTTTAAAACATAAATACAAGGCATTGTCATTTACAATACTAATAGCTTAAACTCTTGCAAATTAGACACATATATGCATTGCAATAAAGGTCCTTCTCGACTGCTTGTTAGATTGTACATTTCAGAGGAAGAGGCCTGCGACGTCTTCAAAGTAGTGATAAATAGTGCAGTGAAGAAAATGTGTCAGTGTTGTAAATTACACAGACACAAAGTGTGAAGTGAAAGTTACATATGATCTGATCTATAAACACTAACAAAGCGCGCCAACACCTTTCACTCTGTGATTACACTGTCACGGCTCAGGAGGAAGAGCGGGGGGGGCTATCTTCTGCCCTCTACATGATTTGAGTGTGCAGTGTGGCATTGCTTAATGTCATTACTATCTTTGCCTAATAAAAACACTCCAGCTGTAGTAGGGCTCTGGCTTCACCTCCTGGTGCAGGGCGGGTTGTGCTTTATGACAGGCATGGAGGGATGGAGGGGTGGTGTCTGCTACAGCTCCGGCCTCGTACAGTGCCCCTGCTATTACTAGTAAGCGAGAGGTGCTGAGGTGGTGGAATTGGTATTGGCGGTGGTGGTGGTATTGGTGGTGGTATTGGTGGTGTTTGTGCTATTGGTGCAGCTGGCATTGGTGGTGGTGGTATTGGTGGTGCTGGTATTGGTGGTATTGGTGGTGGTGGTATTGGTGGTGGTATTGGCGGTGGTGGTATTGTTGGTGGTATTGGTATTAGTGATGGTGGTATTGGTGATGGTGGTATTGGTATTGGTGGTGGTATTTGTGGCATTGTTGATATTGGTGGTGGTGGTATTGGTGGTGGGGTATTGGTGGTGGTAGTGGTATTGGTGTTTGTGGTGATATTGGTGATGATATTGGTGGTATTGTTGGTGGTGGTATTGGTGGAGGGGTATTGGTGGTGGTGGTGGTAGTAGTGGTGGTATTGGTGATGGTATTGGTGGTGATATTGATTGTGTTATTGATGGTGGTGTTATTGGTGGTGGGGTATTGGTGGTGGTAGTGGTATTGGTGGTGGTGGTGGTATTGGTGGTGGTGGTGATATTGATGGTGGTATTGGTGGTGGTGTTGGTGGTGGTATTGGTGGTTGTGGTGGTATTGGTGGTGGTGCTGGCATTGGTAACAGTGGTATTGGTATAGGTTGTGGTATTGGCAGTGGTGGTACTGGTATTGGTGGTCGTATTGGTACTGGTGGTGGTGGTATTTGTGGTATTGTTGGTATTGGTGGTGGTGGTATTGGTGGTGTGGAATTGGTGGTGGTGGTATTGGTAGTAGTGGTGGTAATATTGGTGGTGGTGGTGCCATTGGTGGTGGTGGTGTTATTGGAGGTGGTATTGGAATTGTGTGGTGGTATTGGTGGCATTTTGGTGGTGGTATTGGTGGTGGTGGTATTGGTACTGGTGGTTGTATTGGTCGTGGTGGTATTGGTGGGGGTTTTGGTGGTGGTATTGGTATTGGTGGTGGTATTGGTGGCATTGGTGGTGGTATTGGTGGTGGTGGTGTTATTGGTGGTGGTGGTATTGGTGTTATTGGTGGTGGTATTGGTGGTGGTGGTAGTGGTGGTGGTATTGGTGGTTGTGGTGGTATTGGTGGTGGTGGTACTGGTATTGGTGGTGGTGATTATTGGTGGTGGAATTGGTGGTGGTGGTATTGGTGGTATTGTTGGCATTGGTGGTGGTATTGGTGGTGGTGGTGGTATTGGTGGTGGTGGTATTGGTGGTGGTATTGGTGGTGGTGGTGATATTGGTGGTGGTGGTGGTAGTGGTGGTGGTGGTATTGGTGGTTGTGGTGGTATTGGTGGTGGTGGTACTGGTATTGGTGGTGGTGGTTATTGGTGGTGGTATTGGTGGTGGTGGTATTGGTGGTGGTGGTATTGGTGGTATTGTTGGTATGGGTGGTGGTATTGGTGGTTGTATTGGTGGTATTGGTAGTGGGGTATTTGTGGTAGTGGTGGTGGTATTGGTACTGGTGGTTGTAATGGTGGTGGTGGTATTGGTGGTGGTGGTGGCATTGGTGGTGGTTGTGTTATTGCTGGTGGTATTGGTATTGGTGGTGGTATTGGTGATAGTGGTATTGGTATTGGTGGTGGTATTGGTGGTGCTATTGGTATTGCTGGTGGTGGTATTGGTGGTGGTGCTATTGGTGGTATTGTTGGTATTGGTGGTGGTATTGGTGGTGGCATTAGTGGTGGTAGTATTGGTAGTAGTGGTATTGGTATTGGTATTGGTGGTGGTATTTGTGGTGGCGGTATTGGTGGTGGTGGTATTGGTGGTGGTATTTGTGGTGGTGGTATTGGTGGTAGTATTGGCTGTGTTGGTATTGGTGGTGATGGTATTGGTATTGGATTGGTGGTGGTGCTATTGGTAGTGGTGGAATTGGTGGTGTTGTATTGGTGGTGCTGGTGGTGGTGGTTGTATTGGTGGTGGTGGTGTTATTGGTGGTGGGATTGGTGGTGATGGTATTGGTGGTGGGGGTGGTGATATTGGTGGTGGTGGTGGTATTGGTGGGGGTGGTTTTGATGGTGGTGGCATTGGTGGTGGTGGTGGTATTGGTGGTGGTGGTATTGGTGGTGGTATTGGTGGTATTGGTGGAGGTATTGGTGGTGGTGTTGGTATTGGTGGTGTATTGGTGGTGGTGGTGGTATTGGTGACGGTATTGGTGGTGGTATGGGTGTTGATGGTGGTATTGGTTGTGGTGGTATTGGTGGTAGTATTGGCGGTGGTGGTATTGGACGTGGTGGTGGTATTAGTGGAGGTATTGGTGGCAGTATTGATATTGGTGGTGGCGGTATTGGTGGTTGTGGTATTGGTGGTGGTAGTATTGGTGGGGGTGGTATTGGTATTGGCAGTGGTATTGGTATTGGATTATTGGTGGTGGTGGTGGTCTTGGTGGTGTTGTTGTTGTTAATAAAACAGGCATTTGAAAAAAACCTGTCAGGTGACTTTAGTGCAGATGACATGTAACACAGATGTGCTGTTGTCAGCTTCAGCCCATTAGCACATGATTATGTGCTACCTGGAAGTCACATGACTTAATTTGCTAATCATTTCTAAATCCATTTTACTTTGGGTGGCTTGAAACAGACACAAAATAATGCTGGGTTAAAGTGACTGAAAGCGGGCACCTATTTTCCTGGGGCAGCCGTGCTGCTTAAAAAAACACAAGCGGTTTCAGCTGGAGCAGCGCATGTCCTGCCTGCAGTAAGAGAAACTCAATAAAGTAAATAGTGCTTACAGACTAAATAACAGGTCCCGTGTAACAACCGAAGTAAAGGGGCCAGTAACCATGGGAGGTTACAAATGAAGACAAGGCTGTACTAAGGAGGTACTAACAAGCCCATTAATCAATAAGAGGGCTGCATTTACGAAGGACAATGACACAAGCCAATGAAAAATATGGGAGGAGAGTGGGTGTGGCTTCTCTCCCATACTCTACTACAGCAGTCTCGCAGAGCGTGCAGCGCATGCGCACTGCCGCTAGGCTCAACCTAATTACAATATTGCTTATGCTCAATTTTTATTTCTCTGCTGGTCCTTCTGTTTTATACACAACATTCTGGAATCAATGATTTCCATATTTGTTATGGCAAGACTCGAGACCAAGATTGGCATTAACCACCATATATTCCCCTTTAGAAGGGGTTAGGCCCTACCCAAATTTAAAATGTACTAGTATGCCTATTTTGCATTTTCTTTTAACAAAAGCACACAATTTAACATCTTTCTAATGAATTAATTAAAATCGTGATAAAGAATAATAATATTAAAGACATGTTGTTTTTAATAAAATCTCCCTAAAAAGTGTGATATAGGATAACATTGTATTTTTAGCAAGATGAGCCTTACTTCATTTTTGTGTAAATGAGTTACAGTGAAACCCTTGTTACCCATTTGTCTTTTTTTCGGCATGTAGTCAGACTTTTTTTATTTCAACAATATCACTTTCTTTGTGAAATCCATGAGCTACAAACACAGGTGGCCCCTTGCTAAATTCAGGATTTTATTTTCATTATAGCAATGATAGCTTAAATGCTTTCCCCAAAAATCGAAGTAGGTTCAAAGCTCGAAATAGGAAATGTTATCCGTTTTTTAGGCTTTGAAAAAACCTTTACAACCTCTGTAGGAGAGAGGCACGTTGTGAGAAGACTGAGCTGTGTGTCTGTGACCCAGCAAGGAACCAGATGCTGTTTAGATTTCTTCTTAGGCTAATAAAACATCAAAACAGTGTCTGGCATCTTGTTGGGGAACAAGCTGTGTGACAATGCCATAGCAAGAAGCTTAGGTCTGTTAGGATTGTTTCTTAAGCAAAGAAGAAAACAATCTGCATCTGTATTCTCGCATAATTCCAGAACTAGGGGCATCATTACAATGCCCTGCGGTTGGACCGCCAGCCGCTAATGCGGCAGTCAGGAGACTACCGGACAACCATGCAGAAGTCTGACAGACGTATTTTGATATGACCACCTGGCTGATGGTTAGAAAGATGGTGGGACTATGGCAGGGGCATGTTGCAGCCATAGAAAAGGGCTGCAGCACCTCCTGCATGTCCGCAGACCATGTACCATGTCATGCATGGCACACAGTGCACGAAGGGACATTTTTTTGTGGCCGCCACCAAAAGCTGTCAGAAAGGGATATCATAATACCGATGGCAGTACCTGCCTTGGCACCACCGATATGCTGGGACACTTCTCCGACCGCTGCCCCATCGGGATCTATGATCCTGGCAAAGTTGGCAGTCTTGTGTCTGACAGCTGTGTGTCCAACTGCCAGTATCATGTTATGGTGGTCGGGCTGAAGAGCTGTCGGAGATCAGACCACCACCAATGGGCTGTCAGCAGTCCGACTGCCAACGTCATAATCAGGCCCTAGGTGTCTGTGCACTAGCAAGGGGTCAGGCACTGTTTGAATCTTTTCTTAGGTTAAGACAACATCTAAACTGCATCCGCCTAGTTTCTAGAGCACAGGACTGAATAGAACAAAAAGCTGTAAGGATTTTTCCTAGGCAATGAAAAAAATCAGAATAGTACTGGGTCCGTGCTGGGGAACAAAACAGCTTTTGGCTGTGTGCCAAAAATTAGACATGCACTGTTAGGCTACTTTTGTTTGGGTAGGAAAAATTCAAAACTGTTTATGGCTCATTGCTGGGGCACAGAACTCTGTGTGTCAGATGTTGTTTGAAACAAAGCAGCTATGTTAAATTAATTTAGTAATTAAGGATTAAAATGGGAGGGAGTATGAGAACTCCTATTCCATCACCTTTTCAATATCCACCTCCTTATTAATTGTATTCTATTGGTGGGTTTGGTTGGTTTGTGGAAATACAGGTTTAAGTCTCCTACATCCCTCCCACCAAAACATAAAGTGGCTAGAGCTGATAGACGTGGCTAAGGAGGAGCCAAGGGCATTAATGACTGTCTTTAGACCCTGATGTAGCCCGACTCACCAGCTCGATCCTTGGGTAGACTTGCTAACGGTTAGGGAATCCTGCCTATGTCTACCTGATATGTTTGTGACTTCACTAGTGATGTAACATGCATATTGAGGTGGATTGTAGGTGGATGTCTCTTCCACAGGAGTGGCTATCTCCCTATGGCAACGTTTGGGGGAATGTTTAAAAATGTATTAAACTTTAAAATATTTTAATTTAAATATTATTGGAAATTATTTGAAATATTTCTTTTCAATATAGACCAAAATATAACAAAATGATACAACATTATTGGCTTAATAATAAATTAAATATTTATTTATTTTGAATATATTAAATGAAATAAAAACTGTTTCCTCAGATTTAAAAAAGAAGTATTTCTGAAGAATAGAATGTATCTTTATTATTATGTCGTAAAAGGTATTAAAGGGTATCATTACAATAAGGTGCCGATTCCGATCCTGTAAAACCCGTGTACAAATGGCCGTACGGAGCGTTTTTGCCGTACGACTCGTACCCGGGAATTCCACCATACAAACCAGCAAGTACGATTCGTACAGAAATACCTTTTCCGTACGAATCGTAAAAAACACCGTGTGGCTAAAAAATACATACAATTCAGATCCTGGACAGTGCGTACGCGACGTCCGCACGGAGTCAGGCAGCGTTTTACGGACCAGCAAGTACGATTCGTACCCACAGCACTCCGCATGGCTATATTTTTATGGGAGCCAAAAAGTGCCTGAAAAGCTAAGTACGCCGAGATGCATGAGGAAAAGAGGGCCCGGTACGCGCCGTACCCCCACCCCCGTATGTATGCGCTGTACCCCCACCCCCGTATGTACGCACCGTACCCCAGGACCGTACTCCAGCCCCCCGTATGTATGTGCCTTACCCCCAGTATGTACGCGCCGTACCCCCAACCCCGTATGTACGCGCCGTACCCCAGGACCGTACCCCAGCCCCCGTATGTACGCGCCGTACCCCCGGCACATACATACAGGGGTGGGGGTACGGCGCGTACATACATGGGGGCTTGGGGTACGGCACGTACATACGGGGGCTGGGGGACAGTCCTGGGGTATGGCACATACATATGGGGGTGGGGGTACGGCGCGTACATATGGGGGTGGGGGTACAGCGCGTACATACGGGGGTGTGGGTACAGCATGTACATACGGGGGGCTGGGGGACAGTCCTGGGGTATGGCACATACATATGGGGGTGGGGGTACGGCGCGTACATATGGGGGTGGGGGTACGGCGCATACATACGGGGGGCTGGGGTACGGTCCTGCAGTACGGGGCGTACAGTTGCGGGGCTGGGAGATGGGCCTGGGGTACGGCGTGTACATACGGGGGGCTGGGGGCGCGGCGCGTACAGGTGGGGGGCTGTGCTACGGTGTTGGGGTACGGTGCAGAGGGGGGGTACAGTGCTGACATTCGGGGGTACGGTGCTGACATGTGCGGGGTGAGGGGGGCTGTACGACTCGTATCCGGGCACAAGTTTACCCGTGTACATGTAGGCTACACTGTTCGCTCCGTACGGGGGCCTTTTGCATGCGGTTGTGTATTCGTTTGGGCGATACGGATCGTACTTGCGCGCTCGGACTTCTGTTTTACGATTTGTACGTAAAAATGTCCGGCTCCCTATCGGACACTTTTCCCGACGCTATTCGGACGTAAAAATTTACGGCTCCCTCTCGGACCATTTTCCCGACGCAATTCGTATGTATTTTTCACGTACGAATCGTACTTCGCAGTTTGTACGGTACTTGTACGATTCGTACGTGAAAATATACGGATACGAGTAGTACGCAAAAATGTTTCCCGTATCGGAATCGGCACCTTAATGTAATTTAATTATTTCTTTAAAAAGTCAAGTTACATATTTTTTTCCTTTTTAAAATGGTTAACATATGTTATAATAATATATATATAAAACAATCCCTCAGTGCAACTTAAGATACGTTGACACAAACGGGCACGAACTCCGTTGTATATGCGGTGTAAATGTATTTCTTTATTGATTTCTGCGGGCTGTCCATGATGCGTTTCAGCCACATCCAGTGGCCTTGATCACATGATCGCGCTATGTTTGATATGAGTTTATATGTGCTACAACACCATGTGTCTTATTATCATATTAAAATACACCGTCAAAAGACTACATGTACCTGTTATACAAAACACAAATGCCTAATATGTAAAACACTTGATTCAGTAGCATAACTCTTGTAATATATACTACAAAGTTGTTATAGAAATACTTAGATAAATAGCCATAAATATATATGGGATATGAGTTATTTTACTTCCCTATGCCCGTCTAGGTTGTTAAAAAACTTCAAAATGCTCAACAATAATATTTTCAGCTGACTGACTAATTCGATAAAATGTTGTGCTCCACTCTCACATTGAGCCTCATGATACTTGGTTTTGACTTCGAATTCTGGCTGCTTCAGTCACTACTATAACGGGCATTACAGCTTTTTCTTTTGAATTTGTGGGCGAACAAATCTTAATATAGGATCTCTTGGTCCTGGCGCAGTACATTACTCAGATTGCTCACGGCATGTGTGTCTTTCTTACATCATCCTAAAGTGATAGCTGGGAGGACTGGATATTTTGTGTATGCATCGTTTAGGCCCTGATTGGATTTATGCAATTAAACACAGGATGGGACCAATATTGTGTGGGCATCAATATGCATGGGCCTTTCTTGGCCTAGGCAAATGTTGTTGGAGGCATCCTAGTCTTCTGAACCACTAATTTTGACTGATAAAACATACAACTTTGGTTTTAATGTGAATTGGGGATTGCTTGTCTATCAAGCACCTATACAGCTCTGATCTAAACGTATTTAGACCAGGCACAGAAGCCAATAATTCTTTGACTTACCCTGCATATAGAGGGTATAGTCTGACTGCGAGGTCAGAGACAACTCGAACTTCACAACGCAATTGTACTTATGAACAAGAACAATATACCTAACACTTACAGGATTTATTGTAGTATGTCTATCATTCAACTTGGAGTAATACTATACACTACACTGATATGGCCATTAACAAACCTATTGGCTACCATCTTTTCCTTCATTATAGCTACTAAGCTTTACTTGTACATCACTCTCTAGGCTTCGTGTGGAAATTGTTTTGAATATTTCGAGAACTTTCAATTATTTCAATCTCCTTTCCTCTTTCTCCCTTTCACCTTCATGCTTCCTCTCTGGTAGCTCTGGTGCGATAGTCTTCGGTAAATCCAAAATGATGCGGAAAGCGCTGTGGCCAAAGAATTACTAATTGACACTGGTTATGTGTCATTATTGATTCATACCTAACAGAGCTGGTGACTTTTAACCACATAACAATCCGCCACCATTTGAAATATTGCTGTTGCTTCTAGTCCTGCTAGGGCAGTGCTACCCTTTATCCTTGAGGTGCATGTTAGACTCTTATCAGCTTACAAGGCAGCGTCACTTCCTGGATATGTACCCAGGGTAAGGGGGCTCTCCCAGTTAGTCTGCTGAGTGTACCTGCCGAGGTCTGTGGCTCCGCTACTGTTCACAGGATTTCATTCCAGTACACCCAATACCACCTGTCATCCTTCCAAGGTCGAGTAACTGAACACTGCTGACTTGTAATATCCAGCTGTTTATATATTGCATCATACATTAGTGGGTAATTTGTCAAATGAAAGTATATATTGTGAGCCTGCCAAGGTGCTGTGGAAGTAGGGCTGTCTAGTCCAGCTTCCCCTCCATCTCATGCTTCTTTCCGCCACTACCATGCACTCCTTCCTCCTTACTTTACTTTCCCCCATTATTTTTTGTCCCTGCTTTCGCACTCTTTCTGTCTCTCTCTTCCTCATTCTTTCCCACTTTTCTAGCTTTCTTTCTCTTGATCTCGGTCGGGGTCTGATGAAGAAAAATAAGTGCCGGTCCCCAAAAATGAATGCCGATACCCCTCGCCTGAAAACACATGGCACAAATTAAGCAGTGTTCATACCATTGTTTGACCTCCTTCTGTGTTTCCCACTTTATATATAAGAACCGAGACAGTGTAAAAGAGGCTCAAGATTACACAGTGTGATTGATTGAGGAATGCCTGATTAGAATCCAGGTCGTCTGGATCTGCAGTTGGCAACACAGTGACTATATCGTATTTCATCACTTATAACTGCACCTGATTTTTAAAATGGCAGTATTTAAGGCAGCAATTGCTGTAATAAACAGAACATAAAATAATTTTTATTTTCTGAAAAATGGAGAATGGCAGACAAGTTGGGGGCCCAGGGGCTGGACCACATTAATGTAGTTCCATGAATCTGAGAGCCTGCTAAATCCAAGCCAAACAGCTGTACCGGTGGGGTACATATTTTTTTTTTTAAGTTTTGTTTACATTAAGCGCATGAACACTCTCAGCTCAGGCATTCGATGCGCTAGGGCTAGAAACTCCTGCCACAGCTGAAAAGTCAACCGATGCTCCAACCTTATAGCCATCTTCACAAGCCTCCTCTCCAGATGAGCTGCCCTGGCGCGGTTTCTTGGGCACCCCGCCACATTCAACATGGGAGACACCTTCAAAGCAGTGATAGGGCGCAATATCATGCAAAATATGTTGATTGGCCCATGAGGTTCCACAGAAACCACATCATATTTGCTCCACCATTAACATAGCAGCAAACAAGCCCCCTCTGTGTTAATGTCAGTGTATTTATGGTTTAGTTCTATGGATGGAACCTTCACTTTTGATGGCAGTGAATTTCAGGTTTGGGCCCAGGGTTTTGGGCTCTCACTTTTAATGGCAGTTCATCTGTCTGGGCCCTCACTTTTAATGGCAGTATTTTTCTGGCTTATTTCAAGTGTCTGGATCCTCACTGTTAATGGCACTGGATTTCTGGCTCAATTCCAGTGTCTGAGTCCTCACTTATATTGAGCTTGTACTTCTGGCTTGTTTTCAGTGTAACAGATCCTGACTTTTAATGGCGGTGTATATCTTGCTTATTTCCATTTTCTGCCTCCTCGCCATTTATAGCAGTGTATATCTGGCTTATTTCCAGTGGCCCTCACTGTTAATGGCAGTGGGTTACTGGCTTGTTGCCACCGATAGAGTCTTATGCTTTTCTAAACGTGAAGTGTTCTTATCTGTGTAACCAATTCATGTCATGGTGTGTGTATACAAATTGCAAATCTGCCTTAAGCCCCTTAATGTGGCGCTGTGGAGAAATGCACCATCTTTCAGTTTTTTAAGCCAAAGTTTAGAGTGATATTTGGCTCTGCACACACGTGCGGTCTGGTTCCTGGCGCACATAGTCATGGCTTCAACGCACAGAGACCCTACACTGCCGCACACAGAGGGAAAAAATTAGAGGGAACATTGGTTGTGACTGCTAAATTGTTAATGCAATTGGCCCCATATGCATTATAATTCGAGCTTCCTCTATTCCACGCCACAAATAACCCTAGTGAGGCGGAGCAATATTTCCAAAGATTTTTCTAGAATTTACCTTTGGTAGCTTGGCTGAGCTCAAAGACTTGCTTGCAAGATACTCTCAGAGTTCGAGACTTAAATCAATACAAATCCAACAGATGGCAATTAAAGATCTAAACGAAGGGTGAAATCTAAAGTTTGGCATTGTGGGACCTCCATAATAAATATGAACCAGCGTACAAACCATTATGCATCACATTTAGGGCCAGATTGTGATTTTGGCGGTCGAACCACCAGAAAACCAGATCCATCTACTCCACATCACTGCTGCACCGGTGAACAACCGCCCGTCGTATTACGAGTTGAGCTGTCCAAAACATACACCGCCGCCCTGGAGAGCATGTCAGAGGTCCTGCAGCTTATTCGAGGTGGGCTGATTTGTCAGCTATGAGACGACGGACACCGCCAGGATAGTGTTTCTATTACGAGTACAAAGTGACATTGGCGGTCTCACAGCGGTGGACAGCCAACAATGGTTACTCAAAGGTAGGCTATAGTCAATGTGCGAGGGGCCAAATAAAATCCCCCAAAAATACTATTGGCTGGACCCAGATACCAAACATCAGAAATCTCGTCACAAGTGGCCACGCCTGCAAATCACACTATAAAATACACACCTAACTTGACCTACATCCTTTGTCATTCCAGACAGACCAGCCACCTTTATCACAACGATAAATAATCTTTCATCTATTATTTCTAAAGTTTCACTCAATAACCACCACTCTTTAACTCCATTTGCACAACCTAAGCAGTCATTCCCTTCTTAAATATTCTTTTGAACTCACTACCCTAACATTTTATTTCTTCCCTCACTACGGCCCCCAAAAAACTAGCCTTTAGTAAAAAGGGAATTAACAACCATGGTGGATGCAATCATTAAAGTAGAACCCCAAATTCTTGGTATCCAAGTCCAACACACTCCCCATAGCAAGATATCAGAAATGTGGGAGAGGAAAGTCAACAGTGAGAATGCTGTTGAAAACACCCCAGTCACAAAGCTGGACATTAGGAAGAGCTGGAACGACCTCCGGAAGAAGGTTCAATAGAAGTACAGCATCCACCTCCCGGAGGCACAGAAAACTGGTGGTGGTCCTCCCAGCACACTATTACGACTGGGAGGAGAAGGTCTTGGCCATCATACACCCTGAGGGCTTGGAAGAAATGCAGGAGGAAAGGACTCTGGTAATCCACACTACAAGAACTTTCACAATATCACAATGTCTTGTCTCCAATCAAACAGGCCTTATCTGTCCTCGTTTACATCTACTCCCTGAGCAAGGCATATAGAATCTATCTCTAAAGTTGGTTTCTATGTTGCAAAAATTAATGTTGCTAACTGCACTACAGCTATTCATTGCAAAAATGGTATCATAGTCCAATGAAGTCTGTAAGTGCTGCTTCGAATACTAAAAGAATGGAAGCATGTAATGTGTGATCATGCAAATGTTTACAAATAACAACATCCACCATGAGGCTTTGTTTCTTCACCATCACCCAGCTTGCTACACTCCTCACCCCCTTCTCACCAGTCAGTCATCTTGCTACTTAACTAGCTCCACTCAAGGAGAACAACTATTCTCAGCCTCTGCTAAAGGTACATCCCCTTCAACACATCTACCATGAGTCCTTGTCTCTTCACCACCACCCAGCTTGCCACACTCTTCACCCCGTTTTCACCTGGCAGCCATCTTGCTACTGAACTAACTCCACTCAAGGAACACAATTCTTCTTATCCGTTGACAAAGTCAAATCCAAGTGACTACATCTACCATGAGGCCTTGTCTCTTCACCACCACCCAACATGCCCCACTCCTCACCCCCTTCTCACTCGGCAGCCACCGTGCAACTGAACTAACTCCACTCAAGGAGCACAACTCTTCACATCTGTTGACAAAGTCATATCCAAGTGACTACATCTCCCATGCGGCCTTGTCACTTCACTACCACTCAGCATGCTACAATCCTCACCCCCCTTCTAACATGGCAGCCATCTTGCTACTGAACTAACTCCACTCAAGGAGCACAACTCTACTCTGCCTCTGCTAAAGGTACATCCCCTTCACCACATCTACCATGAGGCATTGTCTCTTCACTACCACCCACCATGCCACACTTCTCATCCCCTTCTCATCTGCCAGCCATCTTGCTACTGAACGTACTTCACTCAAGGACAACAACTCTTCTCATCCATTGACAAAGTTACATCCACATGACTACATATACCATGAAGCCTTGTCTCTTCACCACCACCCAGCATGCCACACTCCTCACCCCCTTCTCACCTGGGAGCCATCTTGCTACTCAAATATCCAACATAAAATCTGTCACATTGATGAATTACAGAAATGCCATATGAGGTAGGCATCTTAGGTTGTTGGTGTCATATACATAAACCCTTAGCTATGTTGTGCTGAGCTACAGAATAGCCCAACTATACAAATAAGAAATGTGCACCAAACAAGACACTTGGGTATTCTACAATGCCAACAGACCCCATGCTCACAAGTCCAAAATGTTAATTGGGAACAAAGTGATTAATCAAAGCTCATTGTTGACAACCTAGCAAACAACATGCCTTATTGCATGTACAGATACAAATTGGAACCATACCCTGTCATGTAGGTAATTGTTAAAGACACTGAGGGAACTGCAAATTCAAGAGAACAAGAATTTCACCATTAAAAAAATGATATGACATAATTGCAGATTTAAATTATTAATTTTAAAGATGATTTATGTCACTAGTTACAGATATCAGTTCTTCAGCTCAGCAATGGACTGGGCACAAATGTCATAGATGTGCACACATGAATGCTGCCATTAACTTACATCTCCTTTTAAATCCATAGCTGACCCAGCATCTGCTACTGAGCAGATATAGGAAAGTCAGCAGAGTCCCTCCCAAGACCAAGACCAAGTTTACAACGAAGCCCTTGGTGGCCAAATATCTCCTAAAGCATTGGACGTTGAAGACCGGTCTAGCACATCTGGACAGTCTGATCAACAGTTGGCCACTCTCAGACCACACCTCCCACCATGGTGGGATCACCTCTGACAACATCTGTCCCCACAACCACTGCACCTAGCACAGGGAGTACCATCTCCTGCCTCCCAATCCTGGCTTCTCAGACAGCCACCACCACCCCAGTCAGCCAGGACCCAGTAGGAGTGTGCAGTCTGTGTCTAGGGCAGAGGGCAGTAGGGTTAGACTTTGGAGGAGGACCAATGTGGATCGCCAACTTGAGTCCACTGATGAGGTGGTCTCCCAGTCTACCATAACACAAGTCCTGGCTCTGTACCAGGAGTTTCAAGGTGTGTTGGGCCAAGTTGTCTCTGAAGTCAGTGAACTGAAGGAGTTGTTTGAGTACACATACCAGAAGGTCACTGCCATCTGGGGTGATATGGTCGGTCTCAACAACGAGGTAGCGGCCTACGCACTGAGGTGGCATGTATCCACACCGAGGTGGCAGGCCTACGTTCCGAGGTAGTTTCCATGGTAGGGGTGCAGTGGGATATCAACAGCACCCTCTGCAGGGCTTTCCTCCAACAGCTCCCACTCCCTGTGTGTAAAACCCATCACCACCATCCGCCTCTGCAGCTGCCAAAGGAAGGGAGGCCCTGGCAGAGAAGTTTACACCTGCAGGCACCCCAGGCTCAGCAGCTCCTGATGTCTCATCACCCATAAAAAGGGTAAGTCCTTGTAAGATTTCCGGAGGGAAGGGTGGCAAGACCAGAGCCACCAGCAGAGAACCACCTCACCACTAAAGTCTATGCTATCTGTGCCACACATTCATGTTGTTGACTCGACCTCCCCATAGTTCCCATTCTGATGTGAGGAGTCATTTGGACTTTGGTACCTTCAATGTTTTCATCCACCATGATTGTATCCTCCACTCCAAATGTTTGTTTTCATCCACACTCTCACTGTTATTCTCACAATCTCTTATTATTTTTGGTACTTGTCTTTTCATTTGAATAAATTGAGATATACCCCACTAATAATAATGTCCATCGTATTCTTTCTAACATTGTTTCATGTGATGATTCGTCCACGGTCAACTAATATTATATGCTTGCAAAGAAAAATGTCTTACTCTAATGGAAATGTAGTCCTGTCTGCAGACAGGACTACAGTCACCTAAAAGGTCACACTTCACATCCCGACACCTTGATCATTCACAATATCAAGGGAAAGTAGCTGACATGGCAAAAAGGATGGCTTGTCTGACAAACTGGTACCCCATCATATATGTTGCAAAGTGTACCATGTACAACACTTTGACTGAGATTACGAGCATACAAAAAAGTAACCCTTAACAATTACAAGTAGTGGTAGTGGTGCATATACAATTGTCACAATAACAGTAACACGTGGGTGTGAGGCCATTGCAAACACATCACACTCGACCGATGACATGGCGTTTGTCTGAACTTTGCCAATGCCAGTGGACTAAAACCCTGCGCTTAGTGGTTTAATGCATGGCAGTCTCCCTCATAGGATAAAATTAGCTACACTTGATCACGGTCGACCAATGGCTATGTGCGTCTACGCGTATGTACGCTTGTGCGCCGTAGAAATATGATGCATTTCGAAAATACATTTTCTTGCCTACAAACAATGCTGACATTTTTTCATTCATTTTAACCCCTTCGCTGCTGCGGACATTCCGCTGCAGCGCTGGGGGGGGCAGGGGGGCAGCGCGGTGGGCCTGTGCTCATGACGGAGCCGCTCCGTCATGAGCCACAGTTGAGCTGTGCTCATGACGGAACGGTTCCGTCATGACTCCGCCCATTTGCGTTGTCCCCTCGCACAGGCGGGGAAACAGCGCCGCGCAGGCGGAGCGGCCGCCAACAGGATTGTCATGACGGAACCGTTCCGTCATGAGCACACGGCAACCGTGGCTCATGACGGAACGGTTCCGTCATGAGCGGGGAAGGGGTTAATTGTGTTATTGATGATTATTTTGTCTTCTCTTTAAAGAATGCTATTAAACATTTACATTTGTTGGTGACTAGTTTAATTACATTTACATTTCCGTTAATAAAATGTAAAATTAACTATTGAATGTGTGTTATTTCTTCATATGTTTTTTTACTTTAATTTAATCTGTTTACTTAAGCAGGTTTTGGACATAAATGTGTGTTTTGTGCTATACTATTTTGATGCCAGTAAGTATTGCACCTGCATGCATTTTCTCTCAGTATTTCTTTGCTGTTCAAGTCAAGTTAGAAAAGGTGATCAAAGGTTGAAATCTGTTTACCTCTGTGGCTTGGACTTTTAGCATTTGCCAAGCTGACATTTTCTCATAGGGCTTCACTTGAAAATATCATCCTATGGCATGTCAGAGGCTTATCAGAAGCACACCCCATTGCTGATAACAGTGAATCCAGATGTTTTGATAATAATATATTTCAAATCCATATAAGAATGAATACGTATTATGACTGCGGCATACTTTCCTTTCTTGCTCCAAAGCACACCATTCAAAAGGTGCAACATGCGCAAACAAGAAAAGTGTGCTGTATTACAAAGAGTGCGCTAACCCCCAGGTAGCCACAAGCTCATGCTGCCCTAGGGGCAGCACATTCAAGTGAAATATGTCGCAGCTGTTTAAAAGCTGCTCTGTGTTTCACTGTGTAGGTGTTCTGCTTGGGTTTTCGGATCAGATAGAACCCGCTCATCAGAGCCTCACTAACCCAGCCAGAACATTACCCCCTCCCTAGAACCTATTTACAATCCTGCAACCACATATATCTATCACCTAAGGACAGGGGATTCCTACTATGCTTACCAAGACCTCACAATCGGCGGCCTCGCGATCCCATACGGATCCAGACCTTTCTGCCCATACGACAGTATCACAAGTGGCGGCCTCGCGGTCCCATACGAACCCAGACCTCTCTACCCAGACGGCAGTCTCAGCACAATCGGCGGCCTCGCGATCCCATACGGATCCAGACCTCTCTGCCCATACGACAGTATCACAAGTGGCGGCCTCGCGGTCCCATACGAACCCAGACCTCTCTACCCAGACGGCAGTCTCAGCACAATCGGCGGCCTCGCGATCCCCTACGAATCCAGACCTCTCTGCCCGTACGACAGTATCACAAGTGGCGGCCTCGCGGTCCCATACGAACCCAGACCTCTCTACCCAGACGGCAGTCTCAGCACAATCGGCGGCCTCGCGATCCCCTACGAATCCAGACCTCTCTGCCCACACGACAGTATCACAAGTGGCGGCCTCGCGGTCCCATACGAACCCAGACCTCTCTGCCCATACGACAGTATCAGCACAATCGGCGGCCTCGCGATCCCCTACGAATCCAGACCTCTCTACCTAGATGGCAGTCTCATACGACAGTTCATCCTATGATCACCATAACATACAAAAAGGGAATCAGTATCACTATTCATCAGATCACACAAGGATTGCCAGTTCGAGCATAGCCTGTTCTCAGGTTCGAGGGGCTCCTCTTTCCCTTATTCAGTTACCACTTACCTGATCAGGGTTAACATCTGTTCATGTAGCCGCAGCTGACTAGAAGAATAGGCTACCCTCTTATACAAGAACACGCAGCACATGTTGGTTCACTACAAACTGGATACTTTATTACTCATTACATACACAATCACATAACATTACAATATAACACATAACCTGCAAAGAAAAGTGAAAGATTAAGTTGTACACTCTAATAAGAAAGGGTCGACATCACCTTAGTAGTATGTAGCCTGCACTCAGTGGTCATCTAGGCTCCCTTCTCGTCTGTGCCTCGGCTCGCTTGGAATCACCCTTCTCCGAGTCACTGGGACCTCCTCCTTATCGGCTACTCTCTCCTCTCTGGCTATTCTGTTAGGAAAGCATCTGTCTCTCGGTTCTTCTCCGCCTTCAAGATGGCGTCTGTCTTCCCTGGAATAAGTAGTAGCTTCACTGCTAACGGCTAGATGCCGCCTACGGACTGAACATGTAACTGCCTCAGACTTTCACTAATATAGAGGTGCATTTCCTCATGGAAAATTCCGGCCCGTAACCTGCCGCCCACCAAATTCTTGTACCTCCCCGTACCAAGGACACGTTCCCAGCCGGCCGGCCTGATGTAGTGTCTTCGGCATGAAGAAAAATACAATCCTTCGATAAGGGCCGGCCTGAACCGGTTCTCTCCAAGCGAATAACACCTCATAACTAAAACATTACTTTTGACCTAGAAGCATCCCAAGCTGCCGGAGCAGAAAGAAAGATGGAGTCTCTCCCGTTTGAGGCCTACCAGGCCTGAATTCAGCACAGCTCCATGAAATACCCTCACTACAGGACAGGTTATCCCTAATACTAACAAATCTATCCCCTAGGCTATGTGTGCAAGCCCTGATCTATGGGGAAGAGCACAGAATCATGTCGAAGTGCCTAGTAAATAGGCTCCATTCACTACTCTAACCCTTAGGCTTGAATGGTAAGAGACTGAAGTCACATTCAATCATTGTGCCTCACAAGAAGGCCGGGAAAATCGAGCAGAACAGTAGGCCAGGGCCGGACTGTCTGTACTGGGAATTGGGCATTTCCCCAGGGGAAGCCGTAGCTTGAAGGTGACTGGATTAATTATCTTGATAATGTCATAAGGACCTATAAACTGTGGTCGGAGTTTCCTTGTGCCTTCTGGTTGTAGGTGTCCTGTTGATAACCATACCCATCTCCTTCCTTGTATATAGGTGCTGGGTTCTATGCTTGTCAGCTTGTCCCTTCATGACAAATTTGGCTTTTGCTAAACTTGGCCTAGCGTGTTTTTGAATCTCATGCAGTTGTTCTAATCTTTCTGTGACTGAAGGTAGTATAGTGGAAACTCCTGATATATCAATGGTAAGGGCCCGAGGATGTTGTCCTGACATGAAGAAGGGTGTGTAGTTTGTGAATTCAGCCAGGGTGAAGGACTTATCCCATTGTCCTGTGTACGTGGATAGTAAGCATCTTAGTGTAGTTTCTAGGGATTGATTGACCTGTTAAATTTAACGGTCGGTGTATGTGTGGAAGGCAGATGACAAGGCTACCTCTATTCCTAACTTATCCTAGAATGTTCTTCAAAATTTAGATGTGAACTGAACCAAGCGATCTGAGATGATTTTAGTCGGTAGACCGCGCAGGCTTGTGATGTGATCAATGAATATTTGACTAAATTCTGCAGCGATGGGTATCTTTTTGAGGGGGCTGAAGTGTGCCATTTCAGATAACATGTCAACAACTACTAAAATGGTAGTAAAGTTATTGCTTGCTGGAAAGTTAGTGATAAAAACCAGACTAATGGTGTGCCAAGGAACTGATGGTATAGACAGAGGCGGCAGCGAGCCTTCAGGTGCAGTGTGAGTGTTCTTGTTTCATGCACAAGTTGGGCAACCAGATACGCATTCTTGTATATCCTTCCTCATGTTGTTCAAACAGCATTTATTTGGACAATTCCTTAGGGTTTTCATTATACCTGTATGCCCTGCTAACTCTGTGTCATGATACTATTGAATTACCTGGCGTCTTAATTCTATAGTAGGGATGTACAGTTTCTGAGTGTTTTTATCATTTCTTCGGCCTTTCGTTTTTTCTATTCATCATGTAAGGCACAATTAAGGTATCATCCTTGCTGACTGCGACTATCTTTTCCAGTGGAATGATAGTAGGGGTGTTTGATGTGGAATGGGAAGAGTGAGCATACCCTGGTCTAGAAAGATAATCAGACTGCAACTGCTTGGCCCCTGGGTGATAAGTGATGATGAAATCAAACCCACTAATGAAATGCAACCATCGCATTTGATGGGGGTGAGGGCCCTAACGGAGCTAAAGAATTGTACATTTTTATGATCTGAGAACATTGTGACTATATGTTTAGCCCTCTGTAGGTAATGCCTCCATTCAGTGAACACCAGTTTGATGGCCAGGAGTTCTCTATCAGCCACCAAATAGTTTTGCTCCGCTGGTAGATGTTTTTTTGTATAAAAGGCTATGGGATGTATGTGGCAAGTTCTTGGGATCTTTTGAGAAAAATTCCTCGTACAGCTACCTGGGAAGCATCAGCTTTGAAGTTAGAGGGCTGGTCTGGATTGGGTTGGTGAAGAATGGGTGCAGTGCAGCATCCACACAGGCACAGGTAAGCCCGGTGAGGCTGGGCATATTGCGATGGGGGTTAGCCGACAGACGACGGAATAGGTGCTATTTATTTATTTAATTTGACCTATTCCGTTGTCTGTCGACTTTCCCCCGCTCCCACCACGCCCCGACTGGCCCACCCCAATTTGTTTACCTGTGACGGCCGCCGCTGGTGCAGTGGTGAATTTAGTTTTTAACAGTTTCCATGCCTGATTGGCTTCTAGAGACCATGCAAATGATTGCCCCTTTTTTAGCAGCTGTGTTATGGGTACCACTATCTCTGAAAAGTGCAGGATGAAACAACGATAAAAAATGGTGAAGCCAAGTATCTGTTGCATTTCCTTGACATTTGTTGGAGTTGGCCAAATGGTATTGGCTTCTACCTTTTTGGGGTCCATCGTGGTGCCCTTCGGAAATAAGTGGTACCCCAGAAACTCTTCTGACTGTGCAAGGAAGGAACATTTGTCTAATTTAGCAAAGAGAGCGTTTTCCTTAAGGTGCTTCAAGATTACGCGTAAATGCTGTACATGTTCTTGTTCTGAGTTTGAGTAAACCAGAATGTCGTCTATTTAGACGATTGCACACATCCAAAAACTCTTTCAAGACTTCATTAATCAAATGTTAAAATGCTGCTGGAGCATTACATAGCCCGATGGATATAACAGTATAATCAAACAGACTGAACTTAGTTCTAAAGTGGTTTTCCAGTCATCGTCTTCGTGCACATGGATTGGGTGGAAATCTAATTTTGTGTAAATGGTGGAATTTCTGACCTGATCAAGTCATGCAGAATTAACAAGAGGGCATAGCAGTTCTTAATAGTCACCTTATTGACCACCCTATAATCCACACAAGCCCTCAACTCCCCATTCTTCATGGTTACAAAGAAGAGTGGGGAAGACACAGGCGACATGGAGTAGCATATAAAACCTATCTCTAGTAGTTCATCCAGATATTTGTGTACATATTAAGTTTCAGGTTCTGTCAATGCGTAAACTCTACTGCAAGACAGAGGAGATCTATGAGGCAATCAAAGGCTCTGTGTGGGGGCAGTTGGGTGGCTTTCACGGGGTCAAAAATGTTTTGAAAGTCCTGGTATTCTTTGGGTAGTTTAAGGTTTTCTATTTTTTGGTCCAAGGTGCAAGGCAGAAATATTCCCACCTCTGGAGCCCCTTGGTAACAGGTAGTAGTGCAGAATGGTGAGTCCAAGGTTACGGTGCAATTTTTGTATCATGGTGTTCTAGCCCAGGTACTCCCAAAATTACTCCTAAAGTGGGAGCGTCTATTAGATCAAAGACAAGTCGTTCAATATGCCCATTATTGCAAAGTAAGGTTAAAGCCTCTGTCTGAAAACAAATCAGTCCAGAAGACAACGCTGGCCCATCTACTGCTCGCACAGGCTCAGGTTTTACTTTGGGAACGTTTGTGAGCCAAAGCTTGGCAGCTAGGATCAGATCAAAGAAATTGCCTGTGGCCTTTCCACACCCAATTTAAGCTCACAATGGACAAGCAGGTACTGCCTGACTGACAGTGTGCCATGTTTCCATGTCAGTGACTCTGTGCTCAATCAAATGCCAGCAGCATAAGATATGGTAGTTTTTTAGCATGTTGAGCAATCTCCGAGGTATTCTGTTACTCCAGGTTCATATTTGGCTCTCCATTTGATCTCATCATGCTTGGGTAAGTCTTCAAGGTAGCAAGTTCAAGATTAAATTATGTCATCCACAGACCATGAAAATCTTAATTCTTCCTTATGTCTAGTTCGGAAAATTCCTGAACATTTGCAAGTTCATAATTTATTGAACAATTAGTTAAATAAACATTTCCCAAACTTTGGTTTTGGAACCACTGGAGGATCGCTAGCCGATTTTTTGAGTTTTTGGAAAGTCTTGGTCTATATGTAAGTAATATTACAATGGTGCTGTGCAATGCCCTTAGGCCCAGTTTTAAAACAAATCCTTGCAATTATTCCCAAGGAAGCCTCCTGACGAAGCTTCCAGTATTAATTGCTGCTGCTTTTTTACTTCACAAAGCGATTTCAACAGAGAATGTGCTCACTATATGTAATCATACACAACCATGAAACTTGTATAGAATTTCACATATAAATTGAGAAATATGTATGTGGACTAATGGCCAGAGCGGCTAACTTTAGATTTGGGGAACCAGGTATGTCTCCCGGGGTTGGCTCATCAGCCTTTAATTTTGGACAAACCACTTACATCCTGATTATAGGTCTATCTGTTTATTTTGGCCCGTGTAAGCCCCTGTTTGTGCATGGGCTGGAATTACAAGTGTGGTTGTATTTGACACATTCAATAAAAACCAGATGCTTTAAATACCTCAAGCTGCATTAAATATCGGCCAGTCAAAACTGCCAAAATTAACAAGGTAAATGCATACAGATTTACCACATCATGCAGATTTTGGTACGTTACGCACCAAAATGCTCATTTTATTCATCACAAACTCATAATTGGTGCTATTTATCAGGTGCGATATTTAGCACATATCCTCATGATCAGGGCATTAGTCTCTAATGCTTATAATAAGATGAATCCAATCTGGTGTAATATTATTGCGTGCAAAATATCATAAATTATTATTAATAATCATACATTCAGTGGTCCTCATTTTCTTTAAAACACCCTTTGTCACTGTTCACCTTAAATTGTCTGCAAAGCAGCTTCAATTTCCTGCGTATGGTACATTGCATGGTACATCTCAATATTTGAAAGATATGGATTAGTCTGTTTGAGACCTATACATGGCACAGCTACCATAATTGCATTATAGATAAATAAATAATATGGCTGAATTACTGCATCATTTAATCCAAATAAGATGATTTTGTCAGAAAAGTACCTTAATTCAATAGGTCAGATATTGTCGCAGCAGTTTTGTTCCAGAATTCATTGAAGCAGTAGCAATTTAATAAAGTATACAGTTCATCTGCATTTTCAAAGTTACACCTACAGCATTTTGAGTCCCTCATGATAATTCCACGTAGAAAGTTTCTCGGGGGTATAATGTCCAATGCAATAAATTGTTGTGATCTAAGGTTTGCAGATCTAAATGTACCATAGCTGAGTGATAAATATCTTATATTATCCCCTGTACTGAAATCATGGCCCAATGTATTTGTCCACTTCAGTGACATATATGTTAAGTCATCCTTAACTTGTTCCAAGATGCTATCAGGTACTTAAATCTTAGATGCATAGTTAAATTCATGCAGGTGACGCAGTAATTTATTTTTACCAATACTCATCTTGTCCTGATCCTTTGAGATAAAATTGCACACCTTATCACACCTAAATCATATCGAGGCAGAGAGAATTCTTTCTGCGGGTCTTGAAATTGTTAGGTTTGAAATTCCCATTCCTGCAATGCACCCGTTTCATGCCATATTAGGTTAGCAGTGTGTGGCGAAATAGATGCCATTTGTATTCACGTTATGTAACCAGCTGAGTTATCCCTGTAATGTGCAGGCTTCAGTTAGCAAGTGTGACTCCATTTTGCAATCCGCAATTCCTATTAGGGTGTTGAGACTGGGCCCGAGTTAGGCCTAGTTGCTCATGTTGCTTGCCTCAGCAGAACACTGCATTTTGTTATTATTTTTCTCTGCTGCTCAAGAATGTCTTCTGACTTCCTAATGAATAGGCCATTTTGTCCTGGCAATGCTTATCTGAATGTGTAGTTTCTGCTCTCACGTTAGGAGATGCTGAGACTCAGCGCCGTGGCCTTGAGACCTTGATAAAGTGTACCCAACTGGCAGGTGTTAGCTCATCCCACTGTGCCTCTTTTTTCATGTTCGGCTCAGGCCGGTAGTTTTCCATTATGGGCGTGGTTTAGGGCTTCACGAGATGAATGATTATCCACCCGGGGGGTCAGTCTCTCGGCAGACATAATAGGGTGCATGTCATGATGGACTCCTCTGCAGAGCATTTCTAATAAACATGTAAGTTTGTATTCTCTACTGTCTGACCGTCTCTTCATTCTTGGGAAGTCATAGCAGGTGGTTGTAAGTAGCCCGCGTGGCCACTACGGGCCATATCCTTCACTTGGCGCCTGAACAGGGACCCCACAAGGTGATTTGCAGGGTCGGGGTGCGTTTTTTCAGTTGGGTGGATCGGGGTACCCCACACAAGACCGAGCTTGATTCTCACAGCTGCCCCACCTGTCTGATCAAGCAGCTCCTCGTCTGGTGAACACCGACTAGGGTCCTGAGAAGGCAAAACCTTGTAGTTGACCATTTGGTCCAAAGAGTTGGCAGTGGAGAATAATTTGACTTGACCTGTGTGCACAAGGTGAGTGGTTTGATTATTGGTAAAATTGTGCCATTCTTGGACGGCACGAGCCTACAGGCTGTGTCTTGATACAGTCTCCGGATTGTCTTGTCTTCAGTTTTCGTACTGCCTTGCTTGAACGACACGAGTCAACGGGTTGTGTCTTGGTATGGTTTGCGGATTGGTTTGTTTTGAACTTGATGGTTTTGCAAACCCTTAAAAAAGGCACAGAGTGTTCACGAGCAGTTTACCGAGCCACCTGAAATTTGGCCTGCGCTTGAAATGGTCTGGGACTGTTCACGAACAATCTGCCAGACCAACTGGTAATTTGGCTAATGCTTGAAAAGGTCTGAAGCTGAAGCCTGTCTTCTTGAATTTGGTACAACCTCCGGACTGCAGTGGGCAGTTTGCAGACAGTTCTCTTTTGGTTCTTGGACAATTTTTCTCTTGTTTATTTTCTTTATTCATCATAGTTGGTGTTCTACTTGTCCGTTGGGGATGGCGTATGTTCCTTATATTGAGATGCCTTGTTTAAGTAAGTTAGGCAGTTTTGGATGTCGATGTTGTTCTACTGATGCTCAATTGGAAAAGAGCCAGCCTGCTCCTCCGGACGGTTCTCCAAATTTTGACATATACGTTAAACATGGTATTGACCCTATTATGTTTAGCACATTGTGGCATAAATATATGAGGGACAATGCTGAGTTCCAGTGGCCACTCACAGGTTCATTTGATGAACAAAAATAAAAAAAATTGTAGGGTAAACTGTTTGCTAAAAAGAGCAGGTAGTCTATGTTTGATTCTCTGAGAGTATGGCTGAAGGAAGCCAAACAGTGGTGCATGAGGGTGGAAAAAGAGGCTCGGAAGAGACAGCCGCAAACTATAACACAGAAAGCAGTAGCCTATGAAGGAGGGAAGATAGAGAAAGGCATAGAATGCGCAGATAGAACATTTTGGATACGGACATCTAACAGTCTCCGCCCCAGCGAGGCGGGGGCTGTTAGCTTTCATACCCAATCTATTAGTTCCGTATCAACTGCCACCCCCCCTTTTACTCCTACCACCCTGTCCCCTACATGATGATACCTGTCTCTGCGTCAGCCCTTTCCCCCGTGAGTGTGACACCTCAAACACTGTTGAATGCTAAAACTCCTGCACGTGGGATATATGAAGCGAACTGAGCAGCAGTGCAAGACCGAATAGATAAAGTGTTGGTGATGAGGAAAAGCAAATGCAGTGGGTGATGAGGAAAAGCAAATGGTGGCGAATCAAGCAGCTCAGTGGGCTCAGAACAAGATCTATAGTGTGGAAGATATGTGGAGTGTGACCAAAGATTATGAGCCATTCATACAGCAGCATCCCCTTAAGCACATCAGCCACGCTGATAAGGTTATGGGAACAGTGTTTTCATGGGGTTGCACCGCAAATCATCTATGATATACGGGACAGGGTATATCCTGAAGGTATGGCTCCCAATTAGGTTTTTATCAATGTAACGATACTAGTGGGTTACCGAGGCAGATTGCTCCAGAAGGTTCCAACGCTGGGGACACAGCATCCCATGAGGGAAGTCCATCCCATTTACCACCCTGAGATACCAGAATTGCGCGACTCTACAAATACTGTAATCAGGCCGCGAGTCGACGCTCGGTTTCAGGAGTATGGGATCTATACTCCTTGGAAGAGGAGTGAGGTCCTATCTCTGAAAGTCAGTTGCCGGACCCTCAGAGAAACCCCACAGCATATTACAAGGAATTGACGGAGGCGGCCTCCTCTACAGTGATGACGCTAGCTGATATAGAGTTGTTTTTCGGCCTATTAGTACCAGTGGATGTATGGAGGCAGGTTCATATGCAGGATCATGTACTAGAGTTGGGGGGCACTTTGGATGAGATCAGAGCTTGGGATAAGGAGCGTAAGCCCGGCGATCAGCCGAAAGTGCAGCTCCTAGCTTTGCCGGGGAGTATTATCACTTACTTGCACTGCCTTATCCTGCCGAAGCGAGTGAACTGGGATAAGGTGATTGTGTGTCGTTAGAAGAAGGATGAAAATGTGTTGGATTTCTTTACCAGATTTGAAGGAGTGTTTCTAGACTTTAGTGGTTAGGACCTGTCACAGGAGGGTGGTGTTCGTCTGTTTGTTAACAGATTTGTCACTAACTTGCTTCCCGAGATTCCAACACGGTTGCAGGGTTCGGAAAGTACTTGGACGATCTCCTCCCCGTCAGTGATATTGAGTATGGCACAGTATTACGAATATAGAGAGAATGAGGACAATGAAAGGGTAGAGAAAAAAATCGAAGGATTTGAAGATGAGGGTATTGATGCAGCAAGTTGCGAAGGGAGGTGGATGAGGAAGAAGTTCGGGATCAGCCCAGTGGTACCCCGGTCTGGTAGGGGCGGTGCTTCGAGTGAGTCCCTCTGGCTCAATCAATGTGCATACTGTAAGCAAGACGGACATTGGCAGAACGAGTGTCCGGAGTTGTTGCAGAAAGGTGAGGCCCTGAGAGGGCGGAGTTTTCGAGGACGCAAACGAGGAACTGGAGGTAGAGGGGGGATGCAGTCAGAGGATACATCATGCAACAGACAGAGCGGGAATTATTTTGACGACCTCTAAGGACGACAGTACTATCATGACGACTATGACATGGACGAAGTGACAGGGTTGTCTCACAGCTAAGACAGCTGAGGACAGGACGAGGGACCCGTTCTGGTTCCTATAGATCAGCGTGGCCCTTATGTCACTGCTGATTTACAGGGCACGACTGAAAAATGTCTGATTAATACAGGGGCTATGAATAGCTCTGTTCCCTTTTCATTGGTCCTGGGTTAGTTCTGTCTGGCCAAAACAATGTGTCGGTGGGTTTCTCAGGCCTGCCGGTTATTAGCCCCATTTCCAAGCCTCTTGCTTTGACTCTTGGCCTCTATACGGTTGACTCACCATTTTTACTGAAGTCCAATTATGAGGAGAATTTGTTAGGACTGGATTTGTTGAAAAGGTTGCACGTGAGAATTTATGGTTATCCAGATGCTGTTTACATGACTGTCGGACCACAGGTAGCCTGTGCTAAACAGTGTTTCGCAAAAGATGCCCCGCTTCCCGCTGAGTTCAAAGATATGCCTCGTATGTTATGGGTTACAGGAGACATGTATGTGGGGTTCCTTCAGATCCCACTAGTATCAATACAGATCAAAGACAATGCTAAATTGCCACGTATTCCCCAGTACAAGATATCCCAGGCAGGTGAAAAGGCCTTATTGCAAATAATACAGGATTTGATTAAGTTTGTTGTGGTTGAAGAGACTGTGGCAAATGTGTGTAATAGCCCTATTCTTCCTATTCTGAAAAAACACCCTTGGATTCGTCTGATGCCCACCCTGACGTTAACCGCTTTGTGATCGATCTTAGAGAGATGAATAAGATCGTGGTTCCCCAGTACCTTGTGGTCCCAGACATTACCGCGATCCTGATGATGATTCCCCCATCAGCAAAATTATTTTCTGTAATAGACTTAAAAAATGCTTTCTTCAGCATACCAATCCATACAGATTGCAGATATCTGTTTGGATTTGCAATAGCCGGTCGGAACTTTAGATTCTGTCGTGCTCCACAAGGCTATACTAAAAGTCCCAGTATCTATAGCCAAGCCTTGAAAGCTCAATTGGATTCTCTGGAGCTTCCCCCGGTAATGTGCATCTGCAGTACGTCGACGACCTCCTTGTGGCTTCGGATGATGAGGATGTTTGCAAGGAGGCCACAGTTAAATTATTGTTGCATTTGGCCCGTCATGGACACATGGTGTTACTTTTGAAATTCCAATATTGTCGACAGGAGGTCACCTATTTAGGTCACCTACTATCGAAGGAGGGTCGCAGACTAACACCTGAGCGCATAGCTGCTATTACTAATATGCCTGTTCCTAAGAACCAACGCGAGGTACGCACGTTTATTGGGATAACATCGTATTGTCGGCATTGGATCCCTAACTATTCCCGACTTACAAAACCCCTTCTTTACCTGACCACCAAAGATGTGGATGAACCCCTGCCTTAGACACCTGCATGCCAGCAAGCTTTTGAACAATTAACAGTTGCGCTTTGCTCTTCTCCTGTGCTTGGTACTCCTGATTACCAGAAGCCTTTTGTGCTTTACGTGCATGAGGCAGACTGTTGCGCGCTTTCTGTTCTAACACAGGGTTTCGTTGGTAAGTAGAGACCCTGTGCCTAATTTTGTGCCATGCTGGATAATGTCGCCAGAGCACTTCTGAGCTGTCTGAGAGCTGCCGCGGTGGTGGCGGTTTCCATCAGACAATCGGCAGTGCTAGGCCTTGATACTGATCTCACAGTAATGGTACCTCATGCTGTGGATACGTTATTGAATAAGTAAAAGATGCAGCACCTTACTAGTGCTCGTTTGACTGGCTATGAATTGACCTTGTTTGTTCCACACATTACCATCAAACGATGTGCTACTCAGAACCCAGCCACGTTACTACCGCTCCCTTCGGAAGAAAAGGACAATGATGTCCACGATTGTTTGTTTCGGACTGAGGAAGAAACTAAAGGACGGGTAGACCTGACTGCTGTTCCCTTATCTGACCCCCAACGGGAATTATATGTCAATGGAACTTGTTTCAAATTACCAGATGGCACTACCACTGCAACCTATGCAATCACAATGTTACACACTGTAGTTGAGACATCCCGTATCCCACACTAATCGGCCCAAGCTGCAGAGTTGGTTGCCCTTCTTAGGGCTTGCGAGTTGAGTGAGGGACTGGCTGTCAATATCTACACCGACAGACAGTACGCCTTTGGGGTAGGCCATAATTTTGGGCACCTCTGGGCGGAGAGAGGATTCTTGATCTCTCACGGACAGTGAATACAGAACAGCCCATTGATACATAGATTGCTGTCTGCATTGACACTCCACGATAAGTTAGCAATAGTGAAATGTAGCGCCCATAAAGCCATTACAGATGATGTTGGGAGGGGAAATGCATTTGCAGACCAAACAGCTAAGGAGACTGCTCGATCAAAGATGAAAAAGATGTTTGAAGTAAAGGGGACAGTAACCATGGAAGGATGCAAATGACGACATGGCCGTCATGAGGAGGGACTAACAAGCCTAAAACAAATCGGAAAACAGCCTTAAGGACCTAAGCCAATGAAAAAGATGGGCGGAGAGTTGGCAGAGCCCTCCACAAAGCTTCCAAATACACTGAATACTCCATGCCTCGCAAAGCGAGCAGCGCATGCGCTGCAACGCTAGGCTTAACCTAAAAATGATAGAGGCTTCTATTTTCCACAGACTCTTATTATAGGAACAGTACAATAACAAAACATTTCTGTTTTTATAATCCTCATGCACAATTTTGAGAAAAATATGAAAGTGAAAGAAATGTTCCAATAGGCTACATACATAGCCTGAAGAAATCCCAATATATATATAGCGCACTAGATAACACCCACAGAGACCATTTTGTTCTTCACATTTCTAATGAGTATGCTTTCAGCATAGCACAATAACAAAAAACACTGACAATCAACAGGTATTTCAAGTAACTATAACTCAGGACTCTGCTATGCACTGCTTATTACCTCATATATTACAACACTAGAAGATTGGAACTTTGGGAGCTCCACCAACAACAATGGAGTCCTCTGGGCTTTTAATGGCTGGTAGAAGCCCTGAGCTCCAACATTTCGATGTTTGCTCACAGCTATTACTGTGAACAAAAGTCCTCACAGAGCAGCGGGGATTCAATCTGGGCTCCTGAGGTCTTTGTTATTCAAATTAGAACATTGTGCTCTGTAGGGACACAATGTTCTAATAGCTTTAGAGCCCACCATAGCGGGCTCCACCAGCTCTTATTAAAGGCCCAAACTGAAGCTGGAGCAGGCCTTTAATGGCCGGTAGAGCCCACTATGGCAGGATCTAAGGCTATACTACATGTCTGTGGAATCATTGTTAACAATAATAATGACAACTGAACTGACATAATTGACGACAACACTGTGCATGGCGGGTGCCCGAGTTATACGTCCCTTTCCTTATAATTATAGTCCTCTTTTCATTCTTAAAAAAATATTCTTTCTGTAGAAGGAAGAGATTTTTGAGCTTTTTTCTTCAAGGTGCAGCTAACAGTGGCCACTAATAGAATTAAAGTGTTCAGGTTTTTTTATCTTTCAGGAATAGATTATTGGTGAAACAGTAACCAATGCTCAGGGCTTTTGAAATTTTGTGAACCTGGGACTGCAGCAACTACCACATAAAATGAACATAGGTCTTCTCTGAAATAGGTCAGTTATTGTTAGTTAAACAAACCCTAACTCACACCCCCGTTGTTAAAACCATACAACACCCACAGTGCTTTGAAAACCATAACTCGCCCCAAAGTCTGAGTTGGCAATAGTAGGACATTATAAATATATTCATTTCTATAGTAATATATATATATATATCCATATGAAGAGCACCCAACAGTGAAGGCACCACACACAGTCGTTGTTTCTTCCTTTTATTTGCAGGACCTGCAGGGAAAACAACATCGCTTGTTCCAGCTTTGAATATGCCAAGGTTCCAAACGCATTTCGGGCGTCATCTCGCCCTTTGTCAATGGTTCCGGCCTGTGTGGGGAAAAGTCAGCAATTACTTCCATCGCACTCGCGGTGGATTTTATAGTTCCGCCCACATGGGCGTGGCAACAATTTGCATTGTGGTTATCATAGTTCTTACTAAATGTATTCCTCGTTGTCGTTTCAAAAAACATTAAGACTGATAGTGTTTTGTTTATGTTTATCACGGATGAATTTCAGTAAAAGACATAAAAACAGAAAGCGGACTGCGTTTCCACATGTGATCAAGGGCACTTTTTATGCCCGAAACGCGTCATATGGCTTACTGAATAAAGAAGTTTCAGCCACAAAATTTAGGGTCCCTGACTCCTTGTTCGTGCAAAACAGACAACATGCAGGAGTCGTCCTGCAAAAACAACATATATATATTTATATATATTATCTACTGGCGGTCGCCAGTAGATAGTTATAGTTAGGACCTATTTTCCATAGGAAATCCGCAACATTCTATTCCCAATAAGTCTGGCACCGGTTGACGAATCTTCGTGAAATTTTCCAAACTTTTGGCCAGCTCTGCTCCGCTCCTACCCGGAAAGTTTCGTGGTGATTCAACAAGCGGGGGCCGAGAAAAAAGGGGGGTCCCAAAATGCGTTTTCCCCATGCAATTTCCCACAGGATCTGTTGTCACAGCTACAGCCTGAAACGCTGAACGGAATGACACCAAATTTGGCAAAGAGGTAGTCCTCAGTTCAGACTCGTGCCTTTTGCATAAATGTTGTGAATCTGTTCAGTACTTCCTGAGAAAATTGGGGTAAAAAAGTTAGTGATATCTATGGCCGGGGAGGATCCGCGCACCCTACCCGCACCGTAAGCGGACCCTCCCCGAACCGTGCGCGCACCCTCCTGATCGTGCGCTGAATGCTAATTGGCTGTCGAGTGTCTGTCTACATTCGAAAGCAGGAACTGTTGGCGGCCATTTTCTGCCTCGGTAGAAGCGAGGCTGAAGAAGCAAGGGGAATAAGTGTGTAAAACATATAAAGGGGGCAGAGTGGAAATACTCTGACCCTCTAGGGGTGCTTAGGGGGTCCCAGAAGGACCCCTGGGGCCCCCTTTTTTTTAAAAAAAACGGCGAAATGCACGCAGGGTGTGCGCATCCTAACGCGTTGCATGCACGGATTCTCTCGCATTAGGTGCGCGGATCCAAGGGGAAAAAAAATAAGTTTGGGAGATAAAGATCAAGCTTAAGTGTTTTGTTCTTGAGTGGCTCTAAAAAGAGCCATTGTGTTATTTGAGAGGTTTTGGTACTTATAAGTAAGTACCTATACAGAGTCTAAGGTTGTTGAGGAAGACTCTGTTTCCTTCATCAGTAAAGTGTACTCCATCTCTCCTTTACATCTCTTGCATATGAAAGCGCAGATTGTTATTGTAAATGGACCCCATTCTATAGTCTCGGAGAAAAGCAGAAACAGATTTATTCACATGTTTCCTAGCTTTCTCAATTGGTGGACAAAAATGATCGGACCAGTTTCATTTCTGCCTTTGGCATATGTTAGAATACACAAAGGCAGTTTTGGGGAAAAGTGAAATCAGTTCTGCAAAGGTGTCCTTCATAAGGATTTCCAGACCTACCCCAATCAAAGTGCCTAGGTCATTGTCACCACTATTATGAGGTCAGAGTGTTGGATATGCATGAAGGATTTCACAAATGAAAATCTGGTGTGTGACTGATATCTGGTGTGTGACTGATATACTTCTTAATCTACAAAACAACTTGAAAGGTGAGTTATTTAATTGTGAGGGGATGTATGTAGACTATTTTGATTTTAATCAGACTAATGTATTTCTCCTGCTAAAGTGTAGGGAGTACTTTTTTTATCTACAATCTTATTGACAGTGTGTGTGCATGTAGAAACCATTCTGTGATAAGCATTTGTGTTTTTCATGTGTTTGCAGACAGATAACTGTGCTGTTTTTATATTTTGGTAGAATTAGAAACCAGTCATTGTTTATGAATTTGTGAAATGAGTTATGTTTCTACACTAAAATGTAGTACTCCTTCTAGATGAAGAAATGTGTTTTGGTATAGTGCAAGGGATAGTGTTGTTTGTCTAGAATCACACAGTGAGTCTGTGTGCATTTGGGAACCACTGTGAGAGAAGCATTTGGTAACATTGTGTATTTCCTGACAGATAACTGTTTTAAAACCTGTCTTGTTGTCAAGTTTTAGTAGCATTAGAAGGCAGTTTTTGCTTATGCTTTGATTAAACGAGTCAGGCTTTGACTCTAAAGTGCAGTTCTGAAATATGTAGTTTGTGTGCATTCCCCTTACCTCTTCCACTGTAGTAAATGAGTTTTGGTAAACTCCTAGGGATAGTGGTGCTTGTCTAGAATTACACTGTGAGTGTGTGTGCTTTTGGGAACCACTGCGAGAGAAGCATTTGGTAACATCATGTATTTTCTAACAGATAACTCTTTTAAAACCTGTCATGTTGTCAAGTTTTAGTAGCATTAGAAGCCAGTCTTTGCTTATGCGTTGATTAAATGAGTTAGGCTTTGACACAAAAGTGCAGTCCTGAAATATGTAGATTGTGTGCAGTTCCCTTACCACTTATACAGTAACAAATGAGTTTTGGTAAACTCCTAGGGATAGTGGTTGTTGTCTAGAATCACACTGTGAGTCTGTGTGCATTTGGGAACCACTGTGAGAGAAGCATTTGGTAACATTGTGTATTTGCTGACAGATAACTGTTTTAAAACCTGTCATTTTGTCAAGTTTTAGAAGCATTAGAAGCCAGTCTTTGCTTATGCATTGATAAAATGAGTCATGCTTTGACACTAATGTGCTGTACTTTAATATGTAGATTGTGTGTAGTCTCCTTACCCCTTGCACAGTAGTGAATGAGTTTTGGTAAGCTGCTAGGGATAGTGTTGCTTGTCTAGAATCCCACTTTGAGTCTGTGTGCATTTGGGAACCACTGTGAGAGAAGCATTTGGTAACATTGTGTATTTGCAGACAGATAACTGTTTTAAAACCTGTCATGTTGTCAAGTTTTAGTAGCAATAGAAGCCAGTCTTTGCTTATGCATTGATAAAATGAGTCATGCGTTGACACTAATGTGCTTTACTTTAATATGTAGATTGTGTGTAGTCTCCTTACCCCTTGCACAGTAGTGAATGAGTTTTGGTAAGCTGCTAGGGATAGTGTTGCTTGTCTAGAATCCCACTTTGAGTCTGTGTGCATTTGGGAACGACTGTGAGAGAAGCATTTGGTAACATTGTGTATTTGCTGAGAGATAACTGTTTTAAAACCTGTCATGTTGTCAAGTTTTAGAAGCATTAGAAGCCAGTCTTTGCTTATGCATTGATAAAATGAGTCATGCTTTGACACTGATGTGCTGTACTTTAATATGTAGATTGTGTGTAGTCTCCTTACCCCTTGCACAGTAGTGAATGAGTTTTGGTAAGCTGCTAGGGATAGTGTTGCTTATCTAGAATCCCACTTTGAGTCTGTGTGCATTTGGGAACCACTGTGAGAGAAGCATTTGGGAACATCATGTATTTGCTGACAGATAACTGTTTTAAAACCTGTCATGTTGTCAAGTTTTAGTAGCAATAGAAGCCAGTCTTTGCTTATGCATTGATAAAATGAGTCATGCGTTGACACTAATGTGCTGTACTTTAATATGTAGATTGTGTGTAGTCTCCTTACCCCTTGCACAGTAGTGAATGAGTTTTGGTAAGCTGCTAGGGATAGTGTTGCTTGTCTAGAATCCCACTTTGAGTCTGTGTGCATTTGGGAACGACTGTGAGAGAAGCATTTGGTAACATTGTGTATTTGCTGAGAGATAACTGTTTTAAAGCCTGTCTTGTTGTCAAGTTTTAGTAGCATTAGAAGGCAGTTTTTGCTTATGGTTTGATAAAATGAGTCAGGCTTTGACACAAAAGTGCAGTCCTGAAATGTGTAGATTGTGTGCAGTTCCCTTACCACTTCCACTGCAGTGAATGAGATTTGGTAAACTCCTAGGGATAGTGGTGCTTGTCTAGAATCACTCTGTGAGTGTGTGTCCATTTGGGAACCACTGTGAGAGAAGCATTTGGTAACATCATGTATTTTCTGACAGATAACTCTTTTAAAACCTGTCATGTTGTCAAGTTTTAGTAGCATTAGAAGCCAGTCTTTGCTTATGCGTTGATTAAATGAGTTAGGCTTTGACACAAAAGTGCAGTCCTGAAATATGTAGATTGTGTGCAGTTCCCTTACCACTTCCACAGTAGTGAATGAGTTTTGGTAAACTCCTAGGGATAGTGGTTGTTGTCTAGAATCACACTGTGAGTCTGTGTGCATTTGGGAACCACTGTGAGAGAAGCATTTGGTAACATCGTGTATTTGCTGACAGATAACTGTTTTAAAACCTGTCATGTTGTCAAGTTTTAGTAGCATTAGAAGCCAGTATTTGCTTATGCATTGATAAAATGAGTCATGCTTTGACACTAATGTGCTGTACTTTAATATGTAGATTGTGTGTAGTCTCCTTACCCCATGCACAGTAGTGAATGAGTTTTGGTAAGCTGCTAGGGATAGTGGTGCTTGTCTAGAATCACACTGTGAGTCTGTGTGCATTTGGGAACCACTGTGAGAGAAGCATTTGGTAACATCGTGTATTTGCTGACAGATAACTGTTTTAAATCTGTCTTGTTGTCAAGTTTTAGTAGCATTAGAAGGCAGTTTTTGCTTATGCTTTGATTAAATGAGTCAGGCTTTGACACAAAAGTGCAGTCCTGAAATATGTAGATTGTGTGCAGTTCCCTTACCACTTCCACTGTAGTGAATGAGTTTTGGTAAACTCCTAGGGATAGTGGTGCTTGTCTGGAATCATACTGTGAGTCTGTGTGCATGTGGGAACCACTGTGAGAGAAGCATTTGGTAACATCGTGTATTTGCTGACAGACAACTGTTTTAAAACCTGTCATGTTGTCAAGTTTTAGTAGCAATAGAAGCCAGTCTTTGCTTATGCAGTGATAAAATGAGTCATGCTTTGACACTAATGTGCTGTACTTTAATATGTAGATTGTGTGTAGCCTCCTTACCTCTCGCACAGTAGTGAATGAGTTTTGGTAAGCTGCTAGGGATAGTGTTGCTTGTCTAGAATCACACTGTGAGTCTGTGTGCATTTGGGAACCACTGTGAGAGAAGCATTTGGTAACATCGTGTATTTGCTGACAGATAACTGTTTTAAAACCTGTCATGTTGTCAAATTTTAGTAGCATTAGAAGCCAGTCTTTGCTTATGCGTTGATTAAATGAGTTAGGCTTTGACACAAAAGTGCAGTCCTGAAATATGTAGATTGTGTGCAGTTCCTTTACCACTTCCACAGTAGTGAATTAGTTTTGGTAAACTCCTAGGGATAGTGGTTGTTGTCTAGAATCACATTATGAGTCTGTGTGCATTTGGGAACCACTGTGAGAGAAGCATTTGGTAACATCGTGTATTTGCTGACAGATAACTGTTTTAAAACCTGTCATGTTGTCAAGTTTTTGTAGCATTAGAAGCCAGTCTTTGCTTATGCATTGATGAAATGAGTCAGGCTTTGACACTAAAGTGCAGTACTTAAATATGTAGATTGTGTGCAGTACCCTTACCTCTACTAGACTAGTGAATGAGTTTTGGTAAACTCCTAGGGTAGTGTTGCTTGTCTAAAATCACACTGTGAGTCTGTGTGCATTTGGGGAAGGATTGTGAGAGAAGCATTAGGTAACATCGTGTATTTGCTGACAGATAACTGTTTTAAAACCGGTCATGTTGTCAAGTTTTAGTAGCATTAGAAGGTAGTCTTTGCTTATGCATTGATAAAATGAGTCAGTGGTTGACACTAAAGTGCAGTACCATGTACTATTCTCTTCACTGCGCCAGAACTGAACATTTAAAAGTTTTACACAGGCACTGTCCTAGCAGTAGTCTGATGATTTAGTCAGTTTCCAAGTACTCATGTTGTGAACCATACATTACCACATAGACTGCTTCAAATGTCTATGCAGTATGCATGCAGTCTTCTAAAATACTATACACTTGTCTTTCACACCTTCAATTCCCTAGTCAGTATCCATACAGTCCAGCAAACATCTTGTCACTCCCTTTGCACTCCTCTAGTGACCCATTCATGACCAAATACTAATCCATTCACTGTGCCAAAAGCCAACCACTTATAAATTCACCCAGGCACTCTCCTTGCTGTACTCCAATCATTCAGTCAGTACCCAAGTGCTCATGCAGTGAGCCAGGCCTTAGCACATAGACTGCTTCAAACGCCTATTCACTATGCATGCAGTCCTCTAACCACCTACACAGTTGTTTTTCACACCTTCAATTCCCCAGTCAGTATTCATTCACTTCCAGCAAACACCCTGTCACTCCTTTTGTACTCCTCTAGTGACCAATTCAGCACCATGTACTAATCCATTCACTGTGCCAAAACCCAAACACTTATAAATTCACCAAGGCACTCTCCTTGCAGTACTCTAATCATTCAGTCAGTGCCTACGTATTCATGCACTGAGCCAGGCCTTAGCACATGGACTGCTTCAAACGGCTATCCACTATGCATGCAGTCCTCTAACCACCTACATACTTGTTTTTCATACCTTCAATTCCCCAGTCAGTATATATACACTCCAGCAAACACCCTGTCAGTCCCCTTGCACTTCTCTAGTGACCCATTCAGTACCATGTACTAATCCATTCACTGCGCCAAAACCCAAACACTTATAAATTCACCCAGGCACTCTCCTTGCAGTACTCTAATCATTTAGTCAGTACCCAAGTACTCATCCAGCGACTCAGGTCTTAGCACATGAACTGCTTCAAACCCCTATCCACTATGCATGCAGTCCTCTAACCACCTACACACTTGTCTTTCACACCTTCAATTCCCTAGTCAGTATCCATACAGTCCAGCAAACATCCTGTCAGTCCCTTTGCACTCCTCTAGTGACCCATTCAGAACCAAGTACTAATCCATTCACTGCGCCAAAAGCCAACCACTTATAAATTCACCAAGGCACTCTCCTTGCTGTACTCTAATCATTCAGTCAGTACCCAAGTACTCATGCAGTGAGCCAGGTCTTAGCACATGGACTGGTTCAAATGCCTATCCAGTATGCATGCAGTCCTCTAACCACTTACACAGTTGTCTTTCACACCTTAAATTCCCCAGTCAGTATTCATACACTTCTAGCAAGTACCCTGTCACTCACCCAGTGTGTCTCCTTATAGTACTGTAATCATTCAGTCAGTTAGCATGTAGTCTTTTAGTGAGGTAGGCTTTAGGGCATGAACTGCTTCAAAGTAGTATGCACTATGCATGTAGTGTTTTAACCATCGTCACACTTGTGGTTCAGGGCTATAGTTTCTTAGTCAGTTTTTATATAAAATGTGTTTGTACAGTAATGTAATAGTATACATTTGAAAGTTATTAATATACATTTATTTGTGATTCTTTTTTACAGATACTGTTTTCCAACGTTAAAATAGAGAAATCATGCCAGACACAAAAAGAAAAAGAAAAGAACAGAGACAGGAGGGTTATTTGAAGAAACATCAACCACAAGTATTGAATGTACAAGATAATGTGGCTAAAAGGAAAAAATCTTCTGGTAAGATCACAAAGCAATTTATTAAAAATGTTTGTAGGAGCAATCAGAATGTAGATAATGCTGGAACTACTGAGAATTCTTCATGTAAGAAAAAAATTCAAAATAAGAGGAAAAGTAGAAAAGCAAATGTTCAGTCAAAGGAGATAAAGTATGGTAAAAGAAGACAAAATCAGTATAAGGAATTACACAAAAAAATATTTTACAAGAGAGTAGTGCATAATTTGCTGAAAGATGTGAAGAAATATAAAAAGAGAGCTTTATTTTATAAAAAGAAGAAGCATATTGAAAACATTGTGGAAAAGGCTTTTGAAGTAAAAAGGAAACTGTTTATTTTAGTATTAAGCAGAATTCGATCACTAGATAAACCAATCCATGTAATGAAGGCCAAAAGTAGGAGGAAAAGAGTTATTAATAAAGAAAAAATGTGAGATTTTTTTTGGGAGAATGGAAACACAGGTCCAGTTCAGAGCCTTTTTTTAACGAAGAGAGTTATTCACTGAGCGAAAAATTATTGTATGCAGTTGACACCAGTGGTAGAGGTTATGAGGTTAGCGACGGCTGTCCAATTGAGAAAGAGAAAATGGTTGAAAGAAATGCAGAAGAAGTGATAGCTGATGAAGTTTTAGGGAGACCTGCTAAAAACCCTGTGTACACTTGGGATTGCAGTAGTGTTTGCAGTGTACGACAGGAATCTATTGAAAAAGTATGTAGTTTTTTACGAGCCTATACTAAAAAAAGTGTAAAACAAAAGATTAAGCTGTTGCAAGGACTAGACCCTTGCAGAGTGAGAAAACATACTGGTTTGCAAGGTCATTCTCTGGCTTGTCTTTCTAGGAAAGTTTGTCAAAGTGTTTTTCACCATTTCAGAATGCTGGCAGTACATCATACTCAAATGCGGAAGTTAGTGAGAAGGTTGTATTATGCAAAAAGTCCAGCACTAAAGTTAAGTGAGTTGAACAGTGCTCTTTTGCGTGGGTCAGTATCAGATGTGAAGCAGAAAAACAATTGTAGTTCCCTGAGCAAACTAAACATATCAGAAACTTCAATTCCAATTCATAGAAGTGATTTACGAATCACAGATTAGTATGTTCATAGATAAGGGCCTTGTCCAATCTGCATCTTCTTTTTATAGTCTCTGTGATCACAATTATGGCATTTCTCCTTAGGAGACTTGTTTAAACCGTAGGCGCCTCAATGTCCAAAAAGTAATCCAAGTCCATTTATGATTTTTGCAGAACAGAGTATTTATTTCTATTTCATCAGGTCATAAAAGAACAGCCAACACGTGTTTCGTCTAAGGATTATATTCCATAAGACTTCCTCAGGGCTGTAACAAACAAATATACAGCACAATTATTAGTTGCATTCCTCTTAACAAAACAAGTTAGAGGTCCCTACCTAATAGGGAAAAGCAACCCGTGTTAGTGTAAAAATCGAAAAGAATCAGATACCAAAGTGTGACAGAAAATGTGATCAATACACCCAAACCACCTTAGTCACACTCAGTTATTAGAAACAAAAAGGGACAAAAAGAGAGAGAAACACCACGACTGGTGTCAGACGTCCGAAATATTAAAGTCACCAGAACAAGCAAGACAATTTCACCATGTGTCAATAAAAGTCAACCCAAAATGTCTAACTGCAAATATTAGAGAGCACTCACCCTAGTTCCAAAATCACAATAGCGTTACCCGGAAATAACAATTTGGGTGGCCGCAGTCATACCAGCCAACCCAACTAGAATATATTTTCCTGAATTTTCCGTTGCCTATAAATGGAAAGTAAGAAAAGCATATACGTATACTTAACTCATTTTTATATAAATATAGCCCGTCAATCCACAGTCATCTAATTTATAGCAGCAGCAGCATTTTCGCACAATAATACTCAATAACAAGAAATATTCATAAGCCATCCAAGAGTAAAAAGAGATGAAGATGACCATACGGACAGCTCGACAATACTGTGTCCGACCTTGTCATCCCGTTTGTAACAAAAAGTATATATCTAAACCTAATAGCTAAAATGCCATTCTTATCTCTAAGTTAAAAGCACCGAGTACGGTCATATTCTGCCATACTCAAATGACGACCGAACGGACAACTCGACAATACTGTGTCCGACCTTGCCATCCCGTTTATAACAAAAAGTATATATCTAATAATAGCTAAAATGCCTTTCTTACCTCTGTATTCGAAGCACCGAGAATGGTCGTATTCTACCATGCTCAATTGGCATCTTGCAAATGCGCCATGTTAATCTACGTGTTTATAAAACACGAGTGCTCTACCAAAATAAAGAAAGGACTAAAAACCTAAATCAGCGCCATCTTGGAAAGGGTTATACGAACCATATCTACAGAAAGCTAGTATCCAACATTGGCAAATTACAATTATATGTTTAGAAAGATAATAAAATTGAATCCAAAATAGGCAAAACCACTATTTAACGGGACAAATATACGCGTCCCTGGGTTGCTGAATCAACCTATATTACCTATGAAATTTAATTAAAATAATCCATCACGTTACAAATCGCCGGCAACCTAATAGGATTGCCGTATTTTGTACTAAGCAACAAAAACCAAACCAACGTCCAATTATGGCGCCATGTGGCAATCCGAACATAACCGCTCAATAAAGAACGTAGGCTTAATGAGGTATGAGAAATAAAGGATAAATTCCCATTGCTAGAATAATAAGGAAGAGAGTAGAGGGAGGGATAAGCCATAGAAAGAGGAGAGATACTATGTTAATGGCTCAAAATGAAACCAAGGTGTCTTAAAAGGAAAATTCAAGAACAGAGCAGAATTCATACAAAGTAACAGTTTCATTTCACATTGAATAAATGGTATCAGCTGTGACAGTCATATCAGTTATACATATAGTTGAAACAACAGACTAATACACAGTTCTTAAAGCTGTCGGTAATAAACACATGCCCCATAACGTTCCTATAGATGTTTACATTATTTAATTTACAGCCCATCCAGAAGGATAATCATACATTAGGGGTAATACAATCGGACCATCTAACAGCCCAAAAAGTATTGTAACTCTGAATCAATGTTGAGCCCTAGTTCAACAGCTCGTAATTTTAGAATCCATTTCGCCTCACATTGGCGGACCCTGAGTTCTCTGTTACCCCCACGATTGTCAGGCAACACATTTTCAATACCATGGAAAGAAAAGGAGAAGGAGGAACTCCCTTTTTGACTTAAACATTCTTTTGCATGGTTTGCCAGGGGATATCTGAGGTCAACATTTTTGAGGGCTCTAAAGTGTTCAGACATCCTTTCTTTAAGACATCTAATGGTACTCCCAATGTATACTTTTAAACATTTACAACGGATTGCATATACCACAAATTTGGTCGAACAGTCTATGTGTTGAAAGATTTTATATGTGGCTGATCCATTATATTCAAATTCCTTGATATTATGGACTGAAAATCTACACATGCTACAGTGTCCACATTTAAAGGACCCTATATTTTGTTTATGCAACCAGGAGTGTTCAGTTTTGGTGCCTCTGGGATAGCTCGGACTGATCATATTGCGAATGGTCGTTCCTCTCCTGTAAACAATGCTAGGTTTACTACTCAGATGAGCACCTAGTGTCGGGTCAGCGGTTAGTAGGTGCCAGTGTTTATTAAGAATATTGTAGATCTTCTGAGACTTGGGATGATAATCCGTTACCAACTTAAGATGTTGAGTCTTATTAGCCTTAACTTTAGTTTTCTGTTTCAAAGTTTCATTTTTACAAAGTTTCAGTGATCTTTGTTTGGCTTGAGTAACAATGTCCTTATTATAGCCTCTTTACAGAAATCGTTGTTCCATATCATTAACACAGCTAAGGAAACCATACTCCCTACTGTTGTTTCTCCGTGCCCTGAACATTTCCCCATAGGGTATGGCGTTTACTTGTGACTTAGGGTGCGCACTCGTGGCAAATAAAGTAGAGTTACAGGAGGTACTTTTTCTGTATAGTCTGCTATTGATTTTTTCATCTGCCACAAAAAGCTCGGTGTCTAAAAAGACTATTTTGTCCCGACTTGATGACATAGTAAAGGACATGTTAAATGAGTTCATATTCATATATTCAAAGAAGTCCTGCAACTGTAACTCATTACCAGTCCGTACAATAAGACAGTCGTCTATATACCTGCCATAGTAGATTATAAATTCCTGCCATTTGGCACCATTAGGACCCCAGAGGTGTAGCGTCTCAAACATTCCCATAAACAAACATGCCAGGGACGGTGCAAATTTAGAACCCATTGCTACTCCGCACTTCTGTCTGTACCACTCATTGTTAAACAAAAAAACATTGTGTTCCAAAATCAATCGTGACATGTGTATCAGCATATCCGAATGTTCCGACAGTTCCACAGGACGTTTGTACAAAAAGTAATCTAGTGCCTGCAACCCCTGCTTATGTTGAATATTCGTGTACATGGACACCACGTCTAGGGTTACTAATATCATAGAGGCATCCCAAGTAAGATCCATTAGCACATTAAGAATATGTTTAGTATCTCTGATATAGGAGGCTAAGTTCAGAACATATGGTTGCAGAAAAAGATCTACAAATTCAGATATTTTTTCCAGATGTGAAGCAGGTCTGTGATGATATTGAGATTTGTTACTTTGGTCCTCAGCAAGAGAGTGAAGAAACTAACACATTAGTAGAACAAAATGCTGAAGACAATGTACAACCCGTAATTACAGAAAGATTTGAGGATGAAATCACAAAGTTTAAGGTAATTTCAGGTGAAAGACCAAATGTTTCTTGTATTTGTTGTCGGCGAAGTCACTATAAAAATCAGACTAGGGGTGTCAATCTGTATTTCAAAAGTGAAATAGAAGATAATGATAAGTGGATGGAATGTGCAACTTATTTGCTGGTAGAGGATTGTTTTGATTTGGGATGTGAGCAGCGTATTTGCAAATACTGTTATAACAAATTAGATGAGAATAAAATGCCTGCTAGAGCTGTTCATAATAATCTAGAGTTGGTTGATATTCCTCCAGAGCTGATAGATTTAAATACGTATGAGTCTTTTCTCATACAATGTGTTCACCCGTTTCAGGCTATTGTGCGTATGTAGACCAAAACAGGTAAATTACCTCCATCAGAGTTGCAAAGAGGATTGAAAGGAAGAGTTGTGTATTTAACGTTAGATTTAAGGAAAAATATTGAAACTCTTGGTGTAGACCATGCAGAAAATGAGCCACTAGTAATTCTAGTTAATTGTGTTCCTACTAAGAATAAGAAAATTTGGCAAGAGTTAGTGGATGTTAGAAAAGTGCAAAAGGCATCATTGTATCTGTTAAAACATAATGAGTACTATAGAAATGTGTTTGTAGGAGAAGAAGAAATAGATGTAGCAGAAGATACTGAAACATTAAGTGGACAAATAGAAAAAGTGGACATGTCCAGATGTGAAGAAATCTATGAACATTACAGTGTACATCCACTTCATTCCAAAGAGGTGATGGGGAATACAATTTTGTTATTTCAAATGAAAGAAGCAACAGGAAGTCCCATGAGTGTCTGGGAAGAGAGCTTGGAAGCTCGTTGTTTCCCGCAGTTGTTTCCAACAGGAAAAGGTGGACGATATGATGAACGTCCTGTGCAGATTCCTGCATCTGAATATCGGACAACAAGATTATATGCAGAAGATCCAAGATTTCGACAACATATGCTTCATCTTCTGTTTGAAAGTGACTTGTCTGGACTTTCATATGCAGTAAAAACTGGAATGCATCTTCAAAATGTAACTGCAAAGGATTTTATGGATAAAGTGCATCAGAGAGATGATCATTTAGAATCTCAGTTGATTAATCTGATGGCATGTCAGCGTGGGACTAATGAATATTGGTACCGTCGACATGCAGAACTGAAATATATGCTACGGAACTTGGGAACTCCTACATGGTTTGTTACACTAAGCTGTGCTGAGTATGCTTGGGATGATTTACTTGAATTTCTTCGAGAGGCAAATTCCAATATAAAAAATATTGAATACAAGACACCTGGAGAATTGTGCTCTTTGGATCCTGTCAATGAATGCAGATATTTCAATCATAGATTTGAAGCTATGATGTCTTTCATCTGCAATAAAAAAAATCCTCCTCTTGGGGAAGTTGTGGACTTCTTTTGGAGAAAAGAGTATCAAGCAAGAGGTGCTCCTCATATACATATGTTGTTATGGATCAAGGACACCCCCAAATTTGGAACAGATTCAGATGAAACTGTTTTGTCTTTCATTGAAGATTATCCTACATGTGCTCTTCCCAATAGCAGAGAAGATAAAAACTTAAAACAACAAGTCTTACGATTTCAAAGCCACAGGTGTGGAAAATACTGTCAACGAAAGTACAAGTCAAAGGATGAGTTCTATACCAAATGTCGTTTTGGATTTCCACGTCCTGTATTATCCAAAGGAAGAGTGAACAGTTTTATGTCAGCTATGCAACATACCATCACAAGAAAGTCTCCGAAAAACACCTACAACTTAAGAAGAAGCGAAGAATCAAAATACATAAATGACTACAATCCAGTTATTTTATCCATGTGGAACGCTAACATGGATATTCAGTATGTTGCGGACAATTCCATTGCTGTTGCTCGATATGTAACGTCTTACATTACTAAATCAGAAAAGACTGAATTGAAAGAAATGTGGGAAGAGATTTCTCACGAGAAGACTCTAAGTAAGAAATTATACAGTTTCAGTTTGAAGATGTTATCGCATCGTGAAATTGGAGCATATGAATGTTGAGATTGGTTATCATCTGCAAGTCTATATTCCAAAAGTAGAAGAATCATTTGGGTGAGTCTAGGTCTTGCAGGAATGCGAAATCGGGTACTGAAATCTGTTCACGAAATTGAATATTTAGCAGAAAATGAACCAGAAAGTACAGATATTTTGAAAACAAATATGTTGGACACATACTACCCAAATAGAAGTCATCATCTTGAGAACATGTGTCTCTATGAAGTGCTGCAAAACTACACTTTTAAACAGAATACTACAGAGAACATCAACGATGGAAAATATGGAGTGATTGGTTCCGAAGGATGTCTGGTGAAACAAAGGAAAGGAAATGTAATTAATCACAGGAAACTGGGTTGCGGCACTGCTGACAAAAGGGAATTTTACTATTTAGCCCTTTTGCAAATGTTCAAACCATGGTTCAGAACTGGAATTACTTGGAGATTTTCCCAGCTACGAAGATTCATTTAATGCTTCTAAAGATAGCATACAATGCAGTGCTTTCGCTAATTATGTCAAAATGTTGAATGATGAAATTGATCAAGAAACTACAATTGCAGCTGAGATTGCTAGAGACAGTTTTCAAGACAGTCAAAGTTCTGCTGCACTGAGTCAAGATCAAATCAGACAACCAATTGTTGAAAATGAAGCAGCGATTGCAATGAATGAGGTGGAAACAGCAATGTATCAAGCTCAAGAAGATGCAATACAGTTAGGAAACTTGGAAGAACAACTAAATGTTGAACAGAAACAAATATATCAGCAAGTGAAAGAGCAGATTGACCATGGATTACTTCATGAAAACAGAGGGTGCTCATGTACATAATTTCAACCTATCTGAATGTATGTGAGTGGTCAAGCTGGAACAGGAAAAAGTTTCTTAATTAAAGTAATTACAAGTTATCTGCAGAAAACAAATGATTCGCATTTGTCTTGTGTTGTCACTGCTCCAACTGGGTTGGCAGCACATAACATTAAAGGAATTACTTTCCCTTGGTCACTAATGCTGCCAGTAGAGCATGAGAACAAATTGGAATACCACAAGCTATCTGGAGAAGCTTGTTGTGAAGTTTCAAGAGTTCTGAAGAAAATGAAACTTCTTATTATTGATGAGGTGAGCATGGTCTCAAACTTGATGCTTGACTTTTTGCATTTAAGAATGCAGCAAATTCTTAAAACAGAGTATGACGTGTTATTTGGAGGAAAACACGTCATAGTTTTTGGAGATCTACTGCAACTGATTCCGGTAAAAGGACAACCGGTATTTAAAACACTTGCCCATGAAGATACCAGAAAGTCTCTTGGCAGTGTTGGTAATGTGAACATTTGGAGTCATTTTGAATACAAAGAACTGACAACAAATATGCGACAGGCAAATGATGCTGAATATGGAAGTATTCTTCAAGATATAAGAATTGGAATACTTTCAAAACAAGGCAAACAAGCTTTGGAGAGTCGATTACTTTGCAATGTCTTTCCAAATGAAAATGCAGTTCCTGCAAAAGTGTACGTGGAAATTGCTAAAAATAAGTCAGTGATTTGCTTAATGCCAACACTGCGCGAGTGTTCCATATTCAACGAATAATTATTGAAACTGGAAAATTAAGAAATTGTAAAAATGGAAGCCATCGATAAAATACTGCATGAAGGAATCACTATTATTTTGACGGGAAAGTTGAGATCAAAACTGGATTGTTTAGAAAAAAAAAAATCTAAAACTGCTGGTTTAGAAAAGACACTATATGCATGTGTAAACTGTCGAGTAATTTTAAGGCGTTATTTGGATGTAGAGAAAGGTTTAGTTAATGGTGCAATGGGTAAAGTGGTGGATTTTGTGAATTATCAGAAAAAAGAAGGAATTGAATTTTTAAAAATTAAATTTGTTCAGATTGATGAAGTTAAAGAAATTGGTCGTTGTTCAGTTCGTTTTTTGCTTGTTAAAGATTTATATGTCCGTAGGAAACAATTTCCATTTTCTCTGGCATATGCAGTGACTATTCATAAATCTCAAGGATTAAGTGTAGACAGTGCATTGGTGAACATTGGATCTACTGTATTTAAAGAGGGTATGGCATATGTTGCTTTGTCGCGAGTCAGTCTGGTTTGTTTTTGATTGATTTTGATTAGACAAAGGTTACTGCAGATGCAAACTGTGTAAAAGAGTATAATAGGCTAAGAAGGGTGTATGCTCCAAATTTAGGTCAATATCCTGTATTTGAAAAGTGTGTGGTTGGTCGAAAAAGAAGGTTAGAGAATATCTGTTCTGAAGGTGTCAAGAAGGGAAAAGAACAAGATAATGTTGTGATTGCAGGTAAAAAGAAATTGGACACTGTTGAAGAGATTGTTGGTTATCAGTTTGAAAATAGTTCTGGTGTCAACTGCTATGCTAATGTAGTGGTCAATGTTGTTTTTTATCTGGAAGGTTTGCAAGAACAAATATGCAGAATCGGGAAAAAAGATTTTGTTCTCTGTAGCATTCTGTTTATGAAAAATTGACAACAGATAGAAGTAAAATACAATCTGTTTCAGATGTTCGTAGTCTTTTGGATGTGTGTTCTGGTTCTACACAATTTACACAAAATATCCAACAAGATGCTCAGGAAATTTTAATGTATATGCTTACCATTTTTGAAAATGAAGGTGTAGAAATAGAAAATATTTTTGGCCTTTCTTACAAATGGGAACATTATTGTGAAAATCGCATGTATTCATGTAGCACCAACATAAACACTGAGAGATTTCTGTATTTAACATTACCAGACTGTAAATCAGTGTCTTTCAATAAATTAGTTAAAGGTGCAATTCAAAACATGGAGTGTAGCCAATGTAAATCAGAAATGTTATCCACATTATTCTTAACAAAATATGGAAAATACATAATTTTAATGATGCAACGTTGTACAGCTGACGGAAGAAAATTGGATACTTTAATAAAGCAATTTGTAGCAGCACAACTATCAATATCAGGAAGGACTTTTGTAGCAATTGCAATAATTTTCCATGATGGTCCTTCCACCACATCTGGACATTACACTGCCTATCTAAAATGTGAGAAAGGCTGGACACTTTGTAATGATTCCCAGTTGGTTTTTAAACAACGTTTGCCTAGGGAATTACAAAATTCCTACCTAATATTTTTAAAGTCAAGGTTTTAAGAAGATATCTCACTCACTGAGGAATGTATTATTATAATTTAATAGGACTACCATTGGACAATTTACATAAAGAAGGAGTGCAAAAATACCATTTGGCCTCAAGGAAAGGTATATTTTTGAATTATGGACTTTTTGGTGGTCATTGATTCTGTGAATATTTTAAATCAACAACATTTACAGTTTTTGTAAGTTAAACTTATAAACTTTTGTTAGCCATAAGCATTTTATATATGTGTGATTTGTATCTTGTGGTATTTTACTGAGAATAGCATGTTGTTTTTTTTTTAACAATCTTTCTGATAGTTTTTTTTTTGCCCGCTGTTAAGTGATGATTACGATTGAAATCACTATTTCTAGTGAAATTCAATATATTCTGAGAACAGCAAAAAAGGCAAACAAATTACTTTGTGGAAATTATGCTGTGTTTAAAAAATGTATTATTACATGTTATAATTTTTTTTTTCTTTTCTTTCCCAGATCCAAATTTTAAAATAAGCAATTTAAATGAATTTAGATTGCAATGAAATCAGTGATGTCATTTGAGATGTCATCAGTGATGTCATCAGTGATGTCACTGACCATGTCATGAGTGATGTAATATGTGACGTCATCTGCAGTGCATTGCGGGGGCACGAGTTATAGTTAGCTGAACTAACTATAACAGAGGAATTTCCAGGGTTTTGTACAAGGGAAATGTCCAGCTAACTATAACGCCCCTGAAACCTATGGGTTTTTCAGTGAATTTCTAAGGTTTTTTAAATGCCAATTCCTAACTATAACGCCCCTGAAACCTTTGGTTTTTTCAGTGAATTTCAAAGGTTTTTTAAATGCCAATTCCTAACTATAACGTGCATGAAACCTGTGTTTTTTTCAGTGAATATATATATATATATATATGTTGTTGAAAATTACATGGTATTATAAACTATGTAGACCATACTAAGCCTGCTTATGTATGATGTATAAAGTGGGAGGCTTTTTCTACCTTAATGCAGTTACATTGAGGTTTGTTTCATCTTTCGCTTTACCGGATGTTCAATGATCAGTTATGCCGTGCAATTAAGAAGGAAACTCAAGAAAACTGAGACCGAAGCCTTTGTTAACTGATGACATGATAATATACCTCTTAGAATTGTTTGAGAGTCTCTTTTAAAGAATAATCCAAAAATAGCTAAAATGAATAGAATCACCCATATTGGTTTTAAACTTATCGTAATGCGTTATGTGTGCTTCAATGGTATTTAAATATCTACACTGCTTTTGTTTTGTTTTGCTTAGCGAGTAATGTATTATCAGTATCCTTAAGGTGAATGAGACTGGTATATAAGATGGAAAAGGAGGCCGTTGGGTTTTGCATTACCCTTTTTCAACTTTGAAGCCAGTTAGCACTTCACTTAGATTTTAACTCCAATATATCACTTTGAGTCACTCTTCAATGCACACTGCTTCGATTTTCCTAACTCCTTCTCAAGAAGTTATGTTTTACCCAAGTGCCTCGCCCGCTTGCCCTTCTCTTGTACACAAACACAGATGTAAGACATTCTCCTGTAATACTGACACACCAGATACGAGAAGAAAAGCAGTCTCAGCAACAGCCTGCAGTTCCAGAGGTAAATGATAAATTGTCTGGGAACGTGTCCAGTTTCATTATTGGATTTATGCAAATGATTTTTAACCAAACATCCATCCTCTACTCATAGTATGTATGTGCTATGATTAGTTCTAAGGGATCCAGCTTTGTCCTGATTATTAACTTTTATTTACACACACTTTTTTTCAACATGTTTTCGTATAATCTAATCTATTTTAATGTGTTGGTTGGGAAACTGATCTCCGAGATTTTACAACAGGCTTCTCCCCTACTTGCATCATGCAGAGAGATTAGGAAAAGTATGCTTTGTGAATGAATACAGATATCTCAGATAAACATTTGCTATAACCTTACCTCACAATACAATTCAACCACGATTGCTGTAGAGGATACTGTCTGAATGCTTCAATATCTGAGACACTGGGGCCTAGACGCACACTGCACTTTGCAACACGTTTAGCAGTACTACAGAAGTACTACTCATACTATAAAATGCTGTTCACAAACCTATGTACAAGATCTTGGGGCATATTAGCAACACCCAGCGATAATTATCGCTCAGAGCTCTGAGCGTGAGGATAATTATCGCCGGGTAACGTGGATTTTTATCGCTGAGATACCGTGCTATTAGCAATGCTTATCTCCTCAGCGATAAAAATCCTCACGCTAACTGCCTAAGGTGAGATTATCGCTGGAAACCCAGCAATACTCTCACGTAGTGTGGCGTTAGCTTGTTGATAGGGACTCACCATCTTAGCCATGATATCCACCTTCCATAGGATATCATGGCTAAGTAAGTCCTGAAGCAGGCGTAAGGAAAGTAGCGATAACAGGGGTTATTGCTACTTTTCCTGCCGCTATGCCTCATAGCGTGGGGCTTGATGATAGGAGAAATGTCGCTTAGCGACATTTCTCCTGTCATGTTGGGTCAGTAACGCCCACTTTGCATCTCATTACAGATGCAAAGCTGGGCGTTAGGAATCCCCACGCTAAAGCAAGGTTTCACGCGTTAGCGTGGCCTTGCTAATTAGGCGATAAAATTATCGCCGCTTTTCGGCTGAAAACGGCCGCAAAAGCGGCGATAATTATTTATCGCCAGTTGTAAATGTGCCCCCAAGTCTCTCTCCGATCTCCAATCTTTTCTATTTGGCAGTCTCCGCCATGGTTGCAATTTTTATGACCTCACATATTACATCACCGGTAACATGTTAAATGACATAATTGATAACTTCACTGATGAGATCTCAAACAGCATAATTGATGACATCACTAATGACATCATCCAGTCATTGTGACAGCATCCTATAATGTTTGTGGACTGTGCTGTACATTGAATCACTAATCAAGTGATAATGGACATAACCTATGAACTCATGCTATACACCTAGCATTTCTGTTAAGACACCCACTTTTGGTTGATTGTACTCTTTTTATATTAGTATTCCCCAACCTAACAAATAAAATGTCCCATTAGACTTTAATGGGGTCCCACTCTTTAAAAACTTCGAACAAAAACATAGTTTGTACTCTATTCACCTTAATTGTCTCACCCTCTTAATGTTTTCATATGACCTGCAATTTTAAGTCAAGAAGTTGCCAAGTATACATTAGCCACGGATAAGACACCTTCTGTTATATCCTATGGACAACCTTCGGAGCGTAGCAAAGTACACAACACATATTCTTGAGATGAGTACAATGGCATAACACGTTAGGCCATACTTACAACCACATTGTACGTTAAACCATCTTTGTAAGATAATGTAAGAAATTGGGGAATTTGCTGACAGTGGGGAGTACCCACCTCAAATAATAACCACAATGCTTGTCAGGAGGAACCCTTAGAGTCACTAAATTAACCTGAGCTCAACTCCCTGGTAGCAGTCGCACAGATCAGGCAGGACTAACTTAGAGGAAATGTGTGAAGTATGTATGCAGTACTAAACAGTAATAAAGCTGAAAAGCAAAACAATAAAACAAATTAGAAAAATTAAGTAAACTTTAATGAACACAATTACACCAAATTGACAAAAAGCCCTTCAGGGGAACCAAAGCGCACGAAGCACAAAGTGACAATGATAGCCAGTGGTCGTGGTAGAACATGACTTAGGTGCGATTTTACGCTGACCGCCATGGAGCTTCAGTCAGATTCACCAACCAGGTTTGTCCTGGCTGGTGTAGTCATTTAAGCCCCCATCCATCACATGAGTACACTTCTAAAGCCCCTCCAGGACCTCATGGGAGGCACTTCCCCTGCCTTTTATTCTCTCACTCTACTAGTCTTTTTCTTCCACTTTCTCTCATGTTCTCTTATGTTTCCTCCTCTTCCTTCCTTTGCCTCATCATTCCTCATTTCATCATGTGTCATTCTCTGTTATCTTGGTCAGTCATCTGCTGACATCCCGTCTCTGGAAGCTTAGCCCTGAAGGTTCAGTCCCTCTTCCACATTATGTATGATCCTGAACCCGAGAGCGGATATTTCTGTTGAAGGAGGCGCATAAAAATATTCAATCACTTGCACATAGTATGACATATGAAACAACAGTACACACTTCCCAACAGGTACTGCACAATTAGTGATCCGAGTTTCATACATACACAAAATAGGCACACTACAGGCAGGTGTTCAGGATTGCCTCAGACAAAATACAGGTCACCCATGTGCATCATACTTATTCTCTAAGTGGGAAACCTCCTGTATTGTTGCCTTCATCTTTGAATTATTTTGCAAGTGACTAAATATTTTTATGGGCCCCTTCAACAGTTATATCTGCTCTGATTGCAGAAGTGCAAAGGTTCACCATACAGAGCAAATTCAGGAGCAGCATTACAGGTTTCCATCACACCGAACACAGACCAGCATTACAAGATTTCCAGACACAAGAAGGCATTGTACAAGCAGCACCTGAGCATGTTTCCTTCACAAAATTAAAATTAAAATGAAATTAGAAAGCATGAGTAAAAGTGTTCTTGGTGTGGAAAGATACAGCATGGGCAGCATTTGTATAAGACATTTTTACCTAAAACTGGAATAGCATAGGGAGCGTTAGTGCTTGCCTCTCTCTTACAAAACAAGTATAACATGGATCCCTTGTTCTGTAAACGTTATTTATTGGCTTTCATCAAGCACACAAAAGATACCATAGAGGATCACCATACAGTACATACCCACAGAAGATGAGAACAAGAATAAAATGATCACATATGTAGGAAATAATAACAATCCTACAATCCAAATGGACTGTATTGTCCCAGCCTTCTCCAGCAGACTCCCAGCTATCTGTGCTTGGGGGCCATTTGTACAGTATGATTCACAAAACAGAAAGGAATAAAAGTATAGAAAAGAAAATACAAAATAGATATCAGCAAAACTAACATCACCCCCACCAGTCAAAATGAACCCAGACTAACCACTAACCAGCGGTTGCATCCAGAAAACCAGATATCTAACCCAGTAACACCTCTGTGGCCAGCATCCCACCAACCACCGGAAATTCCAGCAGGAGTAGCCAGCCATCTACAGTCCCCTTTCACATGATGCGGTGGAACCCTGGGTAATAGTGTGCAGTCAGGGTAGAGAACATAGGCTTCGCCCACCATAGGTGCCCTTGTCCTCGAGCGCATGGTAAACACTACGGCACTTGGAAAAGTGAAGCCCCCCCCAAGCACCCTTTGTCTGTAAAGAACCTCTCTCCAGGGGAGCATATAGAGCACCTATGAAACCTAAACCACCGATTTCCATGCAAAAAAATCTATCTTCTCTAAAGCACCCCTCTCTCTAAAGCACCGCTCCTGTCTAAAGCGCCCTTTCCAGTAAAGTTTCCTCTCCTCTAATGCCTTACACTCCTGTATGGCCTCTTACTCCTGTAAAGTACACGAGCTGTAAAGCACACATCCAGTGACACAACTTCCCTGTAAACAACTGCACTTTTGTAAAACACACCTCTGATAAAACATATGTTGTGAAGAATACACCTCACCTAAAAAGCATCTATCTCCTGCAAAGCACCTATGCCAAGTAAATAAAAAAATCATAATATGCTTCTCCCTGTTAAGCTTATGTTTTCGAAAGGTCCTGCACCCGGCGTCCTGTAGAGCATGTCTCCTGCACTGTACCTCTCTCCTGTAATTGACACCGTACTGTAAAGCACATTTTCTGTGATGAACCTCCCTCCTTTAAAAAACATATATACTAAGGCATTTCTGCTTGTAAAGCACGTTTGTCCTCTAAAGCACTTATTATATTTTAGTTTGACACACGCCTGTTTCCCACTGGTTCAGAAGGATGGGATTCAATTAAATGCAATAATAAAAACACTAATCCCAAGAAAGATATTCGTGCAGTCACTCTCACGGTCTTGCACCAGGTCTGTAGCCATACTCAGGATACACCACAATGCTTCAAAACCACTCAAGGGTGCTAGGTCTGAGACGGTGCCCTTCTGATACCCCCTTTATTTACCACTCCATTCTATCCAAAATGATAATCACTCTCTTAGTGAGCAACAGCTGCAGATATACTTGGTAGGCACTGGGCATGTTGGAGAACGATTGCTTTCATGCTGTCAGTGATTCTCTTGTGCATCAGTCTCTGACTGGGCTACAGAGACACCGTAGTCTTTAATATCTGTGGGTCTTCACTCATTAGGCTGAATTATTTGAACCCTCACATGCCCTCTGAGGAGCTTCATGGTTATTACAGTTTTGTAACAAATGCACCTGCCCATGTGATGGAATGTTGTGGCAGAACTGCATAGGGAACTGGTACGTGGTTTCTGTGTACAAGGCTTCGCAAATTAAATATTTAATGGGACCAGAATTGCTGCTTTACTATTTTTATTTAATCAACAAACATATATAGGTTAATATAGGTTGAAACCCTAAAATCTTATTTACTGTCTACTACTTGACTCCAAGTGCCCTGTTCTTCCTTATGCAGCAGAATTCAGAGCATTTACTAGTGTTGTGTGTCGATTTAGATACCGTATATAGGTTTCCCGATTTATGTCCTTATATAGGCACAATTCGCAGTGCCCATTTTTAGGCATAGAAATCCTACCCTTATTTAGGCATTATCATGCTAACCAAATACATGCATAGCCACCTACATCCGTTCATCTACGTCACAACGAGTTCTTGGAAAACCAGACTCTTAAGCCTTTAGGACTTCTCCTTGCTTGGATATTGATTTCTCCAAGAACTCATTTATTATGCATGAATATCTATTCCTTAGGGGTTCAATCATGACGTTCTTCTGCCCGACTTTTACGTCAATACTGGCATTCCTAAACACCTTCAAGGTATAAATATACCTTCACTTACCATGGCAAACCACAGCTCGGCTGCCTACTTGCACGACGTGGCTCGCCAGGGCAAGTTCAGAAGGAAGTCATGTCCCCGCCTGACGCACTGACCAGACGCTGTTATCCACCTCGCAGAGAATCCAGCACCAGTGTTTTCTGACTCCCCTTGCAGGGTGTTGGAGATCGAGACTCGGAGAGAGATTCCAACCTCACTTATTCTAAGGTATGGAGTGGACTAGAACCTAGAGGGACTTTTGGCAAATCTTGGCAACTATAGCTAAACTAGACTATAGACAAACAGCACCTACTTCTTACCTCGTACTACACATAGGTTAGGTACACTGGGGTAGAACTAGCTAGAAGCATCAGATGAGTACTAACATTTTAGCCTGTGTTATTTATGTATGTATTTTTATGAATATCTGTCATAGCTATAAACCAAGCTATTGAAGTATTATGTTATCTTACTGCTAACGCTGTACATATTTTACTTCACATTCTGTCTTACGATTGTAGCAGTTCATATCTCTTGCACTAGAAATAAGACTGTTCAATAAACCCCTTTTATTGAAACGCCCGTCTATCTATTTCTGTGTAACTGTAAAAACAAAGCATGCACGATTGACTGAGTGAAACTGTTATCTATTGTTTCCACGATTCTGAGATTGTTCTGATTCTAAGGGAAACAAAGGTGTCATGTTTATGCGGTTGTCAGAAACTAATCCCTTCTTGATCATTCGAGAAGTTTTCTAGTGACAGCTGAGTTAGCTGGCACACACAGGTAATTAAGTTTACTGTACTCGATAGAGACATACTGACCTCAGTCCTATGTCAAAACTATAGTGTATATTATTCCAATGCGCAGAGCCTATCAGGGATATAGGAACTACACTACACTAGATACTTCATTTAACATGCACAAGATGTTAGCTAAGATACATTTCAAAGCAGACTCCCTTCCTCCTGAAAACACCCTATGCCCCCGTCAGTTTCCTCACCCCTTCCGAGCAGTTGATAATCTGCAAACAGCAATGTCCATTTGTAGTAAAGTAGGAGGAGGGTGTTTGCTTCATGGTACTCCCAGCAGCGGAGGCAAGTCTATGCCAGGTCAGAAGTTGAATGGGGCTGCAAGCCCTGTTTACCTTCTGCATGCAATAATGTACTGCACCTCTGCTTCCTTGAGGCTCGAGAATGCAAGAGGAGTGCCATCTGCTGCCAGGGGCAAGCCAAAGGTCGCACTCGCAACCCCTGGTGGCCCTTAAATTATGTCCATGCATCCACCATGCCTTATAGCCATTTAAGGTCAACTATAGAGAGATTTATTAATATTTAAAAGGAGGGTTGAGGCGTCTCAAAAGAGGTCATTTGTATAGGTTGAATTTGCAGTCAAAACCTGCACCCTTGTGCTACACATGCAGGTCATATTTGTCCTCTCACTGCAGTGGGTGGCACAATATGTGCTGCAGTCCACTCGTAAAATGTTGTGGATATATTAGTGGCATATGGATAAGGTAAATAGGAAAATTAAGTGTATACCAATTTCATCATGGTGAAAGGAGGAGTACAAGAGCTTCACTACTGGTTAGCAGGTGAAAGTGCAAAGAGTTCATGACTGGCAAAATTAGGGTTCAGCAAAAAGGTCCCAAAATTTGGGGGCACCCTGCAGAAAGGGAAAACTTCCAACAATGGTGGATTTTTATTGGGGTGGGAGGTGGTCACCCACCTCAAGGAATAATAGCAATAACAGGGTGAACACCAAAGGTCAGTATATTAACCTGAGCTCAACCCGCTGGTAACTATGGTATAGAGCAGACAGGCTTAACTTAGGGCAATGTGTAAAGCATTCATGCAGTACCAAAACAGTAATAAAGTGAAAATACAAAACAACAAGAATCCCACTCCAAAGTAGAGAAATTTAGTAAAATGTAATTAACAAAATGACCCAAATATGTCAAAAATCCAAAAGGGATGTCGGAGGTATGAGTTTTTTGCGTTTTAAGTGACAGTAGCACCAAAAAACACACTGAAGCTGTTGGTTTAGGTAGGAAAAGCTCTGAGTAGGACAAATTAGAATTTTTTGCCAGCCAAGGTCCAACCGTAGCCCAGATACTTTTCACGTCTTCAGCCGGTCAAGATTTTCTCATTGGAACTTAGTCTCTGAAATAGAAGTCCTTTACTTCTAGTGGGGCAAGGCAGCAGGCTAAATTCGATGAGGGCTCCTCAAGGTCAGATACCATCTCAATAAGGGAACACTGAAGCAGATTTGCTGATGCAGAGAAGTTCCAAGTGGGCCCAAACTGTTCATACAGCCCAGGAAGTTCTGTCTTCCCTGAATCAGCTTCCGTGGTTGATCCCAATACGCCGGTGGATGAAAGTCTGAAGTCACAAAACTTTGCAGGGGTAAGTCACTTTTTCCTCAGTCCCTCACCTAAGGCCTCCAGACTCCAGGGGGACTCTTAGGACTTTAGAATTTGATCCAGCATAGATCTTGAGCTGGGTTCAATGCAGGTACAGTTGTGGCTGGACAACTTGGAATCCATGATAAAGTGTTTTTGCAGCTTTTGTGTCCCTCTAGTTACACAGAAGAGCAGTCCACTGACCCATGGAGTCTACTTCTTTGTCTTGGGTAAAACAGGCAACAGATCCAGTTCTTCATGGCTCTTCTCAGGTTACAGTAAGCAGGGTCCAATCCTTTTCCGGTCTTCCTCAGGAGCAGAAAGCATTGTGAGGGGGTAATCATCATAATGATCATAAGGTAGAATGGATAATTAGCCCGGCCCCTTCTGACCTCCTACACCAATATCCTAATCATGCAATAACAGTTTAATGAATCCTCTAGGTTTGTTGCAAAATCATTAGTCAATTTCAATAAGTGTTCCACTTGAATTTAATTCTTTATTGTATGATATGAAGTTCTTTAAATTCATTTCTCCATGAACACTTCTCAAAAGTGTGATACAACCATAGCCCAGAGTTTGATTCAACCACAGACAGCATGTGTTTTGGAAATACTCTCATTTTTCAAGGCGGTAAATAAACAAAAACAACCATAGATCTTAGGTTCTAACCTCAAAATATATTCAATACAAACCATCTGTGTTAACCAGCCAGTCTAAGTCATCCTAATTCCCTTTATGTACAAAATTCCAGTCTAACCAATCCTAAAAAATCATATTCAAAAAGTAAGTAGGGACTTCTATTTCAAGCTTTGCAAAAAGAATTGGCTCTAAGCCACTCCCGACCCTCATGAAGATTTACAATGCTAAGTGTTTCCCAATGGTGACCCATGGGAGCGACATTTGGGGGTACACAGACACTAGAGAAATTCAAGCAGTTGAAAATACTTTCTTCCGTAGATTGCTGTCGGTTCCGAATTCTACCCCAGTTTGTAATATACATGAGGACCTAGGAGTTGGTTTTATTTCTGATCAGATCGCGGTCACCCCCCTATTGTGTTGGTTAAGAATCTGGGCTCAACCTGCGCCTAATCTTAACCAACTGATCATCCAAGACTGTATTTCCTTAGATAAGGGGTTAGACATACCATGGGTCGGTTATATTAAAACCCAGATGAAAATTTATGGATGTCCTGACTTATTCTTGAGACCCAGAGCTCTGGGCAAGTCAGCCATTAGAGGTTTTAAGCGGCAGTTCTTGGACAGATCCAGTCTGATAAGGGAGGAAAGGGAATGGGTAAAACCGACAGTGAGAAGTTTTGTCAAGCTGACTCTAGGTAGACAGTTGCAACCATACTTATCTTACATTAACAAACCTTACCATCTATTTGTATTAATAAGATTTAAGCATAATATGGTTCCCTGGCTCCTAGCATTTCCGAAAGTTTTTTTTAAAGAAGGGTCATTAAGTGCCTGCCCATGTGACAACTTCTCTGAACACAATACTCTCCATCTGATATTTTTCTGTGCCTATTACGACTCACTATGTAAGAAACATATTATCCCCCTCCTAAAAGGACACAACTTTGAACAAGTTAGGCCAGCACTGGCATACCTGTAAATGCTGGCGACACCAGTGGTGTGTTTTGGGGTTGCAAGCTATATAGTAGGCGCAATTAGGCGCAGGAACAAGCTACCACCGAACCATAGTGGGGACTCTGTTTCTTAACTGTGTCTTTCATTTACTATTCTATTTTAACCTCGTTTGATAATGGTTAAGTTTTGATCTGGTCAATTTTTATCTTAGATATTTATTTTATTTCCAGGACTGATTAAACTTGGTTGGAGCACTTAACTCTGGTTTCTCCTATTAGGGACTATCTGGGGCTTGACTCTTTTATATGATGTTTTATTGCAATTTCAAGGAAGGCGCCATAACCTGATTGAGTCATTTTAATGTATGTATGTGCTGTGCCTGAATTGTTTTGTTTTGTGATATGTACTTTGATGGTTTTAACTAATCAAATAAAGTTTGACTTGACGTGAAGTAGGGACTTCTATTATATCCATTGAATATTGAATTGTGTGCTCACCATACATGCTGTGTCAGAATAAAATTACCAGCCTTGGAAAAATAAGAATTCATGAGACAAAACAACACAACTAAACAATAGTGGAAATAATGTCAGAGCGTAACCCAGAAATGTGTTAAGCTGTGCATTATACGTGTAATTGCCTATCACTTTTTGATGAAAAATATGAACATTAGCCCGCTGTATTAATAAAAATAATACATATTATTGTCATTCAAACTGGCAATTCTCAAAAGAACAGTTTACCCAACGTGCTTCTTTCTTTTTTCTTTATTAGTTTTTATAATCGAGAAAAAAACTTACAGTACATACAATTCAATCAAAAGGAAGAAAAAAGAAATACACAAAAAAACACAAATAGTCACGGCGGTCGTGAGCATACATCAAAGTACATTACTGGTAGGGTATTGCATGAGACACGGAGTGTTTGACCAGAGTGACACCTGAACACATTTCAAATCTAGTTTTTCACATAGGGTTCCTGCTGTTATGATCACTCATTCCTGGCCTTCTAAGTAACTCTTATATAAGCTACAACAATTCTTTGGGCAGCTTCTAGAAGGAGCAGTTCAATGTATGATTCAGATTGCGTATTGCATAACAGCATATCTCTGGACCACTGAGTCAGGGTGGGGGGGGGGGGGACATTGCGCCCAATGCATTGCTAAAACTCGTCTAGCTATCAGGAGGCCCATATCTATTAGGCGCCTAATATCTTTAAAAAAAACGGTTTGGAGAAGCCCAATAGAGCTAGCAATAGGTCTTGTCTCAGGGTTTCACCGGTATTCTCACTTAATTTTGAGAATATTAGAATCCAAAAGTTAGCTATTGAGGGGCATAACCATGCTAAGTGTAGGAAGTCAGCTGACTCTTTTCCACATCTTTCGCATTTGTCAGTATTGCGCAGACCAAACCTATATAACCGGACCGGAGTGTGGTAAATTCTATTAAGAAATTTAAAGTGAATGAGGTGGTGTTGACCATTTAAGGAAATGAGTTGTGTTGCCTCACAGCAGTACTTCCATGTATCGTCATCTAACTGGACTTCTAAGTCCGATTGCCACTCTAGCCGGGGCTTAGTGTACTAGTTCCGGCAAAGTTCCTGTGTTCTACTGTATATAAGCAGGACTCGCCTACTCGGGCAGTCCGTGCGTAACATTGTGGTGAGGCGCATGACTTCCGGAGGTTCCAACAACTTCTCGCCCAGCAACTCTCAGAGTGTACGTCGGGCTCTATAGTAATGAAATATCGTTAAGGGGGAAACATTCGGTTTAATAGCGACCAGCTCTTTCTAGTCCCGCCCCCTCCCATCTGCAAAGAAGTTTCCAATTACTGATATGTCTAGCGTTTGCATGGCCTGCACTACTTCTGGTTCTATGATAGTTAGGAGCCAAGTGCACCACTCAATGGGAGTGAGGGGGGAATAAAGGATGGAGACCGCTTGGCGATTAATTAGGTCATGCCAGGCGTGTGTGGTCACGTTAATAGAATCTAGGGTCCCAGTGCGTCGTATCGCCTCACTGAATAGCGCAGTAGTCAAGTGAGAAGGAGACACCGCCACCTTCTCTATGTAGAGATGGGAGGAGCTCATTGGTGTAGCCGGCAGAGGCATGTGAACATTGCGCTCAACCCCCCATTGTGTAGGGAAGAGTAAGAACGTTCCATCTGGCCCATGGCTGTTTCTCAGCCAAGCTAATTTGACCTTCAACGACTTAGGATGTTAGAAAAAATGAGCTGGGACAACAATTGGTATATTTAAAAATGGGTAGCAATACCATCTTCATGACCGATATCCTTCCTAGGAGCGATAGGGGGAGTCAAATCCACCTATTTATATCGTCTTCCAGTCTAGCTATCGCTCTACCGTAGTTTTCTTTAAATTCTGTTTCCGAGCACGTGTGTACTTGGATCCCTATGTTTTGCACCGGGTCAGTAGACCAAGCCAAGGAGAAATCCAAATTCACTGGGAGCATTGCTGGGGTGAGGGAAAATATAGTGGACTTTGACCAGTTAATTTAAAGTCCCAAAAATTCCCCGAACTTCAATACCTCCCTTAACACTGGGGAAAGGTTAGACTCTGGATCGCGAATGTACAGGAGCGTATCCTCTGCATATGAAGAGATTATCAAATTGTAATTGGGGAACCGGGTCCTCCTATGCCTATGGTTCTCCCTGAGGGCACACGCCAATGGCTCCGCGACCAGCGCGAAAGAAGTGGGGATAGCGACAACCCCGACGGGTGCCCCTGGAAATCTCCAGAGGTGTCGTGACAATGTTGCCCACTCTCACTCGGGCTGTTGGGGTAGTATAAAGGACTTTCACAAGATGGATAAAGAGGTTTTCCCAGCCCCATGCGCCCAAGTACTAGCAGCATAAAATTCCATTCCACGGAATCAAAAGCTTTTTCAGCATCTATGAAGATTGCTGCCACTTTGGTATCTGGTTTGGTGTGTTGAATAGTGCCAAACACTGTGCGTAAGTTGTGCATTAAGGTACACCCAGGGACGAATCCTGCCTGTTCAGGGTCAACTAAGGACGGGATAAGGGGAGCCAATCGGTTCACAAGGATCATGGCAAATATTTTAGTGTCCACATTTAGAAGGGACAGGGGCCTGTATGAAGCACAATCATGTGGCGGTTTGCCTGGCTTTAGGAGCGCGACAAGCAAGGCTTCACGCATTGTGGGTGACATTGATCCGCTTTCGCCCATTTTCTCAAACAACGAGATCAAGAGAGGAGTCAGTTGCTCTCTGAACTCTTTATAGAAGGCCACTGTGAGCCCATTTTGACCTGGAGCGCTATTGGCTCGCATTGCTTGCAGTACATCAAGGACTTCCCAGGCCTCTAGAGATCTCATCAGCTACTCTCTTTGAGTGTCTGACAACCAGGGTAGTTTTATGTAGTCCAAGTATTCCAGCATGTTCGTGTCTGTGCCGTGGGATTTGGAGCCATATAATTCAGAGTAGTACCCCCTGAAGTGCTCAGCTACAGCGTCAGGGTCGCTGGACTTCTCACTTGAGTCTAAGCAAATCCCTATGAGGCCTGCACTCTCCCGCCTACCTCTCATTGTAGCCACCAACGTGGCACCGGGGCGTTCCCCCTCCCCGTATGTTCTAGCTATTGCATATTTTCCCATTAGTTTAACCTCCCTGTCGGCTTCTTCATGATATTCCTCTAGCGTATTCTTGAGTTCATCCATAACCTGATCGTTGCCTCCCTCGAGGGCTTCTCGCTCTAATTACACCAGCTTCCATCAAGCGATTGTAAGCGCCTTCTGATAGATCTCACAACCCAGAGTGCTTAGAGATAGCTATTCCTCGGATATAAAACTTGAAAGTTTCCCAAATTGTAGCGATTTGCGGGACTGAGTCAATGTTGGTGGCAAAGAAAACATCTAGGGCTTTTGACATCTCCCCCTTAAAGGCGTCGTCTAGTGGAGCATATGGAAGGAATCTCCAAGTAAATGGAGGTGGGCGCTTTATAAGGCAATCTAGGTCCAGCAGTATTGGTGAGTGGTCTGAATACGAGCGGGAAAACACCTCGCATTCCCATATGGCATGCCTCAGTGAACCTGCCAGGAACCAGTAATCTACCCTGGTGTGCAAATCATAAGGGGCAGCATAATGTGTAAAACCCCCCACGTCTCCCGATTGAGAATGCCAAGCTTCAACCAACCCTAGTTCAGTTATTGCGTCTACGATCCCTTTGGCTGCTGAAGATTGAGACTAACAGGGCCCCCAGATCGGTCAATGGCTGGATTCAATACACAGTTAAAGTCCCCTCCCCAGATTTGCGGCAGAGAGGGTAATTGGCATGCTAAGTCTAGGAGGTTATAAGAAAACTGGGGATGATCATAGTTGGGTCCGAATGCGTTATTGAGAACACATTCCATGCTCTTCCCCTTACATTTAGATATAGTATATCTGCCCCCAATGTCTGTATGCCGTTCTTCTAGGGAGAATCCAGCCCTAGGGTTTCCCAGGTGAGCAACCCCTGAGCATGTGGGGAGAAGCCAGCAGCATGGAATGTGCCACGTATCCTCCTCTATATTGTGCCTAACTAAGTATGCCATCACTTTCCTGGTCTTAGGCTGATTGTTCAGTCCCCTGACATTCCAGGTCAGCAATCTTACCCTGTCACCCATTGCATCTGGAAAGTGGGAAGCAATATCCCATCTGAGTTACCCTGGTGCCCTCTAGCTCGACAGCGTCTAATCGGCCCTATGACAGATAAAAGACTCTCACTGTGAACAAATTAAAACGTACAAAGAGAAACAATACCCAAAACAGGGACCCCGCCCATGCCATGCAAACCCAAACTTAGCACAGTCAGTATCCCCCTCCCCCTCCCCTAACCTTTAGGTAAATAAGGCAACAGGCCATGTAGGTTGTAACAAGTAGGGGAAGATGTTAGCTAAGCACTGCTAGTAGCAACAGGCAGTATGCCATGCCATCAAAACAAATATGGCACATCCAAGACTATCTAAGCTATCATTAATACTTATACATGGTGAGGTAGAGTATATTTTCGTTATCCCTGTGGACAAAGCATCCTTTTAAAGAGTAAGGTAAAGAGAAAGAATGGCAACAGCAGGGAGCGCGGTGGCCCCTCCAACAAGCCAAAGAAACTGTCAGCAACAATACTTGCAAGAGTTCGGGTTGCATCACCCCACCGCGTCGATCTTCATGAAGACTTTGAGTGAGCATAGCCAGCTGTAGATTACTACCGCTCACCTCGATCAGCCTGGTGCACCGCAAACTGACCCAGGCACTCGAAGAACCCGTGGGCCCAGCACACAGCGGTCAGTTCAGTCTTGCTCATCCAGGCTGCCACCTGATGCCCCCCTGGTCGCCTCGTCGAGTCACTCAGCCTCAGCATCTTGCTCCACCTTTTTGGAGAAGTCCTTCAGGGCTTTTTGCAATGATTTAGGGTCCGAGGAGATACGAGCCTTGCCGTTCAAGGTGACTCTTAACCTGGCTGGGTAGAGCATGGTAAATTCTATGTGTTGGTTGCGGAGTCGTCGCTTCAGAGAGTTGAATTGGCGTCTTGCTACCTGGACCTTCATAGTAAAGTCCGGGTAGAGGGAGATAGCAAAACCTTCATACCGTACCTCCCCCAACTCCCTGGCCCACCTTAGAGCCCCATCCCTGTCCCTGTAGTTTAGCAGTTTCGAAATCATCGGGCATGGAGGAGCACCAGGAGGTGGCCGAGGGCCGAGTCAACGATGGGCACGCTCCACCACAAACATATCAGAGAAGGTTTCACAGCCCAGCAGGGAGATTTGGAATTTTTCTGTGAACTGTTCCACATTGCCCATCGAGGTGGACTCTGGCAGACCTGTAATTCGAATGTTGCTCCTTCTGCACCTGACCTCTAAATCTTCTGCTTAGCCCTGCAGTGACGTGAGTGCCTTAGCCATTTGTTTTTTAATTGAGTCCGTTTCGCGCCTCTTCCACCTCGGTTACTCTGCGCTCATTCATGTCTATCTGCTCTGCATGTTTGTAGAGGCGCTCCGACATTCTATCCATTCTGAAGACAAGTGAGTCAATCTTACTGTCAATCATTAATAAGCTCTTTTGCACCACTGAGAACATCTGCTTTACATCCCCAAGCTCTTCCTCTGGGGCGTCTGAGAAAAAGGAACCCCCGCATCCCTGGCACTAGTTTTCTTTTGGTCGAAGAGCAGTTTTGTTTGGGTCTTGTTTACTTTCCCATTATGTCGCCTGTTGGGACACAGCTCCTGACCGGCACGCTTTGGTGTTGTGGTTTGGGATGCCAAGTTCGCCGGGGACACACGTCGCTGGGACAGGCCGCCATGTTCGTCGGTATTTCCAGTCGCACTGTGATGAGCCTCCACCTCCCCTCTATCGCTTGCCAGGAATCCCTGCTTAGTATTCCTCCTGCGTCCCAGGGATTGCCTCCGACCGGGGGGCCCCCACTCCGGGCGCTATGGTGTGCTGCGTGAGGGAAGATGTATTATGCAGGGGCCACATCTACACATGGGGTACCCTCTAGATGCGGTGGGCAGGAGGTGGAAACACCGTTCTGTGATAGTGGGTCCTGTGTCTGTTGAGGCCTGCTGGCTCGCTTGGTCCTGCAGGGACCAAGGTTTCTTTCTGTTGGGGATGGCAGCCCATCCTCCCCCTGGCGCCGAGGCCAGGAAACAGGTGGTAACATAAGTTTAAGGGCCCTCCAGTGCCGCGTTGTATTTATGTGAGTTCTGTGGGCCCAGGACTCCCAGCTCGCACTGGGGCTCATGCCACAGGCCGCACCCCCATCCCCGAACTCTGGAGGCATGGTGTGCCACCCTCCCTGCTTCATCCAGGGTTTGGGTCAGGAGCTCTGAACTAGGCTGCGTGGGAGGAGCACCACGGGGAGTAGCTGCTAGTGGCAGGAGTATGCCGTGTCTGCCTTAGCACCCACAGCCCTCCGGGGGGAGGCACGCAGGTGCTGCAGATCAGGAGCCCCCAGCCGCTTCCACAATCCGTATCAGTCAGGTCACCCAGTCAGCTACAGAAGTCACACAGGCCCGCGGCGCGGGCGTCAGCAGCACAGGCAACGATCTCGATCTCCTTCTTGTGTGCAGGCTCCGGCGTCAGACGTGGCACCGGAAGGTAGCTCTGGACATGCTCTGCTACCTCCTCTCGTTTATTGAGGGATATCGCTTATGGATGTGAGGATAAATGCTGCGTAGTGGCGATGACTTGCGGAGCTCTTTGTTCACGTCGCCATCTTGTGCTGCGGCAAGCTCCGCCCCCCCTACCGAAAGTGCTTCTTACTCTGTAAATGAAAGAGTTGACTTTCAATTTTAATGCCACTATCGGTCCACAATTGAAGCGAATATATTGTAGTTTTGATTCCACTATTGTTTATGCAAATAAATTACATAATTTTAATTATCAACTCTTCTACTGGAGTATTCCCTTATTGACAGGGAAATAACATCCCTACTGTGTAACCTGCTTGTATAATCCTTAATATTTTCCTTCCTAATTTCAAAGAAATGTGTAAATCACAACACACTCACTCAATTATCCCTCCTTAGACCATATTCAGATGTAATATTTTTAAATGATCATGCCTATAGCTGAGCTTTTCTTCCCAGGAGTGAAAAATGCCTACAATAATGGCCAACTGCCAGGCTTCTGAAAGACACAGCACCATTTTGGTTGCATCTTTCATAGTTAGCGGACCCTGCTAGAGAAGTGCTACAAGGTCTCACCCAGAGCTGGATGTCATCACTAAACATTTGCTGGTAAGCTTTGGAAGATAGACTTACCCTAATATACCAAACTTTGTGTCCCAATTTAAACTAACACACCAGTGTTTTCTCTGAAGCTCCAAATAGTATTTTGTCCACAAAGCATCTAAACAAACTGATACCTGAAAAAATATATTTCCTGGTAGAACACATGAAATATTCTCTATTGTAAAGCATCAAAGTACTAAAAAAAAATGATTTTCATAAAATAGCCCTCTAACTGACAGGATAGAACCCCAACTTTACACACTGGTAAAGTCCTAAATTAACTGTTGTGCTAATCTGTCTCAAACTGGAACCTATGATGCAAAGTACTAATTAGCATTATACGCTATTGCTAATTCAAATCATGAACGTCTGCAGTCATATTATCCCTATGTACAGACGGACAACACATACTAATATTTCTGCCAATCTTGAATATGATCTCCTACATTTCTGGTACCTCTGTATCTAAAGCACATTCCTTAGAACAGTGAGAAACTCATCACGGACAGGATTGATCCCCTACACTGCTTGATAGTGATATGCTGAAATTGCCAATAGGTTAGTTCCTAAATCTTAGACAAGCACATGAGCCACAGTGTAATTGAGCTAACTACACTTCTGATATCACTGTATGGACAATAAGCGCCTTACAAGCTTAAATATTATGTAAAAAAACAAACTCCTAATAGCAAATGGTGCTAGAAAAGTTAAACTGCTGCAAACAGCTACAAACTCTAAAAAGTGTGGCAAGCATAAGTACAAGTCCCCAACCTATATTAGCAAATATATATTGAAAATTGAGCCAATAAAAACCATCATTTAATGATAAAGCCCTTGTGTGCAGTGTGACTTAGATTGTACATTTATCCATTGCAATCCAATTCTCCCTGGGGCTTATTGAAAAAAATCCCTATCTGTATTTAAACCCCTTGTTACAGTTTTCAGATTATCTATCCAGAAGGTATTTCTGGTCCTCTCCTCTTTTCTTACTTCTAACTTGTTTGATTCCTACAAATATAATTGGTTAAGATGTAAATGGGGTATGTTTCTCCTTCAGATGTGTCAAAATGGGATATCGTTTCTCTTCACTTCTGATGGGTCTCAAGTGCTCCCTTCATCTTTCCTTATTTTAGAACCCACTTATTGTATGCCACAAGTCACAACCACATATAAGGAGATAGATACATGATTTCAAATTGCAGTTAATAAAAACCTTGAAGTTATAAGACCTCCTGTTTCACCGTAAATGTTTTTGTACCATCATTCACATATTTACAATAGTTAAACACACCACCCTTATGGCACCATTTGGGTAGTGCTGAGAGCCATATTGAACTTTACTGTATGTCTTTATTTTGAACCCTGTAAATCGATGTGTCACTAGCATTTAAAATACATTTCAAAGTGGGGGCCTTCATGTAAGTGATCCAAGGTTTCTCAGTTAGATAGTTCTTCAAATCATCAACTGTTAACAAAGACCAATATTTGGCTAGACTTATAAAGACATACTTGTTGTCCATACTCTACATAGTTATGAACCTTATTCTCTCAGTGCATTGTTGTTGCTCTGGCTTTCTTCTCATCTGTAGTAACTCAGGTCCTGCAACTCTATCTGCTCTACTTCTGGCCAACTCCACTATGTCCTCTTTCTACCCTCTTTCCAAAAATCTCTTTACGATAGCACCCTGCAACCTCTCATATTCTGTCTCTAGGCTGCAATTCCTCTTAGCCTGAAGGAATTACCCAAATGGATTGTAATTCTTCTGTTTTTGGGCATGTGCTGACTCTGGATGCAGAATTGTATTAACTGCTGTTTTATTTTTTGTATATACTTGGTCATAACATATTCACTTCCACATACAATACAATGCCTAGAAATACAAATTTCTCTTGATGTGCAGAGCAAAACTCAACTTCACATTGAATTCAATTTCATATAGATAACTGTGAAATTTCAAGTTCTTCATATGTTCCCCTCCAAGTCATTAGGATAGCATACATTTATCCCCCCCAGTATATTACCTTTTCGGGGAGATACAAGGGACTGGATTAGGCCTGTTCCCTCTTGTACAAATCCATGAAAAGGTTTGCATGAGAGGGAGCAAACCTGGATCCCATCGCTATTCCCCCTCTCAGGAACTAGGTCCAAGAGCATCTTGGAATTTTTGTAGGTAACTCACTGAGTTTGTGTATAAAAAAGCTGTAACAGCTTCCAAACATTTTCTTTGCTCTATACTCATATACAAGCTCATTACATCCATGGGGACCAGATAAAAATCTGCTTCCAATCGAATTTCTGCAAACTGATTTAACAGATCTTTAGGGTTTGGAACAAACGAGGGAAGTGTTACACCCAAAGGTGCTAAATACACATAAGTGTATTCAGAAACTGTTTCAATATGTACCCAATCCCGGAAATTATGGGGCATCCAGGAGGTATCTTTCCTTCTTTATGGACTTTAGGAAGAAAGTAAATTATAGGTGTTCTAGACTGTTCAACTTTTAGATATCAATATTCATCATCCGTTAATAAACTAGCTTCATAAAATGTTTTCAATTCCTTCGATAATAAAATCTTAGATGTGGTAAGTGCCCCTTGTTCCACCAACCTGTAATTTTCCGCTTCACTCAACTGACTAGTTGCTTCTTTATAATAGTCCACAAAATCCATGCCAATTACCTTTCTCCCTTTTTCTGCTTGTCTGATCATTCTGAGGAGGGTATCTTGAGGAGCCACATGTATGGTTGGTGCTAGCTAGTGGTAGAGGTGACACCTGGGTCCTCCCTAACTAATGAGGTGAAATTTCCTTGGGGTAACCCTACCCACTTTTTATCAGTTCCTTTTTGCCCTAGTGTAAATAATCCCATGCTGCACTGTATTCCTAAAATTCTGGATGGGGTAGCCTTTCCTCTCCTGTGCAGAGCCTGTGTCCTCCCAGTTGTGCTGCCAGGGAAAGAACAGTCCCCTCTCCTGTGTCCACTCCAAACTGGATCTAGGACCCCCTTTTAGTAGAAACAAGTCAGGCTGGCTACCATGTGGCCAGGGATCAAAGAGTCGCCCGGCCCAGGTCTCTCTTCATATTGAAGTATAGATGCGCTGGCCTCACCTCTGCTTTTTTTTCAAGGTAATGAAGTTCCTGAAATCTTCCCAGTTGCCCTTCCCTAGGTGAGAGGGATCATCTGTCCCTCACCCAGCTCATCCTGTCACCAGCCATTGCCCTACTCTGGGAGAAGATTCTACCCCTCATTAATGTCAAATACTGACAGGGCAGCGCTGGCAGGCAAATGAAAATTGGCCTCCAGGAGATCCCCTAAAGGTAAAATATACCTTTCTTAAAGTTCTTTTTTCAAAATATATATTCAAAATCAACCTTGACCATTAAATTCGATTTTTATTAAATGTAAGAAATAATTGTTAAACCATTTTTCTAGCTTGTCCCAAACTCAAGAGTACAGAATTGATAGATTAATCTGCACCCTAGGTTTAATCATTGGACTAAAAGAGTTTCCACAGTGGAAATAGCTTTTGGAGGGTAATCACTGTAGGGACTAACCCTGGGCGGAGTTCGCTGAGTTGCACTACGCGTAACACCACGAAGTGCTAAAAAGACTCTGCCGCACTACGCAGGGCTCTGCAAGCGGCATAGTAGGATAGAAAAATGCTGTTTGCAGTGATTGCACAGTGCCGGATGCCTGTCCCCACTGTGCAATCATCACAAATGGCACCATGCACAGCGCAAGCAGACCCTGCTTTCCTTTTCTGCTGCTCGAGTAGGTTTTTACTTGAGGGGCAGCTATCTCAACGCGAACAGGTTGTTTCTGAATGCAAGCAAGCAAGTCAGACCACTCGCAATGAGAAACCTGACCCCCCCGCGTTGAGAAATCTCGCCGGGAGGTAGATTTCCATGCTTGCCAACTTGATGTTGGCGATCGCAAACGAGGAAAAATCTCGCCGGGAGGTTGATTTTCCACGCTCGTGGTCGCCAACATGACTTTGACGAATGCGAGCTAGGTAACAAAGTACGCTCTGCTACGCGGGGCAAAGTTTTTAGGACCTCCACGAGCTCCGCATAACGTGGAGTGCAGAAAAATGCGCAAATTCTGTGAGCGGAGCGGAGTTCACCGCCCAGAGTTAGTAGGGACATGCCAACTTTATATTTCAATATGTTCTGCTCTTTAATGCTAGACACCCTATCTTTTGTGCTACAAGGCCTAATTAGGGGTGACTTATTGCTAATTAAAAAGAAGGCTTTTCCCCAGTTAAAATAATTATTTTGATATGTTGGACTACATTTTTAAACTGCAGAAGCCAGGTTACATTGGTACGTCTGATGCTATTTTTTATAAGCCAACTCTATAAATGCCACAATAGGTGGCTGCAGTCCACTGATGACATTTAACTCTCAGGCACTGGGTGCATTTTCTACCTTATATACTGGGAACTTGTAGGCTGAATAAATGTTACCAAGTTGAAAGGGGAAGCACAGGCACTTTACTTCTGTTTAGAATGGGTAGGTTGCAAAGAGTCCTAATGCCAAAAATAGGGTTCAGAAAAAGGTGAAAAATCCGGGGAGACCTTACAGAAGAGACGGATTTGCTAAAATCTCTAAGTTGGTCACCTTTACATTCTACATTATTCAATAATCTGCAATGCATCAAACCTTTCAGGAAAGATATGCAAGTAAACAACGACATCTTATAAACATCCTCTATACACAGAATTTGTCCATAGCACCGTCTAGCAACTATTTAACATGAGCATGTGCCCAGACATCCACTGGTGGGTGATATGTTGGGAACAGGAGCCTTGACTTTTCTCACAGTTGCTTCGTTTGTGACATGTTTTGGCTTTAAGCCGCATTCTACTTTAAAGCATGATTCTGCAACCCACATCAGAGGTACTCAGCATTTACCTTGTACACATTATAAGGTTTTCATATCTACTGCTGGGTGCCAGGTCATATTTGCCTTGATTGATTGGCCATGATAGTGCACTGAACAAGATGCTTGTTACATTTTAGACTTTTTTCCCCAATGGAATGGAATGGAATGGAATGGAAAGAGAATTTATATAGCGCGATGGCTACCCAGGGGCGTCCCTGCGCTGCAGAGGAGAGTAGGTTGAGCCGGAACGCTGGATTTAGTGGAGCTGAGGGAAGATTAAGGTAGAAGTTTTATTAAAGAGCCAGGTCTTAAGAAGTTTTCGGAAAGTGAGTAGATTGGATTCTGATCTGATTGGAGAAGGGAGAGAGTTCCAGATCTTGGCCAGATTGTAGGAGAGCGACCGGCCTCCACATCTGGCTCTTCTGATGCGTGGTAATGAGGTGAGGTGGGAGGTCGCGGATCTGAGGGGGCGATTGGGTTGATAGGCTTTTACCAAGGAGTGATTGATGGAAGGGCCTGTTCCCCAGTAGGAGCGATGTGCAATGCACATGCTCTTGAATTCGATTCTAGCTCTCACAGGGAGCCAGTGGAGATCCTTCAATCTGGCTTTGACTGAGACTCGGCGAGGGATGTCGAGAAGGATTCTTGCCGCGCAGTTTGGAATGATTTGAAGTTTGTTGAGTGTGGACTGTGGGGCCCCAAGGTATAGGGCGTTACCGCAGTCGAGACGGGATAGAATTAGTCCTTGGACCATGATCCGTCTTGAGTGAAACGGAAGAAGAGGGAGGATTTTTCGAAGTAGTCTCATTAGCCCGAAGCAGGTGGCGGCAAGCTTGGTTGCTTGGTAGTTGAATGTAAGAGTTTTGTCCAGCCAGATGCCTAGACTCTTGATTTGTTCCTTGGGTTGTGGGGGGCTGCCTAAGCAGAGGGGCCAGATGGAATCAATGGATTTCATGATGTTATTTCCAAGGAGCATTACCTCTGTTTTATCCCCGTTTAGTTTTAAACAGGAGCCTGACATCCAGGCGGCAACTGCTTCCAAGCAATTGTGTAGGCTGTGGTGGGAGTTGAGAGGTGGGTCCAGCGCAACCACTAGCTGTGTGTCATCCGCATAGGTGACAATTTTCACACCGAAGGGGCGGACGACATCAGCTAGAGGGCTAAGATAAACATTAAAAAGGGTGGGACTCAGGGAGGAGCCCTGAGGCACTCCGCAATTAAGAGGTTTACTGGAGGAGGTGAAATCCTTCTCAAATACTTGGAAGGATCTGTCTGTGAGATAGGATCTCATCCAGGTGAGTGCTGTTCCTGAGATTCCTATCATGCCAAGGCGGTGGAGTAGAATGTCGTGATTTACAGTGTCGAAGGCGGCACTTAGGTCAAGTAGGACGATGGCCGCAGACCCGCCACCGTCCAGGATCCTTCTTGCCTCCTCCGTCACTGCTATCAGGGCAGTCTCCGTTCCATGACGAGGCCTAAAACCCATCTGGGTGGGGTCCAGTATGTTGTTAGATTCTAGGAAGTCAGTCAAAACAGAATTGACGTGCTTCTCAAGAAGTTTGCTGAGCCAGGGTAGAAGGGAGATAGGTCGGTAGTTAGAAGGATTGGTTTGATCGAGGCTGGGTTTCTTTAAAAAGAGCTTTGACCATAGCTCTTTTCCACAGAGGCGGGACAATGCCAGTATGGAGGGAGGAGTTGAGCAGGTCTTTGATGGTAGGTGAAATCTGACTGGTTATCGGGATGAGAACCCTAGGGGGAACTGGATCGGTGGGCGATCCGGATTTGACCTGTCCCATAATCTTTTCTAGGTTGATTAGGTCTAGTGACGGAATGATATTGAGAGCATTGAGTGGGACTGTCGTGGGGCCTATGTTGGCGGTATCGCTGGGCGAGGTGGCGGTGTGAGAGAAAGAGGAGTTGATGACTTCTATTTTATGGTGAAAGAACTCCGCTATCTCCTCACAGTGGGTCTGGGTATTGTTGTGATCCTTAGGGGTCTCGGGAAGTTGCAGGAGGGATTTAGCTATCCGGTAGATCTCCTTGGGTTTAGAAGCTGCCTTGTCGATCTTTTGTTCGTAGTATTTGGCCTGAGCTAGTTTGATATTTGCTTTGTAGTTTTTGATGGCTGCTCTATAGTTCGCTTTGTCTACTGGGAGATAATCGAGGCGCCATTTCCTCTCGATTCATTTGCAGGCGCGTTTAGCCTCCCGTAGATCCGTCGTGTACAAAGGGGCTGTAGGGTTGCCCCGCTTGGGATGGGTACTTTTTAGTGGGAGTGCTCGGTCTAAGGAGCTGGTAATCCATCTGTTGTAATTCTTGTTGCCCTGGATGGGATTAGAGGTGTTGACAGGTTTGGTGCGCTGTACGATGTCCTGCCATTCAGGTAGGGGGATTTTGGACCAGTTGCGTGACTGTTGAATCGTCGGGGGTTTAGGGAGGGGGTGATTGGGGAGGGTCCAGGTGAAAGGAATGAGGAAGTGATCGGACCAGGGAAGGGGGGAAGGGTTTCCAACGTGAAGGTTGGGGCAGTTGCTGAAGATGGGGTCTAAGAGATGGCCTTTTAGATGAGTGGGCCCAAGGACACGTTGCTGTAGTTCGAGGGCATTTAGGCTGGAGGATAGTTCTCTGGTGTTTGGGTCGTTCGGGTCGTCCAGATGGATGTTGAGGTCGCCCAAGATTGTAAAATTAGCGGAGCTAAGTGCAAGGTTTGCAGCTATCGGAGCAAGATTGGAAAGAAACTGACCTTGTGACCCTGGCGGGCGGTATATGAGCATACCAGAGAAGGTATGTGTGGGGCTGAATTTTATATAGAAAGGAAGACATTCACTGTCTGGAAAATGCACGGGGTGCTAGTGACTTCGTATTCTGTTTTATGGATTACTGCTAGCCCACCGCCAATTCCTTTTTTGCGGTCAAGGCGGAGTATTTGGTATCCAGGTGGAAGGGCTTGTACCAAGTAGGGTTCAGAGTGTTCCTGCAGCCACGTCTCTGTGACGAAAAGGATGTCTGGGCTTATTTCCTCTAGCATTAGGGAAATTTCCATGGAGTGTTTAGGGAGTGATCGGCAATTGAGCAGGAGCATAGAGTATATTCTGGGTTTCATTTTGAGATGGGGTGAGAAATGAAAACCGCACTGGTTGCAGGCGGGGTGTTTTATAGATGGGTCCCATGCGTGTAGGCAGGGTGACCCTGCGGCCTGATTTAGTTGATGAAGGGAGTGAGAGCTATAGGTGAAGGTCTGGCATGGTGGATGAGCCTTTGGCGCGCCTGCAGCGCGCGTCCGCTGCGCGTCCGGGGTTACACATTTATATATGAGAGGGGGCGTGGCCTCTGGGCTGTGGGCGTGGCCTGTGGGCTGAGGGAAGCAAATGGCGGCGACTACCACTGTGCCATGTCAGCGTTCAATCGGCTGCGCGGCGAAGCAGTGATAGGAAGTTTGAGGTAAGCACTAGGAGAGTGCAGTGCAGGTTAAAAGCAAAGTATTTGTGACAGTTTTTACAATTTTTAAAAATCGAGCGTCTCCCGGCTTCCGCCTCAGGAGAGTTGTGCCTCTGAAATGCGTGCTCTTGATCAGCGCGCTTTAAATAGCCGGGGCGAGGGGGCGTGGCCTCTGGGCCGTGGGCGTGGCCTGTGGGCTGAGGGAAGCAAATGGCGGTGACTACCACTGTGCCGTGTCAGCGTTCAATCGAGTGCGCGGCGAAGCAGTGATAGGAAGTTTGAGGTAAGCACTAGGAGAGTGCAGTGCAGGTTAAAAGCAAAGTATTTGTGACAGTTTTTACAATTTTTAAAAATCGAGCGTCTCCCGGCTTCCGCCTCAGGAGAGTTGTGCCTCTGAAATGCGTGCTCTTGATCAGCGTGCTTTAAATAGCCGGGGCGAGGGGGCGTGGCCTCTGGGCCGTGGGCGTGGCCTGTGGGCTGAGGGAAGCAAATGGTGGCGACTACCACTGTGCCGTGTCAGCGTTCAATCGGCTGCGCGGCGAAGCAGTGATAGGAAGTTTGAGGTAAGCACTAGGAGAGTGCAGTGCAGGTTGAAAGCAAAGTATTTGTGACAGTTTTTACAATTTTTAAAAATCGAGCGTCTCCCGGCTTCCGCCTCAGGAGAGTTGTGCCTCTGGTAGTTTCCTTCAGCCTTTTTCATTTATTACTCACAAGGCTCAAATCTGTATTCCTCTCAGATTTCTAGAATTTGGATTCATCAGACATGTCTCAGTTTTCCAGGGGCTTCAGCAAGGATCCACTTTAAACACCAGGAAATGATTCTGATTAGCAAAGATTTCACAGGGATGTTCTTAACACCAGTGGATGTGTATGATTGGGAAGATTCTATGGAGATGTCATCAATATATGTCCCAGAGTTGGCCAGCACCCAAGTAAACCGACCAACCCCAACATGTCTCAAACGTAGAGACATAAGGAAATCCACAAAGATGTGACCTGCATGAATCCCAACTCATTATATTACCCAGAACCCTCTGCAAAATTGAAAGTATGCAAAGAACACAATATCTGGTATTTTCGGTGGCATAATACTCCAGAACCTCAGGCAAATGACAGAAGTCCTAATAGCCAATGTTCCAACACTTCTTCCAAACAAACAGCACCCCTCCTGTGTAGTTGAACCTATTGTACGGTGAAGAAATAAAAACCTCCTAAGGGGTCCTTTAAACCAACAAAGAAGAGATTGGCACGGAAGCTGTAATATCAAGAAAACATATTTATTAACCTCACATGAGGGAGATTGCGTCACACAGTACCCTCAGGCCACTGTAGGAGGCATTCTAAGGAGTACAGAGAACAGGGGCCTTATATATGCATAGGTTACATAGTCGGCATAAAACCAAGGGGAGGTCCTGGCACATACAAGCATACTTATTGACTAATATAGGTATACAAAATTTGCTTGCTCAACAAAGTGGGAGGGGAGACATTTCTCCTTACATTAGTAAGAATAGCCTGACATTTACATACTAGGAGCAGGTGCATTCTACCAGTTAGGCCTTTCTGAGCATGTGCAAGGCTCTGGAAGAGGGAGAAAGCACATGGCGAGCACATGGCTAACTAAAATGGCTGCCAAGAACAAAATTGCTTTCAGCTCATGCTAACAGCGATTCCTGCAATCTTTAACAATGGGACCAAAATGTTAACTGTGCACAAAACACATTCCCTCTATATTGACTTCACAAAGTCACATATTTGGCCTGCTCCTGACAGTTATGATAGGCCCATCTACACATGTGAGGGACTTTTTATATTGTCTGAGTGTGGAAACACTGGGTACTGGGAGTCTTGCTGTTCCCCACATTCTGTAACTATCTCAGAAATAGGAGAACATTTTTTAGGGTAAGAAAAAGTGTTAGCATCCATATGAGCAACACCACTTGTGGCTTCTCCAGGTGCTTAGCATGAGGACATGGTTAGGGTTGACACGTTTTCTTATGTTTCAGACTATCCCAGACTATCAAAGGACCAGGCATGCTGTTTGAATTCTTTCTTACGCAGAGAAAACATTCAAACAGGGTCTTGTTCCTCACTGCGGTGCAGTCATGTGTATGTGAGCCCCAGCAAGGAATCATATGGATATTCTTTTAGGTTTAGAATAAAATCCAGATGGCATCCAGCTTCTTGCTGGGGAATGCATATTGAGGTGAAAAGATTGGTGTTTGGCAGGGTAGAAGGATCTGTGCTGTTCCTCTAGCACACTCTACTACCTCCCTCCTCCCATCAACAGGAAAAAATGGCTTTAGCTTGTAAGCATGGCACGGGAGGAATCAGGTGCTAATTGCAATTAACCCCTTACCCCTTAATTAGCCTCTCATACTGGCTAGATGATTGGATGGACCTGTGAGAGACTGGAGAATTCTTCCATGGACCATCCATTTGAGTGTGAACAGAATTTACCAGTGCTTAGAAGTTATCTGGCACTGCCAAACTAAAAAACCAACACATAAAAAATACAATAAAAAAAACAGCTGCATTACTATAGAGGGCATTGACTGATTAACATACTATGCATGCCCCTCTGATGCTCCCTTGCACACCAATGTTCTGAACTGAACTTGGTTCACCAGCTTATTTTTTTTTTTATTTATAAAGTTTTAAATAGCGCAAACTTGACCCTAGAAGGGTATCAGAGTGCTTTACGAATAGTTCAATAAGTAGAAAATAGATAACTAAGAAACATAAAAGCTTACATTGTCCGTTGCAAATCAAGAGTGGCACAATGAGTTATAAAACAGGACTTAGATGGCATGTGCAAGCCTTGGTTGGAAAAGTGTGTCATATCAGTATCCAGAGAATGAATCAGTGGGTTCAGGGTAGAAAGTTTTTGAATGAGGTGATTGAAAGGATCAGTCTGATTTCAGGGGGCAGGGAGTTCCAGTTTCTAGGGGCCAATCCGGAGAAGGCTTGGTTGTATGTTTTCTTTTTCTGACATTTTTGAGGTTTCAACAGTAAAGTGCTAGTGCTTCTGGATGATTTGGTACCGACAGACAGTTCTAGTTTGTCAGGTAGGTACTTCGGTGTGTTGAAGTATAGGGCTTTGTGGGTCATGCAAGCATTTTTCATCTGAATGCTTGCTTCATAAGGGAGCCAGTTTAGTGCCTTCAGATCTGGAGTGATGTGGTTGTACCTTTTCGAACCAGTGATGAGCCTTGCAGCTGAGTTAAGGGATGACCTTAGTGGAGCCAACTTGGATCTCGGCAGACCACATAGGGTAGCACTCCCATAGTTTAATCTGGGGATCACTACAGCTTGCACTGCTGATTTGAGGTCGTCGAAGGGGAGGAAGGGTTTTATTTTTCTTGGAATGCTCATTTAAAAGTTTGCTCCTCTGGTGTTCTTGCATGTTGAGGTTCTTGTCAACAGAGGCGTAGCTAGAGCTTGTGGCGCCCGGGGCTATCCCTCAGGTTGCCGCCCCTGGGGGGAGGGTTGCTGAGGAAAAAGGACGGCAAGCACTTGAAAGAGGACCGAGAGACACGTAGTATCGCCGCTAATAGTTACCTCGATCATGCAAGTTACATGCACATACATGACACGGTCCAAGGCTACACAGTTGAATACACCGGTGACTGGCAGTGACTGGCAGTACAAAAGAGAACACACAGACTGCGTGATCTATCTGGGGACTCAGAAAAATCGCATGTGACATCCATCAGAGAGCTGCGTGAACAATTACCTGGTAATCCCCTCAGCACAATGCAAACATGCACATACATGACACTGTTCAGGGATCCATCATCTACAGCTGACATTAAATGACCATTCATCATGGTCGCCCCATTAAAGCAGCTCACTTTGTGATCTGCATGGTACATGTTCTTTGTAGCAGGCATATTAACCCTCTGTGCTACCTTTCCAGGAGTCAACCTTTCCACTAGACAAAACTCGGATCTCTCTCTAGGAAGAACATTAATCACCGACGTTATCATGATATTTTTATTGTTTCTGAAAATTGCTGGAGGCCAGGAAGGGGGCGGCAAGTTTTTTTAAAACCATAATATACTTGCAAACACTATGCACCCATCCGAAATAGGTACCCGGTGTGGTCACACCGTTCGCACCACCCTAACCTGCTCAAGGTTCATGTGACCTCAGTGACAGAGTCACAGTGACTGGATCACTGTTGCTCTAGGGTGTGCTGCTTCGTAGGCCTGCCCGCAAGACTGGAGATGAACTTCAGTATGGATTGTGGTGGACAGGCCTTCAAGGTTAACTCATAATTGACACAACTAGGGTACACCTGCTTGTGCTAAGACATCAAGCCTTCTAAGGTCTAGTGGGGCCTTCTAAGGTCTAGCATGGGAATATGCTCCCTCAGTAGAGTGGTCTGGTGGACTGGTCATGAAGGCTGAACCCAGTTCCCTAGTTCCCCAGTTCCAAATTCGACAGCTCTGACCATAGTGCCACATCCTCTCCCCCACTGAACACCATACTGCCCCACTGAGAGAAACTCGCATTGTCTTCAGCAACAACCTAATTGTGCCCGCTATAAACACTTGGATGTGGCTCAATTCAAATTATGCACTTGATAAGAGTAATATGCTGCCTAAAAAAAAAAAAGTATAAGCAAACACTCATAGGGAATGCAAGATTAAGTAAACCATGTGAAATGTAAGCAGAAACAACACGGTTACCTTAAAAATCTCTCACTCACTATTCAGAAATCAGCGAGTGGTTTTACCTGAAAAGTTAAGGACATGACTACAGGGCCCTGAAGGGAACCATTTCAATGTCCATTGCTTATATCCTTACAAAACGTAAGCAGTATCGTTTAAAAAGACCACATCCATAAACACAGATTCATGGTACACATTTTGTTTTCCAATCCACCCATCAACCAGGTATTGCAGTCCCTCCAGGAATGGTACACTTTCCCACCTTGGGACAACAATGCTGTTCAAAGAAAGACTAGAAAACAAAAGTAGTGCTTCACTGGCAAACTCTGTAAAGTGAGGCTGATGTATTTGGATGTGAATAAAACCAATCTGGCCGCTTTGCAACCACTCTGTCGTGCTTTATTTAGTTATGTATATATTTTTCATATTTAAAACCTTCTATTTCTCTCCATCCCGCTGCACTTTGGAATAGAAAAATGTCAGAAAAAGGGCATTTTCCGCAAGAGTGTTTTTCTTTTTTGGATCCATTTCACAGGGAAGCAACTAAATAAAAGAAGGAAAGAGAGGTTGTGACCGTTTCTTCAAGTCATGGTTTTCAGTTAGTGAGGAGCGAGACAGAAAGAGAGGGAATAATAGGAAGAGAGGGGGGGACAGCTGCCAGCACAAAAAAGAAGAGGACATTGCTTGAGTTCTATTCCTTCTCTGCCCGTCCCCGAACGTCCACGAAAGCAAGCCGAGACTTATCTGACCGCCCCCACCGACCCCCCCTAGCTACGCCACTGCTTGTCAAGTGTAATTCCTAGTGATCTTGTGGAATCTATAATGTGTGGAAGGCAGTTGAAGGCTGTTAAGTGTTTTATCCAATCTTCAATGTCAAGGGATCTCTTTGGTTGGGCAATTAAGAGGAATTCGGTTTTGAGCGAGCTGAGTTTAAGGTGGTTTCTGTTTAGCCAGTTTTGGGTTTTTTGCAGAGTTTTGTTGAGTAGACCGATATCCTCAGGGGAGGAGATTTTAGGGCAAAGTTGGGTGTCATCTGCATACATGTGGTATTGTACATTAGAAAATTTCAGAATTTCGGTTAGAGGCTCCATGAACAGGTTAAAGAGAAGAGGTGATAAGTGGAACCCTGAGGGACCCCTAAAGTGACCAGAGTGGTAGTAGACAAGGATTGGTTAACCTTAATTCTTTGAGTTCTGTTGTGTAGAAATAAAGCAAACGGACAACCCCTGATAATCCCATTCTGTGTTAAAGTAATTCAAGGAGGCTGTCATGTTTGATCATGTCGAAGGCTGAGGATAGGTCTAGGAGGATTAGGAGGCACGATTTGTTCTCATCTAGCATTTTAAGTGCATCATCAACTATGTGTGTAAGGACTGTGTCCATGCTGTGACCCTGACAGAAACCGGATTGGAATTGATCAATAAGGTGAAACTGATCAATGTGATTGCATAGTTGGGTATGTGCTCATTTCTCAAAGGAGCTTTGACAAAGAGGGAATGGTGGAGATGGGACGGAAGTTATCTAAGTTCATATGATCTGCTGTGATTTTTTTTAAGAATGGGGGATCATGCCCTGATTTTATGCAGTCTGGTAAAGCCCCTTGGAGTAGTGAAGCATTCCCTATCTTAGTCCAGAGAGGGAGTAAAGAAGTTTTAATCTCATTGAAGATTTTAGCTGGTAGAGGGTCGCAGAAGTGGTTTGACAGTTTAAGTGTTGTTCAGTTATTAAGAATGGCATTTTCATCAAATGTTTTGAAAGTGTCCCACAACGCGTTGGGTGAGTCCTTGTAGGTCTGGGTGCTGAAGGATGATATGTGGGCCTGTGCTATTCGGTGGTATCATCGGGAGGAGCTCAATTGCTGTTTGCAGATCACTTTCAATCTTTTTCGACTTTTCAAGAAAGAAGGAGGCAAATATGTTACAGTTTGGCAGCAGAAGGGAACCCATTGTGTAGGGGTTGTGTTTTTGAGTAGATTGATGTCTGCTTGCCACACCGCACACCTACATTTGGTGTTTTGCAATTTAACTGACCCCATACCATTATGACTATGCTTATAAAAAAGCAGCGCTGATGGCAAGTCCAGGTAAAAGGTTTGCATTAAGTACCTTTAGATGATATTCACCACACATCAAACAGCCTCTCTACTCTTTGTCTCAAACAGCCCAGCACTGGCCAAATAAGTCCACTGATGCTAACTTGGTTGAGGCCTCAATACATCTATGAATCTCTCCCTTGCACTTGTGTCTCACAAGTCCATGTACAAGAGGGAGGGGCACACTTGTGATTCTCAACGATCCTCATTCATCCTTCCTTGTGTGAGGATAGAACACTTCTGGTGCTGTCTTGTATTTTACTGTGAAGCAACTGTGCTGATGTTATGATCCTCTGTTGTCAGTGGTGTTTCAGCAACTCATGTGTAAAATCGTATTATTATAGTCTTAAGCACTGTGACTCATATAAACCATGTATGGAATAAATTGTCTAGGGACAAGGAGGGGCTTTTGCCTCACACTATCTAGCCAGAGCAGGATGCAAAGGATTATGAAGACACTGTCCCCCTGGATCTTGAAATTATGTCACGTAGCGTCAGATGTGCTATGTATTTGGATAAATGTGTGTTAGAGGCAACTTGGTGGAGAAAAACAGTTAACTCTGCAAGGACAGGTAGTTAGTATTAACAAGAAGACTCACTTTTCGTGACAGTTTTCTATCGAGATAATAATTAATTTCAAGTGGCCGCCTTCTCCATTGTTTTTCATTTTGGCCCAGAATTAAAAGCCACTAAAACCAAACAGGCAGATGACTTGAAAGCCGTATAAAAGGTGAGCAATGCAGTCTAACACCATCGGTTCAAACAAGGCTTAGGTTGATGAGAGGACAATTCAGAATTGTTCAGGATATAAAATAAACTGCAAGAAGTGTTTGATGTCGCCAGTGAATATGAGTATACCAAGCACACCAGCGTAAAGGTATATTCTGAAGGGTGACTAGTCCTTTTTAAGTACCTGTGCATTAAACTGATACAGAATATTAGAAATAAGGTCAATATGGTCAAGAGTAACGTGAAGGAACTGTGGGGCAAAATAAATTCTAACTGGCCCAACAACTGTCACAGATCGTGGCAGAATTTACAAAACCCATCCCAAAAGCACATGGGTCTTTCAGAAAAAAATACATAAATGGAAAAAGGTATACAAATGTTTTAATGTACATATCATGATTAAGGGAAAGGCCCCAACTTGGTATGATAAAAACATATTCACATGAGAACTCCAATATCATGAAATACTGGAAAATACAAAACAGCTGGTTGACACCATGATATATGAGAGGACTTAATCACGTTATCCAGTGATGACTTGCAATTCAGTTATGGGCTAGATCACTCACAAAATTAGAAATATGTATGACTGAAACACTGCCTAGAGTGTGCTATCTGCTTACTTAAATTGCAAAAAATATAGAAGTCAATCAATCAATGAATCAAGAGACTTACAAAGCATGTCGACTCCCCCGTAAGGGTCTCAAGATGCCGGGTGGGGGGGCACTGCTGATCTGTCACAGGCACTGTGTTCAGTCAAAGAGACAGGTCTTAAGATCTTTCCTGAATTGGGGCAATGACGATGATTGCCTTAAGTGGAGAGGCAGGGTGTTCCAGGTCTATGCTGTGAGGTAGGAGAAGGATCTCTCCCCAGCCGTGGTCTTGCTGATACTATCTTTCTGTAGTCGTGGGGATCCACTTGAAGATCTTTTGGAGCAGGCTTAGCGTGTGGAAGTAGAATGATAAGACGGTGTTGATCATGGTGAGCGAGGAGTCCAAGATGATTCTGAGATTTTGTGAGTGGTCTGTAAGGGTTTAAGATCTGCCGGCCACCAGGAGTCGTCCCAGGCAGAGGGGGTGTAACCCAGGATGAGGACTTCGGTCTTCTCTGAGTTTAGCTTGAGGCCACTGTCCTTCATCTTGGTGGTGACAGCCTTCATCCCATTGCGGAATTTGTTCTTGGTGACTGTGGGTTCAGTGGTGAGGGAAAGGATCAGCTGGGTGACATCAGCTTATGAGAGGATGTTGAGTCCATGGTTTTTGATAATGGCTGCGAGCGGGGCCATGTAGATGTTGAAGAGCGTGGGGCTCAGGGAGGAGCCCTGAGGCACTTTGCAGCTGATTTCTGTGAGTTCTGGGTGGAACGGTGGTAGCCTGACTCTTTGTGATCAGATCCATTCCAGGTCTTTTCTAGGGATGTCAGCATCGTGGAGTAATGAGCATAGGGTGCAGTAGGAGACGGTATTGAAGGCAGCCGAGAGGTCCAGGAGGATGAGATCTGCAGTTTTGTCTCAGAGGGTGCAGCGAGGAGGGTGGTCTCGGTACTGTGATTTCTTCAGAAGCTAGATTGGGAGAGGTCCAGGATGTGGTTCGCTTAGATGAACTCGGGAAGTTGGGCGCTGATGGCCTTGGCTGGAAATGGGAGCTGAGAGATGGGTCTGAAGGTATTGAGGTCCTTCGGGATGGCAGATGGTTTCTTCAGCAAAGGATTGATCTCTGCATGTTTCCAGTCTGCTGGAAATGTGGCGGAGTTGATGGTGCAGCAGAGCTTGGGGCAATGGAGGTGCCAGCTATGTAAAAGATGTGGTGTGGGCAGCGGTCCGAGGGTGATCCTGAGTGGATGCAGGCAACTCGGGAGTGATTAAGGATAACATTGTATTACATAAATATATCCAAAACAAATCTTACACTGGTCTCAAATGTGAACAAGGCTGAATGCCCCAGATTTACAAGGAGGTGAAAATCTGAGGCAGCGCCATGAACTAACGCCATGTAAGAGCAGGCATTAGAAAGGCAAACAGTACTTGTATAGCTCCTGGTTTTAGTTTTTTTGATGTATCCTGAATTCTGCAGCAGACATAGAGTATCAAATGGCCATTAGAGATTGTTTATTTGGAGGAAGGGGCATCTTCTTGCACAAAATAATGATTCCCTGCAACGCAAGCACCCTTGCACTGCGATGGTGCTAGGCAGCTAAATGTAGTGCCAACGCAAGAGAAAACACAGGGGTGCGCTGTATTCCTGTAAATACGGCACATCCCTGCATTTTCAAAATATCAGAGCGCAGCGCTGCCAAATTTGGAGCAGCTCTGCGCTTTGACATTTTCTTGGAAATATGCTCCTTTGTGTTGTGTCTTCTCTCTATTGTTGGTAAGTTTATTATTAAAAGTGTACTCACCTAGAGCATCCAATTATCTTTGTTTGCCAATCTCCGTACAAATCTAGCCAGATTGCCTGCATAAAAAGATGCGAGTAATGTCCACTTCCAAATGTAGCTAAGAATTAACACGTTGCATCCAGAGTAGAATGTAAATCTCTATGAAATAAACCAAATAGCAGTGGGGTCAAGTCATATTACTTGCTCAATCAATTTCTAACAGGTGTGTATTCCGTTGGACTTTCCATTATATCCACAGCTACTTGTGCCCAATTATTGCTGTATACTTGCAGGAGCATTTAAGAGATATCCAACCCCTAGAGTATAAATCTGAATATATCCCTCCCTACAAAGTCAAATGCTGCCCTGAAGTTTTCAAGATAGCCTAGCAAAGGTGCTCCCCTTTCCTAGATGTGTGGGTGGCACATCAGAGAGATAACCAGCGGCTCAAAATAGAGTGACCTTCCCTAAGTTCATCCTTCTTTATCAGGGGGAGATTCTTTTTTTTAAGTTGATCCAGGCACTAATATACATCACAATAATTCATTGAAAACACTTGATACATAATCCAAGAGGCATATTAGATGACTATCAGATGCTTCATTTATGCTTTCCCTTTAATGGGTGGCTGTAATCGTGTCTCCTCACTATTGAGTTGGTATAATATTAGTACTTACTATGGGGTCTATTCACACATGTATTTTTAAATACATAAAGTAGGACTCCAGCAGTAAAAGTTTACAACTTCACAAATGCTATTCATAAATTTCTGCCCAGAGAACTTTGTCTATGTCTAGCCTAACTCCTATTGCGGTGATCCCTGTCAAAAGTGCAAATAATTTCACATACAGAAGTCTCTGTTTCAGTAATAAATGTGGCATACTCAAGGGGGTGTGGTAGTAAAATTGGAAGATCTACTTCTGAACAAGTTGGATTAAGAGAAAATAAAGGAGAGATTTAGGGAGGCACATGCAAATACCCACAAAAGATTAAGACAATTGCCATTCACAATAGATACATGTACATCTACTCCAGTAGTACTAGTTACAAGCTTAAATGAACTTCAGTCATGTCTTGTTGTAAGTCTCACACCACACATGGCTAATCACTGGTACTAAAAGGCACTCTCAAAGATACCAATGCATGCAAGCAAGAACATTAACACAATTTTGGAAAATTGTGTATTAATTTCCTTTTTATATTTTTTCCTAAGGATTCAACAAAACATAATCTGTAGATATAAGTTAAATAGAACAATGTTTGCCTCAATGCTTTATTCACATTCAACACACCTCCTAATATAAGGAGTGAAGAGTCAGGACTTTGCCACCCCCAAACACAGGTCCATATTTGAAACATCAACTAATCACACAAAGCTAATCCATTTAGGAAAATAAGACACAGACCTCGATCATTTTTTACCATATTGGTCAATATCTTTTTTGCCCTTCCCCTCATTTTGAATAACAGTTATCTACAGCGAACTGATTTACAGGTAGATGATCAACATCATGTAAGCTGACTTTTTCTGGTGTACATGTAACACCTATGTTTTCACTGACCTATCGCATGGCACCTGGTTGCTCAGGATTTTGATTATGTGTGGCAAATAGCAAAATTTCACAATAACACGCTGGCACTGCATGGATACCTAGTGAATGTCATCATAAACATAGTCATAGTTTAAATGCAACACAGTAGACAACTGTTGGCTATTGGACTACTGGTTGAGGGGGATAACCCAACTACAATCTCTTTCAGGGTGAAACTAGCAAACCACAATTTAACCTGTGCTTAACCCTCTGGTAGCTTAGCAAAAAGCCTGTCAGGCTTAACTTAGAGGCAATGCGTAAGGCATTCATGCAGCAATTCGAACAATATTAAAGTGAAAACCCAACAACAATTTAGAAGAATGGAGTAAAATTACAATACATTTAATAAATAATTTGAGACCACAATGACTAAAATCCAATCAGTAGAACTGGGGAAAGGGCCTAAAATCACAAAGCACCACTGGTGATTATCTGTAGGAGACAGGATGAAAGTCACAAGTTCAGGCTGTCGCTATAGAGTGCGGGCTGAATACAGGGACCATGTAAGTCCCGCTTAAAGAGTTACCTTCAACGTCTAGTGCGAACAGTTCCGTTTGCGGTGGAGGGGCCAGCAAGGCGCAGGGAGAGCGTCACGGATGATCATCGAAGTAGCGGGAAGGGCAGACTGGGTGTCAGTGACGGTAGCTGCATTAGCATGAAGATCCCGTTGGTCATTGCAGACGGTCATTGCTGGAGCTTCATGTTGGGAGTCACTGCAAGCTGTCAATGCTATAGCGCAAAGTGTAGATCTTGCTCTGCTGGGCATCATTTGCGGTTGCTGTGTGTGAAGAGTCAGGTTCACTGGATATTGTCAGGAACTGGCAAGATTGCGGTTGAGGAGAGACCAAAACTTCGGGATTTCTCCTTTTCTTGAGGAGAGAGCTCCAATGGTGCCACACCAAGTTTCAACGGCCTGAGGGGCACCTTGTGGGGGTCAGGAACTCACTCCTGCAGAGGCCCTGTAGCTCAGAACAGGAGGTCAGTCAGCTGAACCTTGGAGTCACTTCAGCCTGGGATGAAGGGTGCAGGTCCACTCTTCCTTCCTAGCCAGCAGGGCAGCAGAGTAGCAGAGCAGCACAGTGGCTGTCCTTCTGGCAGCAAAACAGCACAGCAGTCCTTCTTCTGTAGTATCCCCAAGTCCAAGAGTGAGTCTGAGGGACCTATTGTTCTACCTGGTGTTTTATATGAAGTAAGAGAAATTTCTAGAAAATTCCCTTTGAAGTTCTTGACGTTTTCTGCCTTCCCTGCCCTGGCTCTAAGCTGGCTGCACGAGCAATGCAATGGTGACATGTCATTTGGGTGAAGGCAGGGCACAGCCCATTCAGTTGCAAGTGGGGCTGTGCCCAGCTCCATCTCCCATCCTGCCAGTTGCTGGCTCATCCAACCGCAGCAAATCCTTCCACTGTATGGGTGTCCGGGAGGAATAAACAAAGTCCGATTGCCAATTTCACTCAATCACATGACCCAGGGACAGTTGGCAGGCACCAAATAGTTAGGGCAGGAAAATATCAACTTTCTAAAAGTGTTTACACTTATAAGGGCAACACAATATACCCTTGTGGACTTTGGCATTAAAAGTGAAACAGGTAATAGTGCCCACAAGGGATTTGTTTTTTACTGCATTTTTCAACCAGTGTATCGCTTTTTTCAATGTCTCATTGTGACATCATAAATCAATAAGCATAATATATATATCAAGGTTGATCTGAAAACAATACATTTCATCAGCCGGGTGTATATATTTCTGTTATGTTTATATCAAGAACAAGTCAAATACATAAGGCAAGGGGTGCACAACAAAAATCCCCATAAACATTATTAACAGATATTTTGATTATTATCAATGAAGGTTTTCTAGTCATCAATGTATGGATACCCACTTACACATATAATAAACGTAGAGTCTGTCCTAGACATAGTAACTAAATCAATTTTAACAATAACTAAAGGGAAAGTTGGGTTGGGCATCAACGTCTCGGTCTCTGTTGTAGTATATCTGTGGGACCATCTTCAGGGCTTAAATTTCACACAGAGATCCAAGACCCTTCTAAAAACCTTTATACAAGAATCTAAACAACTAGAGCTGATAAAAGTAGTGTTTAAGGCATGCACCCGGAATGAGGTGATCGAGGTCTATGTTGCAAAGTTGTGTAAATAGGAAACCATCACCAATGATCTGATTCTATAACATAAAGAAATGTGTGTTTAGCAAAGTTATGAATCCATGTTTTTTTTCAAAAAGCAGAAATCTAAAATAAGGAAGAAAAATGATCCCTTAACCAAGTCTGAAATTAAAGAGAATATCACAGCTCACTGGTCGGTGTGTCAATGTAAGACGTGAAGTAATGAATATCTTCAAACTTGAAGAATGAAATCTGGAATTATCATTTCTAGATTGCCTTGCTAATGTGCTTCTTTAGCAGTTATAGTAAGGAATTCTACATGCTTTAATTGTATTACATTTTACTTAGAAATATTCAGTAGATGTCCAAAGCTGTCTAATAAAAAAGCACACTGTGTGCTTAGAACTGATTACGGGTTTAAGGTGAGTTTATCAAAGATAGTTACATATAAATCATAAACCAGTATCTACAAATGGAAATTTTATCTATGTAAATTCAGGTTTATTAAGAAGAACATGTGATGTTCTTGGAAAATTTCAAAACAAAACCCTTTTTAAAGGCACGACGTATTTAAAATCTAATTGCCAAGTGTTCTTAATACAGGACCAGTCTTATCCATTTAATACAGGACCAGTCTTTTCACACACCTGGTCGTAGTCTGTTGTATATGAAGGACGTTCCTGTCATGAACCAATGCTTTTGTAGTTTCATGAAATAAAGGTTAATGAGAAGAGCGCATTCATAACTTAAAACTGTGCCCAAAACATGAACATATGTATAATTCAAGTATTATCTGGGCTCATGATTATGGTTCTAAGACCATGGTAACTCTTGGTACACGTGGTTAGACATCGTCTATTCAAAAAACCAAGCCGATCAGAAAAAACACAGTGCTAATTCTCAAATAAAGTTTAACTGAGTTTATCAATGTACATAATGTCTTTGAAAAACTGCACCATTTACTACAAAAACTGATCATTGGTTTAATTTTAAACTTATCTCGAGCATTTAGTATTGAGCATGGATAAATATTTAGAGGCCACACTTCTTTCTTGTCGTCAATAGTGGCCAGGACGTCTCGCAGCGGCCTTGTCTGGCATTCAATGACAGTTCAAAGCTGTCGGGTTTGACGGAAGTGACAGGATTAATATAGCCCTTTACAAATGGGCCGTCGGCCATCTTGGAAGTGTATGAAGGAAATGAACTGTGCTTTGGCATTCACTTTATATCAATTTGAAGTGTTGAAAGAGGCTAACACAAGTTGATGTGCAACTTGATATGGCTCTCAATCGAAATTATAAAATATTATTGCTCTTGTTTTTCTCTAAGGCAACTAATATTGTGTTAAAAGCAAACCTGTCAAAGTCCCCGGTTACTGGAGAATTTATTATCATGTAGAATGGAAAATATCATAAGGTGCACCAGACAATGTGCAGCTTATTGGGACTTTCATTAGAGAAAATTATAGAAATTAAAAATAAAATGCAATATCCTTCCACAATAAATCATCTGAGAATCAATTGATGGAACAATAGCAATTGTTATCACAATTATATACAGGATTTTCAGACATAGCAAATATCTATTAATGCATTCAAAAAATTCATAGACTTTTCGCCCACTGTCTCGCAGAATATAAGGAAGTTGGCACTATTTCAATCTTTATGTTAGGACACAGCCAAGCTATCCCTATAGAAAATATAAACAGTCCACCGTAATATTTCACCATCTGTCTTCTCACCAAGGTCAAACATGAAAAACAATGTGAAACAACATTAAATGAGTTATCAATGGTAAAGTGTCACAGATCTCGAAAAGAATTACACTTAGTTCATAAAAATGTCCTATAGTTGGTTACATCAGGATATTCTGATAGTCAGACTTTCAATCTTTTTTCAAAAAGACCTGTGAAGTGACTTCACTGGCTACAAAATCAAAGGGGCATATTATCAACGGCCAGCGATAATTATCGCTGGCCGTGCTTAGCGATAATGATATTATCGCAGGCTATCTCTGGAATTTATCGCGCTGGTAGCGCGTTATTAACAACGCGTTTCTCCACGGCGATAAAAATTCCAGAGATAGCGAGGTTATCGACTTTTTGCAGGGAACATCGCTGGTTTTCCAGCGATGTTCCCTGCAAAACGGCGATAACCTTGCTGATACGACCCACAGGGTCGTATCAGCATAATCCACCCCCTTTGTTAGGGATGGGTAAGTCAGGATTTTAGCAGACGTTAGATTTTGGCGAAAACAGACGTTTTCACCAAAATCTAACGTCTGCTAAAATCATGTGGGCTGCCTTGTAAATATCGCGATGTAAACATCAACGATATTTGCAAGGTAGTCCATCCGGGGTACGCCCAGTAACGCCAACTTTGCATCTCATTGGAGATGCAAAGGGAGGTGTTGGGAAAAGGGTGCTAACATGAGATTATGCATGTTAGCACCCTCTTGTAAATAGGGCGCTAGTTTTATTTCCGCTTTTTTGGCTTTCTAAGCCAAAAAAGCGGAGATAAAGCCCTTGCAAATATGCCCCAATATTTCCCCATTTAGAGTCAAAACTGACTTAGCTGACTTTAAGGGTACCACAACCTTGGACTTTGTCCAGCAGGAAGATTTGGATTTTATCTGTGAGATGAAAGGTACCTAAGTCCCAGTCAACATGCAGGGAAGCTTCTCAGCATAACAGCCATAACCAGAAAAAGGGACATGAGAGGTTTGCAAAGAGTTAGTATATGTAAATCATAAATAATAAATAATTTGTTTTGCATTCACTCCCTACCATTAAGAGTTTGTTGAACTTGAATGGCCTTAGACAAAAAAAAAGTCCATGGAGGATTAACTATTGATCCCAACAGTGAAATGTTTTGAGGCGGGGATAGCACTCCTTCCTTTTCCTCGTTCTTGTTTGATAGTGCATCAGCTTTCTCATATGTATGACTCAGCCAGAAAGTTATTTAATAATGAAATCTTGAAAAGAGCAATGACCTTCAAGGATGCCAAGAATTGACACACATCATAGATGCAAATAGAGGAAGATCTTATGAACCATAACTGCTATCTCATGCGTAGCTTGTTCTATTATTATTGTAATATTTGAAGAGTGCAAAGCTGTCACCTAAAAGGGCATCCTGGTGCTTAACTAAACTTAGACCCATCCAGACAAGTAAAAACTTTAGAACTTATATCACCAGTTCTTCAGGGTTTCCCTAAAGGCATAGTGATTGCTAATAGTATGCAAATAGTCCAGCATACTGCCCCATAGGTAAGCTGTCTGTACACAAAAGGATTCCCCACCAAGGCAAGCTTTTCTAAGTTTAGGAACTTTGAACAAATTGGCATTTGCAGAGCGTAATGATCTAGTGGAAGATAGCGTTGCAGCTTATGTTGAAGTGAAAGGTTACCAGTGTGATAAACGCACGATGTGGTATGCACAGTGCTTTAAATTTGACATACTTGGCCACAGGGGCCAGTGAAGATAATCCATAGCCGCTGAGATAGAAGAAAAGCAAGGCCAGAATAGAGTACTTTTTGCAGCCACTGCCTCTACACAATTGAGACGTTGTACAAGATATCTTGATCCTCTAAAATGAAGGTGTTGCCATAGTCATGTCGCCTTAAGAAAATACTTTGCGCCACAAGTCGGCAGAGATGCTTTGGCACCAGTGGTAGAATTTTACAGAATACCCTCATTAGCCCAAAGCAAGTGAAGGATAGTTTGTTAACATGACTGGAGAGAGGGAGAGATCATTATCCATATGGCTGACACTATAATCGGATCTGAGCTATACTCCAGTGGCCAACATTTTGCTGCCACAGGTTTAAAAGGAAACCCTGAAAGACAATCCATTACCTCAGTCTTGTGTCCATTAAACTTCAGGAATTCAGCTGTAAGTCGCTGCCAGACATCTTGAATGCATTCATAGAAAGATGCCATTGGAGAATGTGAGGTACAATCCAAAGTGAGGATTAGTTGAGTGTCACTAGCATAATTAAGAAATGTTAGGCCATAAGATCTAATAAGCTTAGCCAGTGGCATTAAATATACATGAATCAAAATTGGGCTTCTTGATGAACCCTGAGGCACTTCTTCTTAAACTGATTTAAAAGCAGGGGAATATGGAGGCAAATTAACTGCCTGTGTTCTTCCTTCCAAAACAAAGCAGTCACTGCAGAGCTGTTCCTTTAACTCTTATTTCATTCTGACAGCCTGGTAAGCAGTACATCAAGTCTGACAGTGTCAAATGCAGTAGCAAGATCAAGTAGTAGCAAAACTACCCGATGATCCTCGTCTGCCGCCATATGTAGATAATCTAATGCAGTCAACTGGGCTCCTTCTGTTTCATGGAGAGGGCAAAAACCCAAACTGAGCCCCACCTGGTCTCCGTTCACCACCCAGACCACCACAGCCTACCGACGCTGCTCCAACATCTCTTCAATATTGGAGCCACTCAAACAGCACAGAACTCACCAGCATCCTCAACACCTCCATCTCCACATCAACCTTCCTGGATGGATGGAGACATGACAAGGTCAGACCACTCCTGAAGAAGCTCTCCGCTAACCTCAGTAACCTCAAAAATGACCAATTGCTCTCTCTGCTCCCCCACCCAGGCAAGTTACTCAGGAAAGCCATCAACCAACAGATCACCGATTACCAGGAACTCAACCACCAACTCGATGCCTCACAATCAGGATTCCATGCCAACCACAGCACCGAGACTGTGCTGATTGCCGCCACATATGACATCAGAATCCTCATTGACCATGGCAAAACCTTGGCCCTGATCCCACTCAACCTCTCTGCTGTGTTCAACACTGTATCCCACCACATCCTCATCAACAGACTCCACAACATCAGCATACAGCAAAACACCCTTAAGTGGATTGCCTCTATACTCTCAGGATGCACATAGAGCATCCATCTACCTCCCTTCATCTACGCATCCAAGAACATCATGTGCGGCATAGCCAAAGGATCATCTCTCAGCCTCACCCTGTTCAACATCTACACAACACCCCTCCCAGATGTCGCAGAATCCCAAGGACTCAGCGTAATCTCCTACGCCAATGACATTCAACTTATCCTCCCACTCACTGAAGACCCTCCAATGCCAAGATCGACTTCTGCAATATCATTACTGACATAGCCAAATGGATGAGGGACAGCTGCCTGAAACTGGCATCTGAACCTAAATCCTAATATCGTATAATTTGCCATTATGAATGGATGAACTTTGTTGGCTTGGGTAGGCTGCCACCTGGGGAAACCTACCAAACCCAGACATTTCTGAATACTAGAAATCGAGGGGAGTCTAGGGTGGTATGCCTCATGTGGATCTCATGACATTTTCTTAACCACAAGGCCCTGCATAACTCAAACGCTGCCAAAGATCATGCATGTTCCTTGAATTTCTGTGAAGTAATCTTCTGATATACACAGGGATCCACAAAGTTCCTACAAGCATTCCCGCACTCGTTTAAAAAAAAAAAACTACCCTTCCAGTATGGTTGGGCCTAGTCTCTCAGGATGCACATAGAGCATCCATCTACCTCCCTTCATCTACGCATCCAAGAACATCATGTGCGGCATAGCCAAAGGATCATCTCTCAGCCTCACCCTGTTCAACATCTACACAACACCCCTCCCAGATGTCGCAGAATCCCAAGGACTCAGCGTAATCTCCTACGCCAATGACATTCAACTTATCCTCCCACTCACTGAAGACCCTCCAATGCCAAGATCGACTTCTGCAATATCATTACTGACATAGCCAAATGGATGAGGGACAGCTGCCTGAAACTGGCATCTGAACCTAAATCCTAATATCGTATAATTTGCCATTACGAATGGATGAACTTTGTTGGCTTGGGTAGGCTGCCACCTGGGGAAACCTACCAAACCCAGACATTTCTGAATACTAGAAATCGAGGGGAGTCTAGGGTGGTATGCCTCATGTGGATCTCATGACATTTTCTTAACCACAAGGCCCTGCATAACTCAAACGCTGCCAAAGATCATGCATGTTCCTTGAATTTCTGTGAAGTAATCTTCTGATATACACAGGGATCCACAAATTTCCTACAAGCATTCCCGCACTTGTTTAAAAAAAAAAAAACTACCCTTCGAGTATGGTTGGGCCTAGTCTCACTGGCAGGAAAATCCCCATAACAAAATGTGGCAACATCAACTTTTCCTGTTAAAAAACTGACCTGATTTGGCAATGAGGATAGCTGCATTAATTGGGACCAGGCTTGCTCACCACCTAGGGCAACCTACCAAAACCAAACATTTTTGAAAATTAGACACACAGTGAAGTGCAAGTTGGTGTGCTTCACATGGATCCCATGATATTTTCTTGCCCACAATGCTTTGAAAACCTGAAACTTTGCCTAAATTCACACACTTCTGGAATCCTTTAGGATCTACTAAATTCCTAACACCCAGCATTTCCAAACATGTCCTATTAAAAATGACTCACTAGTTGTGTGACTGGGCCTAGTGCCAGAGACAGGAACAGATCAAATCAGGCTCAATGGGAGTCTCTGCAGAAAACGTGTAACTCACAGAAATGTAAGGAAAATGTGTGATTTTTGCCATGCTTTGAGGTTGACAAGGGCTTCTAGGTAAAAAAACCTACAGAGAGCAACACAAGTACAGCCACCCTGGACCCCCCAGGTGTATAGTTTTTAGGAATGTGCAGATTTGGTAGGCTTCCCATGGTGCTGGCTGAGTTAGGGCCAATAATCCACACCCAGTTAAGTCAGATTCTGCTGGGTGACATAGGGTAACTCCAGGACACGTTTTGGGGTGTTTTGTATTGAAGGCACTAGGCCAAGCCATTCAAGTGGAGCATAATTTTGATCGGAAAACACGCGGGAACACAGAGTAGTAGAACATTTGTTATGACAATTGTATTTCTCTGCATTTGTAGTTTCCAAAAGTGAGCCAGTGTACAAGTTAGTGAACATGATAAAAGACATTTTTCAAAATGTCCACTGAATCACATGATAGTATGGGTAAATCAGATTCAGAGGTATACAAATACCCACTGATACTAAAGGCAGTATTTTTTGCACCTTGCTGAAATACACAGGTTTCCTTTATACCCATTTTATATTATATATATTTTACCATAAGAGTTGATGAATACTCAGTATACAATTAAGAATCATTGTACCGTGCAGCTCAGTTGTTGGCTCTGGGTTTTCTTGGAAAACCTACAAGCCTTTTAAATGTTACTGATATCGAGTGGTATTCGCACACCTGGACTGGGAGATTCCAAATTGTAACACCTGGACTGAGGAATAGCATAAGGAAAGAGTTGTTATCATACCATTTTCCACGTATTTTCCCTAATTCGAGCCTATTTTCCTGGGAATAAAGAAAGATGTCATTCAACAGTTTTGAGAAAGTAGTAAATCTCTTCTGTGGAAGTTAGCATTTAAAAAACAATGCATTTAGGACCTCTTTCCACCAGTCTTGGGCCTTTGAACAACAACATGGTGGGGCTTGTAGTTTCACCATTCCTATCTTACGTACGAGCCTTCTAGTCCCAGAATGCAAAGTAATGTATGCTAAAAAGCCAGAACTGGCTGAAAATAACCCACCTGGCTTGGAACCATGGTGCCACTTGGCACCAACTGTGAGAGCTCTGAAGTAAAGGAAATAAGGGGCAGATTTATGTTAGACTTGCGCCACTTTTACGCCGCCGTTGCGTCACTTTTGTGACGCAGCGGCGGCGTAAACCATGCGCCAATTTGCGCCTTATTTACAACGTGACGCATCTAGTGAGATGCGTCACGTTGTAAAGCCCTGCGCTACATTAAACCTGCGTCAGGTTTAATGCATGCAGGGTGGGCGTTCCATCGGAAAAAGCCTCGGAAAAGTGACGCAGTGAAATCTACAAGATTTCACTCAGTCACTTTTCCGCCGCAGCTGCGTCAAAACCTTGCGCCTGCTTGAAGCAGGCGTAAGTCATGACGCAGCATGTTAGGTATGGGCAGCCCCTAAACATTGCTGGAGTTGCGTGGTGCTTGCGACGCGACTCCAGCAATGCGCCGCCCTTACGCCATCAGATGCGTCACGCATCTGTTTATCCTTGCGCCACGATGCGCTGCATTATAAATGCGGCGCATCTGTGGTGGCGCAAGGGTAAACTTGCGTGACGCATCTTTCCTGGCGCATCCCTGCTGATTTGCAGGGATGCGCCAGGAAACATAAATCTGCCCCTTAAAGTATATCCAAATATTTGTGATATATTTTTCGCAGTTCATATGCTCTAAATTAATGTGCGAAAGTATTTAGAATTTTCATTACTACATATTTGACATGTATTGTTAAGATTCATGCCAGAAAGCGCAAATAGGTAACAACTGCAGAAAGGCAGCGTTTACATCTTGACATTATTACGTGGTGTTGTGAAAACATTCCACCGAACTATCCCAAGCTGTGAAGATGCCAAGCATCCTGCTGCACTGTTAAAAATAGCAAGAGCCGTATGCTAATTTCAAACACAGCCAACTTGGCAGCCTGGGGACATGAGAAGAATTATATTAGATATGCGTTCAAGTTGAATTACTCACATCAGAAGAGAATTATTTCAAGCTGAAATTATGATGCATCGAAGGACAATCTGAAAAATGCTTTAGAGCCATGCAGATAATAGAATAATAGTGTATTATGATGTGTGAAATAATGGAGCTCTTACATTTCTGAAACAGAGCTGTACAAAATGACAGAACCAGAGCTCGTTTTGCCTCAGGGTTGCTTTACTCCAACTAACAGATTTTCGATATTTTTATTGAATTAATGACTAGTTATTTGGCCTAGGGATTGTTCTTGTATATTGGATGTGGTACTATAGCAATGCCCTGGGGAAATAATGAGCGGAATGCCTTTTAGGCTTTTATGTATTTATTTTGTAGAAATGTTCCATCGTTTCATTTCATCGACCTAGCTAGCCCCACAGAATACTATGTGTGACAGTGTTTTGTGCGTGGGTTTAATCTATTTCGCAGGCAACATAGCTAAATAAAAAATTATCTAAATTCGGCGCACATTATATCATGAAATGAACAAAAAGAAAACATTTTAAATAGTTTAGAGAGGTGTACAATAAATAATTCCCGAAACAAAGTTCACCACCTGGTACATTCGGACTGCACGCACCCAGATTGTGACTGGCAAAGTGGTGATGGGAACAATGTTGTCACTGGCACTCCCACCAATGTTGTTATAGGAGTATTACGCTGGTCAGTGATAAACAACACAAAGAAAAGCTTCTGCCGACAAAGGCTAAACTGAAATTAAATTGTCTCCCAACCAGTATTTAATAATAACATTTCGATGAGACGAAACTTTTAAAATTGCAATCTTGTGACTGAAATAGAGAAAACAAAACTGAAATATTATAAAAGAAAAACGTAACATGCCTGATATAAACTGAAAACCGGAAACTGAGGAACACAAACTGGCATCCAATAGAAAGTATTTACACACCAAAGGAATACAACGGAAACCTTCTAGTCTGTCACCATGGTTTTAATCTATAAAAAACAAGAAATTTAAGTATTTTCTCTTTTTATGCATTTTGATTGTGCTGCGGAACAAAATGTAAAAAAAGCCTGTTACCTCCAAAAAGATAAGATTTTAAAATGTACATTTGTGCCTCCACTCCGGAGCACCTACTGACCCCTGCTCACCGCACATCTTCCACAGGGCCGCCTCCGCCATCGCACCCGAACTACGACAGACAATCAATTGCGCCCTCAAAACAGGCACATTCCCCGATGACTGGAAACGCACCGAAGTCAAACCCCTCCTCAAGAAGACCTCCTCAGACCCGATGGACTTCGAGAACTACATGCCCAGCTCTCTCCTCCCCTTCGCTGCCATAGCCATTGAGGAAATTGTCAACACCCAGCTATTGCACTTCATAGAAACCAATAGCATCCTTGACTCATCTCAATCCTTATTCTGCAGCAACCACTGCACCAAAACCGCCCTCCTTGTCACCACGGTCGACATCCGCACCCTCCTCGATCAAGGCCACACGGCAGCCCTGATTCTACTAGACCTCTCAGCAGCCTTCGACACCGTCTCCCACAGCACACTAACCGCCAGACTCCATGACGCAGGCATACAGGGAACTGCCTTAGACTGGATCCGCTCTTTCCTCTCCAGTAGAACACAAAGTATAAGACTCCAACCCTTCCTCTCCGAGCTCAAAGAGATCACCAAGGATCCTCCCTCAGTCCCAAGCTCTTCAATATCTACATATCCCCCCTTGCAACCATCGTCAGAAAACTCAGACTCATCATAGTATCCTATGCCAACGACACCCAGCTAATCCTCTACCTTACCAAGGAACCTGACATCACCAGGCGCAGTTTCCTAGAAGGAATGAAGGACAACGCATTCTGGATGAGTAACAGCTGCCTGAAGGTCAACTCGGTCCTCATCCTTGGATCCACCCCAGCCGAGTGGCCCTCCACTCTCGGAAACCCTCTCACCCCCACGGACCACACCCGTAACTTCGGCATCATACTCAGCTCCTCATTTACCATAAACCGACAGATCAATGATGTGTCCTCCACATGCTTCAACACCCTCTGCATACTCCACAAGACCTTCAAATGTATCCCCCTGACTCCAGGAAGACCATCACCCACGCACTCTTCACCAGCAGGCTGGACTACAGAAATGCTCTCTACACCGGAATCAACAAATCTCACTTTCACAAACTCCAGAGCGTCCAAAACGCCTCAGCCATACTCATCCTCAGCATCCCACGACTCGACCACATCACCGAAGCACCTCCTTGACCTCCACTGGCTCCCGGTCAAAAAGAGAGTTACCTTCAAGCTGCTCACGCACGCCTACAAAGCCCTCAACAACACCGGACCACAAAACCTCAACTAAAGAATCTCCTTCCTCGTCCCCAAGAGAAACCTCCCCTTTGCTGATCTAGTGCTTGCCGAAATCTCCTGTATCCACAGAGCCAAAATGGGGGCATATCCTTTTCCCAACTCGTGGCCAAGACCTGAAATGAACTCCCCCCTCAGCATCAGACGAGGCCCTACACTGTAAGCCTTCAGAAAAGATCTCAAGACCTCGAATGACATTTGGATGACCTCGGAGCTGCCAAACCCCCTCCGCCCAGCGCCATGAGACCCTTAAGGTTGAGTAGTGCCCGCTATAAATCCCTGATTGATTGATTGATATGAGGATGTTTCCATCCTCCCTCACACCACTACACTGGACTACACGCTTTTCCTAAATTACTAAAGCAACAAAGTACTACAAAGTTGAAGTTCACACTACTATGGTATGGCACCTATACTGCACTGCAGCCTAGGCGCACCCTCCACTGATCTGACGTCCCACCTGGATATCCTAGGGCATGATGTTGACATGCATGGCATGAATAGCACATAGGTTGGTGACCACAAATAGGCTCAGGTATGCTTCACTGGCCTCCAGCAAGTCCCTATGACCACATATCTGCCTTGAAACCCTAAGCAATTTTACAGACCAGATGCTGGAAAGTATGCTTGGTGCGAGCCATGGTGAAATAATTTTAGGGTAGCAGTTGTGACTTGTGCGCATTTCTTCTCTGCTTCTTTCTTCTCTCATTGCTGATAGGAAATTCCAGCCAAGCACAATTCCCTACCACAGGGCCACTGGAATTATGCAATGGGGAGGATTAAATTATGAGGGAGCTTGACTAAATTATGGAGCAAGAAAAGGCAAATTATGTGGCATAATGTGGCATATTTCCTGATTCTATTTCTTCATTTTTCCCTCATTTGTTCACGTTATCTCTATCTAGGCAAAGGTCCCATCTAATCAGTAACAGAGTAGCACCCACATAAGGCAATTAGTACCTGAATGGTGACCTGTCATCCTTTGCAAATGGCCATCGACTGCACAGCAACATATGCCACCTAATTGCTTGTAACTTTTTAACCCTTTGAGATAAAAGCAATTTATTTTTGTTAAAATCTAAAAATGATGCAGCGGATGCTGGATTGTAACATATCAGCGGAACATTCATAACTATGCAGAAAATGCAGTGGCCACAAAATTACATATTTCCAGCCGGCCTGCCCTATGGTGTAGTGTGCTACCCATCACCAAATGTGCCTCATAAGGGGTATGACGTCCTTTACGTTTACAATATCAAACCATACAATAGCCAAATAAAACAATAAGGTGAAGGAACTACAGAGATTACTGGCATGACATTTGAAGACAGACCACGGAGAAGCACCACTGAAAAACTGGCCAGAAGCGAATGTGAAATAGAATCCTCCATGAGAGAGATGCATCCATTAGAGTTCATGGTGGCCTCTGTGGATCTCACACAACTACTAGATTCAGCGTAGGTAATATATTCCATAGACACATCTGCCTTAGAGCTCCCTGTTCTGCCTTCCCTGTAGCATCATATCTCTTAAGTTGCATCAGAATTCAATGAATATGAAGAAGAATGGTATGACTGCCTTTTATCAGGGATGTTAATCAACTGTGATCCTGCAAGAGAATGTTTAGTGTGAGTAGCGTTTCTCCATGCTACACATGCCAGAAGTTCTAGAAATGGGGGTCTCTAGTTGGCAGAGGTTTGCACTTTGTCCAAGAAGGGACCCTTAATTCTAATCAAGATAAGGGATTTACACTCATTAGATAACCCCTGCTCACCCTCTTGGTAGTGTGGCACAAGCAGATAGGCTTTTCTCAAAGGCAATGTGTGAAGTATTTGCTCCCAAACACACAGCAACACAGTGAAAACAATATAAATGGACACCACACCAGTTTAGTAAGATAAAGTGTCTTTATTTAAACCAAGCAAGACCAAAATGACAAAAATCCAACATACACAATTCAAAATATGATTTTTTAAAGGTTTCAGGCAATTCTGTATACAGAAAACTATGAATGCGAGACTTTTACACAAAGTACCTCAAATGCGTCAAAATCCACAAGACAAAACAGATGCAGAGAGAGAAAGTGTTTGAAGCACACTATGGGCTGATTCTTTTAGCCTCACATCAAGGCCTGCGTGGGAGTCGGTGTGGTGATCTCAGACTTCAGAGATCAATGCACAGGACTCATTCTGTGGAAGATTTCTCAGCCGCTGGCAGGCGCCATGTCGATTCTTCGACCGCACAGCGGCGTAGCGTAGAAATTTCTCCAGCTCGGCGGTGCAGCGTCGGAAAAACCGGCACAGGAAGGGTGATGCATCAATTGTCTTCGTTTCTTCAAGCTTTTTCAGCTCCGAGCATCAGAAACAACCTCCAGAGGCCCAGAACTGGAATAGGCACGTCCTGGCAGGTCAGAACTCCTAGCAGTGGATTTCAAGGAAGCTGGTCGTAAAGTCTTTGTTTCCTGAGACTTCAGAACAAGAGGCCATCGCACACATGCCCCTGGAAATTCTTCACAAGCAGGTTCACAGCAAAGTTCCAGTCTTTGTCCTCTCCTTGGCAGAAGCAGCAACTGTAGGACAACCCAGTAAAGCAACATACAGTAAATCTCCTTCTTACAGCTCTTCAGCTCTTCTCCTTGGCATGGGTCCCTCTTGATTCCAGAATTGATATAAAGTTCAGGGGTTTCAGGCCTAATATTTACACCTCATTTTCTCATTGTTGTCCTTGTTGCAAGAGACTCTGAGCTCAGTAAATAAATACCAGTTTTGTTCTCCATGGTCCAGCTTCACTACATGAGGTAGTCAGTTTCACTGGCTTATTAGATTGAAAATCCCTTGTTTTGGCTTTGTAATGGCCCCAGGAGAATGGGGTCACCACCAAAACAATGCTAAATCACAGTGTGAGCTGTAGGAAAGGGCAGCCTCTGCCCAAAACAAATTACCAGGGTCCCCACCCTAAGTGGGGTGGGACTCTAAACTGATAACTCCATAGGATTTCCTTGGATTTGTAAGCACTCCCTATGCTGAAGATTTGCTCTTGAGCAGGGAGTGCTGCATCCTGTAGGGGCAAAGATTATGACTATAGTTCTTATGCCCTGAAGTAGTACCATGTGAGTTTTCATGTTGGAAGACACCCTTTAGGGATAAATGGCGGTTATTGCACATGTGTGTATTTACAAAAATGATGTTCTTTAGGGACCATGTAAAGAATGCAGTATTTATGTTAATCAAAAGATGTTCTTGAAAAAAAAGAATGCAGTATTTTATTCTGAATTTGATTAAAAGCATATGTTGCAAACACCCTCTAGGGAAGAAAGTCTATAATTGTAAAGTGACCAAATTATGAAGGTGATGCCCTTTAGGGGCTGCGGTTAAATTGTGTCATTCATGAACAGCCCAGTCATGCATAGATATTTCCTCTTGCGAATGCTTTACTTAAATAATGAGACTGCTTTATTTAAATAATGAGACTCAGAGTCGTGATCAAAATTTCCATGCTTTATTGACAGTGTTAAGTGTCCTCAGTCATGGCTACATGTAGATATTGCATTTATTCCTCTGATGAAATACTTGTGGAGAAAATGAGGTTGACAGCTGCTCGCTTTGGTGCCAGTATTAACTGCTCTTACTCCAAGTTATGTGTCCTTGCAGTTATAGACAAGATAATGTTTGGACATGTGAGTTGTGGTGCTAGACACTCCTTTGGGAGGGGGTAAGAATGATTACGCAATATCTTCACAATGTATTTCCATCAGCTAGTGTATATTTGCAAATTGCGCATAGTATTGAGTAGTGTGCATGTAATACATTTACTTTTCCTGTTTCAAAAGAAAAAGCACAGACTGGTCAATCATTTATTGAGTGTTATTGTTGTGTGTCTGTGAACGGTGATTACTAGCCCACACCACCCCCCTTGAGTAGGTCTTGAACTGCTCTGCTTTGCTACCCTGTGAGAGTCAAGTGCTACAATGGGATGTTTGGTTCACAGTTTGGTTCACAGTGGAGGACAAATGTAGACCTATTACTAGGCCACACAACTAATGATGCATTTTCTAACAAGAAATAAAGCTATGCGCCAGAAAGAAGGGCATGTTGACTCTTTGTTCAAAACTTAGAGCAGCCCAGCACAAGCTGCCACTTTTCCCCAGCACATGACTCAACATATACTATAAATATACACCCAATACATCCGCTTCCATGAATAGCACTCTAAAGTAACTCACAGAACCAACACACACACAGGCAAATAAACAAATCTGCCAACTACAACAAACTTTACTCACTGGATTATTCTCTAAACTCTGGTTGTTTAGTTAGGCCCATGCAAATGTTCTATGAGAAGGACATAATCTTGCATAATTTTAGATTTTTCGCTTTACACTTGTTTGAAAATAATCCATTATACCACATCATTAGGAGGCAATCTGAAAAATGCTTTAGAAACAGAGCTGTACAAAATGGCAGAAGAAGAGCTCCTTTTGCCATGGGGTTACTTTTCGCCCATAACAGATTTTCGATATTTTATTGAATTAATGATAGTCACCTGGCCTAGGCATTGTTCTTGTGTAGAGGATGTCTTACGATGGTAATGTTGTGGGGTGTATTTATGAGCCTCGGGGGAATAGATGAAATGGCTACAGGAGATTGGGTGTAAGCTCCTTTATTCAGAGGGAAAGCTAGCGTGCATACTTCGCCCTGTCCCCTACATTCTGCGCCACCTCCTTAAGTTCCCATGATGCATGGCGCAGGTCACGTGGGTGTTGAGCACTAGACCGCAACACCACATATCTCCCCCATTTAATAACAATGCAAAAGGCATAAGAACAAGAGTCCTAACTACATAGGCTGCATAAACTGCATTAACAGTGGGTTGTGCGTGTGAGCACTTATGCGCATAGACTCTGCGTGGTGACCCCTCGCCGGAGGGGTCTTGGGAGCCTGCGTTGTCAGCTCAGGGTGGAGATGGTGTCGGCCCCCCTGGAGCTCTATGTGGTAAAATCATTGTATCTTCTTGGTCGCACCACTCTTCTATCTGTGCGGGTGTTTGTGTAGGAGGCCTGCTCCTCGTGTGTTTCTCTTTCCTGGCAGTCGTCGTGTGAGGTGCATGCCCCTTGCCTTATTTCTGGTATATCCGTGTGATCAGGTGCTTGTGGAGGTGTGTGCTGTGCTGAATCGGTGCTGCCTCCTGTCCCCCCTTTCGGGCCTCCAGACTCAGAGCTGTTGGTAGCTATGTCATTGTCCTGATCCACCATCGTTCCTTGAGAGCGTGCCGTGGAGGGGGGTCCATTAGCCTGCCACTGTAGGACCTTGTTGCACTTCGCTATCCTGCTGTGTGACCATACTTTGCGGTCACTGAGTAGTGCTGAGCGGGAATACAGTTCTTGGACCTGTAGGGGCGGGATGAACTTGCTTTCCCCTTTCTTGCCAAAGTGGCCTAGTTTCACTCTTACCCAGTCCCCTCGGGCTAAGGAGACCACTCGCACTCCGTGTGTCCTGTCATAATTGTCCTTGTATATCTTTTGGGCTTTCTGTATGTTGCTTCTAACCACTGCAGGTGACCAACGGCTTTGAAGTTTCAAGTCCATCCATGCCAGGTTGTCCATTGTGAATGGCTCCCTGCCACGCAAGATCCGGAACGGGCTCTACCCAGTGAGGGTGAGAGTGATGCGATGGGCCCACACGGTGCTTTTGATTTCCATCTCCCAATTCTTGCCCTTGCTGATGGCTGCCTGGACTGAGCCCATGAGGACTCGGTTGAACCGTTCTGCTTGGCCATTGCCTGCAGGGTGATATACTGGCATGTGTTTGTTTCGGATGCCATTTCTCCGAAGGAATGCTATCAATTTTATCCAAGGTGAACTGAGGGCCGTTGTCGCTGGTGAGGACTCTTGGAATTCCTACCCTCAAGAATGTGTTTGTCAAGAAGGTGATGACGGCATCGGTGTCAACTTTTTCGCAGATTTCCACGTCCAGCCATTTAGAGTATCTGTCGACGAGGACTATCACGTATTTGGGTACTCCCCAGGAACCCAGGATGGGGACCAGGATGTTCACTGACAATTCTTCCCATGGGTTTGAGGGCGCATTGAATTCCCCCATCGGGGGTCTCAGCATTGTGTGTGCTTTGTCGGCATTTATGCAGTGTCAGCAGGCGCGCACAAATCTTTCCACTGAGTTGTCAACTGCAGGCCACCAGTACGACTGTTTCACTCTGAGTTTGGATTTGATGATGCCTAGATGGCCTTCGTGCAGTATGGTGAGGAGGCGGTCCAGCACGTCCTTCGGGGGAACAACCTTGTCTCCTCTGAGGAGGAACATGGTGTCGTCGCTGCGGAATAACTCCTCGTGCATCTCCCAGTACTTCCTGAGATCGCCCTTCATGTGTTTCTTCTCGGGCCAGCCCTGAGTGATGAAGGTCTTCACTTTGGAGAGATGGGGGTCCTGTTCGTAGGCTGTCTTCCAGTCTTGTGCCCCAATGGTGGTCTCTTGATCTGCAGTGAGCGCCACTTGGTACTCATCCCAACGGTCGGAGAGTGGAGCGTCCTCCATTGCGGCCGAACGGCTGAGAAAGTCGGCTACTTTGTTCTTGTGGCCTGACAGGAATTCCATGTCGTAGACGAAGTCTAGGAGCCGGAGTGTCATTTTGGCAATGCACGGGGTGGCTTTGGCATTTCCGGTGGACGTTAGGACTTTGATCAGTGGCTTGTGGTCACTGCAGAGCGTGAACTTGGAGCCCCAGAGGTATTGTCGGAATTTCTCCATAGCCCAGATGGCAGCCAGCATCTCTTTTTCTATGACGCTAAACTTCTCTTCATTGGGAGCAAGGGAGCGGGACGCGAAGCCGATAATGACTTCTGTGCCGTCCGTGGCATGTTGCGACAGGACTACTCCCAATCCCTTCTCGCTGGCGTCGGTTGTCAGGATGCTGGAGGCTGAGCTGTCGAACCCTTGAAGTGGAACGACTTTGCAAATGTCGTTTTTGATAGTCTCGAATTCTGCATCTGATTCTGCCGACCAGTGGAACGTGGACTTCTCCTTCAGCAGCTGGCCCAAGTTGTGGGTCTTGGTTGCAAAGTTCTTGTCAAACTTGCTATAGAATTCTGCCAATCCGAGGAACGATCGTACTTCGTCTTTGGAACTTGGTTTGGGCACCGACCAGATAGCTTCGACGTTGGCTTTCTTCAGTTAAATCTCATTTTTGCCGATTTCATGCCCCAGGTATGTGACGTTGCGCAGGCCGAATCTGCATTTTCCAGTTCATCGGTGAGGCCATTGGTGGAAAGGGTGTGCAGGACTGTTCGAACTGTCCCTGGCTTGGTCATCCTGGAAGTATATGACATTGCGGCAGTCTTTGAACAGCTTATACATTAGTTTTTGGAATATCGCTGCTGTGGACGCAAGTCCGAAGGGCAGGCGCCAGAATCGGTAGCAGCCGAATGGGGTGATGAATGAAGTCAGCTTTCTAGACGATGGGTGGAGTAAGATCTGGTGGTATGCAGCGGTAAGATCTATGGTCGAAAACCACTTGATTCCGCTCGTTTGAGCTAGCATGTCGTTGATGCGTGGCAGCGGGAACTTGTCGACTAGTATGTTTTTGTTTAGTTCTCGAAGGTCAATGCACAGACGCACTTTTCCGTTTGGTTTACGTGCCACTACCAAGGGCGCCAGCAAATCGGCGTTTTCGATCGGTTCAATGACTCCGTTGTCCTCTAGGCGTGGTTATTCGAGTTGCACGGATTCCCTGCAGTTGAAGGGGATGTTCTGCACCTTGTTACTGACGGGGACCACCCCGTCCTTAAGCTGGATTTTGTGGGTGAACTTAGACAATTGTCCAATGGTCCCACTAAAGACGTTCGGGAATTCTTCGCAAAGTTTGTCCATGTTGGGGCTGGGGTTTTCGCTTGTCAGTAGTACTTGCGTTTCTCCGCCGGGGTTGAGCTGGATGCCCAGTGCTCCTTGGTCAATCCACCCGAGGACCGAGGGTCCCTTTTCTGCTACGTACAACTTGCCTGTGGTCTCTCGCCCCTTGAACTCAAAGTGTAGTTGTCGGAACCCTACCATGGGAATCTTTTCACCTGTGAAAGTGACCGGATGCATGTCTGTAGGGTGTAGGTGGTGCTCTAAGGTGCTGGCAAAATCCTTGTCCCATATGTCCTTTTTTATGATTGTGAATGGGGACCCTGAGTCTGCCACCATGGATATCTGGATCCCTCCTATGGACAGGAGACAGGATGGTTTCCTCCTGGAGTTGCAGTCAATGCCTAACACTTGGTCCTCTATGCACAAGATGCTATCTTCGTCCTCTTCTCCTTCTTTCGCGTCGGGCTCCGAGTCGTACATGACACACTTGACTGCGGTGCTGCGAGGTCTCCGCCTGCAGACTTTGCTGAAATGTACTGTCACACCACAAAGGAGCACTTGACGTGGAAGGCAGGGCATTGTTTGTCGTTAGCCATATGCGTCTGGCTGCCGCACCTGTAGCAGGAGCTTTTCGAGTCGTGGGAAGGCCGGGGGGGTCCTGTCGAGGTCTTCGTGGGTCATCGGCCAGACTTGTGTCCTGTGGAGGGGCCTGGTTTGTCTCTGGGCATGTCTTTGTCGCTTATCTTGCACACCGTTGGTTTTGTGTCCTTCTTTTTTTGCAGCCGCGGCGCATCTTTTGGAGAGTTCAGCCTTCTTGCCGATCGTGATGATTTTGTGGAGGGGAGCGTCCCCGCTCACCCACAACTTCTCCTGCACGTTGGTGTTGACCGTGTGCATTATTATCTGGTCCCGCACCAGGTCGTTGTGCAGATGCCCGAACTTGCAGTTTACAGCCAGTTTCTTGAGTGCTGCGACATAGACTTCCACCGTCTCTGTGTCGCTTTGTTTGCGTTGGAAAAATTTTCATCTATCTATGACTATGCAAATGACCGGTTGGTAGTGCCCATCTAAGTCGTCGAGCGCGTGTTGGAATACGTCTTCATCTGTGGCTGCTCTTGGCTTCTTGACCATGTTCTCATACACTCGTAGACCCTCCGGCCCGAGATTGTGAAGGAGTATCTTCTTTCTGCGTTTTCTGGAGAACACTTCTTCCCCTTCATCTTCTAGGGCCGATAGGTAGTTAAGAAAGTATCCCTTCCAGTCCGCCCACTTCATGGCTGGTTTGCCTGGCTTAGGGAGGAATGGCACGGGCTTGATCAATGAGAAGGTCTGGGCACACATCTTGCTGGACTGACGGGTATTCACTTGGGAGGGTTGTCGGTGGAGTGCACAGCTGAAGTTGGCAGGTTGTGGTGTCGGCACCTGTAGGTGCACCTGGTAGGGCTCACTTCGGCAGTCTGGGATGGTGGGGTGGAATTCCCGTTCCCGCTGGTAGCGTGGGGACGCCTTGACTTCGTCTTATCCAGTGAGCTAAATGGGCGAGGGAAAGCTGGTTAACCCTGTTGCAGTGAGGGTGGCACTGTAAAGCTGGGTGCTTTGCCCGCTGTGGGGAATGGTGGCTGGGAGGCAGTAGAGGTGCCTGTGATGAGAGGCACTGCAGCAGTCAAAGGCCCGTCGCACGCTGTGGCAGGTGGGCGTTGCTGGAGCACATGTGCTGTGCGCATTCCTGATGCATGTAGGCCTGCCGCTTCAAGAATTTACCTCTGTGGCAAAGCGGGCATGTGGTGGGCTTTAGGCGCGTGAGAAAGCGCGGGGCCTCACTCGTGCTGTGAGCGTACCTGCTTTGTGGTAGCGCTGCCTCAGGGCAGATGCCCGTTGAGTGCCGCCCTCCCTCTGAGCGCCGTGGAAGTCGGAGGCCGCGCGGCGCAGTGTGGATGACACGGCGCTCGGTTGAGCGGTGTCAGTGGAGTCCTTGAAAACTTGTCGCCAGTCTGTGGGGTGTATTTATGAGCCTCTGGGGCAGAGATGACACGGCCACAGGAGATTGGGTGTAAGCTCCTTTATTCAGAGGGAGAGCTAGCGTGCATACTTCGCCCTGTCCCCTACATTCTGCGCCGCCTCCTTCAGTTCCCATGAGGCATGGCTCAGGTCACGTGGATGTTGAGCACTAGACCGCAACACCACAAATGGCTTTTAGGCTTTTATGTACTAATTTTGTAGAAATGTTCCATCATTTCATTTCATCGACCTAGCCAGCCCACAGAATACTACTATATGTGACTTTGATTTGCGTGTGGTTTTAATTATTTTCGGAACACAGCTAATTAAAAAAACATATTCTAAATTCTGCACAATTATATCATGATATAAACAAAAGGAAAACATTTTACATAGTTTATAAAGATGTGCAACAAAGAATTCCTGAAGCGTCATTTCAAGTCCCTTCAGGTAAAATCGTATTACAGAAGCATGGAAGCAACAGAATGAACCAAACGCGAGCAGCTATTGTTTATGGTAATAAAGAGATAAATGCCCAATGCATTTTTTTTAATTTCACATAATTACACAAAAGTAAATTATGTCAATTTCGTGCACCCCTAATTAAAACCCCTCTGCTGATAAAATGTACCCAGAATGCACGATTAGGGCTAACATTGCTGGGGACTGGCAACAACGCTGTGTCAGGAATATCTCCCTGTTGCTTCATGCCGACATTATGTGTGTAGCAATGTAAGGGAGCCACCTCTGGGCCATCCATCCTTGGTACTAAGAGGAGTCGGTGTGCTCCCTATAAGTTAATCACAACTGTTACAGATTACCCTTCCAAGATTTATTCCCTAATGATTGAGAAAGCAATGTTGCGTAAGGAGTAGTGAGAAGAGCATGCAATGGTGGGCAAGCAGTAGAGAGAAGAGCAAGCAAAGTTGTATAAGCATACCAAGTCCAACAGTAAGAGAATAAGAAGATATTAAGTAATATGTATATGTTAATTCCCTGGTGCTTGCTGTTGCAGTTAGAATAGTTTTCTCAAAGTTTTTTAAAACATTAGCAATGTGGCAGTATTAAATGCCACTCTGTTGGTCTGATGGTGCATCACTTTTAATTTGGGAAAAAGGTACGTACCTGTGGCACAAAGTGTTTGTAAATAAGCCCCAGAGTTCCCCAAGTGAGCATGTAATCATGCGCCGTGACTCTGGTGGCCTCCCGAGAGCGCGAGCGGAGGCATTTTGTGGTAGAGGAAAAGCAGTGCCAATATTCATCAGAGTCCAAATAGAAAGAAGAGAGGCTGCCAACCCACAGCAGAAGGTGGAGTATCAACATGAACCGAGAGTCTGGGGCCCTAGACGGACCAAAAGAAACCCAATTGTACTACTTTGGATGGTTTGAGACAGACACATGTGGGTACCAACATATCTAGGAGACAAAACAAAACTCTAGACAACATCATAAACCACTGGAAAAACCTGTGGTTGACTTTCCATCATTTTCGGCTCACCTCTGTGATTCATTTTTCGAATGAGTTCAGTCCTGCTCCATATGGGGTCACCTTACCTTTACTCGGAGGCAAGACCCTTTTTGATTGTAACCAAAAATTATCCAGGCTGCGTTTCAGTGTCATCAGTGACATGTGGTTTTGGTTTCTAGATAGAGTGGGCAAAGTATCCATGTCCGAACATACCCTCACCAATTAAGGAACTTATTTCCATAAAGATGAGGAATGTTTAACGAGCAATCCCACAATTATTCCATTATTTTTCCATTGAAAAAGAGTCCCACCATTAGGCAGTCAATCCTACTGATCCACAGAAGGCCAAACCGGCCAGGTGATGCTCCATGTGCATGAGACAGAAAGCAACCCCAGGCAAACGTTGGCTCACCATTGAGAACTAGTTTGACTCCCTTACCACAGAGAGCAAGGAATCCTCATTTCTACACACCTGAGCAACCTGAGAAAATGTAGCAGAGAGCAGAATACATGCCAGAATTATTTAGACCAATGTTTCTAACTCACTAGGTATACCTAAATAAAGCTGGATCAACATTACTTAGCTAATCGGAGTACTGAAGAAGAGTAGCAACTCAAATCTGTAGCAAACAGCTTTTGATTTACGCATTCATTTTTTCTATGCTGTACACGTTGTTTTAAGAAGATTTTAGATGGCTGTAAAGCACATAACAATGGTAGAATTTTAATTGATACATCTAGATACACTCTAGGGAGTCTTGTGAGGCTTTGTGTAGTTACATTCAAAGGTTTTGTGTATGAAGTTGCTAAAACAGTTGGGAAAAAAATAGAAGTGAGTAGTGTAATATGGTATGGTAAGAGATTTTTCAATTACTGGGATGAGAGTGAAGAGGTTGGGGAGTAAAAGACTGTTAGTAGGGATGCCAGTTATTGGGTAGTTAGTAGTGAAATATGAAACCACTATGCTGTGCTGTTTGATTAATTTTAGTGAGGACATTCTGTGGGAACATGCACTCTGAATTTAATAATTCATTTTATTGTGGGTTCACCTCAAAATTTTTAGAAATTTCATGAACTATTGTTAGGCAACCTTTCAGGCACACAGAGGCTATAGGTGCTTGAAAATTGACAAGTTTAATCTTAGACCGCCTGGCACACTAGACCACTAACCTCATGCAAGGATCACAAGTACCTGCTTCCTGGATAGGGGTTGTTTCCTGGTCAAGACTGGTAGAGTCCTATTTAAGACTCCTTATGTGTTTTAGTCTTTGCCTGGTAGCGACTTGCATCCCTGTATTGACTTTCTGACTTCTGCTACAGTTTGCATCTATTTTGCATATCTCGCTGTTGATATTTGCGTCTCTCTCTGTTCCCTTGGTTCACTTTAGTCCTTCCCTAGCCTAGTTATTTGTAAACTTTGTTTGGAGAGTCTTGTCATACGTTTCCTCTGTGCATTTAGTAAATGTAAATGTCAAACCTACGCGGGACTAACTCCGTGCATACCTTCAGATTGAGTTGACCTAAATCCTGGCCAGCTCATAGTGCACCATCTGGACCGCTAAACCTTACAAGGTACCGGATGGTGTCTTCATCCTTAGAACATGAGAACCCTGACTTTCCAAGCAAATCTTGGAAACATATATTAAACCTTTTCATGAGTAACTCAGACATGCCCAAAGGGAAACACAAGAAATACTCAATTTTAAATTTCAAACATTTATTTAAGGCAATAAGATTCTTGTGTAAAATATGTACGGTGTATCGATTAGTAGAAGCAAAAAAACTAATACTAAGCGTTACGAGAAGGGTAAAGAGAATAATCAGCTCAACGACTGTCTTGTTACATTGATTATATGAATGCATATAATTGTACTCCTATCTAGCGCTTCCTACCCTAATATGCATAGGGTGTGCAGATCTGCCAGAATACCTTAGAAAGGTCTAACTCCCCCTTTACTTGTGAGTATGTGTCATGCCGGAGCCCGTCTTGGTGGAGAACAGGCCTCCGTCCTTCTCATGAGGGTAACGAGATTCAGCTGGGCTGGAATTCCGTCATAGGACGATCTCAACAGTGCCAGCAAAATGTTCCTCTCTCCTAACAAAGGGCTGGAAGTGCTTTTAGAATAAACTTCACCCATACACTCCGTGCCGGAGTGCTAGTCTGGCTGTTATAGTTTATTCTACCCTTGCAGAGCTGTCGTCAAAATAGCCAACAAACAATGACATTTGGCACAGTGAAGTTAGTCCTTGTACAGAATGTTCAAGTGGCCTGATAATATGCCTATGAAGAAGTGTTAGTGTAAGCAAGTCTGTTTCTGGGAATATTATCTTATAAGGGTGCCCAAACAAATGTGTGTTAAAATTCATCGTTGAAGGTGGCAACTTTAAACGTGAACATGTAAAAAGGTGGTGTTCTGTTCCCAGGGCCTATGTAACCACATGAGAGTCTTACCAGGGAGTATTTAAAAGCATCCAGGGGCTTTCACTGGATTCCTGGTCACCTATTTATTTATTTATTTGAGGTTTAGCGCAAACATGACCCATTAGGGTATCAGATCGCTTTACAGGGATAAACATGTTGCGTACAGTATATGCATAGGCAGAATACAAGGATGGGGTTAGGGAATTGACTACAGTAGGGCAAAAGTCAGAGCTATATATAATAAACAGTACAGTACCAAAATCAGCGAGCGACATGGTAGCAATAAAACAAGGGGAACAATTGATACATGGAGAGGGCCAAGCAATACACTCGATTATGCACAAAAACATAGGCCATGAAAAGGCGGAATGCCCAATAACCGAGAGTTATTGGAGGAATTTGCTCATTATGAAGATTTTCGCTTCCTTTTTGAAGTAGGAATTCTTCTGATGGAGGGAAGTAGCGAGTTCCAGATTCTTGGTGCGGCCCCAGAGAACACTCGGTTATGTGTTTTTACATTGCGGAAGCGGGGTGGCTGGAGCACACGGTCTCTGGCGGACCGGGAGTTTCTGGTTCTCCCAGATATCACAATGTTCTGGGCGAGATACTTTAGGGTGTTCGTGTACAAGGCTTTGGGAGTGATGCAGGCCAGCTTGAGCTGGATTCTGCCTTCAAGAGGAAGCCAGTTCAGGGCCTTCAGATGTGGTGAAATGTGGTCAAATTCTTTGAGCCAGATAAGACTCTAGCTGCTGCGTTGAGGCAAGCTTTTAGCGGGGCCCTCGAAGTCTTTGGTAGTCCAGATAGGGTAGAGCAGCCATATTCAATTCTGGAGATAACTAACACCTGACCTGAGTTTTTTAGGTCAGGAGTATCAAGGAAGGGTTTTAGTTTTCTCAAGTAGCTCAGATGGAACCTGGCAGTTTTGGCCATCGAATTGATGTGTTCACGCATATTCAGGTTGCAGTCCAAGGTTATCCTGAGTGATTTGGCAGAATCAACTATGGTTGGGGTGCAGTTGAGTGCTGTGATCGAGTTAATCCATTGAGGGATATCATTGGATTTTTTTGGGGGGAGATGAGAAGGATCTCCGTTTTATGGGCATTCAATTTTAGCTGGTTGGCGAGCCATTGAACAGTCGGATTGGGGGCATCATTCGGATAGGTAATCTCCTCAAGAGAGGAGTTTTTTATGTATATCTGAGTGCCATCAGAAGGAGATGTTGGCCGTGCGAAGAATTTCAGCTAGTGGTTCAAGTTAGAGATTAAAGAGGGTAGGTGACAGAGTAGAGCCTTGAGGGACACCGATAGAGATCGGGGAAGGAGCAGATAGGTTGTTGTTGACTAAAACCTCTGGATGTGTTTCTGGAGGAAGGAACCAAACCATTTGATGACGGTACCTCCTAGGCCCATCCTGTGTTTGAGGCGTTCAAGACGTTTCTCATGGTTGACTGTGTCGAAAGCTGAGGAGAGATTCAGAAGGATCAAGAGACAGGTTTTGCCTTGGTCCAGGGCTAGGAGAGCATCATCTACGATGTGAAGAATAGTGGTTTCAGTGCTATGCCCAGGCCTGAACCCAGATTGGAAATCATCAAGTAATTTGAAATCTGCGATGTGTTGGCTTAGTTGTAGCTGCACACATTTCTCCAGCACTTTTGCAAGAAGAGGAATATTCAAAATAGGTCTGAAGCTGTCTGGAATTTCCGGGTTCAGAGTGGGTTTTTTTAGGATGGCGATAACTTGCCTGGTTTTCAGGGAGTCAGGTATGAAACCTTGAAGAAGGGAAGCATTGATAATTGTAGTCCAGATGGGAACGATGAGTGGGGAGGCCGCTGCCAAGCAGTTGGCGGGGAGAGGGTCGTTGAAGTGGGTGTTCGGTTTTAAGGAGGCTAGAATTTTAGAGATGGACTGGTCATCATACAGTTCAAAGGTGGACCAGTGAGCCTTGTTTTTGGGTGTTGTTTGGAGGGGACGAGAGGGGAGAAGGGCATCATAGCAACATCCACTTCCGGAACCGGTAAGTCTTTTTTTAATTCGGTCTTCTTTCTTATAAGGCAGGTATTAATTACTGACCATTTGCCCTCTGTCTTTCAGCTAGTCAGATCTATCTGTCTTCATAAGATCAGTCCTTCGAAATAGATTAATATAAAAGCGAATGGCTCTGGGCCAGGATTCGTCTGTCATTTCCTTTCCCTGCCTCTGCGCCAATTTCTGTGCCTGGTGACACATTTCATTCTATTCACCAGCACAGAGATTCAGGGACATTAAGGGCGTTCAGTGGGTCCACAATTCTGAAACCTGAAAACTATGAATAGTTTGATTGTGCATTTAGGGATGTCCAGTATTCCAGATCATTGTGTCCTGCATGAAAGATATGAAATCAAATGCTTCTGACATTTGAAATTCTGTTTACACATGGGGCCTTATAGGAAAGGAACCACCCGACCTTAGGTCGGTGGTCTCGACACCCTAATTTGGATGCGACCACCCATAGGGCGGTTGGAAACGTGCATTTTTCAATGGAAGCTTGCGCGGTGGGTGGAAAAGGCCCGCATCACAAGCTTCCATTGAAAAATAGATTTTTCAAACATCCCTGCACGGGTGCCTGCCACACAGTGCAGGGATGTTTAGGGTGGCACAATACGAATGGCCAGGAGGGAAGGGGGCCCTGCTAGGGGCACCCAATGTTGCTTTCCAACAGCCTTTCCATGTCCGAAAGGCCGACATGGAATGGCTGTCGGAAACCAACATCATAATACCGACGACACAGCCGCCGTTATTAAGGGATTATGAACTGTTTCCGATGCACCAACGGGTTTCTTGAGCCTGTCAGAATGCGTTGGACAGTCCCTCTGACTACTGTCTCCGAACCCACGCATTGTAATGCATCGTCGGACCACATTAGCAGGTGACAGTCAGACCGTCACCGACGAATCATGCAGTCCGACCACCATGGTAATCAGGCCCATGGTCTACAAATTTCTGAACAGTATTTTCTGCTTTCTCTGTAGTATCCTGGCAGCCTTTTTTGATATCCTTTACTTTTTATTCAAAGCACCTCATGAGTAAGATTTGAGAATGTTGACTTGATTCTGACATCCACCTGGGCCCATTAGAATGTTTTAATTGTTGGTTTGATGGGACTGCATTTTCTTTTCAAACTGAAAGCCTGGCAGACTTCCTGGATTTGGACTCTTAATGAACTGCTTTTTGGGGCGTGTAAACTAGACTTCATTTCAAGAATCTCTTCAAGTCATCATCATAGACCTAGTGAGATCTACTCAGTGGTTCATTTGGAGAAGTGGATAGATTGTATTTTTCACCGTTGAAAACAGTTTTACTTTTGGTTTAGGGAGGAGGTGAATTTGAGCCCTGAATCAAAGGTCACTCTTATGTTTCCTTTTTATCCCAGGGCAGTGCAAGGTGAAGGTCTATTTTGGTGTCTGTTACACTAGTTGGCATCTCTCCATGATTCAGTTATGAAAAGTGTTCAAATTCACAATTTGTTCTCTAGTCTAGTTGCAGCCAGTCTCAGATGGTGCAATTTGTATGCATTAGATGTGTGTGCAGTTCCATCACCTGAGCAAGCTGGTACATATTTGCATGTGATGAATTATAGGGCTGAACCATGGTATTGGTCAAATGCACATCTTCTGAAGGATTTAACAGATCACAACATAGTTGACTTTGACTGCAGCTCATCTAAGGCAATTCTTGAATTACTTAGCCACACTCATTTTTTAAAATAAAATGCCAAGAACTGCTATGTCATAGCTGCAGTAAAGTCAAGGAAATCAGAATTCAAGGGATAACAGTCAAACACATATGAGTTTGTTCCGTTTATGTCTCATCTATGAAATAATGACAGAGCCTCAGGTCACATGAGCACAAAGTCTTTGTGACACGCATCCGGTCCACTTAATCTCAACATTGCAAATAGCAGTTATGTAATGGTGCATTATCGAAATGTAATGCTAATCTCTTCCTCTGTTGGCTAACAATGGAATGAGGAAATAGAATGCCACAGGTCATCTGCAAATTGATAGAGTAGCCTTAAGTATGTGCATTCTAAAGCCTTGAAAACAGAAATACAGGACCAAACTAGAGTTGTATGCCAATGGAAAATCTTTCAATTTCAGGAAGATGTTCTGGATCAGAAGGAGAAACTGAGGTTTCTGCACTCTCTATAGAAATCGGAGGGTTTTCTATTAACTCGAAATTCTAATCCATTCCCCAAGTCTGGCATAGTAGATATGCAGTTAACCGATATTGCCAGCCACACAATCCAATGTATCCCAATTCCAGGAACGGCATGTGTCAGTACATACTCACAAATTAAAAAACTTCTATCAGACCTATATGTGAAATGTGCTCTCAGTCTGTGCCTTCTGCAGCCTTAATCTGACACCTGGCTGACATGGGAAAATGTCCAAAAGAGGGCAGTAAAATTCAGTGTCTACAACAAAGACCCTGTTTTTCACTACTTATGAAAGCTATGAGTGATAGAGCAATTAGACATATTTCCACCCCTACTATTGTGATCAAAATGTAATTCTTTGAGTAATTTTTTGAGTTAATAATGGTTAATGTGAAATACCAAACATGTCAATATGCTACTTTGGATGATGACTAGCAGGCTCCCATTGCACCAACACTGCTCATAGACGAGAATCCATAAGTGACCAATGGGTGTTTTTTCATTGCTTTGTGTGTAAGATTGTGACCAAAGGATTTGTGCTCATTGCTTGGACCTCCTCTGCAGGCAGACACTTGTGAGGGGTATTGTGTCTCTCATAAATGTGCAGCCACTGTTTCTTGAATTCAACCACATTATTTAGAGGAGGGCAAGGTCCACCTTAGTGTTTTTTGATTCCATTTGTGTTACTGTTCGCTTTCTCTCCCCCTCATTCCAGGATGCACGGCAACTGATTACCTCTCTTGGTCTTCTTGTCAGCTCAGGCACTGTTGTCCCTTGACATAGAGGTATTTTTCTACCGCTTACATTTTCTAGGTATTACCACTGAAGGGAAGGGAGCTACATGACTGGGTTTTATCTTTTACTAAAGCTTCCAGGGTATTTGGACAAAATATACATTTTTAAATATTGTGCTACATAAACATCATCAAGAAAAATTGTTAACACGAAAACATCATGGCACAGAATATTGTTATTAATAATATCATTTTTTGATAAATAATATCGTTTTCAAGTTTATTTTTTATAAAATATTTCCTTTTTGCATTCATTTAACGTGTTTTAGTTAATATAATAATTTTGAATGTTAGTATTGATAGTAAAATTACTATTAATTTTTTAATATATGGTTTGTAATTTTAAGTTTTATACTATTTTATTTGTGAATTAAATTTGTTATTTAGTGTAGTGGTAGACTGTTGGCCTTGTAGAGGAATAAGGTGGAACGTTAATTAAATATAAGTAATGTATATTTAATGATAAATATCTTTTTTTTAATACAATTGATTAATAATTATGTTAATGTTTTCATTGTTAAATTATGTTTTGGTTAATTGTTGATTTTAATGCACATTTCAATTTTATTTGTATTAATAGTAAGTTACATTTTAGCAGTAGGTTTTTGAGCTTGTAGAGGAATAAGATGGGATGTCAATTAAAAAGACCATTATATAAATATTATTGTTAATGTATTTTCAATTTCAATGTAATATTTAATTGAGTAAATTATTACTTTTTCTAATGTTTTTGTAATTTTGGGATTTTTTTACTAGGTTCATTTTAAATGTCTATGCTTGTTATGGAGTTATCTTTATACTGTGTTATGTTTGGTAGTGGTATAGGTTTGGAAGACTTTAAAGTTATAGTATTTTGTGTATTTATTATTTTTAATGTAGTTCAATAATTGACAATTGATTGGGTATAGTTGTACTATTGTACTTTTTATCTTAAAGATTTTGATGCTTTTAATAATGAATTAATTTTATTGTAACTTTTGTTGAAATTCTGTGCGTGAAACTATTTTATTTACTATTAGCGTTAATAAAATATTTAGTATTTATTTAAAAACTGCATCAAATTGTGTTAGACCTGACATCCTTGGTGAGGTTTCCCCTGACATTTTGGCTTCTATCCTCCTGTTTTTGACTGTTGTTCCCGGCCACGTGGTCGCTGGTTTTAGGAATCTGGGGACCTGACCACTGATAACCAGTGCTAAAGAATCTCTCAAAGCAGCCCTTGATCAAGGAAAGAATGCAGGTCTAGTCCTGTTGGAACTATCGGCCGCGTTTGATATGGTCTCACATGTCATTCTTCTAGAACGTCTCGAATCGTACGGCATCTCCCACATGGCCCTGGCCTGTCTTAAAGGGTTCTTGCAGAACCGCAGACAAGTCCTCACCCATGGGCAATACAAGTAAAAAAAAAAACCTGCTTTCTGGTGACCCTCAGGGGTCCGTTCTTAGCCCGGTGCTCTTTAATGCCTACATGGCCCCATTGATCAGTCTGATATTGTCCTTTCACATAGAGACCATTTTATATGCTGACGATACGCAGTTTAGTTAATCCTGGTCCTAGATAAAAACACAACACACACAGGAAGAACATTTCTGCCTATGTCTTACTGCATCTTTCCAATGGATGAAAACCAACCATCTAAAGTGCAATTCAGAAAAGACAGAGATCCTACCCCTGGGACAAGGGAACGCTTTCTCTACCAATATATGGTGGCCAGTTGACACTCCTCCTCCTCCAAATTCAATAAAAGTAGCTAGAAACATGAGAATCAAATTTGATGCCACACTATCTTTCAACAAACAATCACTAGCAGTCGCTGGAACCTGCTTTCACATTATAAAAGCACTCAAAAAGGTTTTTGATTTGCTTCCCATTTCAGCCAGACAGGCAGTCGCTGTGGCCCTAATCACATCTAGATTGGACTTCTGCAACAGCATTTATGCAGGGCCCAACAAGTCAGTCTTACATAAACTCCAAATGGTCCAACAAGCAGCGGCATGCCTAGTACTATAATGGCCGAGGAGATCATCTGCATTGGCTGCCTTAGAAACATTACACTGGGTACCTAGCTATAAAAGAGTTCTGTTTAAGATTCTGATAATCACCTTCAGAATATTTCCGGTCCAGATTTGACCGTTATCTACCATTCCGGAGTCTCAGATCACCTAACTCAAACCTGTTAAAATCACCAGCATTTAGATATTCCTCAAAAGGAGGAAAACCGCTTGCAATGATAGGTGCCAGAGAATGAAACTAACTACCTAACCACCTCCTTCATATCCAATTTGAAACACCCTTCAGGAAGGCCCTAAAACTTGGATTTTCTCAGCCTCCGACGACCTAAGCAGAACACTTATCTAACTCCCCTTTTCTCCCTCTGCTACCCAGTTTTGTTCCAACTCAGCGATCCGCCTAGTACCATGATGCTCCTCGGATTGATAGTCGTGCTTTACAAGTATCCGATTACATTACATTACATTACAGGTGCATGTGCTTCTTCCACAAGACATGGTAACATTGGTTTATCCACAACTGGCATATTTGATTTTCTTATAAATACCTAGTAAAGTGCACTACATGTACCCAGGACCTGTACCCCAATGCCACTAGTGGGATTGCACCACTGATTGGGCCACCCACTTAAGTATTCCCTTAAACATGTCTCAGGCCTGCCACTGCACAGCCTGTGTGTAAACTGCAATGCTGACCTGGCAAGTTAACCTACTTGTCAGGCCCAAACTTTCCTTTTTATTACAAATAGGTCCCAAAGGTAGACCCTGGACAGTCAATGAGCACGGTGCAGCGTATTTGAAAAGTAGGGCATGTACATGTCCTGGTAGTGAAATACTACCAACTCATTTTGCATTAGTGCAAGGCCTATCTCTCCCATAAGATAACATTGGGATTTCCCTATTTCATTTCATAAGCATAATTTCCAATTGGAAAAAGATGGGCTCCCCATAAATGGTGTCTCTGGAATCACAATTTAAAAATACAACTTATGGTGCAGTTGGTTTTTAAATTGCAATTCTAGAAATGTCACTTTTAGAAAGTTTGCATTTTCTTGCTGCAACCATTTGGTGCCTTCTGCCTGTCTCTGGAATACACGTCTGTGGTGGGTGGCAGCTGGCTTTCTGCATTACCTTTAGATACCAACTCACAAAGGAAAGGTAGGTGTGACTTAATGGCCATCTGCATGCTAATGGGTCACCCTGAGCAAGATCGGATGGAGGAGCGGACAGTTACACCTGAAAGCGCTGTGTCATGTCCCCACACAAAGGTTTGCATACCCCCTGTAGTAAATCCGAAGTCAGGGCAGGAAAGAAAGGGACTTTGTGCACTTCGAAGCATGTCTTTGAAATCTCCCCTAATTCAAATCCCCAACTGAGTATAAGCAGTGGACCTCTGACACCACCAAATCTACCATTCTACCAGAAGATGAAGTGCTGTGCTGCTGGAGGGACTGCCACTTTGCTGAACTGCTTGCTGTGTTGGCCTGCTACCTCATGCCTGGGAGTGAGAAGGACTGGACCTTCATCTAAACATCCCAGAACCACAGTATTGCCAAGTGCTAGTTGTCTTGCCTACGGTTTTCTGAAGTCTCAGATATTTCTAAGACTTCTCTCTTCAACCTGCAAATTGCACCTGGAGTCTGTCTGCTGTAAGTCCTGCTCTGCCAAGTGGTGCTAATCCAGTCCTAGGGCCTTGGAAGTGAGCTTAAAGTTCTGCTTCTCCCAGAACACATACATCAACACCGTTGCGCCAATCAAAACCAACTGATCACTGCAGTTGTGGGAACCAGATGAATGCAGTGCACTTGGAACCACTGCATAGATGCAGATGAGAAGAAACATCAATTTTGAGTGCCTGCATGATAGCAAGTCCGGTCTTGTTATATTCATCCTCAGGCCCAGATGTGTTCTGAGGAGCTGCTGATGAGGTGCCACCTTTTTAAAATGGACTAGCCAGTAAGTGGTGGTAACTCCTGGCCACTCCCAAAACAATAAGAACAAAATTCCCAATGCTAATCTACTTCACAGTGCATGATTCTGAGTGAAATCCAACATGGCAGAGCCCTTCTTCCTGTAGAGGTAGCATGGTGTCAAACTGGTTACAGATGGCTCTTGGATCAAATAACTTCTCTTCTTAAGGGTCTAATTTTACAGTTAACTATAAATGGGAGTTGAACCACATACCTCACACCCAGGTCTGCCTGCCAAAAGGCCCAAACCATTGTATCTACTCTGTGTGCAGTTTACATGCCTTAGTGCAAATCACTGACCAAGGACAACTACATCAAACTAATGGTAATCAGCCACTGGAGCTTTTAGGTAGGAAAAGTATCATTTCTAAAAGTTGCCTTTTCTGTATATTTATCAAAATTCAACTTCATTAATGAATTGAAGTTTAATAAATATTCGAAACAGCGCCCAGTTCTATAGCTTATCACAAGCCAAAGTTAGCAAAAGTAGTAGTTTAATTGGACCTTAGTTTTCCTGTGCAGTTAAAATAGCTTTGGGATGCAATTCACTGTAGGAACATGAAAACATGAAATGATCACATTCCGGGCCAGACGTATGACCCTACCAATTTGGGAGTCACAATTTGTGACACACAAATTGGAATTGATAACAGTGTCTCAGACACATTTTGCGATTCCTATTGGGGTTGCAAATTGCATGCCTCATTAATATTTATGAGGCAGGTGCAATTTGCGACCCCGTTAGGAATGGCTAGCACTCTCAGGGATGGTGGCCTGCTGGGGTCAGCAGACCGCCATGTCTGTGACTGCTTTTTTAAATAAAGCAGTTTTTAAAAAAAATGCAGCCTGTTTTCCTTACAGGAAAACGGAATGCATTTAAAAAAGAAAAATGAAACGTTTCTGTTTCATTTTTAAGGGCATACAGTGGTCCATGGGACCACTGCCTGCTCTTAAAAAATATTTTTGTATCCAATCACAAAGGGGAAGCAGTCTTTTAGGGACCACTTCCCTTTTGCGGGTGGCTTAGCACTTACTTGTAGTAGGTGGTAAAATGTGAGTGTTTTGCGGCCACAAATGCGGTTGCAAAACAATGGTACATTCCATTGTGACTCGCTATTAGGAAGGGGCACCCTTTCCTAATAACAATAGTCGCAAATGATATTTTGCGAGTAACCAACTCACCAATTTGCATTTGTACATGCCAGCCCCTTTTTTATAGTCGTAAATGGCCCGATTTCTGTTTGCGACCGCAAAAAATGCTCGTACATCTGGCCCCCCATTTTTAAATACTAAGGGGCTCATTCCGATGGTGGAACGATCGCCACTGCCGGGCCAGCGGTGGCGATCGTTACGCCAACATCATGAGAGTTACCCCCAGCCATATTATGATGGCGGTGGGTATCGCGGCGGACGAAATGTCCATCTGCCGCTTTTCTGCTGTTGGCAATCGTCACGATTGCCTGCTGGACAGAGCAGGGGCAATAATATGGTGGCTGTGCCTTGCAGGCTTCATCCGCCATATTAGGATGTGGGTGTTGTAGGTGCCTTTCCATGGTGGCGATGCCGTCATGAAAAGGCTGGAGGTGATTGGCTTTGGGGACTTGTTGCAGGCTCCCTCTGGAGGGGGGTTGGGGTGCACTGGGGGGTACCCATGGTAACCCCCACCATGTCCATGCACAAGGTGGTAGGCACCGCGTGGTGCCTGCCCCGTTGTGCATGGAAATGCACAACATGGCCATTTGACATTGCGGCAGGTGCTGCAGCCAGCAATTATAAAGTAAGTAAAATGTATTTACTCCCCACCCTTCACCCCTATAAACCCAAAACCCCCAAACAAAAAAATAATTCAACAATTACCCTAATCAATAATCAATTAATTAATTAATTCTCAACTAATTGTTTATGAATGAAAAATAAATTACTTCCCACCCTGTACCCCTAAAAACCCCACAACACACAACTAAAATAAATGACATAATTTCCATATTTAATTGTCAATTAATTAATTAATAATAATTAACAATTAATTAATAATTAATTAAAAATAAATTACATCCCACCCTTTATCCCTATAAACCCCACAACCTGCACCTAAAATTAATTACACAATTACCATACTTAATTGTCAATTAATTAATTAACAATTTGTAATTAATTACAAATAAATTACTTTCTATCCTTTACCCCTATAAACCCCACAACCCGCACCTAAATTTTACCAAACAAAATAAAAACACAATTAGCAGTATAAAATCTCAATTAATTTAAAAAAAACAATTCATTCATTTATTATAATTAAATGACTTCCCACCCTTGTCCCCTATAAAACCACAACCCGCTACTCAACTAAAATACAAAAAATGTAATTAAAATAAAATTAATTACTACAAAAAATTTAACACATTTATTATAAAAGATAAACAATACTTATACAAAAAAATGCATCACATTTAAAATATATACAAAAATACATAGCACTAACTAAAAAATCAATATTTTATAGAACTATGGGACCTATTAGGATGGCAGGCGGACTCGCGGTGTTGGGACCGGCCGCCAGACATGTGGCGGTCCCACACGACGAATTAGAATGCGACCGCCACCCTAGCGGTCGCATTCCTCCTTTTAACAATGCGGCGGGTGCTGCTTACAGCAGCACCCACCACGATGTCAAAACCACATGCCTAGCATGTCACTGTACCACATGGCAGGCACCACACGGGCCCCCAAAGCCATTCCTCGCCAGCCTTTCCATAGCGGCATCGATGCCATGGAAAGGCCTTTACAAAACGACATCCTAAATGGCTGGCTATTAGAGCCCCTCCTCCGCCCAGCAGGCAATCGTAACGATTGCCTGCCGGCAAAAAAGCAGGCGGACAGACTTTCTATCTGCCGCGATACCCACTGCCATCGTAATATGGCGGGGGGTATATCACGTTACAATTGCGCAACGATTGCCACCGACGGTGGCAATCGTTACGCCATCGTAATGAGCCCCTCAATTTTTGCAAACAATATTAATGATTTCTATATTTTTTAAAACAATATTTCTTACCTTAAAGTCGATATTCTTGACCAAAATATTCTTGCTGTCGACATTTCTGTGTCACGATCTTTAAAACTCGATATTAGTGTAAGTCGACATTTCCAAATCGATATTTTGACTGAATACCATTTAAATTGGTGTTTTCTTGCACCATATACTTTAGTTTACGGGAAAGATAATTATGACAGTTGGGCATTAACCAATGTTACCATGCTTTAGGGGTCAAAGAATATACTCTGGAGACTGGACCATAGTACCCCAGTGTGCAGAGGTCAAAAAACAGCCAAATCAGTGCTCAGTGCATGCACCCTGCCATCCTTCTCAAAAAGCATGGAGCCATATGACCACACCAGCCCTCACATGTCATTCAACTTGACATAGATCCAAAACCCACATCCAGTGTGCAGACAACAAAGCATACGTAACTGTCACTGAAATTAAAGTTTGACTCACCAAGTCACATGTTGAAGAAATTCAGATCCCAATCATGCACAGCACTGAATGCTATGTGTAAGTGCCATGGTGTCAGAGCATGAAGGCCCATATGAACATAAAACATGCATGGTCAATTGGAAAAACAAAGTAAAGTACATGATGTGAAAAAGGTATGCATAACATTACAATGGCTAGTTATTTCTCAGATGAAACGTCTTCCAAGCAGAGCAAACCAAAAAGATGCATCACATTAAGTTGATGTGCCGCAAGTCGTTAGATGATGACATGTCCTTGTAATCACAGAATCTGTACGTGGCACATGGTTTCTTTTTACATGTCGCACCATGGACAAGTAATGTATGTACCTCCACATCATGTCATGATGCTCAGTACCTTGCAGCCATATAAAGTGATTTCAATGTAAACTGTGTGGTGGATCACATGTAACATACAAATGTCTAACACCAACCTTGTGGAGTGCACTTCAATGACCATTTCACCTCTGTTCAACAGGAGATCCACAAGCAACTGCTGCAGAACACAACACCAACCAGCAGAGCCAGTATTTCCCCCCCGGAACATTAACTCTCGGATGCAGACTCCCTATGTTTCTCGCATGAGGAGCAACAACCTGGCCCATCTGGACTGCCAGGGCGCACCACGTCCCAGGTCCCCATTGTCCCCACCAGCGCCACCACCACAGCAACAACAACAGCGCTGACCCCTGCTGCAATGACCTGTGCGGCCTCAACCACCACCACCATAAACCACCACTTCTGTCTGCAACACGCTCACTGCATCAATGGTTACCAACACCACCACACAATCAGAGGAGGGCAGGGAGAGTCTGCGGGTGCATTGAGTGCCAATGCCACAGGTCCGGGACAGCAGGGCAGGTGGGAGGGCAACTGCAGGACTAATTCCAGAGGACACTGGGACCGAAGCCCTGGCCAACATCGCCAGAGTCCTTGGGGCATGTGAGCAGACCCAGGGATACATGGGCCAGGTTGTGGAAGAAGTGCGTGAACTCTGCCTGCTGCTGAGGTCCATGGACACGTGTATGGGCCAAATTGTGGACCTCATGGGCCAGCTAGTGGGTGTTCTGATGGACAGACATGCGGCTTAAAGGACAGCTCAACCCCCCTCCAGTGGCCCGTAGGATGATACTCCTACCACCTCAGCTGCGGCCACAGAGAGGGGTGAGCAGCAATAAAAGGACTCCTCAGACACCACTGAGCCCGCAGCAGTGGCCCCCCTGCCAAACGCACAAGGGTCTGTTCGAGAAACATCAGGGGAGGATCACGTGGCAACGAACCATCCAAACGCTAGTCGCCGAGCCAGCCATGATGGCACCTCTGTTCCCCTTGACATTGACTTTGTTGACTATCCTTACCCACCCTGCCATGTTGATGACAGGTGTCTTTTGCACTGTTTGACTACATCAATTTGGTGACTATTCTATTGTCTCATTTACCATCACTGACAACACATAAATTCACATCGCACCATTTTGCAAATAATCACTTTTCTGTCACAAATACTCATTGTAAATAAAAACTCTTTACACACCTATGTCTTTGTATCAGCTCAGCTCCATGTTTATCAGAGTATGTACAATTTGTACTCAGATTCCAATGTACCACAAGCTCTGATTGTGACTAGACATTGAGAGGGTGTAGGGACCTAGAAAGACATAAGAGAATGACATTTATTTGTCAGGTGATGGCATCACAGCTAGAACACACCACTAGTCATCAAGGTACACAAACCAGCACACATTACAATGAGCACCAATATCAAAAATCGACATTATGTAGCTGGTCATAACTACCGTGTTCCACACACATCAGCCATTAGCACAGGGCCAACAACAGCCAGCAGTCAAAAAGCTCTTCTAGGCCTCGTCACTACCATCAAAGACAACAGACAATGTCACTGTTGTAGAATGTCACTCACACTAAAGGGAAGTAGTTGTTGATGAGCTGTTGATGCAGGTTGCCACCTTCCTACTCTCCACTATTGTCGTCACTGGACATGTGTGGGTTTGCGGGGGGCATCTGCTGCTTACCATCGTCCAGGAGAAGGGGGATGTCTTTGCGCAAGGCAAGGTTGTGGAGCATGCAACTACGATCTGACACATCTTTTGGAGAGAGTACAGTTGTGCACCTCCGCTCTTGTCCAGACACCGGAATCTAGACTTCAGAAGCCCAAAAGGACGCTCCACCACACAACATTTCCTCCCATGTGCATCATTGTAGCGGACTTCACCCGGGATCCTGGGATTCCTCAGTGGCTCAGCAACCAAGGCCGGTTGGGATACGCAGAATCACCTTGGTGTGAGATATACAGACCAATTTTGTAATATAAACAGTAGCTGAGGACAGCATGTTACACATACAGCACACTACTTGACTCTGCATACTCACCAACAAGCCACACACACTCTGGATGCAGATTTGCCATCAGCTGTGGTATGATGCTGTTACGCAGTATGTAGGAGTCATGTGCTGATCCTGGAAATCTGGCACAGACATGGGAGATAATCATATCTGATTGGCATACCACTTGCACATTAATGGTATGGAAATGCTTTCTGTTCCTATATATGTGCTCAAGTGCCTGTGGTGGAACCAGGCCAACATGTGTGCAGTCAATGGCGCCAACAACATTCAGTATGTTGCCAAGGTCATAAAAATCACCCTTCACAGCTGCCAATTCATGTCTCCTGGGAAAATGGAAGTAACGGTCCTTGTATGTCATCATTGCAGACAGGACATCACGTAGCACCATGCTGAACATTGGTTGAGACATCCCACCTGCGCTGGCCACCGTGTACTGGAACGAACCAGTTGCGAAGAAATGCAGGGCTGCCATCACCTTAACAGTTGGTGCCAAAGCAGTTGGATAGGTTCTGTGAGGCCTCAGATGGGGCTCCAACTGACCACATTGGTCTTGAAGGGTAAGTCGATCCAAACGGAATTTCCTTATGATGTCCTCATCCTCCATGTCCGCCAGCAATGTGAATGGACGATGCACATTTGTTTGTCTCCTACATAAAATGAAAGTGGACACATGTCAATTCAATTCCCCTATGAGATGTGTCCAACATCTTATGTCTTGACTGACACAGCACCAACAATGACTGGACTGAAACAACAGCTTAAAGCGCAAGTCACATGCAGAAACACCTTGTTCTCAAGTAGTTGTACATGTGTTCAGTATGTACATACTGAGTACCCCAAAACAGATTCTGACTATGTGAATTGAAAATGGTACATTCCGACATCCTGTGTCACCAGCCCTGAGAGTAGTTGACACGGCACATGCTTGAAACAGCAACACTGCTGGCTTCTACGTAGCTGCTGTACCTGCCACACCTTTTTCGTAAGTCGGATAGAGCACACATTTTAAACACAATGAGCACAGTGTGTGTAAGCAGATCGACAATCAAAATGATTTCTGTAATGTACACAGTGAAATAGGCAAATTATGTAGTCAGTCCATCATTACTGTGGGTTGATTAGCCATCTCACACATTGACATGTTCACAAATATGAGAGTCCATTACACAACAGATCTGTGTTCATGCACACAAATATCATATGTGACATGTGAGGAAGTACATGCCAATGCATGTAATCCTGTGCACTGACATGGCATGTGTAGTCATCAGTGAGTTCAATGTCACACTAGCATTGAATTTACCAATCAGGTGGCTTGATTCATTGTAAGTGTCTAGTGTTCAATGATGAGAAGTGGCCATTGCTATTGCTGCAGCATGATGTGTCCATAGGTGCCGTATGCGTGCACTGCCACAGTAATCACGGTCATTGGCCCCAATTGAAAAATGCTAATTCGTGGTAGCAACCTCCTGGGCCCAGCAGTGTGACACCGCCAATGCCCATGCCCTACCAGCCAATGGGAACCGGGATCGTGGTAGTGAATTACACATTTGAAACCCGCGGTAGTGTTGCACCACCAACGTGGGCCCGGTCATTGGGTACTATCAAAAGATGCAAGATTGTGGTTGTCACCTCCTGGCCCCCGGGGTGTGACACCACCAATGCCCATGCCCTACCAGCCAATGGGAACCGCAGTCGCTGTAGTGAATTACACATTTGAAACCCGTGGTAGGCGTGCAACACCAACGCGGGCCCGGTCATTGGGTACTATCAAAAGATGCAGGATTGCGGTAGCACCCTCCTGGCCCCCGCGATGTGACACCGCCAATGCCCATGCCCTACCAGCTTATGGGCACCACGATCGTGGTAGAGAATTACACATTTGAAACACACGGTAGGCGTGAATCGCCACCGCAGGCCCGGTCATTGGGTTCTATCAAAAGATACACAATTGCGGTAGTAATCACCTGGTCCCCGCAGTGTGACACCGCCAATGACCATGCCCTACCAGCTAATGGACACCACGATCGCGGTAGTGAATTACACATTTGAAACCTACGGTAGGCGTGCTCCGCTACCACGGGCCCGGTCATTGGGTACTAGCAAAAGATACACATTTGCGGTAGTGATAACCTGGTCCCTGCGGTGTGACACCGCCAATGCCCATGCCCTACCAGCCAATGGGAACCGCGATCGCAGTAGTGAATTACACATTTGAAACCCGCGGTAGGCATGCACCACCATTGTGGGCCCAGGCCCGGTTATTGGGTAATATCAAAAGATGCATGATTGCGGTAGCGACCGCTTGGCCCCCACAGTGTAACACCGCCAATGCCCATGCCCTACCAGCCAATGGGAACCGTGATTGCGGTAGTGAGTTACACATTTGAAAATAACGGTAGGTGTGCATCGCTACTGCGGTCCCGGTCAGTGGTTGCATTTGAAAAAAGCTGACCAGGAACACCAATTGCAGCAGCTGAGTACCACTGAAACAACCCCAGGGGGCTATATATGTCTGTGCGAGAGCCACACATTTGAATAGTATCCAGACACTGCTGCCTGCCATTCTTCATCCCCAACTGCTGCTGTTCCTGTCTCCTGGACCCAGTGATGGTGAGAACTGAGAACATCAGGGCCTGTCCGTTCATCACAGAGGAGATGGAGGTCATGGTGGATGAGGTGCTTTCACAGTATTGGAGGCTATATGGTGCTCCAGATGTACTGGTAAGTGTTTCAGAGTGACAATTTGAGAGTGCTCACATGATATTGCTCTGCAGTATTACGTGCCTGTGTGGGCAAGTTAATAGGCATGCGTCCTCATTTTTGATGTACCATGCTCCATACCTGGCCTAGTAAATATTGCACTTGACTATTTGTGGAGGATGGCAACATGGACCTTTCTACAGCCCTTCTCCAGCAAGTAAAATACAAACGTAGGTCTGAGACTGGGTAATGTAAATGAGTGATACAATGCCTGACATGCTGACTTCATGTTGATGGGGTGTGTAGCCTTATTTCCACAGATCCATGGCTGCATTGAAGAATTGGAGGGATATGCAGTGTTTTTGCAGCCATACTGTCACACTGCTGGTTTGCACAGTCGAAGTCTGAAAAAACATTGCCTGGGCTATGCGATGACATGGTCCACGAGGTTTTCACATGCTCATTTGTGACAGTGCAAAGTTATGTCTTCCAGAGGGTAATGAAGAATGGGTGTACAGTTTTCATATTACCCCCATGCATATGTGTTCAAAATGCCTGAGTGTAACACTTTTGGTCGTAATTCACCTATGACACATCAGATAAATGTAATTTGGAGATATCAGCCTTCCATTTTTTTCATTATGTGTACTGACTCGCATGTGCAGACACTGTTTGCCCTCTCATATTGTACATGCATGTGCATGTTCTGATGGCCCACGTTTAACCTCAGTGTGAGTTCCCCTGGCCTGCACAGAAAATGCCCAATTTGACAAGGACCCATCAGTAAATGGACAGTGTAGGAGAGTAGGATCTGCACTTATGTTGCCCCCACTTTTTTTCTGATGTATACACTGGTTTCTGGCTATAGTCTGGCTGGGTCCCTGCTAATCAGGGCCCCAGTCTCTCTGTTCTCTCTAAACAACTTTGAGTGCATACTAGATGTACTAGTGATTGGATACAGTGGTACCTTATGAGCCCCTAGTATTTGGTACCCTAAGGACCAAGGGCATAGGTACTTCACAGGCCTACCAGGGGCTGAAGCATGTATTATGCCACCCCTGGGAAGCAGACTACATCTGACACCACAGGCCTGCTACTGCAGCCTGGGTAAGGTAGTGTTACCACTCCTCACTGAGGTATAGGTTCCTATTTCTCACCATACACACACATATAAACCAATCAGTCACCCTTAAGGCAGGCCCTATAAATCCTGAGGGCAGGGTACTTGGTTTACAATGTGAGGGGGGTGCCTCTGCCTGAGCAGGGCCCCTCTGCAGCTGGCAGAGTCTATTCCTTGTGGCTGTTTGTGGATGCAGTTAAACCATATACTCTTAAGTGCATTATAAATGCTAGCTTTGGAATTACTGCATCAAAACATGTCGTGTTTGGTGTCAAACAACCTGGAATCATACACCCACATCAGTCCATGATGTGGGAGCATGATCCCACCCTTCTAGAGGGGACGACATGTGCCTACTGTGGTAACACGGTAGAAATCTGAAAGAGCCCTGGCATCACAAAATGGATGCCACCAGCACAGACACTGGGCTGCCCTCCTGCTGCTGACTGAAACTCGCAGTGGAGGAGGCCCAACAATAGGCATCCTGTCACAGGGAGGTGTCACCGCCTTCCAGACAGGATTTAGTGTATTTGGGGTTGGGTGCACTCCTAGAGTGCTTTGAAATCCTGCACTGGGGAGCAGTAGGCTCCTTTGTGCATATGCCAGCTCAAGCCGGTTCAGGGGCTACCTGCCCCTGCTCTGGCACGAAACTGGACAAAGGGAAGTGGGTGTAACCACCCCCTACCCTGACCATCCCAGAGGAGTGGTCAATGAGCTAGTCCCTCCCCTATCTTCAGTATAAGATAGGAAACCTTGCCATTGCAAAGTAGATAACCCTGGACAACACTTTACAAGAAGAATCCTGGTCCTTCGATGTTCCACTACGTTTGGAAGATAGAAGAATCTCCCTTGATTGGCAGGCACCAAAACATGAATCAGTGGTTGCAAACGTTCCCACTCCCGGCGGAGTCCGAAGTCCCTGCAGCCCCTGAAGTAGATTTCCTGACTTTTATAAGGCCATTGTGAGTCCCCAGCAGAGCTGAGGTGAGTGGACCCCACGAGTGACGAGGAACCGCAATACCTGGGAACCATGCACTATTGTCAAGTGCAACCCCTTCACGATGTTCTACGATCTTGTGCTTTGGACCACTTGTGCCCCAAGCCTCCAGCAGGTTCTGCAGCGAAAATCAGACGCCTACCCTGTCCTAAGTGACCGTGGGCTCCTGTGAAGCATTTCCTTAAGAGGCACCTTTGCAATCACTTGCCTGTTGGCATGTGGGTCCCCCGAAGACTTTCTTATCAACTAATAGGGCTCCCCTGGTTGCTCCAGGCCTGCCCTCACTCACCCTTGCTGGGAGAGTCCCTCAGATCTTGCTGGTCTGCACCATTGACTAAATTCACTTTCCACAAGACTTGCTGTTGCCAAGGCTTGTTGGCTCCAATCTGGTTGCCGACACAGCCATCAGCTGCAGACTTCATGGGATACTCCGAATCCAGCTGCTGGTCATCATCGATCTCTCCTGGACCTCGTTAGCGAAGAGTCAAAACACCCTTGATCACCGGAAATCACCCAACATCCGTGGGCATCCATCTTCCTGGCCCCGGGTCACGGTGACTGTGAACACTGTCCCTTCAATTTTCAGGTCCTCTACATCTTGAATCCAGCCTTGGATTCCACCGGACACTTCTTCAGTCTTCGCAAGAAGCAAATCTTCTTGGGTCTCCATAGAAAACAGCGACGCGACCCGACACCAAAAGACACCTATGCACCCGGCTTCCCTGGGTGAGGTAACTCATGCACTCCGGTGCCCTAGTGTGTGTTGGCCCTCGAATTACTTTCCTTGTAAGTGGCTTGCTTGTAGACTTCCTCGAAGTACCCTAAAACTTAAAAAATCAAACAGCGACTTGCTTCATTGTAATCAATAGGGAACCCGCGGCTGTGTTCACACACTGCATGCGTCTCCCGTGGGTCTGTTACTTACCTGCTTTCACTGCAGTAGTGAAGCCCCAGCGATTCTACAGGCCCTAGACCTTGTCATTCTGCAAGTCGACTTTCCTAAACCTCTTTTTTAGTATATGGTCTGGTACACCCCTAGGGTCCTAGCCATATTTGTGCTTACCTTATTGTGAAATGTTGATATTTGAATGTGTTCCTGGCTTCTAATCTCATAAAGAGATTAGTAGAGTGTGTCTAGTAATAAATACATAAATATTTGATATATATACCTGTGTGGTGTCCTTTCATTTGGTAATTCAAGAGATTATAAGGTAAAACAAGCTGCTTTACATTCCTCTAAGGCTTAGCCTGATGGCTGCTCTCCACAGCTACCACTAGGATAGCTTTCTTTAAAAGGTTGTCTTAAACCTATCTACCATAAGAGTCGAATTGGACTGGTGCAAGGTGGCCACTATAATTAGTCACCAGCATATGCCAGGCCAACTTCTCACAGACAGAGTGAAACATATATGTTGTCTGCCACCCTATTTCTCAATGAGCTATCTAAGGCCTGAGGATTGCACAAGACAGGCCTACACCTTGTGGGAAGAGTGTGAGAATGTAAGATCATGGCCCTAAATGTGACCTCCATGACATTCTGCTGTCACAGGCTCCCTGTCTAGCTCCAGTCCCTTTAGCAACCACACTGCAAGTGGCACCACCTGACGAGAGTGCCCACACGCCAGAGGCCTCAGGCACCAAGTCCTCCACACGCAGCACACAACAGTAGCACTTCAAGCGGCCCAGAGCACAGACACCATCCCCAAAACACAAAACAGGGAAAAGCCCATCACGTGACACTCAGGGGCATCAGTCCAAGAAGCAGGCCTCAACCTCACATTCATCCAAATCATCCCCACCCAAGGGTGCTCCCACAGACAAGCGAACAGTTGCCCTGTCTGCTGTGAACTTGGTGCCTGCAAATACTCATCACAAACACTTCTCTAAGGCACATTCACCCACAACCTCAACTCCCACCAACACCCCTATGAAGCTGGTACAGGAGGGCAAAGTGGGTGGTTCGCCTGGACAACAGGGGATGGAGGGGAAAAGGCAAGGCCACCCAAGCAAACCAGCAGATCCAGCAAATACCCACCGGGAGAACCACCTGCACCTGATACACTTTTGGTGGAGAGTGAGGCTGTTGTGCCCAACTCACTTCCCAATCCGTCCAAGACAATTGTGGGCTATCAAATCCATAAGAAGTTAAGACCCAGCCCTCAAAATTCACCCTCACACACTGTGTCTCACGGCAGCATGTCTCCACCTCCCCGTGCCACCACACCACCCGGTCCAAGCAGCCCTTAGGCTCCCACAGCCACTGATGCCTCTACTTCAGCTGGCCCTCTCTCTCCCAGGTCCAGTCTGTGAGAAGTTGGCCTGGTATATGTTGTCTACTAGTTATAGTGGGCACCCTGTACCAGTCCAAACAACCCCTTATTGGTTTTAGGTTAAAGACAACCTTTATTGAAAGCTATCCTAGTGGTAGCTATGGAGAGCAGCCTTCAGGTAAAGTCTTGAAGGAATGTAAAGCAGCTTGTTTTAACAGTCTATAATCTCTTGAGTGCCTAAATGAAAGATAACCACACCAGGTATATATATAAAATATATGTATTTATTTCTAAACACACCCTCCTAGACTCTTTATGAGGCTAGAGGTCAAAACACATAAGTTACCCTTCAAGTATCACAGTAATAAGCACAAATACACGTCAGGCCCTAGGGGCGAGCCAACCCATATACTAAAATAGTGGTATAAGAACCACGACTTAACTAGACACAAGGCCTAGAGCCTGTAGAATTGCGAGGACCCCAAGGAACCACCCAAGGTAGTGACACAGGGGACCCACGGGGGCCGTGTGCAGTGTGTGAACACAGCCGAGAGCTCCAGTTAGCTTCTATGGGGAAAGTTGCCGTTAGATTTTTAACAATTAGGGACACTTAGAATTAAGTCAGGACCAAACCCTTTTGGACTTAGGAAGTACTAGGGCTAGCACCCATGGGAGCACCAGAGTACTTGTGTTACCTCACCCAGGGAAGCTGGGTGCATAGGTGTCTTTTGGTGTCGGGTCGCGTCGTCGATTTCAATAGGAGCGGGCGAAGAAGTGCTGCTGCCGGGAAAATACGAAGTGTCCGTAGAGATCCAAGCCTGGATCGAAGATGAGAAGAACCTGAAAGCCGAGGGGACACAGTCTGGGTCACTAGCCAGTGACCAGGAAGACGATAGGAAGATACCCACCAATGTTGGGTGATTTCAGGTGAAGAAGGTGAAGCTTGACTCTTCAGCCACGAGGACCAGGAGGTGTCAAGGACAATCAGGAGCTGGATTTGAGCTGTCCCACAAAGGATGTTGAGTGCTGCAGCATCGGTGCCCGGATTGGATACAACAAGCCTTGGCAACAGCAACCCAAGCAGAAACGAGAAAGGTGCATCGGTGCAGACCAGCAAGGTCTGGGGGACTCACCACTTGGTAGGGAGTTGGGGCACGTCTGGAGCAACCATGGAAGCCCAAGGAAATTGAAAGTTACCCCCTCAGGGACCCACCAGTCAATGGAATAGGGATTGTGAAGGGACCTCAAGACAAAACACAAAATGGCAGCCCACGGGTCACTCGGAGTGACCAGGCCAACAATCTTCAGTGAATTCAGTGTTCGAGGATGGAGCTACAAGTCAGCCCAAGCACGACTTCAGGAGACATCAAGAACTCAATGCACTTGCAAAAGTGCACAGTGACCAGGTGTTCCGGTTCCACGCTACTCCCATGGACTGCAGGTCTCAGCTTTGCTGGGGACTCGGGTCGGCTGTGAGATATCTTGAAATCCTCTTCCTGGGCTGCAAATACTTTGGAGTCCGGCGGAAATGCAGACCGGCAAAATGCTTTGTTGGTGCCTGCCAAGCAGGGAAGTCACTCCTTGACCCCAAGGGAGATTTCTTCAGTCCTCTAGTCTTGAGTAGAGCATCGAAGTTCCAGGATTCAGCTTCAGAGTTTCGTCCAGGGATATCTTAAGTTCTGGTTACCGAGGTTCCTTACTTATAGCTAAGGAAGGGGTTGGATTAGCTCTGGGGACCCACCTATGGGAGGGTTTGGAAAGAGGGGTGGCTACACCCATTTCCTTTGTCCAGTTTCGCGCCAGAGCAGGTGCTGGAAGCCCCTGAACCGGTCTGAGCTGGACAATGCACAGGGACACCAAATGTGCCCCCAGTGCAGGACTTCAAAGCACTCAGAGATTGCTCCCACCCAGCCCCAATACACATAACCCTGTTGGGGAGGTGGTTACACCTCCTTGTGACAGGAAACCTATTATACAGGCCTCCCCTGCCGGAGTTTCGGTCAGCAGCAGGAGGCCAGACCCGTGTCTGTGGCTGCAGCATCCATTTTGTGATGCCAGGGCTCTATTAGATTTCTACCGGGTATACCAGTGGGTACATGTCTCTCCCTCTACAAGGGTGGAATTGTACCCCCGCCACCAGAACTGGTGGGGGGGGGTAGGATTCCAAAGCGTTTGACACCAAACACGACATGTTTCCGTGCAGCCATCCTTAAGTTAGCATTTACCGCGAGGTTATAATGCACTTAAGAGTATATGGTCAGGCTGCACTACAAACAGCATCAGTGAAGGGTCTCCGAACGCTGCAGAGGGGCTCTGCTCATGCAGAGGCACCCTCTCACATAAGAACCAAGCACTCAGCCTTCAGGATTGATAAGGCCTGCCAGTGGAGTGACTTATAGGTTTATATGTGTGTATAGATATAGTAATATAGGTAACCTATACCACAGTAAGGGGTGCATGCACCACCTTACCCAGGCTGCAGTAGCAGCCCTGTGGTGTCATTTTGGGTGGCTTTCCAGGGGTGGCATAATACATGCTCCAGCCCCTGGTAGGCGTCTGGGGTACCTATACCCTAGGTCCATAGTATACCATTTACTAGGGACTTATAAGGGCATTCCAGAATCCAATCTGTGATGTACCTAATGTACATGGATTCAATTTAGAGAGGAAGCAGCTAGGCTGGGGCCCTGAATAGCAGGGTCCCAACCAGACTAAAGTCGAAAAACAGTGAAACACAAGCAAAAAGTGGGGGTAAACATGTGAAGCAGATCCTACTCTCCTACACAGTCCTCCAACTGGCCCCAACAATCAGCCACCTACCAGTTCAACTGACAGCCAAATCTGAGGCAAAGTCCTCCTCCCAACACCATCTCTCCCACAGCGGTGCATGGACTGCCCATTTGTATCCCCGGAGCTGTGGTGATCCCCATGGCAGTGGGCGGTGTTACCCATTCCCTGTGCAGTTTCTCGTGCACACATGTGCACACCGGAACTTTGCACTGGCCACTGGCCTTACTGTTTGTCACTTTGGATGCCCTTTCCCTGTGCACTTTCTCATGCACACATCTACATACTTTGAATTTGTACTGGCCAATGACCTTGCTGTTTGTCACTTTGGATGCCCATTCCCTGTGCAGTTTCTCATGCACACATGTACATACTTTGAATTTGTACTGGCCAATGGCCTTGCTGTTTGTCACTTTGGATGCCCATTCCCTGTGCAGTTTCTCATGCACACATGTACATACTTTGAATTTGTACTGGCCAATGGCCTTGCTGTTTGTCACTTTGGATGCCCATTCCCTGTGCAGCTTCTCATGCACACATGTGCATACTTATAATTTGTACTGCCAATGGCCTTGCTGTTTTGTACTTTTGATGCCTATCTGGGTATTATGTAATAAACACAGTTACTCATGCTGTCTGCTTTGTCAATGTCCTTGCTAAATAAAAGGTTTTATGTATGGGTATCGGTTCATGTGACACATGCTCGTATGCCACTTTAACATTGCCAATTGCTTGTTTTATTTTTTCAGAGGTTTCCAGAGGTAACAGGCACTTTTGTTTTTCTTGATTCTGAGGCTTGAGGGTGCAATGATGGTCGTTTGTGATGGTCTACTCTTCTCCTAAACATTCTGTGCTCAGGTTTTCTAAATTGTACACATGTCATGCCAGGATGCAATACCAGTACAGAGGTGAATGCTATCCACAGGATTACTTGCAGGGTGGTCACGGTCCGGCATGTGGGTTCTTTCTTGATTTGTGCACAGCAAAATTGGTGTGTAGTCATCTTGTGTGTGCCTCTGTTCATAGTCACATGGGTACATTTGAATGTGTCCACTTGAGTAGTCATACAGTGAGAATGGGCTGTCATTGTCAGTATTGTTGATGTGTGTGTGCCCCTGCAAAGCCAACTACACACATGTATGATCCAGGTAATGAGTGCCTGTTTGCTTAAATTGTCACCCATGTGCTTCAGATTGTGGGCACATTTAGGAGTTGTAGGTTGAGCACTGTGCAGTGTGTCCGTATGTGCTTGCAGTCCTGGGGAACACCTACTTGTTGTTGCTGCCAGTTGTGAGTACGCAGAGTGTGTGGCTGCAAAGTCTGTGTTGTGTTTTGTGGATCAGCCGTGTGTCTTGTTTCTGTTTGTGCTCACTGTGCTGACCTGCTCAGCCACACTGACATTATTTGTGAGTTTTCTCATGCATTGCTGTCACTTGACCCATTTTTTGCTCCAGTATGGTATGTGGTATGAGGAGTCATACCATACACTATACGTCCTTCTGATGCCTACACATTGTGAGTTACTCCTCTATGTGTTTGTGGACTGTACACTCCTCAACTATCCAATACTGATGTACAGACCACTTCAGTCTCATATCTTCCACCCCATGCCTTGCCAGTGTGTGAGCCTCCCACCACTTCATAGTGTGACACTACACTGTGTGAGGATGATCTGTGTACCAGACCAATGTGCCACTCAGGACAGTATCACAATTAGTTTCATGTTATTTTCTTCTACTAGTTTGCAGTCATGGTTCCTCGTCTGATGTGCATATGTTTGAGCAGCACAGTCCTCTAGTCATGTTGTTTGCATCCGGTGTTCCCTGAGTTGTGCATCTGTGGGTGAAGGCTAAGCTGTATGTGTGTTTGCTGAGGTACTGCTACCCTTCCTGAGTGTGATGTTATCTGCGTGTTGTGATGATTTTTATTGTGGGACTTCATGGTGTGGCACTCAGATATGTGTGCTACTGGGTTTGCAGTTGTGCACACACTGCTTGGTGTGCATGCAATGCTGTCAGTGTATGTTGCCTTGTACTTGCTTGGTGTGCATCCCCCTGATGTCCAGCTGAGTTTGCTATGTGATGGGTTGGTATGTGCCTTTGTTGTGTTGTTCTTGTGGGTGTATGCAGTGTGTGTCCTGTGTTGGCACTTTCTGCTGACAGGTGAAATATGTGTGTGATGTTCTATTTGCATGACATTGTGTGTGAGTAGTTTATGCATTGTGATACATTCAGATGTGTGTTGCATGTGTAGTGTGCATTTCTTGTGTGTATGTCACATGCAGCAATGTGGATTCATGTTAATGAACTTGTTTTGCGTACACAATAGTGGTTTGTCCTCCCATTTTTGGCCTGTCACTTGTCAGGTTTGTGCATGTGTGTGCTTGTGGTACACTATGTCACCATGTTCACTTGATGACTGGTGTAGTGTGTATGTGTGTTGTGTATGTGTGTGTTAGCCAATTTGATCCCTTGATCCCAGTTATTGTTCATGATTGTTTTTTGATGATGCAATTCTTGTTTGTGTTGGGGTATGGTGTCTGTGCATTTGTCCAGATTGACAATGTTGTGCATTCCTGTTCTGTCTAGGGTCACATTGCCTTTCCACTGTTTGGCTGCACATGGCTGGGCTTGTTGGACTTCTGTGGATATTGTTTGCGAGATTTGTGTTTGGCTATTGGTTTTGTATCAGCATTGGTTCAGTCATCCCTGATTGTGAGTCTGATATTTGTGGATGCACCACAGGGTGTGTGATTGGTTGTCAGTGAACTCACAGGACATCATTTGCACCATTACGTGTGTTTCTCACAGGTGTTGAGTGTTTCAGGTGTGAGGTTGGTAGATGAGGGGTATGTGTGAAGGTCCTACTTGTGTTTGACAGTCAGAGAGTGTGACAATGAGCCATGTGTGTTGTGCTGATGGCATACACATGTCAAGTAAGTTGACACAGATGTGTGGCTGGTCACTGTATGACTTCTGACACTTCCTATCATTCCTGTGCCTATGCATGGCTTGCATTGATGTATCCCTGAGTTGTTGCACAGAGGCCATTGTGGTTTAATTTCACTCACTGTGCCACCCATGTCGGATTTGAGAGTCTAAGGGTGGTGTGATATGTTCCATGCTATGTGGCTTGCTCCATGGCTTTCCAGCACTGTTCACTTCACTTTGGGCTAGCCCATTCATTGTCGTCCATTGCTGCTGACCTATGGTATTTGTATGTGGCAGAGTGTCAGTGTGGGATCTTTCTGAGGGACTTGCCAATCAGTGTGAACAGTACAGTGGAAGTTCATATGCAGTGTGAGTCTTCATTTCTGATTTATACTCTGGTTGATTCACATGAATGGAAGGTAAGTGTGAGGGGGAAGGTTGCCCAGCCCCTGACCTTCTGTGCAGGGTGTTCATCTTCACCCCCACCTTCCCAGTCAATCTACCTTGTTCATTTGATGTGTGAGGTCTGGCTTCACCTGGCTCATAAATTATGCAAGGGAGCAAAGGAGGGGCACACAGCATGTGCCCAAATGGGTGTGGGAAGTGTACTGTGGGAAGGGTAAAGGTGGAGGCCTGTGAATCTGGCCGGACTGCCCATGCCTGGTGCCGGCCCTGCCTACTACATTGTGCGCAGGTTTTCCAGCGTCTTCAACACTGCGGTGACTTGCCTGGGACATTGCAGTGATTTGGGGGTTGATGGGTGACCCGGATGTGGAGGTGTGAGTTTCTATCAGGTAGGAAATGTGTGAGTACACTGGCGGATATGTTCCTGTCCCCACCAGCGGGTGCTTCACGTAACTCCGCAGCGGACAGAAAATGGGCTATGTTTGCCCATTGTAATATGGCAGACATGAGGACCGCCGATGGAATGCGGATAAGGATATTTTCTGCCAGCACCGTGGATGTGTCTACGACCGCCATGCTAATGAGCCCCTAAGTGAGCACGATTTACTGAGTGAAAAGTATTGCACTGTTTCCATGTTCCCTGAAGAATCAAGGGTTGTCATCTTCAATAGTTGCCAGAACCTATTCACTCCTTGGCAAGGTTAGGGGGCTTATGGTGGCACTGTGAGGCAGCTGGTCTAAAGGCTGACATATCCTTTTGGGGTGTCTGGAATCAGTCTGGACATCAATCCCTTAGTTTATGTTGTCTAAACGTGCAGATCCTATGTATGTTTAGGAACTACGCAACATGGCACCCAATGTTGGTTTGGTTCCTATTTAACTGTCAAATCTGAGTAGTTCAGTCATGCTTTCTCAGAGACACCTACTCACATTTACCCAAATACATCTGGAGTGGGAAGGAAAGCTGAGTAGGCATATCCTATGTATTAGCTGTAGGTTCGATCAAGCTTGAAGGATTAGAGATCCCCACATTGTGCATAACCTCTTCTCTTTTTCTTACAAATCCTATCCACAATGTCTGTTCAGGTAGGCGCTGCTAATTCAGGGGAAGATGAGGCTGAAGGTGCTCTTGACATTTCAGAGAATTGCAGACATGCACTTACTATGAAATTTGCAGATTATGGTCTCTCATCAATAGGTGGGACTGTTACCTTCGTGATTGAGGCACACGAGGCATTCAGGACAGAGGTATTCTATTCTTGGGTCAGATTCCCACCTGCAGATGCACGTACACATGTGATTCATACTTACATTTCAGATGAGACACCTGAAGAATACTCTCCATACGAGGACATAGACGTCCTGTTAACTTACCAAGAGCATATTAACTGGTTTAAAGGCGCCCTCCCACACACAACAGAAAAAGTGAGACTTAGTCCACTCAGCAGAGAAGGAGCGACTTCCTTGGCTGGTCCTAGCTGCTTCCACCCCTCATCCAGAGATTGGTACATTTTTCTTTTTTTTTAAATGCAGATTTATATAGTGCAAACTTGACCCGAAGGTATTGGAGTGCTTTACATGAGCACCGGTTACATTACACAAGGACACATTCAGGCAAGGGGAGATTAAGTGATTTGCCCAGAATCACAGGATGTGGACGCGACACCGAGGCTCGAACCTTGGTTTCCAGCACCAAAGTCTGTCAATCTAGCCATCAGACCACATCCTCTCCCTGCCAGCAGCAGACTTACGTACACTTTACAAAGAGATAGTAAAGCTATACAAAAACCTTACACAGTTGGTAATGCGAACACTTACAATTCAACCTACAAGGGTCAATCCAGCCGGTCAACTGCAAGGAACAGCGACAAAAATCACCCCACAAATGCTAAACGCAATTAGGGGAAGAATGCCTAATAAAGTTGAGCAGATACCATTCTGGATTGCACTGAAAATAGCAGAGCTTGAGGCCATATTACCCCACACAAACCCGCAGGAAAAACACAGAATAGCAACAACAATTTGCTTGCCAATGGGAATAGCTCCCCCGATAGAGGATTGTAGCACTTTGGGTACAGTTTTTGCTGCCATTTACACCAGAAATCATGGTACCCCCTCAATAGCAGTCATACAAGAAGTATTGAAACAAACACAGAATGAGTACAGGACAGAACCTGCCCTGGACTTGGGGATGAAATGGATAGGCAATTTTGCCCAGGTATCAACAATTAAGTTAGCTAAAGTAAAAGGGAACTCAGTAGCGGTGGCTATACGCCAACGCCTGAGGGAATTCACTCTTGCACAACAGGATTATCGAAGATACCTATGCTTCGCTGGGTAGAGATAACTTGGGAACTAGACCTGTGAAACCACAATTAACGAGTAAAACCTAAAAAAGACAATTCCTGAGGGTCTCATTTTATAGTTAGCTATGAAGGAGCAGTCCTCTCACTGCTTCTTTCAAGTTAGTTACATTCCTGATCTTTCACAAACTGCTGTTCCTGAACTGAGTTGAACCACACACCTCACACCCAGGTCTTCCTACCAAAAAGCCACACCATTGTATCTACTCTATGAGCACTTTTCATGCCATAGTGAAAAGCACTGACCAAAGGGCAAGTGCATGCAAGCTAATGGTAAATAGCCTGCTGGAGCTTTTAGGTAGTTAAAGTAACATTTCTAAAAGTTGCTTTTTCTGTATATTCATCAAACTTCAACTTCACCAATCAATTGGTCTTTAAGAAATATTAGAAACAGTGCCCAGTTCCATAGCTTATCACAAGCCAAAGTTAGCAAAAATAGTAGTTTAATTGGACTTTCGTTTTCCTCAAAGGATCATCATAATTGCTGTGTCGGTAAAATAGCTTTTGTGGGCAATTCACTGTAGGTACATGAAAACATGACATTATCACATTCCATTTTTAAATAATAGGTACCCTACATTATGGGCTACAGTGCCTACTCAGGGGTGATCTGTTTTAGATTTTCTGTGTCATTCTAGTGGATTGCACAGTATCTGCTGCAGTTTACATCTCACATTTAATTTGACATCTCACATTTAATTTGGTGTTTTCTGGCACCATATTCAATGGCCTTACTGGAAAGATAATTATGACAGTTGGGGATTACCCAATGTTACCATGCTTTAGGGGTCAAAGAATGTACTCTGGAGACTAGACATTAGTACCTCAGTGTGCAGAGTTAAAAAAACAGCCACATCAGTGCTCAGATTATGGGAGTCTCCATGCCAAAAGACGTGCTTTCTCACAGATAAGACCTGAAGAAGAACACTATTCATATCCTTCACCGGAGAGCAATGGTGGCACTGGCACCACACTGCTGGCACAGAATCAATCACCAATCCCCTACGTTCTCAGTGCTGACATTCAGCACAGTAGCTTATTTTCAAGCCTCTCAGCATTCTCAGTTGCTTTATTTCCATTTGCTGGTTTGGGTTAATTAGCATCATATGTAGGGAAAAAAACAAATTGTAATTGATTTTCTAATTTGTATTTTTGCCAACCTCATACTGAAAGGAAACTCAACAGCAGCTAATGTCAAGAGAAACAGGAGAGAAGTAGATGCAGAAGTACTTGTATGCACATGTGCTGTTTTCACTGGACTAAGAGTCATTGGAATATTGACATGGGGAAACACAACACTGACAGAAGTAAACAAAGTGACGATTAAATACATGTTATGCCCGACAGTCAGTATATGTTTCAAAAGAGATTTCAATGCTGTTGTGAAAATCCTAAGTGACTGAAAGATAAGCCTATTTGCTAAAACTGTCAAGAGACTAATCATCTCAGAAAGCAATATGCTGCAATTGAAACACCAGGGGATGCAGAGTTCTTAAAATAGAGATACCACTGTTGCTCATGCACATGCATCGTCAAGCTATGACAAAGAATGCCCCGAATCTGAGGACGGGGTTAAATTCCAATTCCTACACATAATTCTGTTTGTGTTGCTATTTTAACTGTATGTTGCCCAGCAAGCACCGGGCATCCTGCGATCTTTTCCCAATTCAATTTTGCCAGAGTAATCCTGCTGAAATATACATGGGAGGAATTCTTGTACATGTAAAATTGGATATGCATACTGAGAATGGGAGTTATTTACTGTACTTGGTAAGCACCTCACTCCGGGGTAATTGTATTTAATGGGTTAATACCCGACTCCATTCTACTTCACTCACAAAGAAATACTAAGGGGCTTATTTATGAGCCCTTGCGTCACTTTTGCGCCGCCGGTGCGTCACTTTTTGTGACGCATCAGCGACGTAAAAAAATGTGCCACGTTGCGTCATATTTACAAAGTGACGCATCTAGATAGATGCGTCACTTTGTAATCCCGTGCGCCACATTATACCTGCGCCAGGTATAATGTATGCAGGGTGGGCACTTCGACGCAAGTAAACCTCGTAGAAGTGACGCAGTGAAATCTATGAGATTTCACTGCTCCACTTCTAGGACGCAAATGCGTCAATATCTCACACCTACATCACAGCAGGCGTAAGACTGACGCAGGCACATTCCAAATGGGACTTGCCCAGGTGAAATGACCCATTGCTAGAGTTGCGTCACTTTTGTGACACACTCCAGCAATGCGTCATTTTTGCGCCTACAGATACGTCAGAAATACTGACGTATCTGTATCTCCTTGCAACATGATGCGTCATACTGGAAATATGACGCATCATTGGTATCGCAAGGAGGGTGCAATGAAAAGTGATGTCACTTTTCATAAATGAGGCCCTAAATTCTTGGTATGTGAACTATTTGCCTAAAAAAATGCTGTCCCTTTAAATATAATGACTGTGCTGTAACCTTTAGATTGCATTTATTGCCAGTAGATTCTTGCATTGGAGACAGACGTCATTGCTGCAATCTACTTCAACCATAAACCCTGTCATGAATGTTGGTAGTGATCTAATTCGATAGTTGCAACAGCAAAATTCTGTGTCAGTGACTTCAAGAACAAGTGCCAATTGTCAGCATCTTTTTATTTGGCCTATTCCAGAATTCAAGAAGAAGGTGCCCCCACCCACCATGCCCGACTTCTCATGTTAGTAATGAAGATTTGACTAATTGAAGATTAAACAGGTTGCTACTTACATTGTTGGCTGTTTTAGAGAAAGGGGCAAATATAAAACCAAAACAGGTGATTTCCGAAGCTAATGATTCCCATGCACAATTGAATTAAAAAAGTCAATTTATATGATTAGTTCATTATACCCAAACACTTAACCGATGTTATGCTATACTATGATATATCTCTGCAACAAATGTAAAGGATTTAAAAAAGGTAGTAAGGGGCCGATTCACAGAACTAATCTGAGACAAAATCCTAAACTTACTACTTTTGATATTCACAGAAGGCATTTAGAAGTAGTGAAGTTAGGATTTTGTCTTAAATTTGACTTAAAACAGACTTAATACAGACTTAAGTCAGACTTAAGTCAGACTTAAGACAAACTTAAGACAAACTTAGGACAGACTTAAGACAGACTTAAGACAGACTTAAGACAAAATCCTAACTTTACTACTTCTAAATGCCTTCTGTGAATACCAAAAGTAGTAAGTTTAGGATTTTGTCTCAGATTACTTCTGTGAATCAGGCCCTAAGTGCCTGATTTAGATTTAGAGTGGTGGATTGGTTACTTTCTCACAAATGTGACTGATATCCTTTCCACTGAATCACAAGAGCCATGGGATAATGCACTTGTAATAAGGCACCTGGAATTTGTGATGGAGTGCCCGTCCACCAAACTCTAAATCTAGCCCCGATTTGAAAGCATGCAAGAGAATATTCACTTGTATCTAATTGTATCCTCCCTCCAATATAAATGATGGACACTCTCTTTTGTTAACAGAGGCCTACGTGCATGTGAGACCTAGGGTCTCATTGCGAGTTCTCCGGCGCCAGCCCACTCATGTCCAGCTGCCAGAGTTACCAATACAGGGGCATTGATCACTGGGAGATGTGGAGTACAAGGGGCACCATGAGGGTCCCCTTAGTAATGATACATTACTACAGGAGCCTTGATTGTGGTGATTACTCATGTTTTTCACCCAGAGGTTTCAGCAGCCACACTCGCAGGTGAGATGCACAGTATCTGCAGGTTTAACTTGATTCTCATAATAATAATCGGAGCTGTAATCCTGTTTACAGCACATCACGATCATTGGGGCCCTTGTCATGCTTCTCAAAGTGACAAATAATGTAATAATGTCGAAAAAGAAGGCACAACGACCAGAGCACAACTGTGAACCATCAGGGCTGAGACTATCCACACCAGTGCAGTCTGCAGACTATTTTATTTCAAAGATAAATCGAAAGCAACAGGTAAATCAAAAGGTATAGCTTTTCAATGCAAATATTACATTTGTATGTTTTAGCCACAGCAAATGTGAATGATGTCACCCCACCTTCCTCCTACGTCATCCTTCATGTCATTACATGCGACATGATGCCATCCCATATTTTCCCCTTATTAAGATCTACACACCAATAACTGATGATTTGTTTTTTGTCCAGGTTACACAATGACTCACGTATGTCTGCGTCATTGCCATTCAACTGAAGCATTGCTGCCACTAATGTGGCCACCAGCACACATACCTTGGTTTTAGACTCAGGCATGCGTGTGTGCATGAAAAGAACGTTGGCTGTTAATGCAGGTATATATATATATATATAGAACATAAGCACGATGTTTGTTTGATCAGAGGATGTGGACTGCAGTTTTATTACAGCAGGATAATAGGAGATGCATGTAACATGGTGTGGAGAGGGGAAACAGCTGGAACGACACAGCCTCAGCAACGCGTGTCCAATCAATGAAAGCTCTACCATGCTTGCATATGGCTTAACCCTGCATATATGTGTGTGGTTAAGGCATTTGCGCGGTCTAGATGCCCCGAATGTGCAGACCCAGGAAGAGGAAGGATCAGGAGAGGACGAGGTGAGGTAGTGGGGCTGGGTTTTGGGGCGATGGGGGGTAGGTATTAAGGGTTGGGGATAGTTTTCAGGGCTGAGGGGTCAGGGGAAGGTTTTAGGGCTCAGGGCGGTAGGGGAACTTTTCATGGCTCGGGGAGAGGGTGTTGGTTTTCAGGAGGGAGGGGGTAGTTTTAAGTCTCAGGGCAGAGAGGCATGAATAGTTTTTAGTGTGAGGGGTTGGGGAGGTTTATAGGGCTCAGGGGGAGGGGTTGGTTTTCAGGAGAGAGAGGGTAGTTTTAGGTTTCGGGTTAGGGAGGAAGGGGTATTTTATTGGCCTGGGGGCTGCTTTAGGGCTCAGTGTGGGGGCCAGTGATCAGGTTAGATTTTTGGGCTCGGGCGGTTTTAGGGCTCTGGACAGGGGTCGCGGCAGGGGGGCTGGTGTTCTGGGGTCAAAGTAGATTTTTGCCCTGGGGGCCTTTAATGGCTCAGGGTGGGTGGCAGGGGTCATAAGTATAAAACACACATATGTCTTTGCCATACATGACTTAACAATGCATATTTCATTGTAAAGGCATGCGTGGTAAAGGTATATGTATGATTAAGACTTGCGTGGTTAGGACCGTGTTGAACCCGCATACGTGGTAATGGCATGCATGGTTCCGTCACACAACCTGTGGGGAGGAGTAGTTTGGTTAGATCTCATGGGAGTGTATCAGGACAGTGGGCTATGTGTGCGTGGCCGTCACATGTGCGAGATCCAAAGATGGCACATCAAGCAGTACGTGCAGCTAAATTATTGTAAAAATGCAGAACAGGGGTCCTAGATAGACTGCCATCTTAAGGTGGAAAGTAGTTTGACCACAAACCCAGGCCCTAGGCCAGACCTAACAGGGCCAAGCAGAGAAGTCACCCTTGGTTGCTTTGGGTCGTCAGAAAGGTTTATGGGTTTGATATCTGTGCAGCAGGGAGACAAAGAGCAAGAGGGTGATTCTGCATTCAAGAGAGCTGCGGCTTGAATGAATCACATTCGAACGCGCACAACTATCTTTAGCGAAAAAGTATAATAACTAACATGGCGTTAGTCCTATCAAAGCACAACTCTGCATTTTGTGACACTTGGGTTAGCTGAAAATATAACACCATGGTAGAATGCAAAGGCTGTTGGAATTGCACAGATTTATCTGTAGAAGAAAAAAGTTCCACTATGGTATGAAACTATAAATATATTTTAGGCTGAGAGACTTTGTTTGCGATGCTGAGTTAAGATGCTACAAGGAATTCCAGTGCAGGCAGTTCAGTTTGTGTGATCTGTTTTGTGATCTAGCACTTACATATTACTGTTTTTCACTGTTCAAGAAAATCTTCTCTTACTAGCAAATGCCCTTTTTGATTCCCATAAACATTAAAGCACTGCAGTGGTTTTTGAAATACATAATCGAATGCTGTGTTACCTGTTAATTTTGTATATAAGTGATATAATATCATATGCAGAATGGAAATTTTAACAAATTGACAGTGCATGCAAAATATTTACAAGACAATCCAGGGTTTTGAATCCCTTACTTACCGCTAAACTTCGTTACCCCGATCATGGTTCTCCTCGCCCCAGTCATTACAATCTGTGGCGGTCCAGCCCCCAGACAGGCCTATCCACATCTAGTTTTTCTTATATTTTTAACTAATAGAATAAAGACTCCTCCCTCCCTGTTTTGTGCCTGCTGGTAACAAGACCCGACAAGAAATATAAAACCAGAAGGGAGAGAGGGTGGACCGATGACTGGGACGAGGAGGACCTTGATTAGGGTGAGGAAGTTTACCAGTAAGTGATGGAATCATTAACCCCTCCTAGGACCTCCTCCTCCAAGCCATCACAATATGAGGATTTCACATGCAAAAAAGAATGCATTTAACACCATAGTCTGCAAACAAGTGAAATGTATTAAACCATACTTATTCCATTGCGGCTTTCACAACCCCAACAGCAAAATGATCAGAAGCAGATTGCAACACATCAGGACGATAGTGTTTAACAAAGGTGTGAAGAGACTGTCATGTGGCCGCCCTGCCAATCTCCTGGTTTGACCCCCACGATGCCTCAGCCCCGGATTAAAAAACTGACCCAGTGGAGTGCTGGACATGCACTGGAGGGGCTGCACCAAGGCATTTGTAAGTTTGACAGATTGCCTGCCAAATCCATCTGCTGAGCATCGAGGTGACCATTTTTTACCCCTATTGGCACTACCAAGAGAAATTAACAGGGAATTGACAAGGTGAAACTCCTTCATAGGGTGCAGGTAGATTGTCAAAGCCCCGTTAACATCCAGGGAGGAAGGCAGCCAAAGATCGCCTTCATCCTGAAAGACCTCTTGGTGCAATTGAAGCCTAGAAGACACCTTAGGAGTAAAGGCCCTCATTAACATGAAGTGATGCATCTCTGCGATGCGTTAAAATCACTTACGAATCGCTATGTCAGTTGTAAAAGCCATGGAAGCGCTATTTTTATGGTGTGGGCCACCATGGCATAAGTATCAAGCACCGTAAAAAAACAATGATGATGCCGCGGGCATGTTGGTGCAGCGGAAACTGAGGCTTCAGCAGGAAAACTGATGTAAGGCTGTTTTGGCGCAGGTAAAGTGATGAGGAACATTTGAGTAACACTTTTCATTGCATGAAATGTCAAAATAAGAAACAAAAAAAATTAAGCTGTGTGAAAAAAAAAACATTGCCACACTACACAAAATCCAGTCATGCAGAGGGAAGAAGAGAGCAGCAGCCAGTACAACACCCCCAACAACCTCAGTACCAGCCAGGATGTCCAGACAGATTCCCAGAGGAAGAGGAAAAAGAAATGTCTAACTTCAGTGAGTAGGAAAACAAAATCTTGATCACTGAGGTGACAAGCCACCAACATCAGTTCTTTATCACCACAAAATTGGCATTAGGGAGGAAAGAGGCCATTTGGCAGTCCATAGTGGACAAGATCAACAGCGTGGAACAAGCCAAGAGCAGTGGCGGCTGGTACATAATGCGGTGGTAGGGGGGGTTTGAAAAGTATTTTTTTTAAAACATACTTTTTGCGCTGTCTCTCCTTGTCTCTCAGCTTCCCTTCCTAACTCCGAGTCTGGAAGAATAAGGAAGCACACAGGCTCCCCTAAAACAATTATAACACTGCAATGCAGTGTTGTGATTGGTCTGGGGCAGTGCTCAAATAAGGACAGGGAGCCTGTGCATGTTCTCCACCCAGGCTGTGTATTACAGCCTGGTGGAGAATATGCATAGTGCGCATGACTATTTAGCCAGCCCAAGATGGCTGGCAATAATTTCATGCGCTCTTAAGTGCATGAACCACTCTTGCTCCCTGTGCCATCGGCCCTACTCACCTTAACCCAGCCCCGCAGCAATGAAAAATAAAATGAACATTGGTATTACCATTTTTTTTCCCTTTTCAATTGCTCTGAGAGCAGTGTGGTGAAACTCCTCCACCTTGGTGGTGGAGCCGCCCCTGGCCAGGAGGACAGTCACCTACTACAAAAAATGCTGCCATGACTGTAAGAGCAGTTCGAAGGAGAAACTGGACAAACACCTCAAGGCAGCCACGCAGACTGGAGTTGGTAGTCTGACACCACTGGAGGAGCTAGATTTTTTTGGAGGAGCTGGTGGCAGCTCTCATCACAGAGGAGTTGGTGGCTGGCGTGCCAGGATAAGACAGTGCAACTCATGAGGAACAAACAAAACCTACATGTTACGTTGCAACAAGGGACAATCTGGGCAAAAAGGACATGTTGTACAGTGCAGCGATCTAGGTACCAGTGCTCCACTGCCCTGTGTACAGGCCAAAGGGCAAGAATCTGGGTCATGTATCATTAAACATCACATAGGTGCAAGTAACATCACCAGTAACGTAGCACAGCTCAGTCCAGCTCCCTCACATTTCTCCCTGTCACATGTGAAGTGCAGCACCAGCCTAGGGTCAACTTTGTATATTGGCACTTGTAGTGATATGTATAATATGAGTCACCAGAACTACTAGTCTCAGAATGCAAAGCTTAAAACATGGGTCCTTATTCACAACTTTATGGTGTAGGGCTGCACCACAAGGCTTCTTGCTGTGCGGCCCTGCATCAAAAGGAAAGGGCAGCACAGCACATATCAATAAAACCCAAGTGCATTTCTGTTCTCTTTGCCTGCACAATAATTGATGCCTAGCTCCCACACAGGCACGCTTGCACCATGGTGTAAGGCTGTCTGCGTTGTTGACACAATTGTTTTTCTGCTCTAAGGGACAACTTCCTGCACAAAAATTGAGATGTTTTCCACTTCCTATGTGTTCTGCAGAATGCAGCGCATATAGAAAGATAAAAAAACAAGGTGAAATAAAGGTATTCTCCATGTTACGCCTCACCTGGGAAGGCACAGAGTTTTGACGCATTGTAAATCAGTGAATGAGTCAAAACCCACAGGTGTTGCATGTGAAATCCCACAGCAACACCCATGGAATGCCTTCTTGATGTTGAGCTCTGCGCTGCCTAGCCACAGCTCCATACCTATGAGGCCATGAAGGGTGGCTTTGTGTTGCCTAATAGATATGATTGAGAGGCGTCTGCCACCTGATTCTCATAGAAAGGGCAGGAATGCACTGTATTCATGAAAATACGGTGCATTCCTGTCCTTTTCCCCTGTGCTGGGGCACAATTTGCTGCCTAGCACAAACACTGGCACCCTTGCACCATGTTGCAAGGGTGCCTCTGTTGCAGGCAGGGATTTCCAGTGAGTGCAACAGTAGGTAAAGGGTTGGATAGCGCAGGGGTTAAAATTACTATTCCCACTCCAGTGAGTGCAACAGTAGGGAAAGTGTTGGATAGCGTAAGGGTTAAAATTACTATTCTCACTCCAGTTACTGCAACAGTAGGGAAAGTATTGGATAGAGGAGGGGTAAAAATTACTATTCCAACTCCAGTGAGTGCAACAGTAGGGAAAGTGTAGGATAGCGTAGGGCTAAAAATTACTATTACCACTCCAGTGAGTGCAACAGTAGGGGAAGTGTAGGATAGTATAGGGCTAAAAATTACTATTCCCACCTCAGAGAGTGCAACAGTAGAGAAAGTGTTGGATAGCGTAGGGGTAAAAATGACTATTCCTACTCCAGAAAGTATAACTTTAGGGAAAGTCTTGGAAAGCCGGGGGTTTTACTTAAAATACTTATTAATTATGTTTTGTTTTAATTTATGTAAAAACGTAATAATTGCCCATAAAAAAACTCAATAAAAAATATTTACTTAACTAACATTAAATTACTTCCCACCCTATTCCCCTATAAACACACAATACGCCCATAAAAATTTAACACAATTAATAAAATATATCAATTAATCAATTACTAAAAAATAATTACCAATTGATAATTAATTAGCATTTCTTTTTAAATGAATACCAATAAAGTTAAATTAATAATTACTTAATTATAATAAATTAGTTCCCACCCTATACCCCTATAAACTCACAACCCGCTCCATAAAAATATTTACACAATTAATGTAATTATCAATTAATCAATTTACAAGAACTAATTACCAATTAATAATTATAAAAAATAAATATTTATAAATGCCATTCAATAAAAAAATTTAATTACTTAATTATAATTAGATTACTTCCAACACTAGTTCCCTCTAAACCCACAACACACTCTACATAAAAAAGAACACGATTAATACAATTATTAATTAATACATTATTAAAACGTAATTACCAATCAATAAATAATGAACAGTAAATTAAAAATCAATACCAATAAATAACAAACAATAATACATTAATTATAATACATTACTTCCCAACCTATTCCCCTTTAAACACACAACCCACTCTGTAAAAATATTTACACAATTAATATAATTCTCAATTAATATATTATTATTAATGAATTACCAATTAATAATTAACTGAAAATAAATTAATTAGCAATACCAATAAATACAACATATTAATGAATTAATTATAATAAATTACTTCCCACCTTATTCCCCTATAAACCCACAACCCGCGACAATACTGAAACGCAAAATTAACGTACAAAAAATTAATAACTTCTAAACATTTAATGCATATATTTAAAAAAAAAAAACATAAAAAATGTTAAACACATACATATAAAATACATACTAAAATACATAACACTAATATAAATGTCGATATTATTGACATCTAGATTATTGCAAACGATATGACTTACTTCTATATTAACAAAAACGATATTATTTACCTTAAGGTCGATATTCTGGTCACCGATATTCTTGCTGTCTATATTCTGTCCCTCCTATATTTCAAACTCGATAAAAATGTAGGTCGATATAAAAAACTTGATATTTTAACTGCGCACCCTTGTCTGTAAGCCAACATTCAGCCATCCAGTGATCTGTCCTGATTAGTCAGACTAAAGTGGATTAGCCAGGCTGCTTTGATGAGGTGATAATGCCGGTGGGGGGAAATAGCCACTCTGGGATAAGAGGGTTCTGCTACATAGAAATGCCAGAGCAAGAGGAGGGGTCGTAAACAATAATCTTCAATAGAAGGAGGAGACAGGCAGGGGAAACTAGTTTTATTTACACCCCTACTCTTTGACCCCAGCCTGATTACATGCTTAAGGAAGGAATGTGCTGATGCCAGGGGGAGGTAGAATATGAAGATGAGCCATCCTGGAGGTTGTTTTAGACAGCTCTTGCCTCTCTGCTGATACTGCAGCCTTATTGAAATTTGGAGAAATAGTGCTTTCTGGGAGACCCTTGTGCCACATTGTCCTGCCCCACATTGGACTGGAGTGCCCTCCAGTGTTACTCCAGAGAACACTGATGAAGTATCTGAGAGGGGCAGTGCCTCTCATATCTTCTGCTTGAAACTACATAAGAAGAGTCCATGCTGGAAGTTTGATTGGCACCAACTGTACTCTGACTGACTGTGCTTGCTGCACAATCTGGAACTACAGCCCTGTGGATCAAATCTGCTTCAAAAGGACTAAGTTAACAGAGCTCCCCAAGAATCCCTAGCCTGGAGTACTAGCAATGGATTTGTGAGGGTTTTGTCCAAGTGGATTGTGGGATTTGAAACCCCAAACTTTCAAGGACCATCTTGGAGCTTCTAGACCCTTTGAGTACATTTTGGACACGTTGGGACCCTCAAAGGAACTTCAGAAAGAAGGTCCAAAAGTTTGAAGAAGTTTTGAACAACTTTGGAAAAATACTCCATAAGTGGACCGACTAGACCTGGCCATCCAAGCCGGCGACCCCTTAACCGCAAGCTGGGCTGCCCTTCATGTTCGTCCTGATGAAAAGTTCCAAAAGTCCGACCGGTAATTGGTTGAAACCAAAGCCGGTGAACCCTCACTGAATCTGCCTGGTGAAGAGCATTGAGGGACCACAGGAGAAAAAGCTCTGTAAAATGTTACAAGTCAGAACGTATGAAAGGTGACCGGGACCAACCTCGAGAGTCAAGCTGCCCACCTTCAACCGCAATCCAGCCTAAATCTCTAGTTTGTGCCCTGGAAAGCTCCGGAGGTCTGACTTCCATAAGTTTGACTGGGAGCTAATCGCAAGGCAAGCAGGAGACCTCACCAAATCCGAGAGCTTTGAGGAACCCCGGGAAAGAAAGCTCCAGAAAAGTCAGAATGTAAAAACTTTGACCGAGACCTACCGCGAGGGGTAGCCACGCAGGGCTCCATCACAGTTGGCCTGAAACTTTGACTTTGTCCCGGTCTAGCATGACCAGATATTGCAATAGGCGCTATAGGTTTCTATGTGCTATACAGTGCTAAATCTTTTAAAAAAAATCATATCTCCTGTTCCCTACATTGGATTGTTTTCATTTTGGTGTCATTTTAAAGATAAAAATATGTCCTATTTTTATAAATTTGTGGTGGATTTTCATTGTGTGTTTTGCCTTAATTATTTACTGAATTGGTGTTTTTAAATACTTTACATACCTGCCTTTAAAGTTAAGCTTGCCTGCTCGCAGCCAAGCTACCAAGGGATGAGCATGGGAATACGTTTCTGAGACCTGTTCTGAGCCCTATACAGTGTTAGTGGCATTATTGCCAGTGGTAGATCCATATTTACCACTGCTAATAATCCACTTTCCAACAAGCACCTACTGCAACGCTAATGAAATACCTCCTTGATGCAAAGTAAGGCAAGTCAGCTCTTTGCGCTGCCTTGCCTATCTATGAGGACATGCATATCTATGAGGACATGCAAAGCCACTCAGGTTAGCTTTGCGTCGCCTAATTCATATGATTGAGAGGCCTGCACCACCGGAGCATCAAAAAAGTGACGCACCCGTGGTGCAGGCCTCTTGTAAATAAGCCCCTAAATTTATACGAATTTCTAAAAAAAAAAAAAATACTGGTCATTGGGTATATCTATTGACGTGTTCCTGTTAAAGCAGGCAAATACATTTAGCAACTAAAAAGTGGGAATGAATGTGCTGCTACCAGTAGGTTGTATGACATAATTTCGAAAGACAAAAATTCGACCTACAAAAATATCGCAACAAAAATATCGTGGTCAAGAATATCGACATCCTATCTACAATATGGTAAGTCCAAAAATATCGATAATTTAATATCGATGTCAAAAATATCGTAATTCAAAAATATCGGGTTTTTTTAACATTAAAAATATATGTAAAATAAACCAAATAATACTTATAAATCAAAGAAACATAATTAAATATATTTTATAATATGTAAAATTTATAATAAATATATATAATTAAATAAAACTTTAATTAAACATATATATATAATATATAGGTGCCGATTACGATCCTGGAAAAACCGGGTACGAACCGTCGGTCGGAGTGTTTTCTCCGTCCGACTCGTACCTGGTTGTAAAACTTTACAAACATGGAAGTACGATTCGCACGGAAACACCATTTCCGTACGAAAATATACATACGAATGTGATCCGGGAATGCCCCGACGTGACGTCGGGACGCTGTCAGGCAGCGTTTCACGACCCAGGAAGTACGATTCGAACCGACAGCAGTCAGGACGGCAATATTTTTACGGCACCCAAAAAGTGCCGGAAAAGCGAAGTACGCCGCAAAACGACCAGAATAGGGGGCCCAGTACGTGCCGTACACCCCCCAGCCCCCGTGAGTACGCGCCGTACCCCCCCCAGCCCCCGTGAGTATGCGCCGTACCCCCCCCCAGCCCCCGTGAGTACGCGCCGTACCCCCCCAGCCTACGCGCTGGGGGTACGCACCGTACATACACGGGTGGGGGTACGACTCGAACGTACAGGGGTGTACATACACGGGGGTTCGACACGTACAGAGGTGTACATACACGGGGGTTCGACACGTACAGGGGTGTACATACACGGGGGTTTGACACGTACAGGGGTGTACATACACGGGGGGTTCGGCGCGTACTCACGGGGGCTGGGGGGGGTACGGCGCATACTCACGGGGGCTGGGGGAGTACGGCGCGTACTCACGGGGGGCTGGGGAGGGTGTACGGCGCGTATGTGGGCACATGTCTCCATGGTTGCAATGGGAGTTCGGTGCGGACGGTGTTTTTTCCAAACGGTTGTGACATCGAACGCACGGGATGGATTGTACTTGCGCGGTCGGACTTCACTTTTCACGTTTGTATGGTTAATCGTCCGGGGAGGTGTCGGGCACATTTTCCGACCCGAGGACGTGTGGGGAATTATTCCCAATGCGACTCGTATGGAGTTTTTCCCATGCGAATCGTACTTGGCAGTTTGTATGGCACTTGCACGATTCGTGCGGTAAAAAGACCGGATACGAGTCGTACGGGGAATTTTTTTACAGGATCGTAATCGGCACCATAATATATACACTTACTTAATAATTACTTTTAATAATAATTTCTGTTACATATAAATTATTAAATATTTATTTAAATTACCAATACATCTATACACATAAAACAATAACATTAATAAATATTAAATAATTACATATAGCAAATAATAATCAATATTTTTAATATGAATAATTTGTATTATTAATTATATATTAGAATAGCTAAAATATTACAAAACATATTAAATATCAGACACAATAAAACTACTAGTCCAACTTCAACAAAAACAACAGTAAGGAAAATGTTGGACAGCGTAGGGGTAAAAATAACTATTCCAACTCCCGAGAGTGCAACAGTAGGGAAAACATTGGATAGCGTAGGGGTAAAAATTACTATTCCAACTCCAAAGAGTGCAACAGTAGGGAAAGCGTTGGATAGCGTAGGGGTAAAAATTACTATTCCAACTCCAGAGAGTGCAATAGTAGGGAAAGTGTTGGATAGCGTAATGGTAAAAATTACTATTCCCACTCCAGAGAGTGCAATAGTAGGGAAAGTGTTGGATAGCGTAAGGGTAAAAATTACTATTCCCACTACAGACAGTGCAACAGTAGGGAAAATGTTGGATAGCGTAGGGGTACAAATAACTATTCCAACTCCAAAGAGTGCAACAGTAGGGAAAATGTTGGATAGCGTAGGGGTAAAAATTACTATTCCAACTCCAGAGAGTGCAATAGTAGGGAAAGTGTTGGATAGCGTAAGGGTAAAATTTACTATTCCCACTCCAGAGAGTGCAATAGTAGGGAAAGTGTTGGATAGCGTAAGGGTAAAAATTACTATTCCCACTTCAGACAGTGCAACAGTAGAGAAAACATTGGATAGCGTAGGGGTAAAAATAACTATTCCAACTCCATAGAGTGCAACAGTAGAGAAAACGTTGGATAGCGTAGGGGTAAAAATTACTATTCCAACTCCAGAGAGTGCAATAGTAGGGAAAGTGTTGGATAGCGTAAGGGTAACATTTACTATTCCCACTCCAGAGAATGCAATAGTAGGGAAAGTGTTGGATAGCGTAAGGGTAAAAATTACTCTTCCCACTCCAGACAGTGCAACAGTAGAGAAAAGGTTGGATAGCATAGGGGTAAAAATTACTATTCCAACTCCAAAGAGTGCAACAGTAGGGAAATCGCTGGATAGAGTAGGGGTAAAGATTACTATTCCAACTCCAGAGAGTGCAACAGTAGGGAAAGCGCTGGATAGCGTAGGGGTAAAAATTACTATTCCCACTCCAGATAGTAAAACAGTTGGGAAAGCACTAGATAGCATAGTGATTCTATGAACATTATAACCAATTCAATAATTTCTTATAAAAAAATTGCATGTTAACAATGTTTTAAAAAAATATATATTATTAAATACCAATTATGTAAAATAAATATTTACATAAATAAATTTAAATTACATCCCACACTATTCCACCTTTAACACACAACACACTACACATACAAAATACACAATAGATTTAAATATCAATTTATCTCTTATTTAAAATTAATAATACATTCTTTATAATTAATATAGTTATTAATTGACTAATTAATACATATTAACTACGAAATTACAAATATTCACCTATTAATTATTAATTAACAATACATTAATTAGCAATAACAACAAATAAAATACAATAATAAATTATTTATATTTACTATATTTAACTAACTAATAACAATTAATTAATAATAAATAAAATATATCAATATTTATTTTATTTTAATTACATCCCACCCTATTCCCCTACAAACCCACAACCCACTACACATAAACATTCACATATTTAATTTAATTATCAATTAATCACTTAATAAAATTAAATCACCAATTAATTACTAATTAACAATTAATTAATTAACAATAACAATAAATAAATATTAATAATAAACTAATTATAATGTATATAATTAACCAATTAATAAAATAATTTTACAATTGATCATTAATTAACAATTAATTATTCAATTAATTACGAATTATTAATTAATTACCAATTAATTAATCATAAATACCAATGAAAAAAATGCATATTAATTCATTAATTATAATTACATTACTTCCCACCCTATTCCCCTATAAACCCACAACCCGCTCTGATACTAAAACGCTAAATTAAATTTAAAATAATTATTAATCTCTAAACATTTATTTTTAAATGTATTAAAATACATTACAATAATCTTTAACATACAAATAAAATACATATTAAATTACATTACACTAAAACAATATCGATATTATTGACATCGAAATTTTTGCTTACGATATTACTTACATGGATATTAATTACTTCGATATTATTAACTTCGATATTACTTACCTTGGGATCGATATTCTGTCCGTCGATATTCTTGACTTCGATATTCTGTACCTACGATATTAAAAACACGATTTTATGGTAGGTCGAAATTCAAAACTCGATATTTTGGCTAAACACCGCTACCAGTAATACGAGAACTGTGTTTATTTATGAACAGATATATTGCAGTATGCCCTTATGGCCTCATTTACAAAACACTGGCATAGGCCAACGGCGCAAATCTTTTTGCTGCACTGCCCTATGCCAATTTGAAATGGCAGGAATGGACACAGGTCCTTTGCCCCTTTGTAGGTGCACAATTTGCTGCCTAGCAACAACTTAGTCACTCCTGCATTATGCAGGATTATTTTTGTACAGGAATCGTTTTCCACAGAATGCAGCACACATGGAAAGAGGAAAAAACAAGAAGAAATGAAAGAAATTCTCCTTTTTACGCATGCTCAGGGGAGGCGTACGGTTTTGGCACTGCCACAGGTTTATGTGATTTTGTAAATCCGGCGCAGTGTGAAAACCCATGGTTGTTGCGTCGGAGTACCCACCACAACTTCCATGAAATGCCTCCTTGATGCACATGTCTTCGGGTCGGAAAAAGTGTCCGACATGTCCCCGGACAGTTTTACGTACGCGCCATACCCCCAGCCCCCCCATGTACGTGCCGTACCCCCAACCCCCCCATTTACGTGCTGTACCCCCAGCCCCCCCATGTCCGTGCCGTACCCCCACCCCTGTATGTACTGTGCGTACCCCCACCCCCCGTATGTACGGTGCGGACCCCCACCCCCGTATGTACGGTGCGTACCCCCACCCCCCGTATGTACGGTGCGTACCCCCACCCCCGTATGTACGGTGCATACCCCTACCCCATATGTACGGTGCGTACCCCCAGCTCATAGCGCTGGGGATACGCACCGTACATACGGGGTTGGGGGTACGCACCGTGCCTTCGGGGGGTGGGGGTACGCACCGTACATACGGGTGTGGGGGTACGCACCGTGCCTACGGCGGGTGGGGGTATGCACCGTGCCTACGGGGGGGTGGGGGGGTGCTGGGGTACGGCACGGACATGGGGGGGTGCTGGGGTATGGCGTGGACATGGGGGGGTGCTGGGGTACGGCGCGGACATGGGGGGGGCTGGGGGTACGGTGCGGACGTGTAGGGATGGGGGTACAGTGCGTACCGGGCCCCCTTTTCGCCGTGCATCGTGGCGTACTTAGCTTTCCCGGCACTTTTTGGGTCCCGTAAAAATATTGCCGTGCGAAGTGCTGTGGGTACGAATCGTACTTGCTGGTCCATAAAACGCTGCCTGACTCCATGCGAATGTCGCGTACGCGGTGTCCTGGATCGGAATTGTGGGTATATTTTAGCCGGTCGGTGTTTTTTACGATTCGTACGGAAATGGTGTTTCTGTACGAATCGTACTTGCGGGTTTGTAAGGTGGATTTCCCGGGTACGAGTCGGACGGAGAAAACGCTCCGTCCGACGATTCGTACCCGGTTTTTCCAGGATCGGAATTGGCCTCCTTATGTATAGTAATTTTCTAAAAGGAAAAATACTAATCATCGAGTATATCTATTGATGTGTTCCTGCTAAATACATTTAACAACTGAAAGGTGGGAATGAATGTTCTGCTTCCAGCAATATGAGAATTGTGTCTATTTACTAGTAGACATATTGCAGTATGTATTTATGGCCTCATTTACACAAAAATGGCATAGGGCAGCGTCGCAAGTCTTCTTGCAGACCAGGTTGCTGGTTTGCAGAAATGTGCGCCTTGCTGCATAAATACAATCCCAAGATGCGTTTTACTCTTTCCATGTGTTCTGCAGAATGCAGCACACATGGACAGAGGAAAAAACAAGGAGAAATACAAATATTTCTCCTTGTTATTCCTTATGGAGGCATAAGGTTTTGGTTCTGCCCCAGATTTGCTTGATTTAGTAAATCTGGGGCAGCATCACATATCTGTGAGGCCATGCAAAGAGGCTTTGAGTGGCCTCATAGATATGATTGAGAGGCTTGCACTGCAGGAGCTTTAAGAAAAGTGAAGCTCCGGCGACATAAACCTCTCTTAAATAAGTCCCTTATTTTACATTTTAATCTTTGACTTGATTAACCTCTGGTAAATTCCGTGCAGCCATGTTTGTAAACGCACCAGTTGTTTTGTTTTTAGGATTTATGCTTTGCTTGCATAGCTCTAAATATTCCCTTGGTGTTTTCTAGCTGTTGGTTATAGCTTAAATAGATGGGTACTAACCATCAACCTGTGTTCAGTTATAATTAAGCAAAGCAAAGTCTCCAGATTTACATCTGTGCTGCCGTCAGTGTTCAAGTATGTTTCATTCCTTAGTGTTGGAGTGGATGTGCTGCTGGCCTTTGACAGAGTATTGCAGGTGAATGTTTGAGGCTGAAAACCTGCCACTGATCTCAGTGAGAGTCTTCAATCTGTTCTGCAATTTCATGTCATTCACTGTCATTTTACGCTCCATTGGAGCATGTAACTCATGCAGCCTGGCACTTGATGTGTGCAGACGGGCAATTAAACTGTGGCGCTGGGCGTTTGACTTCGATAAATTGGCATTGCAACAGTGTAACCCTGGATTTCAACACTGCGATTTCTTTTTCGGCAGCCACAGAGCCGGATGACTGATTTCAAATTCACAAAAAGCTGCACATTTACTCCCGCACGAGTACTCCTACTCACGATTGTAAATGACTTGGAAATTACCAAACGTTTCCATTCGTACTTATGAAAAGCTATTTGAATTTATATAGCATTATGTCTTATATTTGTGTACATTTTCATTTATCGTTTTCTTTTGTGTTCCCTTCTTTGCCTTCCCTTTCTCTCTCCTCCCCCCCTTCCCGTAATTCCATCTTTTATGGCCTCAATATAAAGTCAAATATTTGTTTTTGCATGGATCTGTTTATGAATTTATTAAATTATATAATATGATTAATTATTCAGAAAGTTTTATTATATGCTTATATATAACAATTTTCTTATATATTTATTGTATGATAATGCAAACAGTTATTATACTATATGTATTCTTTTGTAAATTTCAATAAAAAATTGAACCACAAAAAAAAAAAAAAAAAGAAAAAAAAAAAAAGAAAAGCTATTTGAATCTCACACAGCGTGTTACTGGCACTGTGTTGGAACTTTTCCTTTTCCAAAGGGCCATCCTGATTAGTGTGGCCTCTCTGCTGAACCCTATTTTGTTTGGCAGTATTACCCTGAGCACTTTACCCCATCTAACACTTATACATTGCTTGTGCTCCTCCTTTAAACATAGTAAAAAATGTCTAATCCTGACTGGCATGCTAACTTATCTATATATCCCAAGTATATAGTCCCCACAGCGTATCTCCAGGGCCTGTAAATAAATTAAATTAAATGTCACCAGTGGCCTGCAGTACTCATTGTGCCACCCACTGCATTGATGATGCAAACACACTACAGGCCTGCCACCAGTAGCCTAGCTGTCTTGGTTTAAACTGCTCATGCGCCTTTTCAAACTAACCCTTTTGACAGGCCTATATCTCCATTTAAATACTTATAAGTCGCCCCTAAATAAGCCTTACTGCCCATTAAAGCAGGATGCATCATATTTAGAGCATGTAAAGGTTAGTGTTAAATATGCCCTTACAGTAACTAACACCTCAATACTATATTCAATGTAGCAGGGTAGGCTGTTCCATAGGAAAGCAATAGGATACAATATTAAAGGTCTTATTACAACTTTGGTGGTCCAACAGCGAATGGAGCAATGCCCCACCCGCCATAGGACCACCAAAGCTGTGGTGCTGCAGCCTGCCAGATTAGGAATTAATTCTTGTCTGGTGGGCGGTGCTGCAGCTGTCTAAGGTGAAGGTCTGTCAGGCTCATTGAAAAGCCTGACATGCAGACCGCTGTTCTCAGAGCGCCGAATGCACCTTCCTACATGGTGTGGCATACATGCCACATCGTGCAGGAACTGGGGGTACAAAACCAGGGGTGCAACTAAATGTGCCCCCCCCCCCGCATGCACCCCCAGGCCCAGGAGCCCTGTTAGGGCCCCCTATGTCACCTCTCTGCCACCTTTTTCATGGCGGGTTCCCTGTCATGAAAAGGGCGGTGGAGCAGCAACTCCTAATACACTTGGCAGTGCCGAAGCAGCACTGCCAGCATATTCGTGCTCCTGACCACTATGTGATCTTGATCCCTGGCAGTCTTAGTGGTCCTGTGGCGGTGCGGCAGTCGCAGTGGTCCTGTGGCGGTGCGACTGCCACACTCACAATACTGTGGGCGGGCAGCAGTGTGGCGGTGGTCGGACCACCACCCTTGGTTCGGAGATCCACTCATAAGGCCCCAAGTATAATAAATGTTACCTATGCCTAGAAACCAGTCACAAATGAGAGTTTTGGACTTTTTGAAATATTTATTACAAGCCAATAGACTAGTAAAGTCGGATTTGAAATAAATACTTTGAAGGGGTACTTAAAAAAAGTCATCTTTAACCTGCCTGAAGTCCCTGGCAGCTAAATCTGCATTTTGCTCTTGCTTCCATCTATTAATTGAAATTTCAGTGGATGTGAAAGATGTGTGAACTTGCTCCCAGGACAGCTACAAAAGGCCTTGAGTGTGGGGCGATGTCTGTGTGGTCCCCTTTCAGGCTGGCCTTTGTGCTGGGTGAAAGGACGAGATTAACTTCAAACAGGCCTACCCTGTCACAGGCAGATGTAGCTAACATCAAGGCCTGCACCCCTCTTTCGTCCCTATAGCCAAACTGGCATTCATCACAGTGGGACAGCTGTTGAAATTGCAGTGTCAGATCCTGCTGGAAAGTCAAGACCTGCTTGACAGTTCTGCTGGACTTTTCATATGATGCTTGGGTGCCGATTACGATCCGGTAAAAACCGGGTACGAACCGTCGGTCGGAGCGTTTTCTCCGTCCGACTCGTACCCGGTTGTAAAACTTTACAAACATGGAATTACGATTCGCACGAAAACACCATTTCCGTACGAATCGTAAAAAACACCGACCGACGAAAATATACGTACGAATGTGAACCGGGAATGCAGCGACGTGACGTCGGGACGCTGTCAGGCAGCGTTTCACGACCCAGGAAGTACGATTCGAACCGACAGCAGTCCGGACGGCAATATTTTTCCGGCACCCAAAAGGTGCCGGAAAAGCGAAGTACGGCGCAAAACGACCAGAGTAGGTGGCCCGGTACGCGCCGACCCCCCCCAGCCCCCGTACGTCTGAGTCGAACCCCCCCAGCCCCCGTACGTTCGAGTCGACCCCCCCAGCCTCCGTACGTTCGAGTCGAACCCCCCGTGTATGTACACCTGTGTACGTTCGAGTCGTACCCCCCCGTGTATGTACACCCGTGTACGTGTCGAACCCCCCCGTGTATGTACACCCATGTACGTGTCGAACCCCCCCGTGTATGTACACCCATGTACGTTCGAGTCGTACCCCCACCCGTGTATGTTCGACACGTACACGGGTGTACATACACGGGGGTTCGACACGTACACAGGTGTACATACACGGGGGGTTCGACACGTACACGGGTGTACATACACGGGGGGTTCGACACGTACACAGGTGTTCATACACGGGGGGTTCGACACGTACACAGGTGTACATACACGGGGGGGTTCGACACGTACACGGGTGTACATACACGGGGGGTTCGACACGTACACAGGTGTACATACACGGGGGGTTCGACACGTACACGGGTGTACATACACAGGGGTTCGACACGTACACAGGTGTACATACACGGGGGGGTTCGACACGTACACGGGTGTACATACACGGGGGGTTTGACACGTACACAGGTGTACATACACGGGGGGGTTCGACACGTACACGGGTGTACATACACGGGGGTTCGACACGTACACAGGTGTACATACACGGGGGGTTCGACTCAAACGTACGGGGGCTGGGGGGGTCGGCGCGTACATACGGGGGCTGGGGGGGTGTTCGGCGCGTATGCGGGCACATGTCTCCATGGTTGCTATGGGAGTTCGGTGCGGACGGTGTTTTTTCCATACGGTTGCAACATCGGACGCACGAGATGGATCGTAATTCCGCGGTCGGACTTCACTTTTCACATTTGTACGGTAAATCGTCCATGGACGTGTCGGACACATTTTCCGACTCGAGGACGTGTGGGGAATAATTCCCAATGCGATTCGTATGGACTTTTTACCATGCGAATCGTAATTGGCAGTTTGTACGGCACTTGTACGATTCGTACGGTAAAAAGACCGGATACGAGTCGTACGGGGAATTTTTTTACCGGATCGTGATTGGCACCTTGGTGTGTACTTTAAAGAGGCCTCCCATGCCACAGGCAAATGTTAGCTCACAAATGGGTATGGTCATTCCATGGCCCCCCCCAGTTAAAGAGGCCCCAATTACATCAGGCCTATTTTTGACATTTTAGTGTCAAAGCCTGTTTGACAGGTCTGCTGCGTTTACATGTAACATTTGGGGCTCACTGTCTGGTTGCTGTTAGCTCAGCATTGTTCTACCATGCTTCAGTTTTGTTTTTAGCTTTTTAGGGGTACAGGAAGCTTGTGTGGTTGAAGACTTCTGCCATCTTCAAAATATCCAATAAGGGTAGGGCTAGTCCATGAGACCTGTGTCCCCTCAGTTAGGGCTTCCCCAGGGGTCATTCCAACCCACGATCATTTGTCAGGCATAAATGTGGCATAACCAGGCACCCACTTCAGAACACTCCTGGACCTGTGGAAGATCGGAAGAGTATTGGACCTACTATCGGACACTTGAGAAAAGACGAGAAGACTGGACCTTGTCTGCCATGTGTATCCAGGACAAAGAAGTGGGCTCCTAGGGTCATAATACTGTTATCCTGTTGAAGCTACATGGACACAACAAGCTATAAGAAGCCTTTTCATGCAACTGTCCAGATGGCCAGAGGCAATGTGACTTGAACTAGGCCCTGTTGGAGCTAAGTCCAAATTCAATTGAGTCTCTAAATCCTCCCTTAAGGCCCTGAGAGTTTCGGAAGTGTGCTGCTGTGATGGCTTGAGACTTCAAGGATTATTGTCAGAAAGTAAAATCTTTGACCAGCGTGAACCTGATTAGTGTATTCAGCACCCAATCCATTGCGGTTGAGCCTAAGTCCTGTTCTTTCTTGACCATTGAATATCATTTGCACTTTCTGTTTTTTGGTGTATTTTGTACTGTAGATTTTGAATATTTATATCTCTTGGTCCCCTTTTTAAATATGCTTTCATTTTTTTATTATTTTATTTATTAGTTTTTCTACACCATTTTTGGATTTTTATTATTTTGCATTTCGACTTTACTACTGGGTAAATGTCTTACACATTGTCTCTAAGTTATGCCTGTTTGCTCTGTGCAATATTTACCAGTGGGTTGACCTCAGGTTAATTCAGTGACTTTTGTGATTCACCCTGACAAGGATTGTGATTATTACTTGAGGTGGGTTGTTAACCCCCTCAAGTAATACCTAATTACTTACAGAATGGTATATGATATTTGACAATGCAGGGTTGTATTCATGCTAAAAAGTAACTTGATGTACAAATGTTTTCTTTTTCTTTTTTTCCATTGGGAAAACATGTTTTTCTTCAGGGACGAAGAGGCTATAGCCTGATGTAGTGAATATCAGTAAAGCAGATTGACCAAGACTCTTTTCGGGACCCTGAAAATGAAATTATAGGAAGTCCCCTTTGACTTGAAAACAAGAACTGGTGTTATGAGGAGCCGGTCCTGCAGCTTTAAGATAGAGGTGTGAGAATTGTGAGTAATTTGTTTTTGCATAATTATGTGAAACTTCAGCAAAAGTATATTTTAGAGTCAAATGCATTCATTTGACAATTTGTGACACCAGAATTCATGCCACAGTAAATAAAAGGTGCAAAAAAGCCTGCTCCATAAACTATGGTTGGTCTGGTTCTGTTGTGCCTGTGTGTTTCTGGTAATTTTTTACAATGAATAGAGCATAATTACACTAAGGCCAACACCCGGTCGACAGTCCCGACTAACTGATTAGGCTGTGACCGAACACTGTTTGGTCGCATTCCAATACTTTACAATAGGAGCATGTATTCCAGATGGAATGCATGCTCCCATTGTGAAATAGAAGGTGCAGTTCATCCCTGCACCCTGTGGCAAGCACCTCAAGTCGAGTTCTAACAGCCTTTCTGTGTCGAAAGGCCGTCACGAAAAGGCTGCCGAAACCCAACATCTTAATCCCACAGGCAGAAAGAGCCGCCCTTGGGATTACTGGCCACTCTCAATGCCCATTGGAAGCCAGTCGGAATGACCTTTTAGATTCCTTTCCGACCACCTCCATCATAATGAGGTGGTTAGAAAGGAATTCGACTAGCATATTACGATGTAGTCGGAAAAGCTCCGAGCCGTTTCCGACAGCATCGTAATCAGGCCCAAATTGGTGTAATGGACTAATTTTGGCTATTTCGTGTGACAAGTGTACCATGAAGTTCCCAAGAATATTGGAATTGTGCCGGAGTAATTTAAATTTCGTCCAGGTCTACTTATTATTTCTTCAAGGTACCAGACCTATCAGAAAGTCTATATGAATATGAATATTTACAACAAAATGGCCGCACACTGCTGACCTACCTGCGTGTTACCCCAAAGAACTGTGGTCCCTGTAGTTAGCGTCGGCGGATACACCTATGCTCGTGTCGTGAGTGCAAGTGTGAATAGCGTTAGCCATCCCTGGACACGTGTTTCGACCCGCCGTCGCCACTTACATTTCCCACAGTCCTTTGGGGCAACTTGCTGGTGTGACGAGCGGTGTGCGACCTACTTTTCCTTAATTTAAACGGCTTCCTTAAGCTAACGGGCTGACGAGCCTTGAGTCTGCACCTGCGCGCCAGGAGAGGTACTTGACCTGCTTTTAATTACATTTGGCAGTCCAGGCGGCACCCCTTTACATTGACCTGCTCCCTGCTGACAAGAGGCAACTACCTCGAAACACGTGTCCAGGGATGGCTAACGCATACACATACTGTTCTATTTACATTCTGTGGCATAGGCGTACCCGCCGTCGCCACTACATTTCCCACAGTCCTTTGGGGCAACTTGCTGGTGTGACGAGCGGTGTGCGACCTACTTTTCCTTAATTTAAACGGCTTCCTTAAGCTAACGGGCTGACGAGCCTTGAGTCTGCACCTGCGCACCAGGAGAGGTACTTGACCTGCTTTTAATTACATTTGGCAGTCCAGGCGGCACCCCTTTACATTGACCTGCTCCCTGCTGACGAGAGGCAACTACCTCGAAACACGTGTCCAGGGATGGCTAACGCATACACATACTGTTCTATTTACATTCTGTGGCATAGGCGTACCCGCCGTCGCCACTACATTTCCCACAGTCCTTTGGGGCAACTTGCTGGTGTGACGAGCGGTGTGCGACCTACTTTTCCTTAATTTAAACGGCTTCCTTAAGCTAACGGGCTGACGAGCCTTGAGTCTGCACCTGCGCGCCAGGAGAGGTACTTGACCTGCTTTTAATTACATTTGGCAGTCCAGGCGGCACCCCTTTACATTGACCTGCTCCCTGCTGACGAGAGGCAACTACCTCGAAACACGTGTCCAGGGATGGCTAACGCATACACATACTGTTCTATTTACATTCTGTGGCATAGGCGTACCCGCCGTCGCCACTACATTTCCCACAGTCCTTTGGGGCAACTTGCTGGTGTGACGAGCGGTGTGCGACCTACTTTTCCTTAATTTAAACGGCTTCCTTAAGCTAACGGGCTGACGAGCCTTGAGTCTGCACCTGCGCGCCAGGAGAGGTACTTGACCTGCTTTTAATTACATTTGGCAGTCCAGGCGGCACCCCTTTACATTGACCTGCTCCCTGCTGACGAGAGGCAACTACCTCGAAACACGTGTCCAGGGATGGCTAACGCATACACATACTGTTCTATTTACATTCTGTGGCATAGGCGTACCCGCCGTCGCCACTACATTTCCCACAGTCCTTTGGGGCAACTTGCTGGTGTGACGAGCGGTGTGCGACCTACTTTTCCTTAATTTAAACGGCTTCCTTAAGCTAACGGGCTGACGAGCCTTGAGTCTGCACCTGCGCGCCAGGAGAGGTACTTGACCTGCTTTTAATTACATTTGGCAGTCCAGGCGGCACCCCTTTACATTGACCTGCTCCCTGCTGACGAGAGGCAACTACCTCGAAACACGTGTCCAGGGATGGCTAACGCATACACATACTGTTCTATTTACATTCTGTGGCATAGGCGTACCCGCCGTCGCCACTACATTTCCCACAGTCCTTTGGGGCAACTTGCTGGTGTGACGAGCGGTGTGCGACCTACTTTTCCTTAATTTAAACGGCTTCCTTAAGCTAACGGGCTGACGAGCCTTGAGTCTGCACCTGCGCGCCAGGAGAGGTACTTGACCTGCTTTTAATTACATTTGGCAGTCCAGGCGGCACCCCTTTACATTGACCTGCTCCCTGCTGACGAGAGGCAACTACCTCGAAACACGTGTCCAGGGATGGCTAACGCATACACATACTGTTCTATTTACATTCTGTGGCATAGGCGTACCCGCCGTCGCCACTACATTTCCCACAGTCCTTTGGGGCAACTTGCTGGTGTGACGAGCGGTGTGCGACCTACTTTTCCTTAATTTAAACGGCTTCCTTAAGCTAACGGGCTGACGAGCCTTGAGTCTGCACCTGCGCGCCAGGAGAGGTACTTGACCTGCTTTTAATTACATTTGGCAGTCCAGGCGGCACCCCTTTACATTGACCTGCTCCCTGCTGACGAGAGGCAACTACCTCGAAACACGTGTCCAGGGATGGCTAACGCATACACATACTGTTCTATTTACATTCTGTGGCATAGGCGTACCCGCCGTCACCACTACATTTCCCACAGTCCTTTGGGGCAACTTGCTGGTGTGACGAGCGGTGTGCGACCTACTTTTCCTTAATTTAAACGGCTTCCTTAAGCTAACGGGCTGACGAGCCTTGAGTCTGCACCTGCGCGCCAGGAGAGGTACTTGACCTGCTTTTAATTACATTTGGCAGTCCAGGCGGCACCCCTTTACATTGACCTGCTCCCTGCTGACGAGAGGCAACTACCTCGAAACACGTGTCCAGGGATGGCTAACGCATACACATACTGTTCTATTTACATTCTGTGGCATAGGCGTACCCGCCGTCGCCACTACATTTCCCACAGTCCTTTGGGGCAACTTGCTGGTGTGACGAGCGGTGTGCGACCTACTTTTCCTTAATTTAAACGGCTTCCTTAAGCTAACGGGCTGACGAGCCTTGAGTCTGCACCTGCGCGCCAGGAGAGGTACTTGACCTGCTTTTAATTACATTTGGCAGTCCAGGCGGCACCCCTTTACATTGACCTGCTCCCTGCTGACGAGAGGCTACTACCTCGAAACACGTGTCCAGGGATGGCTAACGCATACACATACTGTTCTATTTACATTCTGTGGCATAGGCGTACCCGCCGTCGCCACTACATTTCCCACAGTCCTTTGGGGCAACTTGCTGGTGTGACGAGCGGTGTGCGACCTACTTTTCCTTAATTTAAACGGCTTCCTTAAGCTAACGGGCTGACGAGCCTTGAGTCTGCACCTGCGCGCCAGGAGAGGTACTTGACCTGCTTTTAATTACATTTGGCAGTCCAGGCGGCACCCCTTTACATTGACCTGCTCCCTGCTGACGAGAGGCAACTACCTCGAAACACGTGTCCAGGGATGGCTAACGCATACACATACTGTTCTATTTACATTCTGTGGCATAGGCGTACCCGCCGTCGCCACTACATTTCCCACAGTCCTTTGGGGCAACTTGCTGGTGTGACGAGCGGTGTGCGACCTACTTTTCCTTAATTTAAACGGCTTCCTTAAGCTAACGGGCTGACGAGCCTTGAGTCTGCACCTGCGCGCCAGGAGAGGTACTTGACCTGCTTTTAATTACATTTGGCAGTCCAGGCGGCACCCCTTTACATTGACCTGCTCCCTGCTGACGAGAGGCAACTACCTCGAAACACGTGTCCAGGGATGGCTAACGCATACACATACTGTTCTATTTACATTCTGTGGCATAGGCGTACCCGCCGTCGCCACTACATTTCCCACAGTCCTTTGGGGCAACTTGCTGGTGTGACGAGCGGTGTGCGACCTACTTTTCCTTAATTTAAACGGCTTCCTTAAGCTAACGGGCTGACGAGCCTTGAGTCTGCACCTGCGCGCCAGGAGAGGTACTTGACCTGCTTTTAATTACATTTGGCAGTCCAGGCGGCACCCCTTTACATTGACCTGCTCCCTGCTGACGAGAGGCAACTACCTCGAAACACGTGTCCAGGGATGGCTAACGCATACACATACTGTTTTATTTACATTCTGTGGCATAGGCGTACCCGCCGTCGCCACTACATTTCCCACAGTCCTTTGGGGCAACTTGCTGGTGTGACGAGCGGTGTGCGACCTACTTTTCCTTAATTTAAACGGCTTCCTTAAGCTAACGGGCTGACGAGCCTTGAGTCTGCACCTGCGCGCCAGGAGAGGTACTTGACCTGCTTTTAATTACATTTGGCAGTCCAGGCGGCACCCCTTTACATTGACCTGCTCCCTGCTGACGAGAGGCAACTACCTCGAAACATGTGTCCAGGGATGGCTAACGCATACACATACTGTTCTATTTACATTCTGTGGCATAGGCGTACCCGCCGTCGCCACTACATTTCCCACAGTCCTTTGGGGCAACTTGCTGGTGTGACGAGCGGTGTGCGACCTACTTTTCCTTAATTTAAACGGCTTCCTTAAGCTAACGGGCTGACGAGCCTTGAGTCTGCACCTGCGCGCCAGGAGAGGTACTTGACCTGCTTTTAATTACATTTGGCAGTCCAGGCGGCACCCCTTTACATTGACCTGCTCCCTGCTGACGAGAGGCAACTACCTCGAAACACGTGTCCAGGGATGGCTAACGCATACACATACTGTTCTATTTACATTCTGTGGCATAGGCGTACCCGCCGTCGCCACTACATTTCCCACAGTCCTTTGGGGCAACTTGCTGGTGTGACGAGCGGTGTGCGACCTACTTTTCCTTAATTTAAACGGCTTCCTTAAGCTAACGGGCTGACGAGCCTTGAGTCTGCACCTGCGCGCCAGGAGAGGTACTTGACCTGCTTTTAATTACATTTGGCAGTCCAGGCGGCACCCCTTTACATTGACCTGCTCCCTGCTGACGAGAGGCAACTACCTCGAAACACGTGTCCAGGGATGGCTAACGCATACACATACTGTTCTATTTACATTCTGTGGCATAGGCGTACCCGCCGTAGCCACTACATTTCCCACAGTCCTTTGGGGCAACTTGCTGGTGTGACGAGCGGTGTGCGACCTACTTTTCCTTAATTTAAACGGCTTCCTTAAGCTAACGGGCTGACGAGCCTTGAGTCTGCACCTGCGCGCCAGGAGAGGTACTTGACCTGCTTTTAATTACATTTGGCAGTCCAGGCGGCACCCCTTTACATTGACCTGCTCCCTGCTGACGAGAGGCAACTACCTCGAAACACGTGTCCAGGGATGGCTAACGCATACACATACTGTTCTATTTACATTCTGTGGCATAGGCGTACCCGCCGTCGCCACTACATTTCCCACAGTCCTTTGGGGCAACTTGCTGGTGTGACGAGCGGTGTGCGACCTACTTTTCCTTAATTTAAACGGCTTCCTTAAGCTAACGGGCTGACGAGCCTTGAGTCTGCACCTGCGCGCCAGGAGAGGTACTTGACCTGCTTTTAATTACATTTGGCAGTCCAGGCGGCACCCCTTTACATTGACCTGCTCCCTGCTGACGAGAGGCAACTACCTCGAAACACGTGTCCAGGGATGGCTAACGCATACACATACTGTTCTATTTACATTCTGTGGCATAGGCGTACCCGCCGTCGCCACTACATTTCCCACAGTCCTTTGGGGCAACTTGCTGGTGTGACGAGCGGTGTGCGACCTACTTTTCCTTAATTTAAACGGCTTCCTTAAGCTAACGGGCTGACGAGCCTTGAGTCTGCACCTGCGCGCCAGGAGAGGTACTTGACCTGCTTTTAATTACATTTGGCAGTCCAGGCGGCACCCCTTTACATTGACCTGCTCCCTGCTGACGAGAGGCAACTACCTCGAAACACGTGTCCAGGGATGGCTAACGCATACACATACTGTTCTATTTACATTCTGTGGCATAGGCGTACCCGCCGTCGCCACTACATTTCCCACAGTCCTTTGGGGCAACTTGCTGGTGTGACGAGCGGTGTGCGACCTACTTTTCCTTAATTTAAACGGCTTCCTTAAGCTAACGGGCTGACGAGCCTTGAGTCTGCACCTGCGCGCCAGGAGAGGTACTTGACCTGCTTTTAATTACATTTGGCAGTCCAGGCGGCACCCCTTTACATTGACCTGCTCCCTGCTGACGAGAGGCAACTACCTCGAAACACGTGTCCAGGGATGGCTAACGCATACACATACTGTTCTATTTACATTCTGTGGCATAGGCGTACCCGCCGTCGCCACTACATTTCCCACAGTCCTTTGGGGCAACTTGCTGGTGTGACGAGCGGTGTGCGACCTACTTTTCCTTAATTTAAACGGCTTCCTTAAGCTAACGGGCTGACGAGCCTTGAGTCTGCACCTGCGCGCCAGGAGAGGTACTTGACCTGCTTTTAATTACATTTGGCAGTCCAGGCGGCACCCCTTTACATTGACCTGCTCCCTGCTGACGAGAGGCAACTACCTCGAAACACGTGTCCAGGGATGGCTAACGCATACACATACTGTTCTATTTACATTCTGTGGCATAGGCGTACCCGCCGTCGCCACTACATTTCCCACAGTCCTTTGGGGCAACTTGCTGGTGTGACGAGCGGTGTGCGACCTACTTTTCCTTAATTTAAACGGCTTCCTTAAGCTAACGGGCTGACGAGCCTTGAGTCTGCACCTGCGCGCCAGGAGAGGTACTTGACCTGCTTTTAATTACATTTGGCAGTCCAGGCGGCACCCCTTTACATTGACCTGCTCCCTGCTGACGAGAGGCAACTACCTCGAAACACGTGTCCAGGGATGGCTAACGCATACACATACTGTTCTATTTACATTCTGTGGCATAGGCGTACCCGCCGTCGCCACTACATTTCCCACAGTCCTTTGGGGCAACTTGCTGGTGTGACGAGCGGTGTGCGACCTACTTTTCCTTAATTTAAACGGCTTCTTTAAGCTAACGGGCTGACGAGCCTTGAGTCTGCACCTGCGCGCCAGGAGAGCTACTTGACCTGCTTTTAATTACATTTGGCAGTCCAGGCGGCACCCCTTTACATTGACCTGCTCCCTGCTGACGAGAGGCAACTACCTCGAAACACGTGTCCAGGGATGGCTAACGCATACACATACTGTTCTATTTACATTCTGTGGCATAGGCGTACCCGCCGTCGCCACTACATTTCCCACAGTCCTTTGGGGCAACTTGCTGGTGTGACGAGCGGTGTGCGACCTACTTTTCCTTAATTTAAACGGCTTCCTTAAGCTAACGGGCTGACGAGCCTTGAGTCTGCACCTGCGCGCCAGGAGAGGTACTTGACCTGCTTTTAATTACATTTGGCAGTCCAGGCGGCACCCCTTTACATTGACCTGCTCCCTGCTGACGAGAGGCAACTACCTCGAAACACGTGTCCAGGGATGGCTAACGCATACACATACTGTTCTATTTACATTCTGTGGCATAGGCGTACCCGCCGTCGCCACTACATTTCCCACAGTCCTTTGGGGCAACTTGCTGGTGTGACGAGCGGTGTGCGACCTACTTTTCCTTAATTTAAACGGCTTCCTTAAGCTAACGGGCTGACGAGCCTTGAGTCTGCACCTGCGCGCCAGGAGAGGTACTTGACCTGCTTTTAATTACATTTGGCAGTCCAGGCGGCACCCCTTTACATTGACCTGCTCCCTGCTGACGAGAGGCAACTACCTCGAAACACGTGTCCAGGGATGGCTAACGCATACACATACTGTTCTATTTACATTCTGTGGCATAGGCGTACCCGCCGTCGCCACTACATTTCCCACAGTCCTTTGGGGCAACTTGCTGGTGTGACGAGCGGTGTGCGACCTACTTTTCCTTAATTTAAACGGCTTCCTTAAGCTAACGGGCTGACGAGCCTTGAGTCTGCACCTGCGCGCCAGGAGAGGTACTTGACCTGCTTTTAATTACATTTGGCAGTCCAGGCGGCACCCCTTTACATTGACCTGCTCCCTGCTGACGAGAGGCAACTACCTCGAAACACGTGTCCAGGGATGGCTAACGCATACACATACTGTTCTATTTACATTCTGTGGCATAGGCGTACCCGCCGTCGCCACTACATTTCCCACAGTCCTTTGGGGCAACTTGCTGGTGTGACGAGCGGTGTGCGACCTACTTTTCCTTAATGAATATGAATATATTCACCCCTGGAGGATCGGGACAAGGTGACAATTATAAGTGAAACAGCGGTTTTTCCACTAGGAGATTTTTGCTGGGATGTTCTGGACAAGATGAAATAGGTGAGTCTTCAACAGCTTCATCTGAATGTTTTTCGACTGGGAGAATTTTGCTGAGAAGTTTGAGCCTGCAATGAGATTGCATTATTTACCTCCAAGAAAAAGATCTCCTATACAGAAGATACTTTGCAATTTTACCCCTTTTTCAGAAGATCCCATACCTTTGAATCTACACCTTTTCCAGGGTGTTCCTATGGGTTATTTTCTATTTACTTTTATAAATATTGATGTGTTTATTTGATTTTCATAATTTGCAAACTTTTGGGCCACCCCTCCATCTTTGTGTGACATGTTTTTTTGACATTCAATGTATACCCCTTTAGAATGTGGCATTTGTTGTCATTGAGATTCCACTCAGCGTATAGTAATTTCCTTCTCTTCAATAACAATCTCTCAGAATTGGCACCACATGCTACAGCAAGGAAGAGTTTTGCAGATTGCTATCGTAGGTAATATGGAAACAGTACGGGACTATTCTCAAAGGTAGCTTTACATATGAGTAAATCTAAACATGGACAATTTCTCTTGCACTTTTTAGTAACGTTAGTACTTCTGGCTATTTACGTTTTAGAAGTGTAAAGTTACTCAAAAGTGTAGACTTACTTGTTCATAAAACATTAATCATGAGTGTAAAGTTACTCCTAGTAGTGACTTTACAACCACATTTGACGTTTTGTACACTTGGTGGAGACCTCCGCACTTCGAACAGGGATCTCCCTCTAGCAAAGTCCTAGAAATAATTAAAAAAATATTACATTTGAAATATATAATAATTTTAAATAATTGTATATATGTATAATATTTGTGTTATGCTACTGCACTATTGAAAAATGTGTAATTATTTTTACAAGACTATAAGTATTTTTTTTAAATTAATACCACCTAGTAAAATGCTTATATTTATTTATTATGTATTAAACATTACTAAAAGAGAGGCATAAAACAAATTTAATGTAACTAATTTAAACATATACAATTTAAAAAAGTAAAAATATTTATTCATATTGATCTTGAAAAATTGTAATTACATTATTTTAATATAAAATACTTACAAATACAAATTAATATTTTAAACATATTTTTTAACATATAGATATTTATGTTAACGTAAAAAATAAATATCAATTCAAATGAGTTTATTCAGTTTACTATTCTTTACTATGAGGTTCTATTTCAGGCCCCTACTCCTGGGTATGGTGTTACAGTACCAGTGAGTAGTCAGGCGTAGTGCTGGACTTATTCCAGATCTAAACTGGAATACATTTTGTTTTGGGTCATTTTAGGCCTCAATAACTTTAGAAGAGCAATTTGAGAATGAGAAGGGGCATAATCTTTTGTCCAGTGGAGCATGTCTCTTTCCAAACCTCTCTCTAGTCCTCCCCTGACCCCGCCTTAACCTTTGCAAAATTCCTCTCCTTAGTTCATAAATATCCCTAATTTTCAAGCCACTTCCCCTTTTTTCAGTCAGGACAGAGATCTCTGCACATAAAAGATAGGCAGAGCTGTTGACCTCCGAAATTAGGGGGTATATTTCCAAGCCCCTACTGCCACCATAGGCGTCACTTTTAGTGACGTTGTGGTGGCGATAGGCTCTTCGCCTTATTTACAAGGCAGTGTTAAGCCTCTTAACGTGGCTTAACACTGCCATGTAAATAAGGCACACTTTCACGGTGTACTTTGCGTGAAAGGGGAAGGCAATGGGTGCTGCGGTGAGTGTTGCACTGCAACACTCATTGATTTTGATGGTGCCCTCTATTTACAAGAGAGGCATAAATAGGAGTCAGCACCAAAATGAAGACAAATGGAAAACCGTGTCCTAAACAGGTGAAATGAGGAGAAAAGCTTTATTTCTCCTTGTTTATGCTGTTTCTATGTGCGTTGTGGTGTGCAGCACACCTAAAAACACATTTTGCAAGTTGTATGTGTGCTGCATTAAGCAGCGCACATAATAGTTACAAATTTCAGATTGTTTATGTGCGGGAAGGCACACCTCCCTGCTCATAAACAATCTTTCCCTCAATCTTCCCTTCTATGCTGCAAGGGTGCCTGAATTTTTGCTGGGCTGCTAAATTTAGCGCCAACGTAGGGGGAAATTGCAGGAAGGCAGCATATTGTTGTAAATATGGGGCAGCCCTGCTCTTCTGAAGTGGCAGAGCGCTGCGTTAAGCCAAGGAGGCTAACACCGCACTCCGCCACTTTGTTATAAATTTGCCCCAAGGCTTGCAAATGGCATTTTGTAGTAAGTTTGTAGACTGTTGGACATTCCCATTCTCGATACGGCGGCGGGCAGACGTAAGTCCACCAACCATCGTAATCAGCCCCTAACTTACTTGCAAGTGCAAGGATTTCCTAAAAAAGGATGAGGCTTGCTTGGGATCTTAAATACAAAGGCAGTTCCACAATCTTCTGCCAAGGTAGTAAAAGGTCCAATTCCACCCCCGCTCCCCCCACCTGGACTTGTTTATTCTGAGAATTATCACCAAATAGGAAAGCAAGGGCATTAATACTCACCGTGGAAAGTACCAAGTAAAAACTTTCTGAAGATAAAGGGAGCTAGTGCCAGGCAGGACTTTGTGTATCATACAAAGATTCTTAAACAAAACCCTTTTGGTCACTGGCAGCCAATGCAACTCCTGAATTTTCTTGGAAACAGAGCAGAATTTAGGTAACTTTAGAAGAAGATGTGCAGCTGCATTTTGCAATGATTGTAACTTGGATTGAGAGCTTTTATTTATCCCTTAAAAGAGGACATTACAATTGTCGATCCTTGAAAATATAAGAAAACCACAACCATCTTTTGCACGTGAATGGGAATAAAAGGAAAAACCTTTTTGAGCAGCTTAATTGCATAAAAGGAGGAAGAAGTTAGGCAGTTACCCTGCTCTGAGAAATGCAGCGGTTTATCAAAGTTAATACTTAGGTGTTTTACCTATTGCACAGGGACTGGTATTGGGCGAAAGTCCTCAGGCCACCAAAAGTTATTCCAAGATGCTATGTTTTTCCCAAAGAAGATCACCTCTGTTTTCTCCGTGTTCAGTTTTAGAAAACTATTCCAAATCCAAACAGCGGTCTGAGTGAAGCATTGATTGTAATTAGAGACAGCTCTGCCTTCCTCAATAGAAATAGATACTAGAATTTCTGTACCATCAGCGTGAGAAATAGCCGTAATGCCGAATGATTGAATGAGTTCCACCAAAGGCGTGGTATAAATAGTAAAAAGCGCAGGGGACAAGGAGGACTTTTGGGGTACCCCACAATGAAGAAAGAAAGAGTTGGATTTAAAGCTGCCCATTTTGACTGTTTGAACTATATTAGCTAGGAAGGAACTGAGAAGTGAGAGCGCTGCACCTCTATCCCTGAGCCTCTCAGGATGAGAGGTCCAGAAGAATCAGCGTGGCACCCCCACACTCCTCCACCAACCTCCGGATCTCCTCTGTAGCAGTCACATTGGCCAATTCTGTACAATGTTTAGGTCTAAAACTGTGTTGCAAGGGATTTAATATTGTATTGGAGTCCAAAAAGCTGTAAGATTTTGATTCAATTTTTTCCCAATATTTTGGCAAGGAAAGGCAACAGGGAGATGGTATGATTTTAATTAGTAACTGTCAGATTTAATGTAGAATCTTTTAAGATGAAGAGGACAGAGGCCACCTTATAAGGCCATTGGATATTGACCTGCCTCTACAATGTAATTCTGCAATTCTGTCTGATACCCTGATATCAATTCAGGTACCAAATGGAGGACAGAACATGGACAGGGGTCCATTGGTGACACAGATTTGGTGGTTACAATCAAATCAGTAACTTTTTCCTCGAGGGGAGAAGTTACATAAACCAACTTGCAATATCAGGTTATCTGGTGTAGGCTGAGATAAATTGTGTGAGTTTCTAAGTAATGGGTCAGCTACAGATTCCAAGTAGCTGGAAATTGCACTTGCCACAAATTTGTTATACACACTGTTTATTTTACTTTGAAAAAAAGTCCGCCAGTTTGTTACAAAAAGCTTGATTCATGCCACTAGTAATGCCCTGATGAAGGTTAGAGAGAAAGGTGACGGTTTTAAACAACACACATGCAGAGTTTTCAGTGATTTTTATTTTGTCTGAAAAACATTGAACTTTAGTGTAGGTTATGAGCTCTTTATATTCTTCACGGACTACTATCTTGTTTTCTCTTCTGGATCATATTCCCTCCTCCATTTTCATTCAAAAGCCCTACATTTCTGCATGAGAGTGCCCAATTCAGGTGTGTACCAAGATGCTGATGGGTGTGTCCTGTGACTGATTATAATTTTCTCAGGCATAAACTGGGTGATTGCCCCATCAATCCAATGTGTAAAATTAGAAGTGTCAATATCAATGTCGGAACCAAATGATGGACTGGTAGTAGTGTCCCCCTTAACTCCGGCTTAATTACCTTTCACGATTGGCTGAAGTTTTTTTGAGATACCTCTGTTACTTGGCCGTGGGGCGAGTCCAGAAGTCACTAACTTAAAAAAGAATACGATTAGCATTATGGGTGGTCTCATTTACTATTTGTGAATGCCAAATCTCCTACAGCAGTCAACCATGTTATCCTTACCTCAGTTGTCCACTAGGTCTAGATGAAAATTAAAGTTTCCTAATACCTTAAAAGTTTGATACTCCATACTGGATTCCAAAAGGGTTTGTAATCCTGGGACAAAATTGTGCATAGGGCCCAAAGAGGGATCGATTACTACACATCAAACAACACAAAACAAAGTAAGTACATTTAAATAACAACCTAATCCTTAGTGCAAGAGCAATGCCAAACATGCTAATCACCTAAACGTCGTCAAACACTAAAACTATACCACATGAAACAAATAAAACAGCTTTTTTCCCAAAAGAATAAAAAGACCTGTTACGTGAAGATGCTTCCCGAAAGAAAACACTGCAACAACAAAAAATTCTCTAAAGATCATACAAGTAAGTTGAGATAAGAAATAGGAAATATTATTTAACTGTAGAAGTATTATTCCAATGCAACTTATGGGTGGGCTACTACAAAAGAAACTGTAATATTTAACATTAAAGAGCATAATCCCCACGCAAATTTAACAGAAATAGAAGTGAGAGATGTTTTAGAAAATATATGAGAAGCAAGCACTAGCATTCAAGAACCCACAACACAAATACTCAAAAATATACTATCCCAGGTATCTGAACATATAACAGGCCAAATGCCATCAATACGAACCTTTAAATGCCTAGGAACAAGCACTAAAAGGGCCACCAGTGACACTTCACCTGGTCCTCAAACATACAGGGAGATAAACAAACCAATAAACCTAACAACCCATAGAGAAAATGCTTCTTACTATCTGATAATAAAATAATAAAGAGTTTTAGTATTCTCTACCTCTAACAACTTACTAAAACTGTCCTCATGCCAAACATAGATGATGGATGGGACAGTTAAAATGTGTCCCAAATCATTCCATCAGTATTCCTTTTGTTTATGATCTACTTCCTAATAAACAAGGCAGTACCTACATGGAATTCCTCAACCATACCAAACAACAGACAAACAACTATTACCTCCAACAAATTATTATTGACTTTGAATGAGCTATGATTCAATCCATCCTAAGAATAGAACCCCTACACAGCCATACAAGGATGTTATTACTATTTTCATCAAAGCATATGCCATCAACTACAGAAATCTGCACTAAGGGTAGAATACGCTACCAACAGCCAATTTGCATGTGAGGTAAAAAAAATGATTGCGCTAGCCTACTTTCCTGTCAAAGACGTACCTAACCATTACAACATCCTAATAGAAAGCCCTTATTATCTAAATAATAAAGACAAACTTACTTCCCTAACAGACTACCTCAAGAATACATGAGTTGGCAGATTGCATAGGTCAGGACACAGATGATAACCAAAAATCAAGATACCATGTTGGAATGTCTACGACAGTACCATGACACAAGAAACAAAAGCAAACAATGCGGTAAAAGAATGTCATAATGCCTTCTAATTCACACTAGGCAGAATTCAACCTACACTATTATTAGAAGCCTTACAAAAAGAACAAAGCTACCAAGAACTTAGAAGAGAACAATCAGTTACCGAAATTTGCCCAAAAGGAAGTAAACAAAGTAAGAGAATGTATAAGAAGCTACAAAGCAACATAAAATTATTTATAAACATTAAAACACTATACTTCTTAGAAGGCATAGCCAAATCCATTATATAAGACCAAATAGAACCTGGCCCAAAAGTCAGAGAGTACAATATACAACAGCAGAAAAATAAAATATATATTTTATACTTATTAAAGTATTATTAATATTTCAGTGAATAAATAATGTTAAAACAGACATTAAGCACTGATACATAAAAAAATATTAATAGTGGCATTTAAAAAAACATATTTCAATATTAAACTAATAAAATTAACTAACAACCTAAGTAGACATAATAGTATAAATACAGCACATACCTTCAACAAAGCAACAAAGCAACATATTACATACATCAACATATCATTATACAAAAATTATATTTCCCACCCTTGATAAATACATTAATTAAACTTACAATTTTGTTGCTGCAGATCTCTCTCCAAATCCTTATATGAAAACATAGTAATCCACCAAAAAGGCCTTAGCACATTAATAAAAAGCCACCTTAAATGCAACAGTTTAGAAAAAAAAGGGAATCCCTTGAAGCAATCCACAGTCTGTAGGTTCCAAAAAAAAATTAAAAATTTAAAAATGAACCTCTCCAGGAAACGCAAAAAACAGGGAAATATATTTATAACAATTAAATACAGATTTCCACCAAGGAAACGCAAACATGTTACAAATAAATAAAACACCCTCAAAACATACATCGATTAAACTATACAAAACTATTTATCAACACATATCTTAATCATGAGAGGTATTGGAAAGAGGCAGTTTGTTTATTGTATGTTATGAGATTAGAAAATCAATAAAATACTTTACATATCTTAATAATAACTTGGACTATAATTTACTTTTCATTCAAAAAAGTCTCAAAGCACCTCAATGCCAAATAAAATTAGAAATGCACTAAAACCCAAAAAGAACTTTGCAATAGCAGCACAACCATCTTACACAACTGTACTACTTACCCCAACCTAAGAAACCCCATAAAAACAGTAAAAATTAACTTACATTTACCAATGGACAGCAGCACCCAATTGCAACTTCTTTCTTCCAGAAACAACCCTAAATAGCACGAATAGAGTACTAAATATAGTTAGCTGTAGGAAAAAAAACTTAATAAAAGTAACAAAAAGACTATCTTCCCACAGGAATTAATTGTAAAAATAGCAGAAAAGTTATTAAAATGTTTTTAAATAAGTTTAGAAATATAAAAAAAATCAAACATGTACAACAATGTTGTGAAAAGACTACATACATTGTAAAGTGTATATTTAATAACATTATACTATATATACGATTATTTATTATATGATAATAATATTTATGTTAAATATCTTTAATTATGAATATAAACATGTTTCGAACATATATAAAAAAAAGTACGATATTCCCAAAAAATCATAATGTATATCATGTAAACAATAATGAAAACTACTATTTTTTTATATGTTTTTCAACTTTTAAAAATATGTCGTTATGTAGCTACAGCAAACTGTACTTTTTTATGGAACGAATATAGTTGAAAGCTACTAAAAGTGTTATTTTGTTTAAATAAAAAATTCATAAATATAAATGTGTGTATTTTTTTTTTATACTTCTTAATGTATAAACACAAATATTTTGAAAATTACATTTTATTTCATCTCACAAATACAAAACACAACTATTACAACCTATTTCACAATACAAACATAAAACTTACTATTCCCACTTGACTACAAACAAACTAAACATATACCTTTACAATTTAATGGTACTATAACTCATGGCCCTGCCATGCACAGTTTTCTCATCAATAATTATTTTGCAAATGTTGCAGTTATATTATGAATGATGTCATTTCTGATGTAATATGTGGGGTAAGTAGCTGTTCATGACGAGGGAGTGAGTTATAGTTACCTTAGTACACAAGTTAAAGTTTCTTGTGATAGGTATAACTATAAAGGTTACATTTCTAAGGTTTTGTGCATATAGAATATGAACCTAACTGTAACATGCCTCTAACATTTGGTTTTTTAGCCAATTTCTATGTTTAAAATAAATTCTGTTTCCTAACTTAAATGTCCTTGTAAACTTTGTTTGTTCAGTGAATTTCTAGGGCTTGTTTAATGAAAGTAAGTACAGGGGTGTGGCTTCGCCGAGCTGCGAAATGGCCGCACACTACAGTGGCTCTGCCAGCTGAGTTGCATTAATCCGCTAATACTGACCCAGGGGAGAACCAATCATGGGACGGATGACCCGTGAGTGAGGTGGCAGCACCTGGGAGCGAAAATCCGCCAGAACGCCGCGGGAGGTGGTGAGGATGGCGGCGCATCCTTCCGACGCCGTTCCAGCGCGCAGTCGGGACCTTGAGTGCGAGCTGCCCGGGGAGGCCCTGATCGACGGTTGGAGGTGCAAAAATACCAGAGCTGCGGCCTGCCGGGGCGGGCCGCGGACTGAAGTTGAGATGCCCGGCGGCTGCATCGGAGGGAGATTGCTGACATCGGGGGATATGAGCGGTGGAAGGAGGCGAGCCCCGAGAAGCGGTAGGAGGCGCGACTGGTGTGAGATTGCCGGGGGCGAGATGAGAGGCCTTTGAGAGGCAGGGAGAGATTGCGGCACCTGTACCGGCACGGAGAGCTCCGCCTGGGAAGAATGCCTGCGTTACCGATATCAATCAATCAATCAAGATATCCACTCCTCAGTCAGTGTGCACAGCAGCGCTTGGTTTCTGCATGTCCTGGGGGCTGCTGAAGCGGAGAGAACTCTGCATGCGGCGCATTTTTCACAGGGGCTTCGTCCAGAGCGCACCATTAACACTTGGCTGACAAAGTAACTGCAAGCAGTGGGGGGGCTTGTGCAGGCGAATGACGGCTGGATGTCTCTAATTGATAATTGTAAGTGAAGGCCCTGTAGCGGGGGCTTCAGACTCTTCAGAGCCAGCGCCTGTAGGACATATTTAAGTGGGGCAGCGACGGTGAGTGTGGCACAAGTCTGAAGCAGGGCCCGGAAGAGGGATCGCTGATAGGTGCTGCGGACCTGGGACAGCTGTGTGGAGACGGCGGGCTGCTGGTACTACAGACCCCACCCAGACGGGGAGCCATTGTGGAGGAGGACATTGTTGGGGTGCTGTGCGATGCAAAGTGGAGCTGACCGTACTACTGTTGCGGTGTTGCGCCACAGAAAGGAGCTGGCATAGAAGCTGCTCATGTCAGGTCATGCTGTTGGCCATCATAGGAGCCACCGGAGAGTGGAGGATAGGGCACCTAAGGCGCTTTAGCGCGGTCTGGTGAACATGTCATGTGCTGTGGAACTGTAGGCGACCACGCAATGAGACAGACGACATCCTCAAGGTGGTGCACTAGCGGGGAGACGCGACAGGCCGTGCCATTGTGGAAATGCTGCGCTAAGTCCTGCCGAGGTTGTGGAGACAAGGTGGTTGCAGTGCCGCGCCGGCCGTGCTATGCTGCTGGTGGATTGGAGACTACCCCTGAACTCTGATAATGGGGGTTGATGTGTGGAAAGTAGGCCTCAGCTAGGCCTACCAGTGTAAGGGGTTCGCCCTTCTCTGCACAGAGTCCTCAGACTATTAGAAAGAAGTTGGCACAGAAACTGAAATAGAAAATACAGAGTTTAATACCTCATGAGGTGGAACCACATTCACCCAGCACCCTGTGGTGCTGAATGAAGGTAGCACACAGAGTAGAAGAACCATGGGTCTTTAATACCCACACAGGGGCTCAGAAAAAGGGCGGTGCAAGCATACATGAGAAGAGTTACATACATAGATGGTCATACAGAAATGCACAATCAACAGTAAAGGAGGAGCAAGCAGTTGCTGACTCTGGTAGAAACAACCTGATAGTTACAGACTAAAAACAGATGCATGGACAGTTAGATATTCCTGCGCATGTGCAGGGTAGCAGAGTCTAAGTATAGCCAGTCCTTTAAACAGAGCACAAGGGAAGACAAAATGGCTGCCAGAAATACAAAATGGATTCCACAAAATGTACAGGATAGCCTCTAAATACCAGATGGATTCTGCTAACGCTAATTTAATCGCAGCCAATTTACGACAGATGCACGATGGCAGAGACGGTGACGGATCACACGGCGAATCGTGTCTTCCAGGGGAGTCCCGCACAAGCGGTAATTTAGCGCATAGCCAACATTGCCACGAGGACTAAAGAGCCAGTCAAGATGGGGAAAACTGACACTCGTCAGCCCCGGATCACGTTCGACAAAAAATCTAGCAAGGTGGCGGAGGGAGATCAATTCAGCAGAGCCAGGCTGCGGAGGATGGGGCTTCAGCGTTACCGCCAGAGGAAGACATCCGCTCCATGTTCAAAGATCTGAAATCAAGTTTCCATGGCCTGGACTCCAAGATGGATTCCCTTGCAGAAAGAATGGACAGGATAACGCACAGGTTGGATAAGCAGGAATGTTGCATGAGCATATTGGAAACAAGAGTAACAGAGGCGGAAGAAGGACAACGGAAATGGACAAAAAACTTGCGGGAAATGGATGGGGTGTTGCATGTCATAAGGTTAAAGAACGAAGATTTGGAAGCCAGGTCGAGGAGGAATAACGACGAATCACAGGTATTTCGGAAACCACAGACATACAATACATGGAGAAATACATAGAGACCATGATGCGAGATCTCTTTGGCACCGCATTATCCACCATGTTCTTCATAGGACGGACCCATAGAACGCTGGGTCCCAGACCGTGGGCGTGGGCGCCTCCAAGACCCATACTGGCTAGAGTCCTCAACTACAGAGACCGGGACACGATCCTCAGAATGGCGCGACAAAAAAGGGACATACAATACAGTGGCAATAACATCGCCATGTATCCAGATTTTACGTTACAGGTACAGGCGGCCCGCAGGGAGTTCATGCTGGCCAAAAATATATTCCAACAGATAGGCACCAAGTATTCGCTGATCTACCCAGCCAAGCTGCGGATTCAGGGCCATGGAAAGCCCACCTTCGTTACGGATGCAAAGGCTTCTCTGGCGTACGCGAAACCGATGGCCAAGGCACAGCGACACAGAACGCCATCGGAAGAACCCAATGCGGAAAATCATCTGATCGACAATGACTGACGGATTCAATATATAACGCCAGCTGTTCAGATAAGTTTATTTCTCAGAGTTATTGAATGACAAAATTGAAGGGGACAGTGGAATCTAATAATCCTATGTTAAGGGCTCAGCTGGTGCACAGATTCCTGCTGATGACGGCATATACAGGCTCTGGACCTGGGTCAGTAGGTGTAACACTCGGCCACCCTGCCATGAGTGCAGGGGTGTAATGCCGGCGGACCCACATTCCTCATGGGATGATTCCCTTAGGGTTCCTACCACGGAGCTCTTGTTTACAGTTGAGGGGAGATGGGAAGGACATCACAACCTGTTTGGGAGGTTGGTGTGGGAGGGCAAGGGGGGGACGGGCTGTTTTATTTAGGATGCCTGCTAGCCTGTGTGTGTACACCCAGTGGTAGATGGAGATTGCAGAGTGTGGTTATCTCCGCAATTGGACATGAGGATGCTGACAGCACGGACAGACAATGGCCCGTGGCTCTGTTAACTGTTAAGTTGGGGGGCCTAGCGACATCTATAGGTTGTGACCATATCCAGACCTTGCTCATAATATGTCACAGCTGAAATGCCTCACATGGAACGTTCGGCGTCCTAATGACCGTCGTAAGTCATGACTGGTTCATTCATACCTCGCTAGGCATGGAGTGGACATATGTTTACTACAAGAAAAACATTTAACGGGAGGCACGGCGGGCATGCTCTGGAACAACAGATGGGGGAGGTGGTGGACAGGGGGTACTCCAACTACTCTTGAGGAGTGGCTATATTAATACGCAAGGAGTTGCAATGGCGCACACATCATAAAATGATAGACAGGGAGGGACGATATATTTTACTGCATGGGACACTATACAATACACCCACGGTGATAATCAATACGTATGGCCCAAACTCGGACGCACCTGATTTCTTCCAGCACATCAGATATATGGTCCAATCATTGACTAATACCACCGTTATCTGGGGTGGGGACTTCAATGTGGTTCTCTCGGACGCGGCTGACAGGCAGGGTGCGAACAGGGAACACCATCCGAGAGCGGCTGAAATGTTACAGAATATCATATCAGACCTCCACTTGGTTGACTCATGGAGAGCGTTGCACCCCACGCTTCGAGAAGGCACATGCGCGACACACCACCGCTATGCCTGGTCGAGGCTAGATTTTTGGTTAATATCTAAAGACATGCACACGTGAGTGACCGCAGCCAAGCACCTCCCACGCACACTCTCAGATCACGCGCTTGCACTGCTGACATTTGGAGTGCCCGACCCCTACATCACTCCGTTTAGCTGGAGGTTTCTACACTACTAGACCAAGTCTTCAGGGAAGAATTACGGGGGAAAATAGACGACTATTTCACACTCAATGAGGGTACGGTGGAGTCACCTGGTGTGCTCTGGGAGGCATTCAAAGCTGTGGTCCGGGGGGACTGTATAGCACTAAAGACAGGGGTCCTTGGAGGTATACGCAACGAATTGCAGAAGCTGGAACGCGAAATCGGAGAATTGAAGCGTACATGGGCACATTCCCCTTCCCTTGCCATTGCTGCACAGATTAGGTCCAAATTGCCTGATTTTCAGGCAGAGGCGGAGAGGGAAACGGCATACTTATACAAACATGCACAGGCGCGGCGATACGGGGAGGGAGACAGAGCTGGGAGAACCCTAGCAGGATTGCTTAGACAGCCGAGGGGGGCGGGGTACATAACTGAGATGCGCACAGAAGATGGGAAGATGGTTAGAACACCGCCAGAAATCTTACATACAATGTCTCGGTATTATGAAACATTATATACTTCTAAATCTAGCCCTTTGCAGTCAGACATAGCGGACTATTTGGACTCCGTAGCTTTGGCATGGTTTAGCGATAGAGCTAGGCAATATATGGAAATTCCCATCACGGTAAACGACGTCAAGCAGGTGATAAGTGGCATGCCCCTGGGGCTGACAGGCTTACTGCGGCCTTCTATAAGGAGTACCCTGATCTACTGGCTCCGCGTCTGCTGCAAGTATACCTAGAGGCAATGGAGACAGGTATCCTCCCCCCCACGCTACGAGATGCCACTATAGTTACTCTGCTGAAACCCGAAAAGGATCCTGCGGAGCCTGATTCCTACGTCCACTTTCTTTAACAAATCTTGATGCTAAGATCTACGCTAAACTCATTGCTAACAGGTTGAAGCCAATGTTGCCGCAGATAGCATTGCCGGACCAGTCTGGTTGTATACCTGGCTGCCCAACCGCCCATAATTTAAGAATGCTCTTCGGACTCTTGCATTATCGGGCCGCCCATGTACAAGCGATTGCTGCACTGCTGGATGCCACAAAGGCATTTGACGCCTTGGAGTGGAGGTTTCTCTTTGTCTTACTGTCCCGTATGGAGTTTAGCCCTTTATTCCTCAAACAAATTCAGTTGCTTTATACGAATCCGGTGGCACGGGTCAGGTTAAATGGGCAAATGTCAGAGCCTTTCACAATAACGAGGGGGACAAGACAGGGCTGTCCGCTGTCGCCACTGTTGTTCGCCAATGCAACGGAGCCATTGGCAGCCCGACTTCGGCAACATCATATGCATAGAAGCATAGGGTTCATGTCCAGAGGGCTGTTAATCTCAATGTATGCGGATGACATTATAATATATTTAACAAACCGCCAGGAGAATTTCGTTGAAGTGATGCGAGAGATAGTCCGATATGGTGGACTCACGGGAATTCAGGTGAATTGGTCTGAGTCTGTGATATTTCCGCTCACTGATGACACCACTCAGGTTGATACGGAATTCCCTATACAGTGGGTGGGCGGGGAAGTCAAATACCTGGGAATACGGGTGAGCAGATCACTGCACGAGATATGGCTGGCTAATTACGGCACAGTGGTGGATTGGATTGAAAGCAAAGTGAAGAAATGGAAACAGCTACCGTTGTAATTGATGGGTCGGATAGCCATTATAAAAATGGTAATCTTACCCTAACTCCTATACCTCTTTGTAAACATACCGATGCCACTCAACACGCACTTCTTCCGGAAACTAGGATCACACATCCTAGAACTGGTGTGGGTGGGAAAACAGCCTAGAGCATCCTGGGGGCTGTTGACATTACTATTCACTCAGGGAGGACTGGGGGCTCCAGACTTCGAGCTATATGTCTATAGCGCTCAGGCGCAATTTCTACATTTCTGGCAGCATCCAACGCCCTTTCAACCACACGTGGCGATCGAAATTGATAGAGTGGCTCTTGTTCCGCTGAACGCGGCGCTCTATCAGCCCTACAAAAGACCCCACTTAGAAATAGACACGGTAGAAACCATGCAGTGGGCCTGAAGAGGGATAGCTAAGAGGGCCTGCCTCGAGGAACTGTATGCTCCATCGATGCCACTGGGGGGCAACCCGTTGCTCACTCCCCTAATGGATAAAGCAATCACATCACGAGCCAAAGCGCATGCGTTGGAAAAGGGTGGCGATTTATATCCGGATGACACATTCATAACATTACAACAGAAGTGTAATTCTCGCGCACCCACGGCATCGGATACACTATTGTACTATCAGATTAGAGCTGCGTGCCGCGCTAGATATATATCCTTCCCACAGGCGCCTCCTGCGTTACCTGCGCTAGAAAATGTCTTGGCAAATCCATCTCCTCGCAAATTGATCACGCGTATTTACAGTATAACTCAAAAAGAATCACCAGTTATCGTGAGCACATCTAGGGCGGAGTGGGAAAGAGATTTTAACCTTGGTGTTACGGAGAAACAATAGCAATACTGCTATCACCTAATTACAGGCTGCGGCTAATACACTTTAATTTCTTACATAGGCTATATCGCACGCCCTCTCGGTTGCATCGCATGGACATTCATCCAGATGCGAGATGTTGGAGGTGTGGGGCCCGAGTGCCACATTCACACACTTGGCATGGGACTGCGAACCGATAACGAGATTCTGGGAGGAAGTTATCGAGCATGTTAGACAAATCACCAATACTCAGGTACATGCCACTCTACTGACAGTACTCTTGGGATGGGTCTCCGAGGTTCCAAAGGGCTCCAGGAAACTCACGGCCATGTTGCTACTGCTGGCTAAGAGACAGGTGGCAATCCATTGGAAGAAACAGCAGCCCCCTACAATAGCTGCTTGGGTGAATACGGTAATTTATTGTAAAGACCAGCTTTCTAATTACTGGGAGTTAACCTCTTCTGTGCCCATGACGAGATAGTCTCGTCATGGAGCACGGTCGCGCTGTGCCCATGACGAGACTATCTCGTCATGAAACCCGCCCACTAAGGAAACGCCCGGCACAGGAGGGGGAAAGGGCGTGGCACCGAAAGGGTTAATGTCTAGCAGATCCAGGCCTGTGGACATTTGGAAGCCATTCGTGGCCTGGCTGGGAGCAGGGGGGTCGGACCTTCTGAGACACTAGGCGTAGGAGAATGGCTGATAACGCCATGCACCAGGGGCCATTGCCAAACCAGTAGGGTTGAGGGAAAGGAAGCAGAGGAGGGGGACCCGACGATCAGCGATGCAGAGTGAAGGGGAAGGACGGCCGGAGTGAGATAGCCACATACACCACATGACAAATAGGGTGACACTACAGGCATCAGGGTAGAGTAGGTGAGATAGGGGGGAGGGAGGGAGGATAGTTGTTAGAGAAAGGCCTATTAAGTGTAGAACCATGCTATAAGTTGAAATAGCGCCACCAACTGAATAGGAAGATTATGGCTTCAATGTACTGTACATCGCTGCCGGCCCGATGGGTTGTAGGCAAAAGAGCTGTGTCATATTGCCAAAGCATTCACTTAATACTTGCTGCCGGCCTCCGGGTTGTAGGCAAACAGCTGTGTTGGTATACATTTTCTAATAAAAAATAAATAAAAATAAAATAAAAATGAAAGTAAGTACTATTTAATTACCTATGGGAAGGTGCTAGAGTGCTGGCTGAACGATGGACACCACCTGGTGAGGATCTAGAGGCTGGGTGGACACTCCGTTACAAGTCCAGCTGCCAGGGCAGACATCGTGAGCCCTAAAAACGGGGGAATACTACGCGACACCTGTGGCATTGAATAATTGAGCCCAGGACCGGCTGCAGTGCACGGATTGAGCTATGGATGATGCAGTGATCTGAGCACACGCATCCAAGCTGGGGCCACTGCTCGGACATCTCGTTGAGACTGTACTGGCTCTGCCGCCTCCCCTAGCCATGACTTGCTGGCTGGGGAAAGCGGAGAGAGACGAGCAGCACTGCTTAGGGCCGTTGGCACTCGGCCGCACAGAGTGAGTTGCCCCGCGCACAGCACGAAGGGCAAGGCTGGTGGAACGGAGATACGTGTGTATTGCTGGGTAGCGCACGTTTGCTGGAGCCAGTTTCGAGCGGGATTGGGAGTGGCTGAGGTGACGGTGGCACCCTGATGTACCCTGGCGAAGTGAGGTGGAGGTGACGCCTTGGACCTCTACCAGGTGGGACCCGAGTAGCTGCGAGACTGCAGCACTGCATATGGCTGATTCCCCCTAGAGGTCCTAGCTGTGAGGTGGCAGGACGAGGCAGGATAGAGATCGCCTGGGAGATCGCCCAGCACAGCCCAACACAGCTCATAAGAGCAGATATCGACAACGTGTGGGGCACCGGCCGAGGAGACCGGCGAGAGCAGCGAACGGCAAAGTTTAGGTAAGGACTGTGAGGATTGGGTGTGTTGAGGCTGCCCCAGCCGTGCCGGACTGTGACGCACAAATAACACTGCTGAGGCAGGCCCATAAGCCTTGAGTCAGCGGGCCCCAAGCCGGGAAGGCCCAGTAGACACAGTCAGGCGGACAGCCTCTGGTGCTGCCTACTAGATGATCAGCAGAGAAGGAGCTGAAGCAGGCTCCGCGCCTCACCGATTCGTGGTGTGAGCCGCAGCAGGAGGAAGACTTGGAAGGAATGATGCGCACCCCCCTTCCTGAGTGCACTGAGAATAGTCTGTGAAAACTGGAGGGCGGGTACCGACGGCGGAGTAAATCCTGCTCTGTTCCAAAATGGACACCATGTGGAGGCGTGGACGGTGGCATACCTGGGAAGCTGCACGGGCTGAGTCGTGCAGCCTGTGGTGGGGGACCCACCCTAACACTATGACAGACACTACAGGACAGCTGCATTGCACCAGGGCCTGCCTGCGTGTGGCCAGCACAGTTCCTATAGCAGACTCATCGACTCAGTGAAGAGAGGTGGGGGTCAGGCAAAAATGTGTGCTCAATTAAACAAGGATCTACCTTTTGGCCCCATAGATTGTAACATTTCGGGCAGATGTGCATGGCTGCCTTTCATCCTCCTCGCTGGGAGTAAGACCAGGATCTAGCATAGCCCTGGCACATGGGATAACGCCACCACCAACTCAAAGAGAACACTTCCCATGCTGATAAGCTCCTGACTGCCCCAACGTCCATGGGGAAAACACAATGCAAACAGACCTGGTTCATCTATGTAAGCACACCCCATGTGGAGCAGGAGCGTATACACACCATGGGTAAAACAGATACGAGGCAACCGGAAATATCCTTTGAACAGCGCAAGAGACCCTGTGGCGGCAATCCCCCAGAGGAGGAAGAGCCAGAAACAACCATGTAATCCATGTCCGCATCTGAACCGAACATCCGTGAAATGTTCAAAGACCTAAACCAGTCACTATCGGCCATCGATATCAAAATCGACTCAGTGTCAAACAGACTGGACCAGCTCCAAGACAAGGTCACTGGCCATGATAAATGCATTGCGGAGGTTGAGCAGAGCACATTCGTGCTAGAAGATGAGTGGACCGCCCCGGGGTAAAAACTTCTCTGAATGGAGAAAGCATTAGAAGTTATCAGGAATAAGAATGAAGACCTAGATGCCAGGTCACAATGCAACAACCTGCACATCTTGAGGATCCCGGAGTCCACAGTCATGACCTTCATCAAAGACGATGTGGTTGAGATTTTGCGGTCCCTGTTCGGAGATTCCCTGTCTGTGGTCTGTATTATCGAACAAGCCCATAGATTCCTTGGCCCGAGACCCCCGCCCGGGAGTCTCCGCGAGGCCGATAATTGCGCGCCTATTAAACTACAGGGACTGTGATGTGGTCCTGCGCAGGGCCAGAGACCAACAGGAAATGAGATATCAAGACAACGCTGTGTCATTCTTCCACGACTTCTCATTAAATGTCCAGGCGGCCAGGAGAGATTTTGTGCCAGTGAAAAGAATGTTACAACAACGTAACAGTAAGTATTCTCTGCTTTAATTTCGAATTTTTCACTCTGGCAAAACCGTGTTTTTCACTGATCCCAAACTTGCCGCCAAATTTGCTCATGGTCTCAAGCAACCCAGACAGCCCGTACATGCAGAGAGAAACGCAGAGGAAGACAACTCTCTTAACACAAATGACTGAGGGACTGGGTGGAACAATCTTTTTTCTGTGATGTAGTCCCCCTTGTCTGGCGGGGTGGAGCCCCCGCTTGTGCCTCTCTCAGGCTGGCTTTCCCCCTTACAACAATGCTTTGTTGATTTAATATGTTTGCCCGGATGCCTGTGGGGATTTCCCCACTCAGCGTATCTCGCCAGCCACACAGTATCCACCAGCTGGGATATGTCAAGCCCCTAAGGCTCCTCTCTGGTATGGGTCCTACGTTTTTCCTAACAGTTTGCCACTTTGGGCCTTTCTGGGGTAGGGGTATCACCTTTCAGCCATGTTGGGAGGCTGTAGTGGTAGGGGGTGTTTTTCTCAGGTGTTGAGCTGCTCAGAATGGCTGCAATGCTTCTGTACTTTCTCCCCTCCTTCCCCTCTTCCCCCTCTCTGGTCTCCCTTTGCCATGGGACCGCTACATCCTTAATGCAGGTACACAATGTACAGCATGTTCATATGTCAGGGCTCGTGTGTTAACAGTGTGACTACTCTAAAAGCAGTGACGTGGAATGTTTGTGGCCAGAATGACTGCAGAAAGGTGCGGCTGGTTATGGCATATCTAAATCGCAATAGTGCAGATATTTCCTTTTTCAGAGTTGCATGTGATGGGGACCAGCTACGCCCTCCTGCGGGCGGGGTTGATGGGAGAGAAATTCATTGCCGACTACTCCAACTATGCAAGAGGCACTGCACTTATTCTCAGGAAAGGACTGCCTTGGTGCACGCATACTGCGCTTTGCGACCCAAAACGTAAATATGTCATTGTGGCTGGCATGATCGGGGGACATGCGGTCAGGCTGATCTCAAAATACGGCCCTAACGTGGGCGACCCAAACTTCTTCAGTGAGGTGTGCTGCTTGACTGAGAGGTGATGCCTGGTGCTGTCCTGTTGAAGGAGACTTTAATGTAATACTGGATCCACACAAGGACAGATCGGGGGACTCTCATCGACCCCACCCGCGGGCAGTGGTGCAACTGCAGACTATCATGGAGGATCATAAGCTGGTAGACGTCTGTCGCTGCTGCCAGTTGCACAAAATAGAGGGCATGTGCGTGTCTGCAGTGGGCCCCACCTGGTCCAGGATAGACTATTGGCTGACATCGAGGGATTTAGATGCATGGGTGTCTGGTGCTACCCACCTTGCTCGAACCCTCTCCGACCATGCCCCAGCGCTACATGAGTTCTCGCTAACGGGCGCTCCTAATAAGACCTCCAGATGGAGACTCCTCCAGGGGGCACTTTGGGACCAGGTCTTCAAAGATGTGATCCGTTCTGCTATAACAGAGTACTTCGCAATAAACACGGGCATGGTAGATTTCCTCGCCACACTGTGGGAAGCATTCAAACTGTCATAAGGGGTAAGTGCACTGCACTCACTAAGAGAGGACCTTAGATGCCTCGAGGGAGAGATACGGAGAATAGAGTCAGAATACTTTGCCACTAACCAGTTAGTGATCCTTGGACACATCAAGGAGAAAATTGTAGAATTTGAGGAAGCAGCCCACAGAGAGACGCATTACTTGCGGAAGTAGACAGGTGCTCAATGATATGGCGAAGGAGACTGAGCTGTAAAAACACTGGCTGGCCCTTTAAAAAAGCTGTGGCCAAGCAACTACATTAGTGAATTATGCAATACAGACACCCGGGTCTTGGTTGGGCAGGACGCTGTCCAGACCGAAATGATCCACGCTGTATGCTGCACGCTATTCTGATCCCCTTCCTAGATTCTATTGAACTGCTGTGGGTAAGTGATGGCCAGCGTAGATACCTAGACAAGCAGTTTTCGGTGGAGAAGGAGATTGGAGTAATCCGTGACATGCCTGGCGATAAGGCCCTTGGTCCTCCGCCTTCTGTAAGGATTTTGCCCCACTGCTGGTGCCACAGCTCCTCAGTATGTATGAGGAATCACTGGAGTGGGGCAGGCTTCCTCCCTCCCTGCAAGAGGCATTGATTGTCACTATCCTCAAACCATATAAGTATACGCAGCTCTGCGACTCCTATAGACAACTATCAATTATTAACCTGGATAATAAAATTCTCACAAAATTAATAACTACTCGGCTACTCCTGTTGCTCCCCATGGTGCTGAGGCCTGACCAGTGTGGATTTGTTCATGGTAGGGGCACTTACCACAACCTTCGCACTTTTTTTTGACCATACAAGAAATAGACCCCTCCCTCCTGGCGGCTGTTATCTTTCTGGATGCCACCAAGGCCTTTGACACCTTGGAGTGGCCATATCTTTTCACACTTCTCTCCCACTTTGACATTAGCTCTTCTTTTTTTATAAATGTTGCTTTGCTTTACTCTGCCTTGAGGGTGAAACTGCGGATCAACGGCATAATCTCTCCTCCCATCCTGGTGGCCCGTGGCATGAGACAGGGTTGCCCCCTCTCTCCCATCTTCTTTGCCATGGCCATGGAGCCACTGGCTACCAGATTAAGGCAACATCATGCACATCGTGGCCTTGCTTTCTTACCACAAGTAATCCTGGTATCCATGTATGCTGATGATGTGACCCTATATGTCATGTGCCCAGTTGAGAATCTGGATGTCCTAATCCGCAAAATCATTTGGTTCGGAGGCTTATCTGGCATTACCATAAACAGGGGTAAGTCAATTATTTTCCCGTTGACATCGGCCACCAATCGGATCCAGTCAGAATTCCCACTCGGTTGGGCAGAGTTTCCGGTGAAATACTTGGGAATCTGGCTCAGCTGGGACTATGAAGAACTGTGGTGTTGCAACTATGGGAGGCTCATGGAATGGCTCGAGAGCCAGTTGAACTGCTGGACGATGCTCCCACTGTCTCTGGTGGGCCGACTGGCCATAGCCAAGATGGTGGTGCTTCGCAAGTTTCTATATGTTTTTGGCCATCTCCCGCTTCCTCATAGCAGTGATTTTAGGCGTTGATTGCGCTCAAACCTGATCGCTCTCGCTTGGGTAGGCAAGCAGCACAGAGTCACCTGGGAAACCCTAACACTGCCATTCAAGCAATGAGGTCAGGGCACTCCAGACATGGAATTATACTACAACTGCGCACAGGCTCAATTTGGGTTTTACTAGCTATACCCAAACCAATTCATGGTGCATGCTGCGCCTGAGCATGACCAGGCAGACACGGTCTGCTGCACAGTCTGATGGCATCTTTATTTCCTTAAACAGAGCACTTGAAGGTGAGGACATCAGATCACTTGACAGACCGACAGACTAGCAGTTTCGGGCAGCACTGTGCACACTCTTTCACTTCTTCCCACTAGCACCACCAACGTTCCAGGTGCTGGAGGAGTTTCTGGGGAACCGGTCACCATGTAAACTCATCACCAGACTATACTCCGGCATGCAGCGCACGGCGCCGGTCAGTGTTCCCCCGGTGCAACGCGAATGGAAGGAGTTATTGCAAAGGATGACATGGGTGTACTGCTGTGCGCAGGCAAGGGAGTTATCTCTTATTTATAGACTGAGGCTAATCCACTTTAAGTTCATACACAGACTATGTAGGTCCCCTGTATAGATGCACAGAGCTGGCCTGCCAGGCACCGGATGTGTAATTCCTGCATTTGTCCTGGGCCTGTCCGGAAGTTGCACAATACTGGGGATGCATCTTTTAAGTGTTGGAGGCAATGTTAGGGTGCAGGCTTGTATGCTCCCCTCTGATAGCTTTTTTTGGGTATGTACAGTATGTACCAACGGCGGTTAGGAAACTAGCGGCTATGCTTTTATTGCTGGTGAAGCACGTATTGCAATGTGCTGGGGCCTTAGACGGTGCCCGCGTGCTAATGATTGGCTTAGGGGCACGGCATTCTGCCATAATCAGTTGTAAGAATTCTGGGAGCTGACGCCTGCACAGGTGCACCCTGAGGATATATGGGAACTGCTGCAGAGATACCTCAGATCTCACCCCTAGGAGCAAAATGTGACCCCTCAAGCAAACGAGTGGGCACTGTGAGGGAGATACGTGGCTTGCCAGAAACTGCACTGTACAAACCCATGCTGCCCAAATGCATCTCACCCTATAGGCCTGAGAGTTCCCCCAATAACACCCTCCTCTCTTTCCTTCTCTCTATCATTTTCTTTTCTACATGTGCTCCACATAATCTTGCTGGGGAGCGGAAGCATGGTACAATGGAACTGGGATGCTAGTATGCATGTTGTGGACAGTGGTCAAAAGTTAATAATATATGCTACTGAACTACTTAATTTGATAAACATATCTTAAGACCTGTCTCATTGTAAAAGTAATACCTTCAATGTACTGTGCTGATGTTTGTATTCAATGAAAACTCCATTAAAAAAGTACTATTTAATTACCTTATGTTAATCCAACCCCCACCATGCAAGATCTTCTGTGTGTGGTGGGGGTAGCCTCAGGACCCTGCCCAAGGTCGAGCCCCCGTAGGCACTCAACCCCATGCCACACAGCAGCGAGGGCGGGTCGTACACAGAAGTGGGTTGGCCAAAGGAACTGGTTGTAGCCAAACTCCCGCAGGCACCCACCCCTGTGCCTTGCCAAATATTGTGCGAGGCTGGGGTCAGCTGCAGGGCCTGACTTTTGCCAGGCCTGGGCCCACCCCCATATCTAGGCAACCTTGAGTTGGGAGCACACAGCCCCTCCCCCAGGCAAATTACAGGCCCAGGGACCCTATCCCTTGGGCCTGGCCAATTACTGCAAGGAGAGGGGGGCAACAACCGAGAGGGGGGCAACAACCCGCCCTCCCTGTGATGAGTTTTTCTCTGGGAACTCCATCTCAACTATGTCCTCATTCGGATCTGTGGGAGAGCCAAGGCCCCAGCCGGCTCCCCTCATCCCACTGGTGTGGCATTGCTCCTGCCCGCAGGGAGCAGCTAAAAATGTTGCTCCCTGTGGGGGCAGGAGCAATAATCAGATCTATTTCCCGGCCTGCAGCACTGTGGGCAGATAAACAGCCCTCGCTTGGTGGGAGCTTTGAAATGGATCCCGATAAACGAGAGCCAACACAGGTGTCCCTGCCCACACCAGGGCAGGGACATCACTAAGTCCCTGAGGTGGGCACCCCAGGACATAACTGGAGCCCATCCTGGTGGATGGGGTGCTCAGGGCCATTAATCAGTCTGAAAGGAAGGGCCGCATGGCCCCCTTCCCCTTTTTAATTTTGGCTGGGTCCTGGGAATGGGGTCCCCGGGGCCAAACACAGCCTAGATAGGGGGGGTCGCAAGCGCCCCCTCCCCCAAATCTATAAATTCCCTCCTCCCCAGAAATTGGCCCAACCTGGGCATGGGAAACCACGTTTGTTTTTCTATGTAATTTTACTGCATATCCTGCATGAATTTGTGGCAACATTTAAAAAAAGAAATAACAGGCCTAGGGGGGTAAGGGTATTCCTACTCTGCCCCTTATGGGTTTTTTTGCATTTTTTCTAGGGACTCAGCTGAGTCCAAGTCACAAGATGGCTGCAACAACTTTTTGATTCAAATGGTGGTAGTCAATCAGATCTCATCATGAGATATGTTGGATTCGCATAGCATCCACCTCCCTAGGTATACGAAAAAAAAATCTTTATTAACCCCAAAACTAAAACAGCAAATTACAAAAAAGGGTCTTTCTATCCCAAGATCTAGCTTTCTGTCAAATTTGGTATATTCCATCAAGCAGTTCGCTATGGGAAATTGCATGGAGAAAACGCATTTTGAGACACCACTTTTTTCTCTGCCCCCGCCTGACAAATCAGCCCAAAACCTTTCAAACAGCAGCTGAAGTGAGTGGCAGACTAGTTTGGAAATTTTGTGATGATTTTTCCTCTGGCGCTTAAGTATGTCCCAAAACAAAAAATGCTTTTCCTATGGAAACTAGGTCCTAACTATAACTACCTACTGGCAATCTCAAATAGGTTATCTATATTATATATAAATATATGAAACGATATCCACTTCAAAAAAGGGAATGACGATGCCGTGCAGGAACACATATTTTCTTTATTTGCCATTCTACATCGGACGTAATTCGACTACAACCAGACTTGTTCACTGATAGCGAGACACCATTTACTTTCGCATTTAAACATAAACCATGTGACTTATGTGTGAAAAGTGAAAACAGACTCTAACTCCTCGCAGGTTTTTACGCCTGATGACAAACAATTTTATACGGTAACACATGGAACTTGCAAAGCTTGTTCTATACATTCATTATAATTTATCAACATGTGTTGAAATATACACTGCTTGTACAAAAATAATTATATAAAAAAACTGATGAAATCATTCTATTTAGCAGTGCTGGTTTCATGTTGCCACTATTGAGACAAATATTTAGTATACATGTCAAGTTGATTGAAACGCTCCATGAAATAAGATTCAATTAAATACCATTCCAAATGTACAAAATTATGCAATGTTTAATCCCAAGTGCCACACTCCTTCCTGCAGCATAAAATCCCAACATAGTAAAACACCAGAAGGCCTCTTATGATGCTGTGCGGAAACTTTTCACCCAGCACAAAATAGGATTTGGGACAGCCCGACTCGCGGTCGGCGGTTCCTCCTGACCTATTACGGTCCAACCGAACACTGATCGGTCGGAGTCCCATTGTTTCCTATTTGAGCCTGTGTTCTGTCCGACAACCAGCCGTAACACAGGCTCCTATGGGGAAATGGGGGGTGTGTGGGAAAACCCAGCACCCTGTCACAGGCACCCCATTGTGCCAGCCACACTGTGCAGGGTTTTGCAGGAGAAACCCTTAGGGACCCCCTCAGCCCTCAACCGGAGGCCTCAGGATGAAGGGGGGCCTGTTAGAGGCTGCCAAAGTCACTTTCCAAAAGCCTTTCCGTGTCGGGCAGGGCGACTCAGAAAAGCTGCTGGAAATCGGCATCATAATTGAGAGGTTGGAAACACTGTCCATAGAGGTGTAAGATGCAGTTCCGACCGACACAAATTCTCAGAGAGCCAGTCGGAACCAATTCGGAATGACCACGAGGTTTACCTTCCGACTGTGAACATCGTATTCAGTTGGTTGGAAGGGTTCTGACATGACTGAGGAGATTCTGGCTGACGGGAGGAGGCTTTCTGACCGACATCATAATTGGCCCCCAAATACAGTTAAAATTGATGCAAAAAATGACTGTATAACATGCATAATTTAACTCATTTTTACGACCAGTTTGGATTTATTAATAAAGTACTGTTTCTTCCTTGTGTATTTCAGCCGAGCAGAAATTGATAATGGTAATAGTGGGCTGTGTCCCCTCCAATAACACATGAATTTGGTGATTATCTCAGCCTAGCGAGAAATGTGCAGAATACATCTTAAAGTGCTCAGTGCAATGTGTAAATTGTGTCCATGTTAAAATGAATTTAAAATACTGTGTTGAGAGTCAAAATGATTCGCTGTATCTTTATGAATGTGTATGTAAGTCTTCTTCACTATTGAGACCCCAGGGCTGTTTCGTGTTCATCAATATAATATATCTAGATTACATCTGTCTAAATTGTTTTTCTCTGTTGCCTTCTTGTATATTGGGGGGACCACACCCAGGACAAAGTATATTAAACCTGTTGTTCCACTGTTATGTACTAATTCAAAATGACGGGCCACTGGATAACTTCTATCACAGTTCTTAATTGCCCACTGATGCTGCAAAATTCGCTTGTGTACTGCTGAACAGTACTTCCTATATAGGAGAAGCCACATGGACATTGTAAGATAAACAATGCAAAATCTGTCTTGCATGTTATATATATGTATGGAAGACTTGCACAACTTTTTATGAATTTTTATGATAACGAAAAAATATTGAACAGTTTGGATTTTTATATCTATCCATGATGCTTTGTTTGTGCATTAACTATGTTCCTTGTCTTCATATATGTTTTCAATTTGACAGTATGCCCATTGAGTTTTAAAGTCTTGTGGTTCACGTTGGGAGGTGTCTGCAACCTCACTTTCATGGTTATTATTCAGAATAGATATAAAATATGCTTTTTAGAACACCTATATTTCTATGCAATTCAAAAACACTATTTTAGGTGATATTAGGATTCTATCGTTATGCATCATTTTAGTGTATGTGCTTTATGAGCGTTTTACATTTTGCACATTTATTGCGCATTTGCACATATGCTCGAATTGCACTTTTGCACTATTTGCACTTTATTAATTGCACTTATATGCACTTTTTGCACTTTAATCCAATTGCACATACATATTAAAGAAATAAACTATTCATAAAAAAATACATAATAATTAAAACTATACCAAAAAAAACATTATTCATACCGATAGTAAGCCACATAGTATTTCTTGATTGCACTGAAATAGAACTTTATTGAATACACAAGGTTCCTGCTTTTTGGATTTTATCCAGGTGATATTTTTGGCGGGTCCCAAGATACACTGCTAGCAATATTTGCACATTCAGTTATAATTATCTTGTGTTGTAGGATATATATTACATAGGAGATTTGTTTGGGATTGCCCATTTACTTCATACGATCTAACTTTAGCACAAAATTGGCTTCATGTGTTCTGAGTTTGTCATAATCAACAGTATTTAGACTCTTCATTAAGTGTAAAACTCGGGAGGTTAGATCAAATATTGTATTGAATATATACACACACACAAACATAATTATGTGTTCACATTATGCAAATATTACGATGTTTTTTTTGCTGGTAATTGATTTTGCAAATGAAAGTATGTTTTCTATTTCTCTCCATCACGTGATATGGGTGTTAGCATTTTTAAAGACCGTCATACGCAAAGTTTGTTCCATGTGATCAAGGCCGTTCGTCGGCCGAAACGCGTCATGACAGAAGGGAGACTCTAATACTTTTGAAAATAAAAAAGTGTTTACCGACGAAGAGGAGTTCGTGCATTCTTTTTCTCGGAGAAATTAACGAATGCTCTGTGCCTATATATGTATATATATATATATATATATATATATATATATGTTGCAGACACCGTCACGCTCCAATCCTGATGAGAAAACACGGACACAGACCACAGGTTTCGCTGAGATGTTGTTTAATTAGCAGTCGCAATTTTAAAGTGCAGTAAAACAACAATGGAGAGCCTCTGCAGAACTGTGAAATTGACTATTGTTTTTTAAAGTGGCAGAAAGAAGGGTACAGTGGGAGAAAGCAGCTTTAGATGTCATTAGTGGTGCAGCAACTACAGTGGAAATATTGATAGAAAAATGGGGACTGCAAGAAAACCACAGGCAGTGATCAGAGAATTAGAGAAAACACACATTGCAGAATCCCAAAAATGATGGGAGATGATGTCTCTGACCGGATACATTGAGTGCGAAAGGATACCACATGGTTTGCTTATTTTTCTGATGCACACGTTTAAGGATATGGACATACAGAGAACAATGTTATTAACATCTCTGGCATTCCCATTACATAAGGCCAACTAAAGATCTAGAATGATGGCCTAAGCGCTTTTGCCCCTCAGTAGGACCTGATCTCAGATTAGTGGCCAACAAGTTTGTCAGAAAGTTGAAATTGAGTAAACATTTTGCTTCGAAGAATCCTAAAAATACAATCTTTACGAGTGATCCTGACCTTAATGCTGCCAATTTCTCCATTGGTGATATTCCAGTTATACTAGAAATTAACAGCTTGGATATGGGAGGAGATATCAGTGGTCCCACATTGGCATCAAATGAAATTGACATCCCACTACTCGAACAAATGGGTTTCTTGACATGTCAGACCATCATTAGTGGGTTGAAAACAGGGAGTAGATTCATGCCACAATTGCCAACTGGTAACTTGGTTGATGTATTTCATGAATTACTAACTGATGACATTGACAAACTGAGGGGTGCTGAATGTCAAAAGAATCATAATAACTTTACAGCACAGGATTGGTGTGAGCTAAATGCTCTCAGGAACACCAGATGTATTATCCTGGAATCTTCAGGCAAAGGCGGCAGTGTCGTTGTCATCAATACCAGTCAGTATAATAGGGAAATTAATAGTCAATTTAAGGTAAGAAAACATTATCTGGAACTGAAAAGTAACCCTATCTGTGACCACCAAAGGGTATATCATGCCATGCTCAAGGGTTGGGCTGATCAGAGGCTGTTGTCAGTTGAAGAACACTTGTACCCAAAGACTCATCATCCCAAGACAGCGGTTATCTACTGTTTCTCGAAGGTGCACAAAAATCTTCAAAATCCTCCAGGAAGACCGATCGCAGTATGATGCGAACAATTCCAGGTTTTGAGATCTGTTTTTAGGTCACAACGTCACGCATCTTTCATTGTATTTACAGGATACAAATGATTTGTCATGCAAGAGTAACAATATCCCCAGGCATAGTAGCTACATAAAGGTAAGAATGGATGTTTGTTTGTTATATACATCCATTGCCCATGATTAAGGCCTGCTGTTCCTTTTCAAGATTGAGATTCCTGGAACCTGCACAACATACTACAATGCTCATCATGATGCTTTCTTTTTGTCTCGCGCACAACATCTTTCTCTTCGATAATAATATATATCTCCAAAAGCAAGGCATGGTGAATGGTCAGCATTTGCCCCATGTATGCCAACATCAATATGGGCTGATGGGAGAAAAAGGTGGCGTGGGCTGACTGTAACGCAATACAACAGTAAGATCATAATGTGGATACCGTAAATAGACAAATTGTTCATCCTGTGGGATGGAGATGAGAAGTAGTTGAGTGAGTATGTTGCAAGCATAAACACCAATCTCGATAACATACAACTGACTGTAAAATGGAGCACGCTTGAAATCGAGTTTTTTGGATGTGAAGTTGCAAGAAGTATGGAAATTTCATCCAAACCGCTGTGTCTCGAAAGAAAACTGCCTGCACTTTGATTCTTCATGGCAACGGTGGTCATCCATGCTCATTGAAATGGAATATACCTTATAGTCAGCTATTACGGACCTGTAGAATTTGTTCAACTGATGAACTATTTGAAATGGAAGGGAGGTTCTTTAAAAAGGGGTTTCCAGAACAAGATCTCAGAGCAGCTAAACAGGGGATTCTGACCAAGAATAGGGAGTAATTGTTGTTCTTGAATACATAGGCCAAATCTACAACCTCGCCAGGGGATACATGTAAACAGGAACAGGTTATACTTTTTTTATGAGTTACAACATGGAACATGGATTTATTAGTTCCCTGATCGAGTGCAACTGCAACAGCTTACAACATGATGAACATTTGAAAGACATCATAGGTCAGCATCCCAGCATAACGTATGGCAAGGCACCATCATTGGACGACATGTTAACATGATCTATGTTCTACCAAGAGCCAGGTTGACTCACAAGCAGGAATTGTCAGTTTAAGAAGTGTGCCACTTGTAAGGCCTGTGAATTTGGAACTAACCACATGAGTTATGAGACATTTGAGGGTAGAACATGCAAGATCAGGGAAAGGATCACAGGGACCTGGAACTGCGCCAATGTGAATTGAAAAAACCATTGGCCTTGAAAAAACCATTGGGTCATAACCTTGATGCAGAACTGCATGTCCACTTATGAATAATATGCTTTTGCATTATTAGAATCTGAACTTGATGGATAGTATACTGGCAGACCCTCGATGAACTGAGATAAAGAATAAATATGTAGTGGATTATAACCTCTATAATCGTATGTACTGCACAGCACTTGCAATTTATAGAAAGTTAGGAGGGACATGTACAAGGTTCTGTCACGGCATATTGATAAAATGTAACCTGCATTGCAGGTGGAGTTACAGTGCCGGAATATATACAGGGAAACGTAATTGTTCTCAGGAATTAAACCATACTGAAAATGTTGGTTGGGCAGTCGCCACATGATTGTTATAGAATATATGGTTGAACATTATGTGACATAACTTTGATAGTAAAAATATCGTAGAGATAATTGTTTACATATTGCACCAATACCTTTATTTTCTCACAGTAGCTATTTTGGGGAAATTGCCAATATTCTTACATTTGCACTTTATATGCATATAGACTGGACTGAGGTTGCATACACATTTGCCAGTAAACAGCATTTGCACAGATCTTGAAACAATGAGGCGTATGTACAAGGAGTTACCACCGCCGTAGCTTCAGTTTTCTGACGCTATGGTAGCTTTTTTTATCACCGTATGTACAAGTTGCCGTTAACCGTGGTTAGTGACAGCATTCTGGCTATATTGTCTGTTTGTCTGTTCGCCACTTCTGTTAGCGATAGCTAACGAAAATGAGATGCAAGGTAGGTGTTCCAGTGTAAAAACCGACGCTAATCCCACTTCGCGATATGTACAATGATTGCCGGGGCCAGCGAAATGTTAAAAAAAGAGCCGCTAAGGTCTGTTAGCGGCTGGTTTCTAAGACCAGAAAAAAGTTGGTCTGAAAAATGGGGATAACAAAAGAGGATATAAGAAGTGGGTAGCCCAGAACCACATTTCACAACCCACTGATGCCATGGAGGTACTGCTCATGCAGCATGGAGCACCAAGAAGACCACTACAACCACCGCCACCACCCCTGTCCCCAGGATTACCATGGAGGCAGCGCCAAAGAAGACAGCGGGTATATCGTCAACGCATCACCCTGATAGACCTAACATCAGAGGATGTGATAGCTCACTACAGGCTGAAAAGGTCCTCCATCCTCCGCATATTGACCCATATAGCCCCCAGGCTGCAGGCACCAACACAGAGGTGCAACAACATCCCTCCGAAGACAAAGCTCGTAGCAGTGCTGCACATGTTGGCCTCAGGTACCTTCCAACCAACCACTGCCAGAGTTGGGGGAGTCTCCCAGTCATCCTTTTCAAGGTTCCTCCCAAATGTCTTGATTGCCATCATCAGCCTTACGGCACAGCACCTACACTTCGCCAACACTGCTCAAGAACAGCTTGACACCAAACAAGGTCTCTATGCTATTGCTGGCTTTCCCCATGTGTTGGGGGCAACTGAATGCACCCATGTCCTACTTGTGCCTCCTGTGGACACTGCACACATATACAGGAACAGGAAGCACACACACTCCATGAGCGTTCAGGCAATCGTGGACCACTGGGGCTTGTTCACCAATGTTGCAGCCACATTTCCAGAGAGTGTGCATGACTTCTACATCTTCCGGCAGTCAATCATCAACCAGCGTTTTGAGAATGGCACATATGGAAATGGACTTCTTGTTGGAAAGTACAAACAGAACACACCACACACAACAAGTACACAATCATGTAGCACACAAATGTGAGAATGTACATATAGCAAATGCCAAACAACATGCCTTGAAATATGTCCACCCACCATACAAAAGAACCTAAGGGACTGCGGTCCTTGGCGGTAGCCTTGTAGACAAAATTCCATCCAAAGTCCTGCCCCTCTGTCACACAGCTGCAAATGCTAGGAGAGGTTGGAAACAAATAGGTGTGATGGTGGGTCAGGACCTATGAGGAAAGTGTGAACACAAGCCCAAGTATGGTGGTGGTGTCCTGCATAGTCTTGAGCTTGCGAAGCACAGACTGTCCCATGCTGGTACAGAGGGCGCATCTGTATCCCAGTCTGATGTAAATTAGTGTGTTGGTGACTGTATTCTTGGATTTGGTGGGAATCTATTTGAAGCTCTTACAGAGGATGTGGAGGGTGTTGAAGTAGCTGGATGTGAGGATGGTGACCATTTGGCACATGGAGAGGGGGCATGTGAGTATGATGTCCAGGTCTCTAGCGGGGTCTGTGTGTGTGTAATGATGAAGATGATCCATTTCTTATAACAGCAGTAGATGGTTTATTCAGGAATACATCAGGATCAATGCAACAGCACCAACCCTTCAGACATCGTCTCCGCTCTGGAATGGATGACACATCACCCGATGCATCAATCCATTCCATGACATGGACAGAATTCCAAACAGCACCAATACACAGCTTACAGATCATAACACATGCTCGTGTCGTGTTATGGGACTGCCGAGGGTGGTGTGTCACCAGGCGCTGTTAGATGCCACTGGGGTGTTTCCAAGGATGACAACTCATGTTCTCTCTGCGTTGAGTCTCATGCAGGTGTTGCTCATGCAGTCTGCAACTACCTTAATTCCATCCTGGAATTTGACTCTGGTGGTAGTGGGCTCCTTGGTGAGGGAGAGGATGAGCTGGGTGTCCTTGGTGTACGATACTATGCTGAGTTTGTGCGGTTGGAGATGGTGGCGAGGGGGGGCATGTGGATGTTGAAGAGTTTGGGTGAGCAATGATCCCTCGGGCACTCTGCATGTGAATATTTGTGGGTTCAGAGAGGAAGGGTGGCAGTCTCGTCCCATGGCTTCTGCCGCCGATGAATGATCGGATACAGTCAAGGGTGGTTCCTTGTTTGCCTGCGTCATGTAGTCTGCCCGCTAGTGTGTGGTGAGAGACAGTGTGGAAAGCTGCTGACAGGTCGAGTAGAATCAGGGCTGCGTTGTGGCCTTGGCCAAGGAGGGTGTGGATGTTGTCTGTGGCAGCGAGTAGGTGCTGTGGTTGCTTAGAAATCAAGACAGTGACGGGTCCAGGATGGCGTTGTCTATGGCTTATCTGGTGGTCTTTGTGAATTCATGGATGACATTAAATATGTCTTTTGAGTTGGTGGCATACGCAACTATTATGTTGTGGCAGAAAATCCTATCAATGCGTTGGTGGTATTTGGACATGATGGTCTTGTATGTCTAGAAGTTAATATGTGTCTTGCAGTTTCTCCTGTTTTTCTCCAGGGTTCTGCAGGTGTGTCTGGAATATTTGAGTTGTGTGGCGGGTTGTGTTTGTCTGCGCATTTGGAGTGCCATGTGCGGGATTCCCTGGAAGTGCATTTGGCGTCTGCTGCAGTGTCGGGGGAGTTGCAGTTGAGGGTTGATTACATCTGCTCATCTGTGACTCAGCTCCAGTACCTTCGAGTTGCGTGATGTGCAGGTGTGTCCGGCTTGGTTATGTTGCCAAAGAAGTGTATGCAGTGATGGTTGGTCCATGGGTGCTCTGTGGTGTGGCTGAAGGGTACGCTGTTTCCTCCTGCAAAGAAGGGGTTGAGGGTGTCTCCTGCCTTGTGGGTTGGTGTGGGTAAGAGTTGTGTCATTCACATGTTGGCGAGCTCTTCATCCAGAGGGTAGTGGAGTTGGTGTCTTTGGGGTTGTTGAGATGGAGGTCCAGGTATACGATGAGTAGATAGTCCATGGAGGTGATGGCGTGGGGTACAAAGAGGTCGTTGATGGTGTTGGTAAAGCAGTCCATGTGTCCCGGGGGTCTGTAGGCAAGTGTGCCACAGAGTGTGGATTCGGGGCTTGGCTGAACCTGGAAGTGCATGTCTTCCGTGGTGGCAAATGTGTTACTGAAGGTGGAGAGGCAAAGGGAACTTTTCATGCACAATGATGAGGACTCCTGACGGGTTTTGGGGGCAGTCCTCCCTCCGGTTCTTGTCTCCATCTGGCATTGTGAAGGTGATGTCAGGGGCAGGGAAGTTGGTGGTTCAGCTGTGCAAAAACAAGGGGATTTTGGGTGATTGTGTGTCCCAAAAGTACCAGATGTCCACAGTGTGTCTGTGCAGGGAGTGCATCTTAGTGTGTTGGCGGTGTTGGCCACCGAGGAAGTGGTGAAGGTAATGCGGCAGTGGAGGCAGGTTAACTGGCCTGGGTGGTGTTCATTGTGGCCTGTTGTCAGATGTACATTCTTCTGGGGTTGAGTGCGACAATGGCAGATGAGTTGTAGAGGTAGACGTAATGAGATCCAGGGTCCCTGGTGCCGTTTGTGTCTGGGTTACGGACGGACACAGATGTGCTTGCTTTTTGTGTGCCTTCGTTGCACTAGTGGTGCTAATGTGCAGCCGCCGCCATTACATAGGGTAGGGGGGATGGACGAGCAGCTGGTAGACAATGTAATTTGCATTGATGCTGGACAATTGTCTGAAGCTACACATGGCAAATCTAATTTACCTAAGTAGCTCAAATCACACACACAAAAATAGGAACACTGCAAACACATCATGCACATATACTAATGGACACATCTCTCCATTTCATGTTACAGGTGATCAAGGATATACACTATCTCCATGACTGATGACACCCCTCAGAGCCACAAACACCCAGGTACAGAGACATTACAATGTGGCACTTACACGCACCGGGTCCATTGTGTAGAGAACATTTGGTGTACTCATCTCAGGCGGCAGACTGCTGTACAATCCTGAAATAGTCTGCAAGATCATCATGGCATGTTGTGTGCTGCACAATATATGTGTCGGCACCAATGCAATATGGATAGAAGTTCCAGATCAACTGGACAATCCTGAGGATGACGAAGAAGAAGAGGCTGATGCTGCACACACCCCAGCCATGGCTGCAGGAACAGCACAAAGGGACAGAATCATCCACAATTTTTTCACATGACCACTTAAAAATATGACAACCCTTTCTTTGTTTAGACTGTGCAAAATGCACCTGAGCATAGTTGTTCAAATAAAACATCACAACACAAAAACCTTGTGTGCATGTTCATACTCTGCATGAGTAGATACATCTGACAGGTGAAGTTTAACAATGTGCAGTTATTATTGTTGAATTGTATGTTTGTGGGTGGGTATGTGGTCTTGAGGTCAGAGATGAAATGTAGGATGTGTTTTGAGGTCAGATATGACATTTAGGGTGTTTTGGGGGTTAGAGATGAAATGAAGGGTGTTTTTTGGGGTCAGAGATAAAAATTCAGGGTGTGTTTTGGGGTCAGAGATCAAATTACAGCAAATACAGTTCATCAGAGGTAAAACTTTCAGCTAGCTTCCAGATTTTTGCCGCATAAACGGTAACGCGACAATTTTTTTTATAAACGCACTAGGAAAATATAGCTAGATACATGTGAACACATGAAAAATTACCACAAAATCCATTTTGCGTGCAGAAAATAATCACAAACTCAAAAAACGGGCCGCAAACACACAGGAAGTGATGTCAGCATGCATCCTGTTGTATGGAGGAGTACTGTGCACTTCTTGTGATTGTGGAGAGTGTTGGAGGTTTTTGGTGTTCTGTGCTGCTGAATTTGGTTTTGAGAGTGTGGTTGTGTCCTGTGAACTGTCCCTAGTGTCCCTGTTAAGTCTTGTGTAGTTGTCCTTTCTTGTTTTTTGTGTCTAGTACTATATTTTGTCGGGTGTTTGTCCAAGGGGTATTTTAAATTATTAATCATTGTTGGGGTATATATTGGGGTTTTAATTTTTTATGAGGGTTTAGGGGTGTACGGGGAGATGGTTGGTGTGGGTAGGGAGGGCAGGATGTCGGAGGGGGCATTGGGGGCTTCCTCTGGCTGGTGAAGCACTACCTGCCCTTAATTATAGAAAGTGGGGGTCAGATCCTGCAGGTCTATGCGGTACATTTGAGGAAGGTTAGGTGGGAGAATGTAAGGAGCCAGATATTGCTGTGTGGGCAGGACTGTCCGACAGTGGAAACATCGATGGCAGGATTGCGTTGGTCATGAGAGTGACATGTTGGACCACCTTGAAGTGCTCAATGGCCAACAAGATGGTAAGTACAACCTCAAAATACTTGAATGAACACTTTTGTTACTAATAAAAAGTGATGTTTGTAACACAATGGGGTATATGTACAGGTATTTTGCGGAGTGAGGCGTTCTACAACATGCCTTCAGGCCTAACTTTCCCACTGCAGAGACTCAACGCTGCACCATGTTTACAAGCATATGGTGCAGGCTTGCGTTTCCACCAGCGCTGGTGCAAAAAAGTTGCAGTGTAGTGCCAACCCAGGCGCCCTTGCACCATAGTGCAAGTGTGTCTGCGTGCAGGGAAAACATTGTTCATGTACATGAAGTGTGACCTTACAAGACATAAACAATCCCATGCATTATGATCATTCCATGTGTGCTGCACAAGGCAGCACACATGTAAAGATAATACAAGATGAGGATTAATGCTTTTCTCAAAGTTTTGTTGAGATAGGAACAGCTATTCACTACATCCCATGTTGGCGCAGACGACTATGTGCGCTGCCCTTGTACCTCTGGCTAGAGTAACATTGTATGAGATCTGAAAGTTAAAATATATTGCATATGACTTATAAAGAGTGACATACACCATCAATAGTTTTGACACTCCCGTGTGCATTCTTCATCGATGTTATCATGAAAAGAGCATGTAGGACATGGTTATGTTAGGCCAAACAGGGCCTTGGGAATGTGTCAAACAAGTCGTATGTGCAAAATTTGTGAAAGTACAAGCATGATTGTCTTGTTTGCCCTCACTCGGCATTATCATATCTTGTTGGAATAACAGGCAAACTCAACACAATCATGTTGTTGCTCGGATTCTGCACATATACAGAACTATACACAGGAAACCAGGACTTCGGTGTATTGTGGTGTACCAAAAACACGCCTCTGTGCCCAAAAGCCCTATCTGGCTAGCTATAGTATCCCATTCGTTCTACGTACTACAGCAGAGCTACCAATGATTGGATATCCTAGAACATGCGACTCAGGGCCTCTCAGAATTCGTGGGAACAAGACACTCTTATGCTTAGATACTCATACCTGTTCACAATGTGAGTAACCAGAGACACTGTATAATTTAAAACGTTTATTTCAACTAACATGCTCTGTAATGCAGTACACTTGCTAACACTAGCAAAGAAATGCATCAAAACAATATAATCAGCATGGTTACAATTCCATATATTACGAACGGGGATAGCATATTATAATGACAGTGGATTAAGCCTTATAGCGCTTTACCAACCTCTCCATGCTACAAGCTATGTTCAGGGGAAGACCTACCTCAAGGTTTTCTCCAAGTGTTGCTAACTTGCATTCCGTGCAATATTAAAAGCTCCCAGAAAATCAGAAGCGCAGCTGTGTTCCATCTTATGTCTATATGTGTGTGGGACGGACCAAAGCCGATTAACCAGTGTAGTTGTTTTCTGGCCTTGAACATGAAGTACAGACGAGAAATCAGAGCACAAAAGAAATAGTGAAAGGCAGACAGTTCCCATGTGAAGCAGCACGAGCAAAAGTGTTTATGGGAACCAAGGCATGTAGTGTCATGTGCATAAGCGGCAAGATGGCAGTGATGCAACGCACTTAGCAAAGTCCGCTGACACCCCCAAACCCTCACGACACCCTCCCCTTGGGCAGTCCTACGCACAGTGATTGAAGCAGAACACAGTGTTCAAAAAGTCTGAGCAACAAGAGCTTATGCGAATTGAAAGTGAAGAAGGTCAATAGGGTGAGAAATATGGTATAGTTCAGTTCGTTAAAAAAAATATGTGTTTCTGGTAGGGGATTAAAAAAGTAATAGAAAGGGAAAAAAAATATTTTAAAAAAATGTCTGGGCGGCCTGGTCTTATCAATCCATTAGCATGTAAGCGCAAAAAGTGGCGACAGCTTCCAACAATCAATCATTGTCATTGTCTGAAAATGTAGACGCCATCCAGTTAAGTAATTCAAAGGAGCAAACATGCTCATTAATGATGGGTGCTTCCGGCACCATCGGTGGGCAACTTGCGTGGTACTCGATGTAACTTCGTTGCTGGAAATCACGTGCTGCTGCACCAATATCCCACTGAGCTAGTACCCCTAGCGCAGCCGCACATGCCATCAAACCCATACGGAACAGTCCTGCTCATGAGACAATAGAGGGCTGTGAGAAGTAGGCCTGGCATATGCTGGTCACTAGTTATAGTGGCACCTTGCACCAGTCCAATTCGACTCATGGTAGATAGGTTTAAGACAACCTTTTAAAGACAGCTATCCTAGTGGTAGCTGTGGAGAGCAGCCTTCAGGCTAAGTCTCTGAGGAAAGTAAAGCAGCTTGTTTTACCTTATAATCTCTTGAATTACCAAATGAAAGGACACCACACAGGTATATATATCAAATATATATGTATTTATGTCTAGACACACTCTACTAATCTCTTTATGAGATTAGAAGTCAGGATCACATTCAAATATCAACATTTCACAATAAGTTAAGCACAAATATGGTTGGGGCCCCAGGGGCATACCAGACCATATACTAAAAAACAGAGCTTTAGGAAAGTCAACTTGCAGAGGGACAAGGCCTAGGGCCTGTAGAATCGCTGGGGCTTCACTAATGCAGCAAAAGCAGGTAAGTAAAAGACCCACGGGAGATGCGTGCAGTGTGAGAACACAGCCGCGGTTCCCTATTGATTTCAACGGAGCAAGTCGCGGTTGGATTTTTAAAGTTTTAGGGTACTTCTAAGAAGTCTACAAGCAAGCCACTTACAAGGTAAGTAATTTGAGGGCCAGCACACACTAGGGCACCGGAGTGCACGAGTTACCTCACCCAGGGAAGCCGGGTGCATAGGTGTCTTTTGGTGTCGGGTCGCGTCGCGTCGCTGTTTTCTATGGAAGCCAAAGAAGATTTGCTGCTTGCGAAGACTGAAGAAGTGTCTGGTGGAATCCAAGGCTGGATTCAAGATGAAGATGACCTAAAAGCAGAAGGGACAGTGTTCACAGTCATTTGCCAGTGACCCGGGGCCAGGAAAATGGATGCCTACAGAAGTCGGGTGATTTCGGGTAATCAAGGAAGTTTTGACTCTTCGCTCACGAGGACCAGGAGGCATCGACGATGACCAGCAGCTGGATTCGGAGTGTCCCACGATGTCTGCAGCTTACTGATGTGTCGGTAACCGGATTGGAGCCAACAAGCCTTGGCAACAGCAAGTCTTGTGAAAAGTGAATAAAGTCAGCGGTGCAGACCAGCAAGGTCTGAGGGACTCATCCAGCAAAGGTAAGTGAGGGCAGGCCTGGAGCAACCAGGGCAGCCCTTTGGTTTGATCAGAAGTCCTCAGGGGACCCACAGGCCAATGGGCAAGGGATCACGAAGATGCCTCATGAGGAAATGCTTTACAGGAGCCCACGTTCACTCGGGACAGGGTAGGCCTCTGATTTTCGGTGCACAACGTGCTGGAGGCTTGGGCCAGAAAAGGTCCAATGCACAAGTTCGTAAAACGTCGCAAAGGGGTTGCACTCAACAATAGTGCACTGTACCCGGGTATTGCTGTTCCTCATCACTCGTGGGGTCCACTCGCCTCAGCTCTGCTGGGGACTCACAATGGCCATCAAGAAGTCAGGAAATCTACTTCTGGGGCTGCAGGGACTTTGGACTCCGGCGGGAGCAGGAAAGTTTGCTACCGATGATTAGAGTTTTTGGTGCCTACCAAGCAGGGGAGTCACTCCTTGACTCCAAGGGAGATTCTTCCGTCTTCCAAAGGTAGTGGAACGTCAAAGGGCCAGGATTCTTCTTGTAAAGCATCGTCCAGGCATATCTAGTTTGCAATGGCAAGGGTTCCCTATCTTATACTAAAAAGAAAGGGAGGGACTAGATTTATGACCACTCCTCTCGGAGGGTCAGGGTAGGGGGTGGTTACACCAAATTCCCTTTGTCCAGTTTCACACCAGAGCAGGGACAGGTAGCCCCTGAACCGGTTTGAGCTGGCATATCCACAGAGGAGCCTACTGCTCCCCCAGTGCAGGACTTCAAAGCACTCTAGGACTGCACCCACCCAGCCCCAATACACTAAATCCTGTCTGGAAGGTGGTGACACCTCCCTGTGACAGGATGCCTATTGTTGGGCCTCCTGCACTGCGAGTTTCAGTCAGCAGCAGGAGGGCAGCCCAGTGTCTGTGCTGGTGGCATCCATTTTGTGATGCCAGGGCTCTTTCAGATTTCCACCGTGTTTCCACAGTGGGTACATGTCGTCCCCTCTAGAAGGGTGGGATCATACTCCCACACCAGTTACTGGTGTGGGGGTATGATTCCAAGTTGTTTGACACCAAACACGTCATGTTTTGATGCAGTCATTCCAAAGTTAGCATTTACCGTTGGGTTATAATGCATTTAAGAGTATATGGTTTAACCGCATCCACAAACAGCCACAGAGAATAGACTCTGCCAGCTGCAGAGGGACCCTGCTCATGCAGAGGCACCCCCTCACATTGTAATCCAAGTACCCTGCCCTCAGGATTGATAGGGCCTGCCTTAGGGGTGGCTGATAGGCTTATTTGTGTGTGTATGGTGAGATAGGAACCTATACCTCAGTGAGGAGTGCTAACACTACCTCACCCAGGCTGCAGTAGCAGGCCTGTGGTGTCAGATTTAGTCTGCTTCCCAGGGGTGGCATAATACATGCTTCAGCCCCTGGTAGGCCTGTGAAGTACCTATGCATTGGTACCTAGGGTACCATACACTGGGGGATCATAAGGTACCACAGTATCCAATCACTAGTGCATCTAATATGCACTCCAAGTTGTTTAGAGAGAACAAAGAGACGGGGGCCCTGATTAGCAGGGACCCAGCCAGACTATAGCCAGAAACCAGTGTTAACATCAGAAAAAAAGTGGGGAGCAACATCAGTGCAGATCGTACTCTCCTACACAACCCCCCCCCAAACGCAAGGACACTAAACTAACCTTGACCAGTTGAGTCTTTGTGTTCTAAGTGGAAATACCTTGAGAGTCCATCTGCATTGGCATGTTGGGTCCCAGGTCTATGTTCCACTATATAGTCCATATTCTGTAGGGAAATGGACCACCTTAGCAGTTTAGGATTTTCACCTTTCATCTGTTTGAGCAATAGGAGGGGCTTGTGGTCAGTCTGAACTATGAAGTGAGTGCCAAACAAGTATGGCCTCAGCTTCTTCAGGGCCAACACCACAGCAAAGGCCTCCCTCTCTATAGCGGACCAACGTTTTTCTCTAGGGTCAGCCTTCTGCTTATAAAAGCTACTGGCTGGTCTTGACCTTCATCATTCAGTTGAGACAGTACAGCACCCACACCCAGCTCAGAAGCATCTGTTTGGACAATGAACTTTTTTGTGTAGTCTGGACTCTGTAAGATGGGAGCAGTGCACATGGCCTGCTTCAGGTCATCAAATGCCTTTTGACAGCTAGCTGTCCACTGAACCTTTTTTGGCATTTTCTTAGAGGTAAGATCATTTAAGGGGGTCACTATAGATCCATATCCCTTAACAAACCAACTTTAGTACCCAGTCAGGCCTAAAAAGGCTCTAACCTGTGTCTGGGTTGTTGGAGCTACCCATTCCATTATGTTTTGGATTTTGCTCTGCAATGGTTGAACCTGGCCTCCACCTACAAGGTGGCCCAGGTACACAACCTGACTCTGCCCTATCTGACACTTAATGGCCTTGATAGTGAGGCCTGCTTTTTGCAGGGCCTCCAAAACATTTCTGAGGTGGACCAGGTGATCCTGCCAGGTGGAACTAAAGACAGCAATGTCATCTAGATAAGCTGAGCAATAAGTCTCCATACCTGTCAGAACTTTATTCACCAACCTCTGAAAAGTGTCAGGTGCATTTTTCAAACCAAAGGGCATCACCACAAAGTGGTAGTGCCCACCAGGGGTTGAAAATGCAATTTTGCCTTGGCATCATCAGCTAACTTGATTTGCCAGTAGCCAGCTGTTAGGTCAAATGTACTAAGGCACTTGGCTGAGGCCAAAGTATCTTTCAGTTGATCTGCCCTGGGAATTGGATAGGCATCAGTCCTGGTGACTGCATTGAGGCATCTGTAGTCAACACAAAACCTCATTTCTTTCTTACCACCCTGTGTATGAGGTTTAGGCACAAGGACTACTGGACTAGCCCAAGGGCTATCTGAAGGCTCAATCACACCTAGTTCCAACATTTACTAGACTTCAGTCCTGATACAGTCCCTGACATGGCCAGGTTGCCTGTAGATTTTACTCTTGACAGTCAGACTGTTTTCAGTGTCCACCTCATGGGTGCACCAGGAAGTCTGACTAGGAGTCAGGCTAAACATATGTCTGAACTGCAGCAGAACTTGTCTGCACTCAGTTTGCTGATGGTCAGTGAGGCTGCTTGCCAAAGCAACACCATCTACTGACTAATCATCAGGGTACTGTGAGAGCAGGTCAGGGAGAGGGCCACTCTCCTCCTCCTGGTCCTCATCAGTTGCCATGTGCAAGCCCATGTCAGCCCTGTCCACAAATGGTTTTAATCTGTTGACATGGATCACCCTAAGGGGACTCCTGGGAGTTTCAAGATCCACCAAGTAGGTGATTTCTCCCTTTTTCTCAACAATTGTATGGGGGCCACTACACTTGTCTTGGAGAGCTGCTGGGGCCACAGGCTCCAACACCCACCCTTTCTGTCCTGGCTGAAAGACAGTCAGTACAGCCTTTTGGTCATGCCAAGCTTTTTGTAGTTGTTGGCTTGCCTCCAGGTTTTTGGTTGCCTTCTCCATGTATTCAGCCATCCGGGAGCGGAGACCAAGTACATAGTCCATCACATCCTGTTTGGGAGGTTTGAGAGGTAACTCCCAGCCCTCCTTCACCAAACATAATGGACCTCTTACAGGGTGCCCAAACAGAAGTTCAAAAGGGCTGAAGCCAACCCCCTTCTGTGGGACCTCCCTGTATGCAAATAGAAGGCAGGGAAGTAAAAGGTCCCATTTTCGCCTAAGCTTTTCTGGGAGGCCTTTAATCATTTCCTTTAGGGTTTTGTTGAATCTCTCAAGTAACCCATTGCATTGTGGGTGATAGGGAGTAGTGAATTTGTAATTGACACCACACTCCTTCCACATTGCTTTTAAATATCCTGACATAAAGTTGGTACCTCTGTCAGCTATGACCTCCTTAGGGAAACCCACTCTGGAGAAGACTCCAATGAGGGCTCTTAGTCCTGATGGGTATAGCTTCTGGATACCTGGTGGCATGATCCACTACCACCAGTATAAATCTGTGCCCAGATGCAGATGGAGGGTCAAGGGGACCAACAATGTCAATCCCTACCCTTTCAAAGGGAACCCCCACCACAGGTAGTGGTATCAGGGGGGGCCTTTGTTGTGCCACCTGACTTGCCACTTGCTTGGCAAGTGACACAGGAGCGACAACACTCCTTGGTGTCCTCAGACATGTGTGGCCAATGAAAATGTGGAACATGCCTGTCCCAGGTTAGCCCAAGTGTCCTGCCAATGGGATGTCATGTGCTAGGGTCAAGAGGAACCCCCTAAACTTCTGAGGCATTACCAACCTCCTGGTGGCTCCAGGGGTAGAATCTCTAGCCTCAGAATGTAGGAGTCCCTCATCCCAATAAACCTTATGCGACCCACTAGCACTCCCAGCAGCCTCAGCAGCAGCTTGCTGTCTGAGGGGTTCAAGAGAGGGGCAGCACTGTTGCTCCTTACTCAGATCTTCCCTGGAAGGTCCCCCTGCCCCCAATAACTCAACCTGACCAGGCTCAAGTCCCTCTGGGGCAGTTCCTTCTTCAGGATATGCTTCTCCTCCCTCAGAAGGGAATCTGAGATCTGAGACGGAGGGGAAGGCACAGCCTTAACCCTACTGCCCCTCCTCTAGTCTTGGGTAGCATCTGGTCCATAGTTTCAGGATCCAGAGCTGGTTAAGCTTTATGCATTTTGGCCTGTGACCTGGTCACAGCAAACACCTCAGCAGGTATGCCCAACATCTCAGCATGAGTCCATAATTCTACTTCAGACCAGGATGAAGTTTCCAGATCATTGCCCAACAAACATTCTACAGGGAGGTCTGCACTGACTACTACCTTTTTGAGGCCAGTTACCCCTCCCCAGGAGAAATTTACAACTGCCAGACTTTGGTTGGTCCTGACATTGCTTGCATTGGTCACCTGGTACATTTCACCCAGGATGATCTGTGCAGGATCCACTAGATCCTCTGCCACCATGGTGACACTAGCACCTGTGTCCCTGAATGCCAAAGCCTGTTTGCCATTTATTATAGGCTGCTGTTTTTACTTGCCCAGATTACTGGGGCTCACTAGGAAGGACATATCAAGGTCTCCCTCACAAACTAGCAATGCCTGCGTTGGTACTCTGACTAGGCCAGAGTCCACATCAGAACCCAGGGTCACCCCTACTACACCCTTATTCTGATTACCACCTCCACCAATGACTGCACTAGGGGGAACAGTTGCCATAGGAGCTGGAGTGGTGGTGGTTTGGTCTTTGGACTTGGTACAATCAGAAGTCCAGTGCCCTTTCCGTTTACAGAATTTGCACCAGGGCTTCTTTTGACCTTTTCCCTTTGTAGACTGTGAATCCCCACCAGATGCAGATTTTTGGGGCCCTTGTGAAGACTTCTGGTCTTTTGACTTATCCCCACCTTTATCTGAGCATTTAGGATCCTGCTTCTTAGTGTCACCCCCTTAGTTCTGGGTTTTCTGCCTCACCCTGGTTCTGACCCATTTGTCTGCCTTCTTTCCCAATTCTTGGGGAGAGGTCAGATCAGAGTCCACCAGGTACTGATGCAACAACTAGTTTTGGCAATTTTTAAGGATCTGTTCTCTCGTGATAAGATTATACAATCCCTTAAAATCAGTAACTCTACTACCAACTAGCCAACCTTCTAGAGCCTTGGTTGCACAATCAACAAAGTCAGTCTAATCCTGAGTCTGTGCTTTCTGGGTATCTCTGAACTTCAACCTGTACTGTTCAATGGTTAGGGCAAACCCATCTATCAAAGCACTCTTCAGGGTTTCATAATCATTATCATCCTCTTCTCTAACAGTGAAGAGCTTGTCTCTACCTTTATCAGAAAAGGAGAGCCACAAGATTGCTGCCCACTGTTTCTGGGGGACCTGTTGAATTTTACAGGCCCTCTCCATAGCAGTTATCCATTTGTGGATATCATTCCCACTCTGGTAGGGAGGAACAACATTGGACAGGTTCCTATGATCTGGCATATAATCTCTGCCTCTAGGGACACTGTTGCTGCCACCAGGGGTATCTAACCCCTCTCTTCTAGAAGCTCTCTGGAGCTCAAAGGCTTCTCTCTCTAAGGCCAATTGCTTGGTTCTGAGGGCAAGCCTAGCTTCCTCATACTGCAGCATCTTGTACCTTCTTTCAGAGGAGGTCTCTCTATGTAAGTATGAGTTCCTCTGATGGACAGAATCCTTGTCAGAGTGATATGAGTGGTTAGATTCCCTTGATAGGGACCTAGGCCTCACTTCCACTCTGCCAACTCTCTTAGGTAGAATTTCTCTGTCCTGTTCAGACCTTTCTGAGTCTGGCCCTTCAATCACAGACTCCAGGTCATCTTGATTTTCATCATCAGACCCAGAGACTATGGCTGACCCACCCCCTGATCCAGAACCACCAGCTCCGATAGCTAGTCTAAGATCATCTGCTACAAGTAGATTTATCAGGTGTAGTGTGGAGGGACTCTGTCCTAATCCCTTGTGTCTTGCAACACACATGGCCTTCAAGTCAAAGAAGGTCATGTCCTTATACTGGGGTTGAGTGGATCCACTGGGTCCATCCCTTAAGGACATTCTAGTGTTATGCAGTGTTGCACTACCTACACTAGTTTGTGGCCTACTGATCCTAGCTTGAGCTGTAGCAAGGGTGTGCTATCCCTTCACAAACAACTCTAAGTTCAGTAGAACTTATTGATACTAAGCTTGACTTTTATATGTACCTTGAGTACCTTTAGTGGTTTTCAGTTAGTAATTTAAATAGAGGTTTTCTGGTAAAACAATGGCAAGCTGGAATCCCACACGCTGCCCACCTATGTGAGAAGTTGGCCTGGCATATGCTGGTCACTAGTTATAGTGGCCACCTTGCACCAGTCCGATTCGACTCTTATGGTAGATAGGTTTAAGACAACCTTTTAAAGAAAGCTATCCTAGTGGTAGCTGTGGAGAGAAGTCTCCGAGGAATGTAAAGCAGCTTGTTTTACCTTATAATCTCTTGAATTACCAAATGAAAGGACACCACACAGGTATATATATATATCAAATATATATATATTTATTACTAGACACACTCTACTAATCTCTTTATGAGATTAGAAGACAGGAACACATTCAAATATCAACGTTTCACAATAAGTTAAGCACAAATATGGCTGGAGCCCTAGGAGCTTACCAGACCATATACTAAATGACAAGGCCTAGGGCCTGGGGAATCGCTGGGGCTTCACTACTGCAGTGATTGCAGGTAAGTAACAGGCCCACGGGAGACGCGTGCAGTGTGTGAACGCAGCCGCGGGTTCCCTATTGATTACACTGGAGCAAGTCGCGGTTTGATTTTTAAAGTTTTAGGGTACTTCGAGGAAGTCTACAAGCAAGCCACTTAGAAGGTAAGTAATTTGAGGGCCAACACACACTAGGGCACTGGAGTGCACGAGCTACCTCACCCAGGGAAACCGGGTGCATAGGTGTCTTTTGGTGTCGGGTCGCGTTGCTGTTTTCTATGGAGACCAAAGAAGACTGGCTGCTTGCGTCGACTGAAGAAGTGTTCGGTGGAATCCAAGGGTGGATTCAAGATGGAAGTGACCTGAAAATTGAAGGGACAGTGTTCAAAGTCACTTGCCAGTGACCGGTGGCCAGGAAGATGGATGACCACAGATGTTGGGTGATTTCAGGTCATCAATGGTGTTTTGACTCTTCTCTCACGAGGTCCAGGAGGGATCGTCGATGACCAGCAGCTGGATTCGGAGTGTCCCACAACGTCTGCAGCTGATGGCAGTGTCAGCAAGCAGATTGGAGCCAAAAAGCCTTAGCAACTGCAAGTCTTGTGGAAAGTGAAGATTGTCAGCGTTGCAGACCAGCAAGGTCTGAGGGACTCACCCAGTGTGGGTGAGTGAGGGCAGGCCTAGAGCAACCAGGGGAGTCCTTTTAGTTGATAAGAAAGTCTTTGGTGGACCCACAAGCCAATGTGCAAGTGATCGCGAAGATGCCTCTTGAGGAAATGCTTCACAGGAGCCCACGGTCACTCAGGACAGGGTAGGCCTCTGATTTTCACTGCAAAATTGGCTAGAGGCTTGGCCCATAAATGGTCCAATGCACATGTTTGTAGATTGTCGTGAAGGGGTTGCACTCGACAATAGTGCACGGTCCCCGGGTATTGCTGTTCCTCGTCACTCGTGGAGTCCATTGGCCACAGCTTTGCTGGGGACTCACAATGGCCATCAAGAAGTCAGGAAATCTATTTCTGGGGCTACAGGGACTTTGAACTCCGGCGGGAGCGGGAAAGTTTGCGACCATTGATTAAGGTTTTTGGTGCCTGCCAAGCAGGGGAGTCCCTCCTTGACTCCAAGGGAGATTCTTCTGTCTTCCAAAGGTAGTGGAACATCGAAGGGCCAGGATTCTTCTTTGTAGAGCGTCGTCCAGGGTTATCTGCTTTGCAATGGAAAGGTTTGCTCTCTTATACTAAAGATAGGGGGGGGGACTAGCTCTATGACCACTCCTCTGGGACGATCAGGGTAGGGGTGGTTTCACCCACTTCCCTTTGTCTAGTTTTGCAACAGAGCAGGGACAGGTAGCCCCTGAACCGGTTTGAGCCGGCATATGCACAGAGAAGCCTACTGCTCCCCCAGTGCAGGACTTCAAAGCACTCTAGAAGTGCACCCACCCAGCCCCAATACACTAAATCCTGTCTGGAAGGTGGTGACACCTCCCTGTGACAGGATGTCTATTGTTGGGCTTCCTCCACTGCGAATTTCAGTCAGCAGCAGGAGGGCAGCCCAGTGTCTGTGCTGGTGGCATCCATTTTGTGATTTCTTTCGTTTTACATGTCGTCCCCTCTAGAAGGGTGGGACCATGCTCCCACATCATGGACTGATGTGGGGGTATGATTCCAAGTTGTTCGACACCAAACACGACATGTTTTGATGCAGTCATTCCAAAGTTAGCATTTTAATGCACTTAAGAGTATATGGTTTAACCACATCCACAAGCAGCCATAGAGAATAGACTCTGGTAGCTGCAGAGGGGCCCTACTCATGCAGAGGCACCCCCTCACATAGTAAACCACGCACCCTGCCCTCAGGAGTGATAGGGCCTACCATAGGGGTGGCTGATAGGTTTATATGTGTGTGTATGGTGAGATATAGAAACCTATACCTCTGTGAGGAGTGCTAACACCACCTCACCTAGGCTGCAGTAGCAGGCCTGTGGTGTCAGATTTAGTCTGCTTCCCAGGGGTGGCATAATACATGCTTCAGCCCCTGGTAGGCCTGTGAAGTGCCTATGCCCTAGGTACCTAAGGTACCATATACTAGGGGCTCATAAGGTACCACAGTATCCAATCGCTAGTGCATCTAGTATGCACTCAAAGTCGTTTAGAGAGAACAGAGAGACTGGGGCCCTGATTAGCAGGGACCCAGCCAGACTATAGCCAGAAACCAGTGTATGCATCAGAAAAAAAGTGGGGGCATTATAAGTGCAGATCCTACTCTCCTACAAAGACCTATCGTAAGAGTGTGGTGAAACAGGATGGGAAAGTCTGGAATGTGAGGAGGGTGGCTAAATGCAAACCAGACAGTATTTTTTTTTCAGGAGGAAGAGAATGATGGATCTTTTGTGAGAGTAAAGTTGGGAAAAGATACGTCTTATGAATCTCAAGACAGTGGTGTTGGGGGTCAGAGTGATTTCTATATGGATTTCAACCTCGTGGGTGGAGTATGGGAAGTGTATTGGATGAAAATTTGTAGCCTTGCGAGTAAAGATGGGAACATGTGTGAGGCAACGGCGTCCTCTGACCAGGTTCGGAGATTTTGCCTGAGGTTTTGGGTTTCAGTATAATATGTCCCATATTTTATGCATGTCTGGTATTGTATATAGTTTGTTGTTTTGTGATTTGCCATTTGTATGGGGAAAGATATGTTGGGATTAGTATCTGTAATACAGCTGTGATGGTATCAACATTATGGGGTCGATTCCGATCCTGTATTTTTTTTTCCGTACAACTTATATCCGTAATTTTTCCCGTACGAATCGTACAAGTCCTGTCCCACCCGTGAAGTACGATTCGTACGGGAAAAATACATACGGATCGGCCCGATCTGTACGAATTGGATTGGGAAAAGTTGTACGAGACTGACCCGGACACTTTTCCGTACGAATCCTAAAAATACAGTCCGACCGTACAAGTACGATCCGGACCGGCTTTCCGATTTAGGATTCGTACGGAAAACAGCCCGTACGCGGGGAATGACTTTACCCGTTACAAAGCAAACTTTGTACGACTCGTATCCTGGGAAAAGTAGTTCCCGGGGTGCGAGTCGTACAGGCCCCCCATGCATATGTACGCACCTTACAACATCTCGTATGTACGGTACGTACCCCAACATCACGTATGTACGCACCTTACAACAACATCGCATATGTATGCACTTTACAACAACATCGCGCATGTACAGTGCGTATGCCAACATCGCGTATGTACGCACCTTACAACAACATCGCGTATGTACGGTGCGTACCCCAACATCGCATATGTACGGTGCGTACGCCAACATCGCGTATGTACACACCTTACAACAACATCATCGCGTATGTATGGTGCGTACCCCAACATCGCGTATGTATGCACCTCACAACAACATTGCGTATGTACACACCTTACATCATCGCGTATGTACGGTGTGTACACCCACATCGCGTATGTAGGCACCTCACAACAACATCCCATATGTACACACCTTACAACAACATCATCGCGTATGTACGGTGCGTACCCCAACCTTGCGTATTTACAGTGCGTACGCCAACATCGCGTATGTACACACCTTATGACAACATCATCGCGTATGTACGGTGCGTACCCCAACATCGCATATGTACGCACCTCACAACAACATCGCGTATGTACGCACCGTACATAGGCAATGTAAAACAGCACAAGGAGGGTCTATTCGACTCGCACAACACCACAAAATACGTCTACAGTGCACAAAACATGGAAATGACTGACCTGGCCACATCCAAACAGGCAAAAAGCGGGCCAAACTCACAACCACCCCTTATAACACACCTACCAAAAATTCAAACTGAGGCCCACCCACAAATGGACCAATAAAAAGGGCCCACACACACTAACCATGGGCCTTTGCAACAGACTCACTGCAGCTAGAGAGCACACACCAACAACTGCACCCATCCACCTTAACATATACACCTTCACACAACCTCCTTCACACATACCCCCTCTTCACATTCAGACACACAACTTCACATTCAGACCCACACACCCACAACCATCCACACCCTCACCCCACACCATGCCCACAGAGAAGAATCCAAAGTTCACAAGGGAGGAGCTGGAGATCCTTGTCAATGAAGTCATCAGAGTCGAGCCACAGCTGTTTGGAACATTGGTCAGACAGACCAGCATAGCCGAAAAATCACGCCTGTGGCAGAGGTTCGTCGATAGGGTGAATGCTGTTGCACCCATCAGAAGGACCAGGACTGAATGCCAAGCCAGGTGGTACGATCTGCGGAGGGCAGTCAAGCGAAAAATTAATGATGACTACTGAAGTACCGGGGATTTTAGGACCCCAGCGGTGCCAGGGATAGCACCCTATGACTTCGGGTTATCCTGTTGCTGTAGTATTATAAAAGACGCTCTCATGGTAATGTAACAAAGAACTTGGCAAAAGAAGCTGAAATATGAAAAGACATCTTTATTAAACACACATGAGTGAGACTACGTCGCACAGAAGCCTTAGCAACTGAATGAGGCAGTCTGCAGAACAAAAACCAGTCTTCTGTTTTATACAGAATATTACGCTCTGGGCAACACCGCCCTTCTCTTGCAGTTGGTTATTCACATATTTTGGCTTCAAAGAAAAGGCAGAGTCATGATGACCATCCCACATTCCAGTTAAACCAGCCCACAATTATTTACCCAGCAAGGCTCAGATCCCACATCAGATATTGATAGGCCCCAATAAACATGAGCATCTCCTGTTTGGAGAACAAGCCATAAAACAGGAACAGTCAGGTGTGAAAGAGATTAGCTGGAGGCTCGTGTTTAATGTAAAGGCTTTATGGTGTGTCAAGCCCTGATGCTAATCACAGGTGGCCAGAGGACGGGGAACTCGTGAGACCGGACTGACCTGGGGCAGCAGAGCCAAGCTGCCCAGGTCATAGAGAAGTCAAAGGAAGGCACATGTGCTCTAAAGGCCCGTATTTTCTTCATAATATGTAGCCTATGTGAGGGCAACCATAAGATGGCCACCGCTCTAAGATGGAACCCACGTAGTGATGTATAATATCGTATACATAGTGCATTTATAGCTAAAACGTTACACGAAGCACTTGTACATACCGCATTGACCATTCGCGGTTCGCTAATACCGGGATAGACAGGGGTAGGGCCCTGCCTCCTACGCGGTCCCAAATTTTAAAGTACCACAGACCCTCCTTTTGCCCTTACATAGGCAATAACTATACTCTCATCAATCCGAGTCTAGGTCAATATTCATGAAGTCATGGAGATGTTGCTGTAGCATCATCCTATTACTTAGCTCGTTTTCTGATACATGTTTCCTTACACATGTAGTAGCACAAAGGCCACATATGGCGGGACAAAATAAGGAATACCTCTGTCTGTAGTAGGCGGCATAAGATCACACACCCAATAATTAGTGATGTTCACTACTAACTAATGTTGATGCAGAAGCTGTCAATGGGTGTCAATGGCATACGAGATGATGATGAGGACGTGTGCTCATGTGATGGTGGAGAGGGGGGTCATGGAGACATTGAAGATCGTCACGCTGAGAGATTAGCCCTGGGGCATGGGCTAGATGACCCCAGTGTAACACATGCGGAATGGTGGAGGCCGACTCCCCGGGCCTTGCTGGTGAGCTACTTGTTGATTTAATCCTGGGCCCTCCTCTGGATACCAGTGTTTGAGATGTGTGAACTGACAGTGTGGTAGCACATGGTGTAGAATGCCGTTGAGAGGTCAAGGGGGGTGATCTCACCATTGTTGAGCAGGGCAAAGTTGTCGTTGGTGGTGGCAATTATGACGGGTGCAGTGGTGTGATTACTGTGGAAGATGGTCTGGTGCCGGTTGCCTGGAGCTGTTTGCGTGGAGGAAGTTTGTCAGTTGCTTGTTGAGTTTCTTCCTGATGACATTTGCTGGGTAGGGAAGCAGGGTGACGTTCCAGGAGTTCCAGCGGTACTGCCGTCCGTTGTTTAAGAAGGGCCTGGGTCTCTGCATGCCTCCAGCACCCATGGAATGTGGCAAACTCAAAGGAGACATTCATGACGTGCTGGACGTAGGCTTCAGAGATGGGGAATGATGTGGTTGAGATGTTGTGTGGGAAGGGGCCTGGTGGAGAGCCAGAGTGGATGGTGCACATGAGCCAGGTGGTGTATTTGCTGCTGACGGGAGTCCAGAACCTGAGGAGGGTCTGTCCCGCGGATAATAGTGCTGTCTGTGTGCCAAGGCTGTCGTGTATGTCCATGAGCTTGCAGTGGTAGAAAGTATCAAGGGATTTGATCTGCCTTGCAAGGGTGGGGTGTCTTTTGGATGGAGACCTGCTGTCAGTCCACTCACAATGCTGATGAGCTCCTTTATGTCATGTGTTTTGGTGCCTCGGCCCTATGTGAAGGATCTCCACTTGCCCTTGCTGATGATATGGTGATGGCTGTGTGTGGCATTTTCCACGGTTGTAAGGTAACTGATGGTTCTTTGTGTTGCAAGGTTTGTACAAGTGTCCGGCTAGATCTGTATGAATTCAGTAGGTCTGCCTTGTCCCAGGTGGCTTAACTGTTGGTGTGCTTCACAGGAAAGTCCGTCAATGTGGCAAGCTTGTTGGATCAGTTGCTGATCCAGTGTGTGATGTTGCAGGGTGTGGCGGGTGTGTTGGTTCGAGTGTCCCACACAGCTTGTCTGTGGTGACTTACATCAAGCATCTTTGGAGGATCAGTAGCGGGGTGTGGGGCAGTGTGTTGCTTGTCGGAGACGTGGATGCAAATGTTGATGGACCAATGATGGATGGTGGTGTGGTTCTCCTCCAGCAAGAAGTTACTGGCCCCCATCTACATGTAGCCTGTGGAGGTGAGGGCGTGTGTGCAGATGTACGTGTTGATGGCTTTGCGGATTTGTGGATGTAGGCCTGGAGATCTGTAGATGAGAGTTACTCTGAGGGTTGCCAGGGGGTTGGTGCGAAACCGGATTTGTGACTCTGTGGGTGTACTTGTGAATAAATTGCAAGTCATCCGCCGGGATTGTTGGTGCCGTCCCTGCAAGTGATCTTGTATCCGTCAGAGATGGCAATGAAGAAGTTGTGTGATGAGGAAGCTTTTATCCAGGTTACTGTCATGAAGGTAATGTGTGGGGCTGTTGTGTTGAGGAGGTAACAGAGTCCAATGGCGTGCTGGTGGACGGAGCGGGTGTGGAGTAGGAGGCACATGACCTGGTTGTTCTGACATGGTCTGGTAGGTGGGGCAGCGCTGTGTAGGCAGTTGGAGTTGCACACTCAGCATGCAAAGGTGTCGTGTGTGCGCTTAGAGGTTGCCTGATAGTAGGCGGTTGCTTGCCTGGTGAACATTGCTTGGAGGGTGGCTGCAGCATGAGCCTGTTGTGTGACGTGGGTCATGCAAGGACCAGAGGCTCGTGCACTGTGCACGTTGCAGGCGCAGACAGTCCTGCCTTTGGCACAGCTTTGGTGCAATTGTGGCATAGACAAGCTGCTGGCTGCATTAAGAATGGGTGGAGGGGGGAAGGGAGGAGCATTTTTTAGGCGTGTGGGTTGCAGAATCAGGGCACTCGGTGGGGCGGTGCCGCAGGTGAGTCTGTAACAAGCGGAAGGGGTGAGAAACTAGGCAAAATGTAGCACACAAAGACAAGGAGGTCAGAAAGGCACAGTGCAACAGGTGTATGTAAAGGAAGGAGTGTCAGGTTACTCATGGGTCACTCCGAGAAAATGTATGAAGAATCAACAAAAATGATGGCCACAGGATCAGGCAACAAAATGCGGAGCTGTGCACAGGAGACACACCGTCAGCAGGCGTTGACGTCCCGTTGTGGGGAGCAACCTGCACAAATACATACACAACAAGGTACTTCATGCACAATAGAGATTATTAGCCATGAATAACTGCATGCATGTTGCCGAAGTACACATAGATGACGCATGCAAACTGGCAAGAGATCTGCAGTGAGGCACTTTGGATTGTGCTGAACACCTTTATTGCACAAACTCACACAAAGGGAAATGCATCCATACGAACAGACTCACAGGTCAGTTGACAGAACATGTGGGACATACGCTGGACCCCCCCTTCACAACACGGATGTTGTAAATCCCAATGAACTGGCACACAAGTTAAGGGGAGGAGCCAAACACATCCTGCTGCACACGGAGAGGCTGCAATTCACCATAGAGCCTGTTGTTGTGATGTCCCACACTATGTCCACCCGTAGCATCCGCAATGTTTCAGAGGGAAGGTTTACACACATTGATGCCTTCATCAGACTCCACACTCCACTACAGATGACTGTCAAGAAGGGTGACCATCATGTCATGGGAGTGATGCTGCGTGTTATATGCTCCATGGTGAGAAGACATGTATGCATGGTACCACAATATGCACAGAAGCAGTCCCCACACATTCCCAACCTGTACCACCACCAAAAAGCCTTGCTGCAATCCTTACCGAAACTGACATTTCCACATGTCCGTGCATGGAACGCTGATTCAGCACGCATTGCAATCCTCATGAGGAATAGCTGGAGGACAAAGATGACACGAGCAGACAACAAGCGCAAAAACCTGGCAATGACAGACACAGAAGAAGTCACCTAAAACAAATCTCGCCGCAAACATGGTCAGTTACGAAACATGAACAATGTTGGACACATGCAAATTTCAAAGAAAGTCTCTCCGCAAAACTGTGTGGCATGACATCATCACTCGAGTGACACATCAGTACACACATCAAAGTCACTTTGCATTCAGTCAGCTGGACACACACATTGCAACACATGCCACTCAATGCTACAAGCTTGCACACTCATACCCAGTGACTCACCATTATGAGAAGAAGTTGCGTATGAGCTGACTCCGGATATCATCCTCCTCCTCCTCATCCCTTGTCTCGTGACCAAGCCCTGGATCCTCCACGGGTGGATGTTGCTGCTCATCAGGATCAAGGATGAGTGGCACTGCCTTCTCAACGACCATGTTGTGCAGCATGCAGCACACAATGAAGATTTTACAGACCTTCTCCGGTGCATATGGGAGGGACCCGCCTGTCTTGTCAAGGCACCGAAATCGGCTCTTCAGGAGGCCGAAAGTCCTCTCAATCACTCGCCTGGTCTGCCCGTGTGCATTGTTGTACAGGTGATCTGCAGCTGTTCTTGGGTTGCGGAGAGGTGTCATTAGCCATGGCATGTTGGGATATTCAGAGTCCCCTACATGGAAACATCATGTAAATAAGTGGGTCAGGAGATGCCGTAAGAGCCAAAGATACCGCAACACACAGGACAAACAGAGTATACCCACCAACAAGACATGCTCGTTCAATGTGCAGCCGCAGCATCATTTGTGGCACCCTGCTATGCCTCATGATGTAGGCATTGTGTGCTGATCCTGGAAAACGTGCACAGACGTGGGAAATCAGCATGTTAGCAAGACACACCACAAGGGCATTTATTGAGTGGTAATGTTTACGGTTGCGATAGGCTTGCTCCTGTGCCTGTGGTGGTACCAAAGCCACATCAATGGGCCAAATGACATGGGACATCCCTCCCAGGGCATAGAAATCACCCTTGACATCTGTCAACTCCTCAGGAGTAGGAAATTTGGTGAATTCATCAAGGTCCTCCAATATGGCTGCCAAAACATCACGCAGGACACAGCTGAACGTTGTCTGTGACATCCCAGCAACATCAGCTATGGTCAATTGAAACGTACCTGTGGCAAAATAATGTAGGGCTGCCATCACCTTCATCTTGGGGGTCAGCGCAGTAGGATACCTGTGTCGCGGTTGGAGGTGTGGTGCCAGCTTGTCGGTTAAGTCCTCAATCAACTGTCGAGTGAATCTGTAACGTCAGATTCAGGCACGTTCCCTCATGGCAGCCAAGTCTGGCATTGGTCTTGGGACAGGCGGTGCCCTGCAAGACATTGTTATGAATAATAAAGATTGAGAGTCAGCCAACATCAATGTCAATGAACATAGCACATGCTAAACTGCTACTAAACATCAGGTAACTATGGAGTCTGGTGTGTGCAATACATCCAGCACACATATGCCAGCTTGCTGGCACTCCTATGAAAAGCCAGATACACCTGTTGATTGTCAAGTCTACGTGACATGCCCTGAAATGAGCTGGGGGCAAGTCTGAGTGAACAGCCAGAGATATCACCGGAGTGACACTCATCCACATAGCTGCATTGGAAGGATGTCATCTCATCCAGACAGTTGACTGCAAGGCACACGCACAGGTCACATGCAATGTCGAATGTACATATGAAACACATTGCGATGAAGGGGTACACGTGATAACAAATAAACACAGCCATTCAGACGACGCAGACATGTATGCCTGGGAAAATATGATGTCCAATACACACAGACCCTACAGCCGTGGGAATCCACATGAGGCATGGTGTGCGTAGATGTGTGCCATGCCCATCTCCACACAGACCCATGTTGGATGCACCAACAGCAGATGCAGTTGACGGAACACTAACAGCAAGCTCATGGGAACACATGACACACACCTGACATAGTCACATAGGGACACGCTGATCGTGACATGTCAGTTGATAGAGTGTCCCTGTCCCTGGCATCAGGAGACAGGTGCAGGTGGTGATGACTGTGCCATCCCACTGCTGCTGTGCATGACACAGTTGGACTACAGACACACATGTGGCAAGTGTCAAAGTGATGTGTGCCACATAGTGCCCCATCACACATGACATGTGTACACAGGTCATCACACATCAATTGTGCAACTAGATGAGATGACCTGTGCAATATCACTGGCTGACACACCTAGGGCCTACACATGAAAGTATGCAATGACAAGTACTTGATGGACATCCATGTGTGACTCGTAGCCCTCCATTCATTGCGTGTGTACGCATCATATCACTATTCTACTGGTGTCCGTAGGGGTACGTGTGAAACGCAGCGTACACCCGCATTCATTGCGTGTGTACGGTCCGTATCACTATTCTACTGGTGCCGTACGGGTACGTGTGAAACGCACCGTACACCCGCATTCATTGCGTGTGTACGGTCTGTATCACTATTCTACTGGTGCCGTAGGGGTACATGTGAAACGCACCGTACACCCGCATTCATTGCGTGTGTACGGTCCGTATCACTGTTCTACTGGTGCCGTAGGGGTACGTATGAAATGCACCGTACACCCGCATTCATTGCGTGTGTACGGTCCGTATCATTGTTCTACTGGTGCCATACGGGTAAGTGTGAAACACACCATACACCCCCATTCATTGCGTGTGTACGGTCTGTATCACTATTCTACTGGTGCCGTAGGGGTACGTGTGAAACACATCGTACACCCACATTCATTGCGTGTGTACGGTCCATATCACTATTCTACTGGTGCCGTAGGGGTACGTGTGAAATGCACCGTACACCCGCATTCACTGCGTGTGTACGGTCCGTATCAATTTTCTACTGGTGCCATAGGGGTACGTGTGAATCGCACCGTAAACCCGCATTCATTGCGTGTGTACGGTCCGTATCACTATTCTACTGGTGCCGCAGGGGTACGTGTGAAACGCACCGTACACCCGCATTCATTGCGTGTGTACGGTCCGTATCACTATTCTACTGGTGCCGTAGGGGTACATGTGAAACGCACCGTACACCCGCATTCATTGCGTGTGTACGGTCCGTATCACTATTGTACTGGTGCCGTAGGGGTATGTGTGCAACGCACCGTACACGTCCACTTCCGATGTTGCGGTACGCAGGGGTTGCTGGACACGCCCCCCAAAGTGACCAGACCCTGGTGGTAATGTATGGACTCCATATTATAGGTTTGGATTTGGGTATGGGGTATATTTCCTGCCCCTCACCCCCACCCTGGCCCCTGAGTGTTGTTCTCACTTTCTGCAGCATGTGCGTTGAGTACGGTGCACCAGGTCGTAGGCTAGGAGTACCGGGATGACACGTACGATAGGGTTCATGGCGTGTACGTCACGTACTGGGGCTCCGTTGCGTAGCGGTTCGCGTAGGACTCTGCTTTTCCGGCTGTGTTCGGCTCCCGTAAAAAAAGAGCCGTACGGAGTGACGTAGGGACGAATCGTACTTGCTGGGCCGGAAACCGCTGCTTGAATACGTCCGGACGTCGCGTACAAGCAGTTCCGGATTAGAATTGTTGTTTTTTTTGACCCGTACGGTCTATTGTACGAAACGTACGGAAATAGACTTTCTGTACGAATCGTACTCCCTAGGTTGTACGGAAAGGTTTACCGGGTACGAGTCGTACGGAGAAAACGCTCCGTACAACGATTCGTACAGCCTTTTTCCAGGATTGGAATCGGCCCCTATGTCTCCTGGTAGTGTGTTGTAACTGGATTCTGTAATAAAATGAAGAGGTGGCTGGGGAGTGTGGCCAGTACAAGTGAGTTGGAGGAGTTGAAGGCTACTGTGCTGTGATGAATAAACCCCCTTTCTAAAATCATCATTTTGGTCTCACCTTGAACTTTATACAGACCCACTCATGCACCCACTTACATCTCAACTCAGACACTCATGCACCCACTTACATTCCAATTCAGTGACTCATGCACCCAGTCCTGCTACTGTGAGGCCTCTAGGAACCCAAGAAGACCTCTAGAGCTTCACCAATTGCCAGAAAACTCCCTTGGAGAAGAGTAACTACTCCCCTGCAGAATGCAGGCAACACATCAGCAGAGTTCAGCATACCAACTTGCCACTCCCCGGTGACGCCAATGCAGCAAACAAACAAAAAGAGGTACACCAGCTCAAGTGGGTCAGATCTGTCTCCCCACTGAATGTGAAGACACCAGGACCTACTGGAGGTGTGCCGAAGCACTACCATGGGTACTGGACTGCCTGCAACCTATACCAAGACAAGGAGTTCAATCCAGACTCTAACTGTCCAGGAAGCAAGCACCCATTGAGGGATGTCAAAACCCCTGAGACCCACTTTGTGAGTGGCTCAGCTGTCTTTAAATCATCCCTGGAACCTGTTTGCCCCTGACCACGAAGAACATCTTGATGCAAAGATCCTGGTTGGCCCCCCTTCTTTGTAGCACCTGCTACCAACAACACCAGCACCCTGCTTCCCAGCCAAATCCAGGACGTGTCCTACAATCTGCCGATGGAAAATTGGACCTGGACTTACTCCTACTCTAAAAACCAAAGGCGGACCCCGAGAACCGCCTACATGATATCCTAAACATTTATGTGTTTTCTCCCTTAGGAATGCATTATGTCTAATTGCGCACAACTGTGAGTTATTTTCAAAACAAAATGGGTAGATACTATTAACGGAGTTCTTGGTCTGAAAAATTACATAAAATGAAGTGTTGTTTTGTACATTGGTCTCCATTTATTCTTTGAGCATGTGCGTGTGCCTCATTTATTGCTCTGTGAGTACAACAAATGCTTAGCACTACCCTCTGATAAGTCTAACTGCTCACCCACACTACCACAAATAGAGCATCAGTATTATCAACTTTTGCCTCTGTTTACCAATCTGGGACTCACTGGAATCTCCGCATAGTGTACTTCTTTTTAGAGCACTTCATAGAGAGCCAGGTTCCTACACATACCCACTCAGACACTCAGGCACCCACTCACAAACCTACTCAGAGACTCATGCAGCTACTCACCTACCTACTCAGAAACTCATGCACCCACTCTCATACCCACTCAGAGACTTATGCACCCACTCACAGACCCATTTGGAGACTTATATACCCACTTGCATACCCACTCAGACTCTCATGCACCCACTCACATACCCACTCAGAGACGCCCAATCAGAGACTCATACATCTACTCACAGACCCACTCAGACATGTATGTACCTACTCATACATCCAGTTACTGACCCATGCACCTACTCATGTACCTACTGAGCTGTTCATACACCTATTTAGACACTCATACACCCACTCACATACCTACTCAGACACTCATACACCCACTCACAGATGCACTCAGAGACTCATGCACCCAGTCAAAGACCCACTCAGAGTTTCATACAATCATTCACATATCAACTCAGACACTCAAACACCAATTCACAGACCCACTCAGATACTCATACATCCAATTACATACCCACTCAGACACTCAGATACACACTCATATACCCACTCAGACACTCATGCATCCACTCACAGACTCACTCAGAGATTCATGCACCCACTCACACACCAATTCATAGATTCATACTTTCACTGACAATTTCACTCAGGTATTTAAGCACACACTGACATACCCACTCAGACACTGATGCACCCATTGTAAGACCCACTTAGATAGGTATGCACCCACTCCTACACCACTCAGAAAGTAATATAGTATCTATTCCAAAAGAATTATGAGTTTTAAATGTTGATGAATCTATTCTCATACAATGTGTACACCCATTGCAGGCTATAGTTCGTATGGTACCCAAGACATGTGAGCTACCACCAACTGACCTTCAGAAACAAGTTAGAGGAAGAGTTGTCTACTTACCTTTAGATTTTAAACAGAATATTGAAACTGTTAGTATACATAGAGAGGCTCATGAATCAGTTGTGATTCTAGTAAATGGTGTGACTACAAAGAGTTAAGAAAATCCGGCATGTTAGAAAAGTAAAAGAAGCGACATTATACCTGGTACAAAATATTGTTTATTAAAAAAAATGTTTATGTTTTTCAAGACATGACGTGTAGAGGCTGAAACATCACCATCAAGTGGATAGATTAAAAAAAGTGGATCGATCCAGATCAGAAGTGATTTACAAATACTACAGCATTCATCCTCTGCATTCTAAAGAAGTAATCAGTGATGCTATTAATCTCTTTCAAATGAAGCAAGCAAAAGGACCTCCCATGAGTGTGTGGAAGAAAAGTTTAAAAGCTTGCTGCTTTCCACAGCTGCTCTCCACTGGACAAGGAGGCTGCTTTGATGACCACCTTGTATAGATGCATGATTTGTTAGACATTCTTTCCATCATTTGTGTGTCTTTTGCATTCTTGCCCAAAGTGCCACGAGAATGCCCAGATGTGGGTCCTGAGCTAAATGTGCCACTGGAATCTAGTTAGCCTGTCTGAAGAGGGGTGATACCCCGAACTTGATCGCAGAATACTTGTTTCTGGTTCAGGGAGGGTCTGGCTTGGCAGTGTGGGCTGGACTGTTCCCATGAGGAGCAGGGTTAAGGCTGATTTACATATGGCTCGGTCTAAACTAGAGTGGCATGGTGAGCAAACAAATGATGGATTCAACTAAGATCTCTTAACTCGGGGTGAATGTTTGATGTATACCGCATTCCGTTCATCATTTGTGTGTCTTTTGCTGTGCAGATGCTAGCAGCTGAATACCGGTCAACCAGATTATATTCAGAGGATCGAAGATTTTGTTAGTGTATTCCCTACATATTCCATCTTCTGTTTGAGAGTGACTTGGCTGGACTTACATATGCTGTTAACTATATTGTGAAATAATGAGTTAATCTTCAAAATCTGGCTGCAAAGGAATTGTTTGAAAAAGTTTATTGGAAAGAAGAGAACTTGGAGTACAACTTGATTAATTTGATGGAGTGCCAACAAGGCACACACGAGTATTGGTAATGCTGTCATGAAGAATTGAAGTGTGTGCTAAAAAATCTAGGTGCACCTACTTGATTATTGGTATTCAGTTGTGCTGAGTATACCTGGGATGACCTGTTTGAATTTTTGAGCGAAGGGAACTCTAATGTTAAAACTATCAAAGTGAAGACAGCTGTAGAATCTTTCTCCTTGGATCCAACAAATATTTGCCGATTTTTTAACCATAGTTTTCAAGTTATGATGTCTTTCAGCTGCAACAAAGGAAATCCTCCTCTTGGCATAGCAACTCAGTTCTTTTTGCAAATAGAGTAGCAAGCAAGAGATGCTCCTCACTTTCACATGCTGTGATGGGTAAAAGATGGACAAAAGTTTCGAACAGACCGTGATGAGTCTGTCTTGTCTTTCATGCAACGGTATTTGACATGTTGCATCCCAAGAGACAGTCCTTAAAACAGCTTGAGATAGCAAGTTCTACGCTTTCAAACTTATAGGTATGGGAAGTACTGTTGTTGAAAATACTGATGCAAATGTAAATTTTACACAAAATGTCGATTTGGCCATGACCTGTGATTTCACAAGGAAGAGTGAACAGCTTTATGTTTACAGTCAGACATACTTTGAAATGGAATTCATTGAAAAACACATGCAACCTGAAAAGAACAGAGGCCTCGAAATACATAAATAACTACAACCCTGTGATTCTGAAGATGTGAAATGCAAATATCGAGCTACATTTTGTTGCAGCGAATTTGATCACCATTGCTCACTACATCACTTCATACATTACAAAATCGGTGTGCAGACAGAATATCGAATAAAAAATATTGAGTTGCACAAATATCGAGAAAAAATATTTTGGTTCAGAAATAACGACAGATAGAATATCGTGGTCAAGAATATTGATTTAAGGTAGGCAATATCTACTTTAAAAATATCGAAGTGTTTAATATCATTTGCAAAAACATAGGGGCCCTATTACGATGTTCGTCCGCCACTGTACCAGGAAACTGGACCACCCGCCATTGTTGCGGCGGTCCCGCCATACAAATTAAGATGTGCCACTGGCGGGCATATCCTGCATTTTTTACATTACGGCGGGCGGTGCTGTAAGCAGCACCTGCCGCAATGTAAAAAATTCATGTAGTGCATTTGTATGCACAATGAGACAGGCACTGTGCGATGCCCGCCACCTTGTGCATAGGTACCCCCAATGTGCAACCCCCACCCCCCCAACATCCTGGGGGCCCGCTACGGGCCCCCAACAGCGAAGACCGCATGCCTTTCCAATGCCAACATGGAAAGGCCAATCTTCGCCTGCATGTTAATATGGATGGTGGTGTCTTACTCTTGCAGACACCGCCACCATTTTAAGCCCCTTTTCCACCCAGTCGACTCGTCGACAGGCGGAAAACCGGCGGACAGTATTCCCGTCCGCCGCGGACCCCCTAGCCATCCTAATATGGTGGGGGGTCATTCAGGCTTGGATGGTGGGCTACCGCCGGCCCGGTGGGGGCGATCCTCCCGCCATCCTAATAGGCCCCTCTGTTGGTAAAAATATATGTTTTCAAGTAATGTTATGTATTTTAGTATATATTTAAGATGTATGTGATGTCTGTTTTTTTTAATATGAATTGTTTGTATTTGTACATTTTTTGTATCTATTCATTTTTTGAAATTTGAATTTTGCTTTTTAATTACCTTAGCTGGTTGTGGGTTTGTAGGGGAATAGGGTGGGAAGCTATTTAATTATATTAAATTAATTGATTAATTTGTATTTATTAAGACTTGTTTGATTGAGATTTTATAGTTTTAATTGTGTAAAATAATGTATTATTAATTAATTAATTAATAATTGGTTGTTAATTAATTTTAAATGAATAATTGGTAATTAATCAAGGTAATTGTGTAATTAATTCTAGGTGTGTGTTGTGGTGTTTATATATGTAAAGGGTGGGAAGTGATTTATTTTTAATTTACGAATTACTAATTGGTTGTTAATGAGTTTTAATTAATTAAATGATAATTAAATATGGTAAAGTCCTAATTAATTTTAGGTGTGTGTTGTGGTGTTTATAGGTGTTAAGGGTGGGAAGTAATTTATTATTAATTTATGAATTAATAATTGGTTGTTAATTAATGTGAATTATTTGATGTTATTTTTGGGTAATTGTTTACTTTGTGTGTATTGTTTTGTCTTTTAAAGGAGTAAAAGATGGGTATTAAATACTTTTTAATTACTATATTAATCGTTTTTAACAGTAATAGTTTTTAATTTAAATATAACTTTTAATTGTGTTTTATTATTTTATAGTTTAATTTAGATGTGTGTTGTGGGTATTATAGTGTTAAAGTGTGTTTAGCCAATTAATGTTTATTTTTATTAATAATAGTTTTTTAATTGATTATTAATTATGTTAATCATGGAAGTAAATTTAATTTAAAATGTTTAAGTGTTTTGTTTTTGGTGTGGTGTTATAGGGTAGGAAATACAATGAATTCATTTATGTATTGATTATTTGTTTTGTTTGCAATTATTTTCAAGTTTAAAATAATTTTTTCAATTTTATTTTATATAATATTTGTAGGTTTTTTTAATATGTAATTAATATTATATTATCATTTCCTTTTATATATTTAATATATTTTTTAACTTTTTGAGTGTAAATAATAATTTTTGTCTCTCCGCTATCTAGCACTTTCCCTAATGTTGCACTGACTGGAGTGGGAATAGTAATTTTTACCCCTCCATTGTACAACACTTTCTATACTGTTGCACTCACTGGAGTTAGAATAATAATTTTTACCCCTCTGCTATCCAACACTTTCCCTACTGTTGCACTCACTGGAGTGCGAATAGTAATTTTTACCCCTCCACTATCAAGCACTATCCCTACTGTTGCACTCACTGGAGTGGGATTAGTTAATTTTACCCCTCCGCTATACGACACTTCCCCTACTGTTGCTCTCACTGAAATAGTAATTTTTACCCCTCTGCTATCCAACACTTTCCCTACAATTGCACTCACCGGAGAGGGAATAACATTTTTTACCTCCCTGCTATCTAACACTTATCCTACTGTTGCATTCAGTTGAGTGGGAATAGTAATTTTTACCCCTCTGCTATCCAACACGTTCCCTCTAGTTGCACTTTTTGAGGTGGGAATAGAAATTTTTATCCCTCTGCTATCCAACACTTTCTTTACTGTTGCACTCTTTGGATTGGGAATAGTAATTTTTGCCCCTCCACTATCTAAGACTTTCCCTACTGTTGCACTCACTGAAGTTGGACTAGTAAATGTAATTTATCCGCTATCCAACACTTACCCTACTGTTGCACTCACTGGAGTAGGAACAGTTATTTTTTCTCTTTTGCTATCCAACATTTTCCTTACTGTTGCATTGATTGTATTTTGAAAATTATGTTTAAATATTTTTTAATAGTTTAATGTTTTAACTTATTGTAGATTCTTGTTTTCTTATATTTTAAATCATTAATATTTATTTTTATTTTTTATATTATTTTAAACTTTTAACATAAACTAAAAATAATAGTTTATTAATTGTTTTAAAGTTCATATATGTGTATAAATTATATATGTTTATCATTTTTTAATAAGTTTATTTGTTATATTTTATTAAAATGTATACTACATTTCTTTTATTTTGTTAAAATTATATTTAATAGTTTTAATAGATGTTATTTTATTTTATATGTGTAAAAGTCGATATTTTATACATCTATATTTTTTACAGCAACATTTTTTAGTCAATATTTTCGCACTTACCTGTTTAAGTATAGGAGTCGATATTTTTGTTGTCATATTTTCAATATGTTTCACACCACCACAATCTTACTGACCAAAGTACAATTCTGCAAAAATGTACAAAATGTCAATACTAACACTTCCTCTTATTCCATTACACAGCTGTAGGGAAGAATACGTACTGGACATTTACCGAAGGAGGTAACACCTTTGAAGCTCACAACACCACAATCTTACTGATCAAGGTACACCCCTACAAAAACGTACAGAATGTCACTACTGATATTTCCTCATACTCCATTGCAGAGCTGTAGTGCAGAATACATACAGGACATTTACCCATGGAGATAAAGCCTACTAATTAACCACTAGAAACTCCTCCACTGGTGTAATATTTTTTGTAAAAATGTACACTATTTTTGTTAAAGGAGCTGCTGCAGTTCTGTTGTGGCCCAGTAACTGATACAGCTACTAACACACCCACACAGAAGCATAAAGATTAAAAAACCTTAGTAATTCTCAAAAAAACCTAAAGGTTACAGGGACATTATAGTTAGGAAATATAATTTAAAAAACCTTAGAATGTCACTGAAAAAGTCAAAGGTTACAGGAATGCTAATGTTGGGCAATAGAATTTAAAAAAACCTTAACATTCACTTAAAAACCTAAGGTTTCAAGGAGGTTATATTCCCTTCTGGGAAGTGACTGAATGTATATATGCGTCCTTAATTGTCTGACAAATCAGTGTAATAGAGCTACAACACTAGAATTCAAAGAAAAGTACTTTGAGAAGAGCACATGTAGAATGCATATTTAAATATTTCCACATCTTCTAATACCTTGCTAACTAAAAGTTTAACTCTACAGTTTTTTCCTACCAATTATACCATGTAATAATCAGCAAATGCACAAAATACTAATTCAAAGCAACAGATTGTGAATCAACTCCTCACACACCTAGTCTGAAAATCAGGCAAACTGTCACATTCTCAGACACTCATAAAGCATCTTTATCACCTGTTATAAAACATACAAAGCCACTCATAAAACCACTCATACGTTACCTTATATAGTTCCAATATTTCATACTCGCTTATAACATTCACACTTACACATATACATTTTTTAATCGTTTTGTTCTCCAAATTAAATGCAATTCTCATACCTGAAAATTGAGTTTGTGATCAAATGTTATTTTTTGATCTTATCAGATAGATACAATACTGTCAGGAAATGTAAAACCTAAGCATAAAAATGGAAAACCACTCTAACACAAAGGTGCCGATTCCGATCCTGTAAAACCCGGGTACAAATGGTCGTACGGAGCGTTTTCTCCGTACGACTCGTACCTGGGAATTCCACCGTACAAACCAGCAAGTACGATTCGTACAGAAATACCTTTTCCGAACGAATCATAAAAAACAGCGTGCGGCTAAAAAATACATACAATTACGATCCTGGACAGCACGTACGCGACGTCCGCACGGAGTCAGGCAGCGTTTTACGGACCAGCAAGTACGATTCGTACCCACAGCACTCCGCATGGCTATATTTTTACGGAGCCAAAAAGTGCCGGAAAAGCTAAGTATGCTGCGATGCACGAGGAAAAGAGTGCCCGGTACGTGCCGTACCCCCAGCCCCCCTTATGTACGCACCGTACCCCCAGCCCCCCGTATGTACGCGCCGTACCCCCACCCCCGTATGTACGCGCCGTACCCCCAGCGGAATGCGCTGGGGGTATGGCGCCGTATGTACGCGCCGTACCCCCACCGCCGTATGTACGCGCCGTACCCCCAGCACTGTGCGCTGGGGGTACGGCGCGTACATACGGGGGGCTGGGGGTACGGTGCATACATACGGGGGGCTGGGTGTACGGTGCGTACATACAGGGGGGCTGGGGTATGGTCCTGGGGTACGGGGAGTACAGGTGCGGGGCTGGGAGACGGGCCTGGGGTGTGGCGCGTACAGGTGCGGGGCTGTGCTACGGTGTTGGGGTACGGTGCAGAGGGGGGTATGGTGCTGACATACGGGGGTACGGTGCTGACATGTGCGGGGTGAGGGGGGGCTGTACGACTCGTACCTGGGCACAAGTGTACATGTGTGCTACAGCGTTCGCTCCGTATGGGGCCTTTTACATGCGGTTGTGTATTCGGACGGGCGGTACGGATCGTACTTGCGAGCTCGGACTTCTGTTTTACTATTTGCACGTAAAAATGTCCGGCTCCCTATCGGACACTTTTCCCGATGCTATTCGGACGTAGAAATTTACGGATCCCTCTCGGACCATTTTCCCGACGCAATTCGTATGTATTTTTCACGTACGAATCGCACTTCGCAGTTTGTACGGTACTTGTATGATTCGTACGTGAAAATATACGGATACGAGTCATACGCAACATTTTTTACCCGGATCGGAATCGGCACCAATGTAAGCAGCATTTTCAAATTTGCACCCTCTGATAATGAGGAAGTCATCAAATAAAAGCATATCTTTCATTCTTTTTTTTCTCACTGCATTCCTGAATGGTTAGTATGTGTTATCCCTTTCATACACTTTTATAAAGAAGCCCAATATGTGTGGGTGTGTTGCACACTTCTGACATTGGGCTATAGGTGGGCTGCATTTGGGTGATATTTGGGCAACATTTTAGGCTTTTTCTCTCTCTGGTGGCCATCTTGGGAGACTTATTTGTTATGAAGCTCCCTAGTCTCCTCATGTACTGTGGTATCCTCAGTATAAAATGCTCTCAGTTTTTACTTAAATTCCATCAAGATGTCCCACACTTTTGGCATACATTCAGAATGTTAGCACTCTAGTTCCTCATCAGAATATTGTAGTAATCTGCTGATGACCAGGGAATTAATTGGCAGCCTGCTGTTGGTGTTTGTCTACATGTTAGAATGTTTTAATGAAATAGAAGAGGAAGATATTTGAGACCTCACTTAAAACATGTCCTAATTTTTCTTTTTAAATCACTAACCACAATTTCTATGATAAAATGAAACCCCTCATTTTGTTCTTTCTAAATTAAATGTTTGAATGTTTGAATGTTTGAGTCAATCAAGATGGCTTCAGGTGTGCCATACCTTTGTCATAATTAAGAGTGTTAGTGCTCTAGTTGTTCCTTAGAATACTCTGGGAGGCTGCAGTACAACACAGGGGAATCAACTGACGTGCTGATCCTGCTGAAGTACAACAGGAAGATATCTGTGATCTCACTTATGTTATGTTATGTTATGTTATTATTACTTCTAGAGCGCACGATTACCATAAGGTGTCCTGGCGCTGAGCACTGATTACCTAAGATAACAAAGAACTAGAACTGGGAGAAGAACCATGTCTTAAGATCTTTCTTAAAAGAAGTCAAATCAGAGGCATTTCTCAACATGAGGGTGAGTTCATTCCAGGTTTTGGAGGCACAATGTACAAAGCTTCTACCTCCCCAGTTTACTTTTTTTAAAAAGGGAGTTTTCACTAACATGGCACCAGTGGACCTGAGAGTTCTGCTAGGAATATACCAAGAGAACTTGTTTTTAAGAAACTCAGGACCTATTCCGTTCAAGGCCCTAAAAACAATACACAACGCCTTAAAGCGAGAGCTCAAATGAATTGGGAGCCAATGCAATTTCTTTAATTCTCCTCTGACTGAAACAGTCCTGGAAGTCCCGGTCAACAGTCTAGCTGCTGCATTCTGAATGACCTGCAGCCTGTTCTGATGTTGTATTTGCATATTGAGATATAAGCTATTACAATAGTCAAGCCGTGACATTATTAATGCAGTCACCACCGTCCTCAGACTCCCTTCAGATAGGAAAAACCTAATTTTCCTAATCATTCTGAGAACCATTGGGCATCCAGACGTCACCTTGCTCACCTGGTCCCCCATGGTAAGTTTGTCATCTATCACCATACCCAAGTTTTTGGCTTTCCTGGAAGGTGTAGGACAGAGACCAAGATTATCAGGCCACCAATCTGGTGTCCACATCCGGGGACTGTTACCAAATCTCAGCACCTCAGTTTTAGCTGAGTTCAGTTGTAGGCAATTGGCCGACATCCAAGTTGAGATGGATCCCATGCAGTCATGAAAACGTGCACCTATTTCCTTTTCGGCTCCCTCCATCACCGACAACACAATTTGTGTGTCGTCAGCGTAGGAGGTGAGCTGGAACCCAAAGGATCTAATAATGCCAGCCAGGGGTTCCACATAGATGTTAAAAAGTGTGGGGCTAAGAGCTGATCCCTGCGGCACCCCACATGGCAAAGAAAAGGGTTCAGAAGTGTTACCGTCTAGTTCAACTGTTTGTGACCTGTCCGTCAAAAAGGAGTTTAACAGTTTCCAGGCCCAACCACATATCCTGATCTCAGATAACCCATTAAGTAATACCTTATGGTGAACCGTATCAAAGGCCGCGGAAAAGTCTAATAGGATCAACATCGCATTCCCTCCCTTATCCACGGCCTCTCTGATTTCCTCAGTGGATTTAAGAAGTGCCAGCTCACTGCTATGAAAAGCTCTGAAACCATATTGTGAAGAATCCAGAGAGTTATTAAGGTAGAGAAAGTCGCTAAGTTGCCTATTTATTGCTTTTTCTAACAGTTTGGCTGGCAAAGGAAGTCTAGAGATAGGACGATAGTTAATTGGGTCCTTGGGATCCAAGGACTGTTTTTTCAATAACGGGAGCACTGAGGCTTTTTTCCATAAGTTTGGAAAGATTCCAGATGAAATTATATGTTGAACAAAGGTGTCAATACCCTGCAAACAATATCAGTAATCTGCTTGATGATCCATACTGGACAGGGATCACTTGGGGCGCCAGATTTTATATTGTTCAGCAGTTTCACGGTGTCATCCATTTCCAGAGGGGAAAAATGATCCAATATCATGACAGGGGGAGGTGGATTTTCCAATTTTTTAAAATTCAAATCAGTCTGATTTTTGTCGATCAGTCCCGACAAGGATAAAAAAATTGTCTCAACTTTCGACTTGAAAAACGCCCCGACTACATTACAGAAATCTGGAGCAGCATGATCTTTTGGCATCTTGGGACTGGACTGTTTGATAACTGTTTTAAACAATTCCTTAGAAACAGATTGGGCCTTGGTTATTTGTAAGGAAAAATACTCTTTCTTAGCTAGCATGAGGGATTGCTTATATTTGGAGATGGTTAATTTAAATTCTATTTTGTCTGCCGCGGCATAGTTTTTACGCCATTTCCTTTCAGCATATTTGCATATAATTTTTTTTTCCTTGAGCTCTCCTGAATACCAAGCTGTGGTAGGCGAGGTCCATTTCGGTATCCGGTTTTTAGGGGGTGCTAATTGTTGACATGCATTAACTAACCATCTGTTATACAAAGTTGTTGCCTGTTGACTGTCCTGCGAAGATGTGTACATTGAGTCTATAAGGGAAGATTCCAGTTGTTTGGCATCCAGTTTACCCCATGCCCTAGTAATGATCTCCTTATTCTGTTTAGGGCCAGTGAGATGAGATACCTCCTGGAACTATTTAGTTCAAACTTGACCACAGAGTGATCAGACCATGTAATAGGAAGAGTAGAAATATTGACGAAATCATTATTGTTTGAAAATATCCCATCTAGGGTATGACCTTTCACATGAGTAGGAGAAGAGACCAGTTGTTCCAAACCTCCTATAGCCATGATGTTATTTAGTCTGGCAGTGTCAGGGTCATCAGGTTTTTCCAAATGAAAATTAAAATCGCCAAGCATTGTGAAAGATTGTTGACTCAGCCCTTCTTCTAATAACAGACTCAAAGAGTCTAAGAAACCACTTTTAACACCAGGTGGGCGGTAAATTAAAATCCCCTTAAAAGGCTTATATAATACTGAATATATCTTAAAAGAAAGAGCTTCACACCCTTGATCGTAAACTGGCAGGAAGTGTGGGGTGAGTGACTTATGATATATCACCGCAAGCCCTCCACCTTTTTTCTGCGTTCGATCAAGCGTATAGCAGTGAAAGCCAAATGGTGTGGCTTTAACCAGGTCCGGGCCCGAGGTGCTGTCTAACCATGTCTCTGTGATAAATGCCATGGAATGTTTTACCAGTGATCTGGCATTGAATAACATACAATTCAATGGAGTCTACCTTCCACTGCCCCTATCCGAACCCAGAGTAATTTCCTTAAGTTCAATTGGTAGGTTTAGCACTGTAGGAAACAGTAACTGACAATTGTTGCACGCTAAACTCCCACTTTCTGTGTCTTGATATTTGTTACTTTCATAATAATTGTCCGGAAACATTTTAGGGCTGTGAAAACCCTTGTCAACCTGATTCAGCATATGTAATTCATTGCTACTATAGCACCACCTGTCGGTTTGTGAGAAGGCCAGGGGGACTGGCCCTGTGCCCGGCCCGCGCGCAGACGGGTGCAGACGGGCTTGCATTGGGCGCGCCTTCGGCGTGCCAGCGGCTCGACAACGTGCTCATTAAGTAGACCCCCCCTGGACCACTAGACCGCTAACCAGGCGGAAGTGGTGTCGTCCGAGCCCAGAGCAGTGCTCCGGCTAAAGTGCAAGTGCCCAAGTGCAAAAGATAGCTCCCTTCCTGCTTCTCAGTAAATTAAATGCCGTTCTAAAGTTAAAACCGTATTAAGAACCATGAAATCTTTTTAAAAAAATCATTAAAATAATCACCCAAAAGATCGTAATTCAAAGCGATGTCACCAGCAAGCGTTGAACGCAGCTTTGCTCGGTGATCAGTGCTGCGCGGGCGCGACAGCGTGCTCATTAAGTAGACCTCCCCTGGACCACTAGACCTCTAACCAGGCGGAAGTGGTGTTGTCCTCATGTTTCTTTCTATAGCATTAGCCATAATTCCATGACAAAAAGAACCATCTCTTTGTGTTTCTTTCTAACTTAAATGTTTTAAGTTTTACCAGCTTGAATCAATTCAGGTGGTTTTAAGTGTGCCATACTTTTATCATAATATAAGACTGTTAGCCCTCTAGTTGTTATTTACAACATTCTGGGTGGCTGCAGTAGAACACACAGGAATCAACTAGATGTTGGAAGTATATGTATCACTGAGAATGTCAGAATTCATTCTCATATGGCTTAGAAACATAGTGTGAATTCACAGAATATATGCTCTTATTTTAGCTTCCGGAGCACCTTATATAACTTCTATGGGAAAACTAAGATTTTCCTAGCCTTGGTGTCAGAAAGGCTAGATTTTACTAAAGACACAGAGTTGAGTATTATGTAAGGGTGGGCGTAGTGGGCGTAGTGGGGCTACGTGAAGCAGCACGTAGTGTGCCCAAATCTACGCACAATACGTGCTTCGCGTAGCCCCACTACGCGCCACCCGCCTCCCGCCCGCCCTCCTTTTAAATCAAACCCCCGGAAGAAGTTTGAAATGGAAGAGGGAGCCCCGGAGACGCCGCGTTTCAGGTAAGTTTCTTTAATTTAGTATTTATTGTAAATCCCGGGGTTTGATTTAAAAGGAGGGCGGGCGGGAGGCGGGTGGCAGCAGCAGGCAGCTACGCTTCGCCCTGGGTGTGCGTAGCGCTAGCCTGCTTCGCCTACTTCGAAAACTGCGAAGCAGGCAGCGCTACGTACACTACGTGGGCGAAGCGTAGTGTCTCGCCCAGGGTTAGTATTATGCAGTCTTTCCTTGCTGATTAATAAGATCAAAAAGAAACTACAATACCCAAAACATCTGATAGAATAACAACAAAGATGATCTCATAATAAAACAACCAATAGGACATTGAGTATAGTCAAATAATTATCCTGTTTGAGAACAGCAAATCCTCTTTTCTTGAAGCGAGTTAGTTCAAATGAGGTACGGAAAGAAAGAAAAACACTGTCATAAAAGAAAACAGAACACTGAAAAAATCCACCAAGTTACGAACATCAAACAAGGCTGAGTCCCATGGGAATAGACAAATGATCCACGTAGAATAGATCCCAAATCCATTGAAGAAGGAAGTCCAGAAAGATCGCGTGGTGGAGGAAGCACCAGTAGAGGGCACTGGAACTGCAGAAAAAGCAATCAGGGTGGGTTGAACTAGTGGTGGGGTAATACATGCCTCCATGTCTTTAATAAAATCTAGCCTTTATGACACCAAGACTAGGAAAATCTTAATTTCATTACAAGACTGGAGGCTCATATTATGCTTGGTCGAAGCAATGCAACAAAAGAATCAGATATATGAGCAATAGGTTTACAATAAAAGATTTTGAATGTATTAACATTTGATCAATCTTCAGATTTGAGGATGTCGTGCACCAGCCCAGAAACCTGCACTGGCCCAGAAGGCCCGAGAAGCCATAGCTCCTCTGGCCGAATGGGCATCAAAGGAAGAAATGTAAATCCCAGCCAAGGACATGATCCACTTAACCTAGCGGGCTAAAGAGGGGGAAAAAAAGGCTTATGGGGTTTCTGATAAGAGATTAATAACTGAGTACAGTAGGAGTACCTCAAATCTGCAGTTCGTGAAACGTAAGATTTTAAGTAATTTCCAACATATAGGGGCCGATTCTGGCTGCAAAACGAACCGACCGACACGGACTTGGACCGAATACCGACCGACACTGACCAGCGCCGTACGACCTGTGCAGTACGATGCAACGCGTGTGAAGTCCAACCGACACGTACAGAAGACAAGCCGTATGACCGAGCCGTAAGGAAAATAGTGATCCAGCCGGAAAACCGACGCGAATATCACCGACCGACACAAACCCGGAATGAAGCCGACCGACCCGTACCCGCAATGTACGATTTGCGCAGTACGATGCAATGCGTGTAAAACCAGACTGATTCGCACAGAGACCAAGCCGCACGACCGACACGCACAGACAACCCAGCACACAAGCAACAGGGACCACTGCGACCGACGCATACCAAACACAGAAGATAGGCAGCATGAACGAGGCGGAGTAACCCGCACGAGACAACAGCAGTGTCCGTTTCCGTCACATGAACGTCTCCTTCATGCCTACAAATCACAAAGGAAAAAAGACAAAAAAAGGACCAAACTAGCAATGACAAAGCCAATAAATAGCAAAAAAAAAACATGGGACAAAGACACACCCACCACTCCAACTATATAAAGGACTACAATCACTACCACCATCCCTTGCAAACAGGAGACACAGCCAGCAGCAAACACCAGTACACAGCAACCACAGACACACTCACAACTCACCCATCACACAACTCACACACCATCAGCACCTCATACAAAAGCACACACACATAGACCCAGCAAAACCAACACCAACCCACCATCACTTGCACCATCACACACACATCCCTCACCACCACCACCCATCACCATGCCCCCAAAGAAGAATCCAAAGTTCACAGATAGGGAGTTAGAAGTGCTGGTAGACGAGATCATCAGAGTAGAGCCACATTTGTTTGGTACATTGGTCCAAAGGACCCCCATCTCACAGAAAACCAAGATGTGGGCGAGGATTGTGGACAAGGTTAACGCCCAAGCACCAGCAAGGCGCACAAAGGACGATATCCAGAACAGGTGGTATGACGTGCGCAGGAGGGTCAAGAAACTCATCAAAAAAGATCATGCCCTGAGTCAGTGCACCGGCGGTGGCCCTCCTGCCAAACCAGTCTACTTCTGGACGGGGAGGAGAAGGTGCGGGACATCCTACCACCAGAGAGCGTCCATGGCCTAACAGACATCCCAGAACCTGGTGAGTACACAAACAACATACCCAAGATTGTGTGGCAAAGGGACCGTGAAACCATGCACTGCAAGCAAAGCTACACCAACCAAAAGATAATCAGCCCAAGATGTGTATGCCAGTCAGACAAACACAATACCTGCCATCTCAGAGTGACTTGGAACTGTGTCATGACATGCACACACCTACAAACAAATAGAGCAAGCCAGTGGCACTAAAACAAATAGACCCTGCCAGACAGTTTGCCACCACAAACACACCACCTCACAGTGCAGCTGACTGTCAGGAAGGAATAGTGGGGATGCAGGTGAAGTGAGTGTAGCCAAAAGCATAATGGGGCCTGTAGTCACAGATAATGCTCCCCCTCCTGATTGGCCCATCAAGACCTCTCTTAAACATGCCCACATCACAGGGAGTGGAAAATGACTGACAAGATGGCTGACACTGGGTCCTGCTGTGGGGAGCACAAGGCCCTGCTAGGGCTTGTGTGCAAATAAGAAGCAGGACACCACTGACTGACATCCTGAAAGACAACTTGCACGCCCTACAATGGAAGCACGTTTCATGATGGGAAGGAGGACTGGGAGCCCTGACCATACTTATCAGCATGGGGAGACACCCCCCCTCAACACAAACTTCACACAACTCACCTGGTACAATGCATTGACACACACCTCATTGAAATATCAGCAAAAGATACCCCGTACTGGGTGCTGCTGTGTGAAGCACAGGGGCTCACTTTGGACTTGTAGCCAAACAAACACCAGAATTTCACGGTCAGCCATCTTGCCATTGCTGTCACACCCCCTCACAGGGAAGCAGAGTCAAGAGGGAGGAAGTATGGGCATGCTGGGAAGGGGGGTGTAGCCAAGAGTATGATGGGACTCGCAGTCACAGACAACCTACACCCACCCACATGGCCCAGCAAGATCAAAATGAACCATACTCACCTCACAGGGAGTGGGAAGGGACTGACAAGATGTCTGACACTGGGCACTGTCGTGGGGAGCACAAGGCCATGCTGGGAAATGGCCAACAACAATATCAAACTCTGTCCGTGACAAGCTGGGAAAAAGCAGTGTACAGGCAGGCATCTGTTTGAAAAGTAGAAAATGTCATGTTTGTGAACCAACAATGCATGTAGAAACATAAATCACATTGTATGTCTCTCCCAAACACAGGTGGTGCTGGGCACCCAGCACCAAAAGATGAGGATACCCAGTCCTAGACTCTGGTGGACACTGAGCTCTCTGGTCTGCCTCTCTCACTGTCCTCTTCGGATGACGACGACCAACCTGGCCCCTCCGGTGTGAGCCATCATGCAGCACCAGCAGCATCAACATCTGCACCCTCTGTACCCACGCCTCCAGCATCTGGGCACTGACAGCGCACCCCCGCCAACACAGACAGACCAAGGACAATTAACACCCAAAACACAGGGACACAGGACCCCCCGAAAGCTACAGCCAACACCACCAGCAACACCACCCAAGGGGTCCCAGTGTCACCTGTGCGTCCCGCCACTGGTCCTGCCCGTGTAGAGAGGGGTGCTGGGAGGGGTGAGAGGCACAGGACGCGCCTTGCAGAGGGGTCTGGACTGCAAGATGACCCCCACCTGGCATGCATCTTAGATGCGTACCAGGATAGCACCGGAGGATTTGGCCAGGTAGTGGGGATCCTCAAGGACATACAACACAAGCAGGTCGCCCACCATGCCCACATGGAGGCCAAGTGGGATGACATCCCTGTGGTGCATCAGGACATACTACAATGCATCCGCCAGATCAACACCAACCTGCCAACACCCCCCTGTGTGCCCACAACATCTGTCGCAACACCATCTGCCAGCGCCACAGGAAGGGAGGAGGACTCCCGGATGGAGAGTCCCCTGCACCGCAGAGGCCTGCACATGAGGATCCCCCCCCCCGGAAGAAGAGGGGTCGTCCGAAGAAAGACATGTGAGAGGCAGATGTCCCAGCACATCCCCCAGGGCCTCTAAACCTGTTCTGGACAATGTTCTTTGTGCGCATGGAGGGTTCATGTTGGGCCAATGTATCAGATGGCTGTGGACTTTACTCTGGACATTTCATCTACCAGTACTTCCAACTCCAATGTGAACTTTGGATTCCCAAACCACTGTACAGCACCCATCATCCTGTGCACTTCCCTCACACATGTTTGTAAATAAACTCACCAGTACACCATACTTGCCTCTGTTGTGATTCCAACTTGTCATGTTCAGGGAGATGTCGATCTGCTACACAACACAGTGCATGCCAAATACTGCAACAATGTGACCAACGTAAGGTGAGTCATGGGGATGTGACACATGTGAGGGAGACACGCCACTATGACAACACAAAACATACTCATCAAGGCCATGTTATTCATCACACACAATGATGTTGACCTGAAACACATTGGCATGCACAGACACAACACCAAGCCCAGTCAGTGGTAACAAGTCCACAGGTGAGGTAAGCAGATGTCACTCAGATGTGGGAAGACAGACAACGCACATAACAAAGCGTAGCACAGGTTCATTACACATCAGCAACACGTTTATTCCACATTAGTTGCATGGTAATTCTATGTAATAGTGGACACATGTTCCCAATGTGTTGGAGGATGGAAGTCCAGGGATGTGTGGTACATCAGTTGATGGGAATTGTCAACTTCCACACTGGTGTTGACTTCTGGGTGTTGGGGGTCAGTGTTGACCACACAACAGGCAAAGTACCCTGGGAAGGACAGACAAGATACAGTCAAAAGCAAAGAAGAACAGGAGAGAAATGCAATACACATGTACAAAACATGTTGCAAGACACCTACACAAACACTAGTTAGCAGTACTACCCTATTGTGGAATACACACCACCTGAATGGACACATCACAGCACGCATCCAGTCAAGTGGCACACAGACACACTCAGACAGCAACAGAACTGGCACAACACATTCCTGGCTACCTCCATACATTCACATAACAACCATGGAAACTCACATTCAGGTGAAGAAGTTGTTGATGACTTGGGAGCGGACGTCACCATCACTGGCATCTTGGCCCAGGCCGGGATCCTCCACAGGTGCCGGACGTTGGTCATCGTCATCCTGGATGAGAGGCACCTCCTTCTGCACCGCCATGTTGTGTAGCATGCAGCAGACAAGGATTATTTTGCACACCTTTGCAGGATCATATGGGAGGGCCCCTCCGGTCTTGTCCAGGCAGCGAAAACGGCTTTTCAGGAGGTCGAATGTCCGCTCAATCACCCTACTACTCCGACCATGTGCCTCATTGTAGCACAGCTCGGCTGGTGTCACAGGGTTCCTGAGGGGTGTCAGCAACCACGGCATGTTGGGGTATCCGGAGTCACCTACACACACAAAAATGAACAAGTAGCTGAGTTTTGTCAGAGTGCGGAATACAACATTGACAAACACACACAATGAGAAACAGTCAGTACACACCGACAAGCCAGGCATGCTGAGCTGGCATCTGTGACATCAGCGTTGCAATGCGACTACTCCTCATAATGTAGGCATCGTGCGCAGAACCAGGGAACTGTGCACACACATGTGTGATTGACATGTCAGCAAGACAGACCACCAGAGCATTGATTGAATGTTAGTGCTTCCTGTTCCGGTATGCCTGCTCATGTGCCTGTGGTGGTATCAGGGCAACATGTGTCCCATCAATAGATCCGATGACGTTCGGCATCCTCCCCAGTGTATAAAAGGCAACCTTTATTTCAGGAAGTTCAGCTGTGCTTGGGAACTTTATATACAGGTCGAGGAATTGCAATATCTCCTCCAAGACATCGCGTAGTACCCGACTAAACATCGTTTGCGACATTCCACCAGCAGTAGCCACAGTGTACTGGAAGGTACCAGTAGCAAAGAAGTGCAGGGCTGCCATCACCTTCACCTCTGGGGTCAGTGCTGTAGGGTATGTGCGGCCAGGTAGCAGATGTGGCGCCAACTGCTCCGCCAACTCCGCAATCAGTGGCCTGGTGAAGCGGTACCGTCTGATGCAGTCGCGTTCCTGCATGGTTGCAAGGTCTGGGAACGGCCGATGGACAGCTGGTGCCCTGCAGTACAGAGATGCACAAAGGAAGATTGTCAGTTCATCCACCCATGTGGCCATGACCATGATCAATATCACATGCTAGTTCATGACATTACACAATGTACTGAGGTTTGTGCTGTTCGTCATGGACACATATGTCACCTACAAGACCACCACCTCACATCTCAATTCCACATGTACACATGAGTCCCATGTAGTGCAGTGGCCAATCATCTGGCTGTGTCACCCAACCTATGTGCTGCTGCAACGTTCCAAACACACACCATAGTGACAATTGAGGCCTCATGTCTCCCAGGCATCACAGATCTTTGCCATGCAGAAACCCAGGTTCCCTGTATTGCAACATCAACACAGCAATGGACATGGCGTAGCACGTACACACCACAAGGCAAGCGTAAGTCCCACAGGTAGTGGCCACTGTTGTTCCTGCCGGCCCAACATGTACGTCTCTTAGACACACACCCCATCAAGGTTGATGCATATACCACATAGATGTGGAGACTGTCACCCATTGGGAACATTTGATCAGACACATCTGAGACACAACATGCACACAGACTGTTTGTGCACATCAGTATTGTGGCTACAGCTATCACTGTGATGTACATGCCATCACCCCCAGGACTCAGGGTGTATGTGACCTGTCCTAAATATATCCAACCTGACACTGTGTCCGTGACTCATGCCCATTACTGTCCAATTGCACATCACATTGGTAATGTGCACAACACACAAATGAATTTGCCCCCATGTACATGTGCACAGCCTGGGAGTGGCTGCACAAAGTGCCAGCCAAAAAAACATATGTGGTCCCCCCAAACACCCAGGGAATGCAGTCTTACATGCCATGGGACACTGTGTGGCCAATGCTGTAGTGTGGTAGGTGTGCACAGGTGTCCCTGGCCAGTATATGTGTGTTGCATTCGTATAATAGTCACACCAATGAGGTCCGACGTGGGTGAAAATGCATACACATTGCACGGGTCATGTCCGAGCCGTGCGTACGCTTTGTCATTGAATGCAATGAGGACCGACGAGGGTGACAATGCGCACGCATTGCAAGGGTCATGTCCGAGTCGTGCGTACGCTTTGTCATTGAATGCAATGAGGTCCGACGTGGGTGACAACGCGTACGCATTGCACGGGTCATGTCCGAACCGTGCGTACGCTTTGTCATTGAATGCAATGAGGACCGACGCGGGTGACTATCATGCATACGCGTCGGACAGGCATGGTCCGAGACAGGCGTACGCCTTGGCCATTGAATCGTATGGAGACGGGTGCATGTGTTTATTCAAAATACGAGTTGTACAGTCAGTTGAATGAGCCGGGTGCACCCATTGGCTCTGGACTGTCATGGAGACGGATGCGGATTCAAAACTTGTACGAGTTGTGCACTGGAAATTCAGTTGGATGCCTACAACAATGTTGCAATTTCAAGTGTTCCATGAAGGTGAAGATTTGAACGATGCGGAAGGCATGTACGAGTCGTACTTTTAAATGGATTGGCCAGATTCATCGACTGCAACCGTGTTGGACCTATGACTTAGGACACATGGCACAGAGTCTGCCTCTGCTGCACAGATATAAGGCTGGCTGCCCCCCAGGTAGCTTACTTGCCTGAACTACATGCTACTGGACCACATCCCTGCTACCACTGCTGCTGTCTCTGCATCCTCTGGCTCCTACTATGGCACGTACTCTGGAGAGGGCCCCAGCCTTCACTGAGGAGGAGACCAGGCCCTGCTGGACGGGCTCCTTCCACAGTACAGCAAGCTCTATGGGAAACCAGGGTAGCAGGTGAGTGTGCAGTCCACTGACTTCATAATTATGCATGTTGGCTGACTAGCAGTACTAGCAGTGTGTACACCAGTGGCAAACATTCTCAATGACTACTTTCATCCCCTAAAGTGTGTGGGTACACGTAATGAATAGGTTTCCTGCTGCTAAAGTGCATTATTGCAAGCTTAAACTATCCAGGCATTGTTAGCATGTCAGACATGCAGGTGATTTTTTCCTTCCCCATGGTTGCACTACCTGTGTAATTCATTTCCCTTTGTGATGATGACATGTATATCCAAATGTGTGCTGCACAAATCTGGGGCATGCGTGTTAATGTATTTATCACTTTGTCATCCTCACAAGTTGATGCCCACCAGAAGCAGGAGATCTGGCTGACCATCGCCCGGGCTATTCATTCTGTGGGGGTCTACAAGCGCCGGATTCGCAACTGCCAGAAGAGGTGGCAGGACCTTTGGGGCTGGACCCAGAGGATAGCTATAGTCCAGCTGAAGCTGTCACCTCCACGCAGGAGGGGCGGACACCGGACCCTGACTCCCCACATGCTCCTGATACTGGTGGTGGTCTTCCCGGACCTGGATAGGCAACTGAAGGCCAGACAGCAGCAGGAAGGGGGTAAGTCCATGCCTAATCTGTGTACTATGTCTGACATGCTAATTGCAGTCTTTTGGCCTGGTCACACTTCCACATTACGTAGGTCTTGTAGTCCAATACTCAGGTCCCTCAATTGTGTGATGCAACCTCCTCATCTGTTCCACAGCTGTGGCCCCTACAGTCTGTTTCTTGTGTCACTAGGGCACTGTGTTCCTGCAGTTAGATATGCTTTATCTACCGGACAGCATCTGTTCCCGTGACTCTGTTGTGTGTTTCATTGGCGGGTCAATTGTTTACACAATGCCTGAGATCTGACATGTGATCTGTGTGTGCCCTTGAGATGTGTACCAATCGCTGGTCTGACTCGCAACATGTGGCTGGGGTATTCCAAACAAACCCATGCAGCAGGGTACTCCAATTTTGGGGCCTCAGAAGTATTTATATCAAGTATGTCACACTTGCTTAGCCACCTGACTGCTGTCCAGGGCCAAACACTGTTTCATGTAGACCTGGTCAGTCATGGCTCCTCAAGGGCATTTAGAAACACTCTGTAATCCCACTCCTGTGTATGAAATTGTAGGTTGTGCTTAGTGACATGTGCCCTCAGGTGTCTGCCTCTGTGTCATTAGGGTGTGGCTTGTTGTTATGTACAACTGGGGTGTCCATGATTCAGGGTGTCAGCATGACATCTGAGATGTGACTGTGAGAGACACGACCTGTCTGACATATAGGTGTGTGATCATATGACAGCGCACAATGGTGTATGCAACTGTGTCCTTCATGCAGCTGGGTTACATGCATGGCAGACTGTGATGTGTTAGTGTACAGGAATCTGTGTTTGCAGAGACTCATATGTATGATTTGCATGATGTGGGGTCTTCTGAGTCCTGGATATGTTGTTTGCATGGGATGGGCAAGTGGGCCGGTCATCTGCAGAGTTAGCTTTACCCCTGAGCTAGGATTGTGAGTCAGTGCATATTGTTGTTGCCTGGATGCCCTGCCCCTGTGACAGGAGACAGTATTGACTGACTTTCAGGGCATCCCAGTGCCATGGCATTGAACTTGCTATGAGTGATCCTGCATTGTGTTCAAGTGTGCACCATGCACACCATTGTGGCATTGCCCATCAGGACATGGGTACATCATAGTGTGTGTTGCTGGCATGCATCACAAGCATGTGAAATGGGTCTCTGCCCATCCCTTCATCCGGACACCTGTACAGTCAGTAGCAAGAGATGTGCTGTGTGTATAGTGACATACTCCTACATGTTCACTTGCATGTACAACTAATGTGTGGGTGGTGCATGTTAACACATTGGGGTGTTAGCATCCAACATGCAACGGACATATGTGTGAAAGTCAAGGAGGGATATGTTTGCCATGGTTGATGTTGAGAATGACAATTGTCTTTTTCTAAACAGTGTTGGCACTTTGAGCTGTGTTCAGCTGATGATGCCAGGGCTTGCCCTGTGATGTGATGTACTCACTGTGGTGTGTGCAGTCAGTGCAGGTGACTGATGTTGTTCTCTTACTTCCTATTCCTATCCAGATACATCCACGGCCACAGGAGGGGACAGCTCCACGGACCAGGAGGAGCCACAGAGCGTGACAGGGACAGAAGGAGAGGAGTCGGGTGGACCCATTGGCACGGAGGGCGAGTGGAGCCACACAGAGGAGTCATCAGCACCATCCCCCCAGCTGAGGGCCACAGCAGCTCTGAGGATGACTCCCTTGTGGAGGCGGGTGTCATCGCGAATCGTAGCTGATATGCTTGTTTTCCGGATGCTGTGACGTGCCGTACATGGCGACCCGTCCGGCGCGTAGGAAGTACGCATCGTACTTGTCATGCTGGAAACTGCAATGGATACTGCTTCCGGGCGACTCAGTTCAGCAATAGGAGTTACGGCTCGGACGGAGAATGGAGCTTGACTCAGAGCCTATGTGTCGGTCGGGTTTTTGGCAGTTATGCACATCGTATTTACTCTACAGGATGGACCGGCTCCGGGTACGTGTCGGTTGCATGGTACGGCTACGGACAGCTGTCTGACCGGCTATCGGAATTGGCCCCATAGTTTTGGTTGAGAAGGGAAAAAGGGGTAATGGACAGTAGTCAAATTGGTCTTGGTACGTCTATGAACCTGAAAAGTAGCACCATAAGGAGACTATTGAAACGAGGACCCATCCCGAGCTCTATCATCAGAAACACGTTGCAAAGATATTAAAAACAATAGCATTGTTAACTTTGCTGATAACTGTTTTAGAGAAACATATATATTATCTTGCCATGTAGCAAACAAATTCAATACCAAATTGACATCCCATAAAGTCCTGTACTTAGGTAAAGGAGGATTTACATAACGTATTCCCTTTAACAAGTGGCAACCCAAAGGGTGTTCTCTGATGGGTCTTCCATCAACTCGAATATGTTCAGCAGCTATGTCTGACCTATAGGTACTGAATGTACAATAGGTTTTGCCTTTTGAAGCTAAAGAGGGAAAAAAATTGACCACAAGAGTTACATCCTCTGAAACAGGATCTAAATCCCTGTCCAAACACCATCTATTCCAGGCCACCAGGCTGATTTATAAAGTTTGGATATACCAGGGGCCCAAGATTGTTGGATGAGGAGGATAGTTTCTTGAGAAATTCTTGGGGTTCTCCAGGAAGACCCAAAATCCTCCAAGCAATGAGAAAGAGGGATCCATCCCTGCAGGATAATGGTGTGTTGAAGATTCTGGTGGCTGAGTAAGATATTTGGAAAATGAGGAAGCCAAAGAGAGAAATCGGCTGACAGTTCCAACAGAGTTGGGAACCAGGATTGAGCTTGCAAAAGGGGTTATTAGCACCAGAGAGGAATGTTGACTACGAGCTAGAGCTCGGGCAATTAGAAGAAAAGGAAGGCAGGCATAGAGAAGAGAAGAGGGCCAGGACTGAAGAAAGGTGTTTGTTGCAGAGCTTGAGGATCTGGTCTCTGACTGAAAAAGACATGGAGTTGAGACGGGAAGTAAAAAGATCTATTGACATAGTGCCACAGATGGAAAGAAGACAACTGAATACTGAAGGTTCTGCTGTATTGGAAGGTAGTTGTGCTTGACCTAGTCCTCAGGGATTTACTTTGGCAAGTCCTTTGGGACATGGGTATGCCTTTGGAACTCCTTGAACCACTTATCAGGCTACATGAGGATAATTTTGCATGTGTAAGGTGGGGAAACCAGGGTCAAACTACCGAGCCATTCAAGATTTGGCGGGGGTACGCCAAGGGTGTGTCTTGGTCCCCACCCTCTTCTCCCTCTATGTAAATCAGGTGGCCGATCTCTTGTGCTCTACTCCGGCCGACGCCCCCTCGTTGGCAAACCACAAAATAGCTACCTTATTGTTTGCAGACGACACCCTCTTGGTGTCCAAAACTCCCATGGGCCTAGAAAAACTTTTAAATCATTTGAAGACCTTTTGTGATGAGAGGGGTTTGGTCATCAACACTACTAAAACCAAGTTGATGATGCTAAACCCCCACAAATCCTTTAAAGGTACTCTGGTCCTTGACAATGTCCCGCTCGAACGAGTGAGTTCCTTTGACTACCTAGGAATTAAGCTGTCCGAGGGAATGGCTTGGAAGAAACATCTAGAGAGGGCGTCCCTGAAATTCTGTCAGTTAACTGGGGCCTTGTGACGGGAGCACTGCCTCTCTTATACCAAGCCTGTAGCACCCATACTTAAGTTGTATAGTTGCAAGGTAGTGAGTAGTGTGCTCTACGGGGCAGAGCTATGGGGTTCCATAAACGTTAACATCCTTTCAACAATAGAAAACAAGTTTCTTAGGAGCCTGGTATCACTCCCACAGAGCACCCCCCTCCTCCAATTAAAACTTGACATGGGTGTCAAGTCTATCAATGAGCAAGTGAACTTACGACTATTGCTCTTCTGGCATCAATTGGTTACAACCTCCGATCGGGCCCCATACGCCGCTGCTTTTACCGAAGTTTCTGCCTTGCATACAAATCAGAAAATTGGGTGGATCAAATACATAAATACCATCCGGGCACATATAGGTGTGCCTAAGGAGTTAGAAGGTCTTCCGCCCACTCATCTAGGGACCAATTAAAATCACAGGTCCCGATTCACAGAATTAACTTAAGACAAAATCCTAAACTTACTACTTTTGGTATTCACAGAATGCACTTACTACTTTTGGTATTCACAGAATGCACTTACTACTTTTGGTATTCACAGAATGGATTTACGACTACTAACTTTACGTCCGCTCTCGGGCCGGAAATTCCGGCCCGGAGGCGGAGCTTCCGGCCTGGAAGCGGGGCTTCCGGGCCGGAGGCGGAGCTTCCGGCCCAGAGGTGGGGATTCCGGCCAGTGGCGGAGATTTAGCCATGGCCAAAATCTCCACCTCTGGGCCGGAAGCTCCTCCTCCGGCCCGGAAGCTCCGCCTTCGGGACGGAAGCTCCGCCTCCGGGCCAGAATTTCCGGCCCGAGTGCGGACGTAAAGTTAGTAGTCATAAATCCATTCTGTGAATACCAAAAGTTGTAAGTGCATTCTGTGAATACCAAAAGCAGTAAGTGCATTCTGTGAATACCAAAATGGTAGTAAGTTTAGGATTTTGTCTTAAGTTAGTTCTGTGAATCGGGCCCACAGTTTTGGGCATGGGTAGAACAGAAGAATTTCCTGAAATATATGCCAAGGCTGTTTAACTGATGTGTTTACTGATATTAAATCCATCAGCCGGCTTGAAAGCTACCTCGATTTTATAAAAGTGCCGGCAGACAGAAAATGGTATATTCAGTTCAGATATGGCTGTCTACCCATTAACGCTTTTATCAACACTTGGCTGACAAATACACCACAACCCAAGGGCTGCCCCTCTTGTCCATGCCCTTATGAAACAATAGGCCATGTATTCTTTGGCTGTGCTGCTTATGCCAGACCTAGAAGGAACTGGCTAACTCTGGTATGTAGACAATTTGGGTCACATAGCCATAAAGATGCCCTACGTATTTTAAAGTCAGATGTGAGACCAATCTATGCTTGTGCAACTGCAACATTTCTGGGCCATTTGTGGGCCATTAGAAGGAGGGCTCTATCTACTTCACCGACTGGCATGAACAAAATAAACTGAAATCTAAATGATCAGACCAGTCGGGCGCGTACCCTGCACTAGCACTTTGGCTTGTAAATAACTGGTTTATATGTTACTATTTTAAACTTTTATCCTTTTACTGGTTATTTGGGGCACGGGATTAAAATGTGTGTTACTCTGTAATCGGGCTGTATATTTGTAAATTTGAGATAAAAACAAAATCTAAATAGGCACTAGCACTTTAGCTCTGTTTCGATAGGATAAATCACTTAAATATTGAAATTGTTTACCTTTGTACCCTTTTTGTACTTGTATCTTTGTGTCATGATCTTGTTAAATTTGTATTCTTTTTTTCTTAATTTCCAAGAGTCTATATAGGGAATATTTTTTATAGTACCTTTTACTTTGATAATTGCTATTTAAGATTAATGTGCTGATCTCTTTTATGGTACTGTAAAACTGAAATAAAGACTTTTGATGATGATGATGAATACTGAAGGATGAACTTGCCAATCGCTCGAGTCGTGTAGATGTCTGGAGTTCAATCTGTCACAAAATTCAGATTTTCTGGGAGATAGACAGCTCTGACTGATATTTGAGTTTGAAGACAATATTCCCAAAAGGCGTTTGGCAAGATCTGCCAAAATCTTTTATTGTACTGCTGTCAGATTGTTCATGAGTAATAGAATTGCATTTTTTGCTTAGTCTTTTGCAAAGGAATGGATAGCAAACGAACCTGCAAGCATCTCTAAACTGTATATGTGCAAGAATGACTCCAGAGGAGACCATGTACCTGCAGTCGAGAATTGACCACATCTTGTGCCCCAACCTGTCCGACTTCAAAGATCTGGAAGGCAGAGAAAATCGTTCTTCTGTTCCAAGCCTCTAAGTGGATCAGCCACCAAAGAAGTTCTTCTTTGGACTCTGGACCTAAAGAAACTGGGTCTGAATAGGCAAGACCTCTGTGGAGATGACACATCTTTAACCTCTAAAAGGCCCAATAGTGTAGAACACCCAGAAAAATTACATGAATTGAGGATGCCAGGAGAACCACCAGACAGGCTAACAATCTGAGAGAGAGAGTGTGATGAATCACTTTTTTTTATAAGAGTCACTTTTTGGAGAGACAATTGTAGAACAGATCGAGAGGTATCTATTAGGAAACAAAGAAACTCCAACTGCCGGGAAGGAGTTAACAGAATTTCCCTGCTCTGAGCCATGATCCAAATGTCACCGAGATAGACAATGAGTCTGATCACTTGTGCTCTGAGTGACGATACTACGGGTTTGAGGGTCTTGGTGAAACATCAAGGGGCTGACGAAAGACCGAATGGGAGAGTTGTGAAAAAGTGTAAAAAAAGTTTAAAACACCCATTGAAATTCAATGAAAAAAATCAAAGGTTAACGTTTAGTCATAGTTGGGAAATGCAATTCCCCTATAGAAGCCAAATTTAGGGGCATATCAACAAGGGCTTTATCTCTGCTTTTTTGGCTTTAAAAGCCAAAAAAGGAGAGATAAAACTAGCGCCCTATCAACAACAGGGTGCTAACATGCAAATTTGCATGTTAGCACCCTTTTATTCTACGCTTCCCCTTGCATCTCTAATGAGATGCAAAGGGGGCGTTCCAGAGTAAAATAATAGGAGAAATGTCGCTAAGCGACATTTCTCCTATTATCAAGAATGTTGCTAACCCTGTTAGAGACAAAAAAAGCAGCGCTAACCGCGGTTAACGCTGCTTTTTTACGTCTGGTATTTTTCTGACTTAGCCATGGAAGGAGGATATCATGGCTAAGTTTGCCTGTCCCTATCAACAAGGTAACGTGAGATTATCGCTGGGTTTCCAGCGATAATCTCACGTTAGCCTGTTAGCGTGAGGATTTTTATCGCTATTGAGATAAGCGTTGCTAATAGCACGCTATCTCAGCGATAAAAATTCACGCTAGCCGGCGATAATTATCCTAGCGCTAAGTGCGCTTAGAGATAATTATCGCCTGTTGTTGTTGATATGCCCCTATAATTGCACAAACTTTAAAAATTCTAAAGTTATAGTTATCTTTCATTCATAATATATCCACGGCCTTCAAATTATTATAAGCAGTGAACCTCTTACACACTCTTTTCAGCTTGCTAACCAGGATATATTCAACCACACACTTTCTCAGCTAAATATGCATGTAAACCTGCCACCATTCTGGATTGGTTTGACGACCACAAATTCAACCTATTGACATTTGCTAGTATAATATGCTAGACTTTATAAAAGAATAGACCCATGATCTAAGATCTTAATTATTAATTTTTTATTTGAATTCAGGCATTCATTGCAAGACACATGGTAGTTTTTAGTCATATTTAGCATTTATATTCTTTGGATGAATATTCGGCTGTCCTGTTCATTGAAGAATTCAGTAGGCACTAACACGTTCATTTAAATAAAATGTGCGCTTCAGCTTTGATGCACTTTCCCCTATGGAAACCTTTCTGTACTCCTGGGGAAATGATTAAAATGCTTAACGGTGCCTTGCTTTAAATCAAGACAGTCAGTGCTGCACAGTGATGATTAAATACCTCATTTAAAACATAGTGTGCCCATGTTCTGTATCAGTAGAGAAGGCCGTGAGCTTGAGAAAGTGTTAAAGGAGAATGAATAACTACCGGAGTCTGTTGAGATCCTTGCAGGAGGGAATCCTTCTAAGGGTGCAGTTGAACTTTTGAGAGTTCTCTTTAATATGGCATTTGAGATAAAAAGCCTGATCCATTCTAACTAAAACAAACTTGAATTTTTTTTCAGAGTTGCAGACTGGCAACATGCATAATTTATATATAAGTCGATAAATATACCGGCACATCTGGAAACATTGAGCTTCCGACATCTGTGATGATTTGAAGGTCACGAGTTCACATCATTGGAGGACAGACTCTGTCAACGTTCCGTGATCGGCCTATTAAGGATCAATACATTAGGTGATAGCAACACCCCTTCTTTAAAGAGCATCGAAACACAGAAGTTCGGTATGAAGCGGTATTTAAAGCAGTTAAATGTTATTAGTCTAATGTATATGCATTTCTCCATGATGAAGAAGTGACAACTGGAAACATGTTTTTCTCCAGGTGTATTTCCCATCAGCAATTTTTGCTAAGAAGTGTGATGAAATGAAATTATAACGGTATTCTCCTTTTTCTACAGTATGTCACCTCACGTTATCATTGCTTGCAATACCCATTCATGTCTTGCTTTAAACCGTCACTCTAAAATAAACATTTTAGGCATCGTAATGCACAACACTAAAATGTACAGCGTTGTGACAAATTGTCATATTTTGAGTTCAACTACAAAACATCATATGTGAGTTGATGGAAATATTTGGCCCCTAGATTTACCAAGGTGATGTGTCACCCTTAAGACACGCCTGGGGACGCAAAACCCAGATGAGATTTATCAAGTCAAACAAGGCCACTTTGCGTGGCCCTGAATGTCTTGAGAAATCTAGAGCAACGCGAGGCAGCACAAATCACTGCCGTTCATTACTCTGAGGCAGGGAGGCGTGCCATGGGTGGAGGTGATTGTTCCCAGGCAACCACCCATTGATTCTTACACATTCCCAGATTTAGCAACATTGGTAGACCTGGGAATGGGGGAACAACCTTTACAACGCAACTTTTACAACGTGCTACCATTACAACGAAACTGTTACAACGCGAGTGCATTGACAACGCAGGACATTACAATGCAAGTCTTTACATCGACTTGCACTAGATGGCGTGCTAACATTAAAAATAGTGTAGTTTACTATCCCAACACCTTCCCTACTGTTACGTGGACTGGAGTTGGAATAGTAAATTACACTTTTTTAATGTTAGCACGCCATCTAGTGCAAGTCGATGTAAATACTTGCGTTGTAATGTCCTGCGTTGTCAATGCACTCGCGTTGTAAAACTTTCGTTGTAACAGCATGCGTTGTAACAGCATGCGTTGTAACGTCATACATCCCTGGGAATGAGTCAGAACTGCACGCATCCCCATCAGACCTGCAACAAGGAGAAATATCTTTATTTCTCCTCATTGTTACTTCTTTCTAAGTGGGCTGAATTCTGCTGCACACTTAGAAAGAGAAACATGCCTTTCAGTATTGTTTTCTATGCAGGAAGGTGTCCCTTCCTGCATAAAAACAATCCTGGCTGTAATGCAGGCACCCTTGCAACATAACACAAGGGTGCCTGCATTGATGCTAGGCAGCCAAAAGTGTGACAGTGCTATGAAAGGTCAGGAATCCGAAGTATAATAGTAAATATGGCGTATTTCTGCCCTCTTTCCCTTTCAAGTAGCACAGCACAATGCAGAGCAACAAGGTAGCTTGTTGCGTTGCATGAATTTTTGATAAATATGGGCCGCAGTATAGTTCCTTTTTTTTTATTAACCTGCTCAAAGGACGGTGTCACCTAACTAGACAGCTTAGAAGCAGAGAAAGAGCACCATACTGAATCAGTTCAGGCACCCAGTTTTAAATATGGACCTGATGTCTAGTGTCATGGTTCGCGATCAATTATCATATTTCTTTGACTTGTTTGACCTAATGTTGATCAAATGCTTACATACTTACAGCTATCCTTTCTTTAAAGTATTAAACCTAACAATAAGGTGTGCATATCAATTTGGGCCTTGCATGATGGGGCACTCCTTTGCTCTATTTCCTCCTTGAAATGGCAGGTCCTTCCTCCAGTGGTTCTTGACACAGAGGCAGGTGCACCAGCTACCCCTGCTTTTTGGTCCGTTGTGGGTATGTATTCTCTATAGTAGCACCCAATAGCTGCACCTCGAGATTTTGTGAACCAGAGAGTACTGCTAGGATGTCCTGGGCTGAGGGCGTAGATTAGTCATCATACTGCATCTCATGGTTTGTCTCAACGGAAGCAAAACTCTGGGGGATATGTACAAGGAAATGGAGGAGAGAGGTGTTAGCCATCCTGGCTTAACGCCTCTCTCTTCCACTTCTGAAACGCAAGACTGCACCATATTTACAAGAATGTGGTGCAGCCTTGCTTTTCCCCCTGCGATGGTCGCTAAGTTTAGCAACTTAGTACCAACGCAGGCACCCTTGCACCAGTGTGCAAGAGTGTCTGCGTGCAGGGGAGGATTGTTTATGTATAGGAAGGTGTCCCTTGCTGCATATAAACAATCCTAGAAATGCCATTCTGTCACTTTCATGTGTGCTGCTTCATGCAGCACACATGAAAGTGGCAAAATGGCATTTAAAAAAAAAGTTTGTTTATGTACAGGAAGGGACACCTTCCTGTACATAAACAAACCATGGCATTTTGCTTTTTCCATGTGTGTTGCACAAGGCAGCACACATGGAGAAAGCTAAAACGAGGAGAAATAATGCATTTCTCCTCGTTTCACCATCTTAAGACCAGTTATTACCTATGTAAGCCACCCTTGTACACAGGGGGCAGCGTCAAAATGAATTGGTGTTGTGGTGGAACGTCTACCCCAAAACCCACTTCCCACCCTTTTCATGCTTATCATAGCGAGAAAGGGGGCCCTATGTACAAGCCAGCATTACGCCACAATAAGTGGCTTAACACTGCCTTGTACATAAGGCACAGCCCCTATCGCCACCACAACGCCACTATAGGTGACGTTGTGGTGCCGATAGGGGCTTGTACATATGACCCTCAGTTCCTAGGTGAGTAACGCCCTTGTTTGAACACAGCACTTCATGTATCTCTTCTTCTGGCAAGGAGAGGACATTGGAAAATTTGAGGAAGGACCTCTATGGAAGGTTTGGGCTGTTAATAGGGAAAATAAATAGGCAAAATAAACTTACTGGAATTGATTGCACTCAGATAGAAGTGGAAGGGTAAATGCAGGGAATTATAAAAAATACTTCTTCAAACCCCTGCATTTCCTGTCAGAAACACATATCACCCCACAGCCTGCATTCCCAAACATATAGCCTAAAGTAGATACACTGAATACAAAAGATATCTTTTAACGGGGGCTCTTTAGTTTTAGTTACGAATGGAAGTAGGACACCTTACTGAATTATAAATATCACTCTGTTTCAGGCAGAAGTCCCCATTTGTTTTAATCATTTTGAGCTCCACTTGTGTTGGGGTTTTGGCTAAAAGGAGAAATATGTTTAAGTCAACTACAAATATATGACCCTTAAAAATATCTAAAATGGCCAAATATCGAAAAATAAAATAAAGAAATACACAATATTGTAACCACAACAAAAAGTTACAACATTAAAAAAATATTGAGAATAAACTTTTCGACAACCAAAATATTACAAATAAATAAAAACATAACTATGGTTTAGATGCATTCAACTACAAATGTAAAATTCCATAAGCAAATAGATAACACAAACATATTTAAATAATATTTATTTTTCTCATAAACACAGACCAAAACAGTTATAAATATTATATACAATTTATCAAAGTGACATTAATCTACAGGAACCAAAAATAACATTAAGCCAGAAATAATTCTGAAATATTTAACGATCCAGCACAGCAATAAAAAATATTTATTCAATAAAACATGAACCTTACGTAGATAAAGTTTAATATATATAACTTCAAAAAATATATTAATACAACATTAATACATAAACACAAATTAGTGTCCATCAAATATTGATTAGTGCTAATAAAATCAAATTTCAAGTGAAGCAACCAATGAAATTAAACTGAAAACAAAGAAACCAATACAAACACATTACTAATTAAATAACCACTATAAAAAATGGCACAAAAACATGCTCAAAATTACACCCCAGATGCCAGCACTACAAGAAAGCAACACTCTGCTGTATTGTACACAGGGGACACAAAACAACCAGCTCCAAAAAACAAGAAATCCAACTCATCAAACCCACAGACATAGGTGCCGATCACGATCCTGTTAAAACCGGGTACGAACCGTCGGACGGAGCATATTCTCCGTCCGACGCGTACCCGGTCGTCAAAATATACAAACATGGAATTACGATTCGCAAGGAAACACCATTTCCGTACGAATCGTACAGAACCCCGACCGACGAAAATAAACCTACAAATGCGATCCGGGAAAGCGCCGACGTGACGTCGGGATGCACGCAGCCTGCCATTCACGAACCAGGAATTACGATTCGCACCGACGTCATCCCGCACGGTGAATATTTTCCGGCTGCCAAAAACTGCCGGGAAATCAGGACGACGCGAACAAGGAGTACCGGTACGCGACGGACAGACAGGACGACGCGAACAAGGAGTACCCGTACGCGACGGACAGACATGGACCCGAACCTACGTGTCATCCCGGCCCTCATAGCAGTCGACCTCCTCTACAGGTTCCGACGCAGACACCGCAGAAGGTCAGAACAACAAAGGGAGGGGGGAAAGGGGGGGGGGTGGCAAGACCAGGGCAGGCCACAAAACCCCCACCAAAGTCACACAGCACACATGCCCTGGACATACCTGACCCTCAGGCCCTGGTCACTACGAGGGGGTGGGGGCGTGTCCAGCTAAGCCAGCGACCGCCACAACGGAAGTTCTTGACGACGCGAACCGGCAACACAACCAGACAGGTACGTCCCGTACCCACGCCTTAAGAGCGTGGGTACGAGTCGTACCACGCCCACACCTTCGTCACCCCAACAATGGCGGGACGGCTCGTACCCACGTGGCAAAGGCCTGGGTACGGGTCGCACAAGCATCACATAGCATGGGGACGGATATGTACGGACCGTACCCCCACCCCGTATGCATGGAGCGTACCCCCAACCCCAACAGTGTAAGTACGACACATACCCCCACCCGCGTATGCAAAGAGCGTACCCCCCACCCCAACAGTGTAAGTACGACACGTACCCCCACCCGCGTATGCAAGGAGCGTACCCCCCATGCCAACAGTGTAAGTACGACACGTACCCCCACCCGCATACGTATGGAGCGTACCCCCCACCCCAACAGTGTAAGTATGACCCGTACCCCCACCCGCGTATGCAAGGAGCGTACCCCCATGCCAACAGTGTAAGTACGACACGTACCCCCACCCACGTACGTATGGAGCGTACCCCCCACCCCAACAGTGTAAGTATGACCCGTACCCCCACCCGCGTATGCAAGGAGCGTACCCCCATGCCAACATTGTATGTACGACACGTACCCCCACCCGCGTATGCAAGGAGCGTACCCCCCATGCCAACAGTGTAAGTACGACACGTACCCCCACCCGCATACGTATGGAGCGTACCCCCCACCCCAACAGTGTAAGTATGACCCGTACCCCCACCCGCGTATGCAAGGAGCGTACCCCCATGCCAACAGTGTAAGTACGACACGTACCCCCACCCACGTACGTATGGAGCGTACCCCCCACCCCAACAGTGTAAGTATGACCCGTACCCCCACCCGCGTATGCAAGGAGTGTACCCCCATGCCAACATTGTACGTACGACACGTACCCCCACCCGCGTATGCAAGGAGCGTACCCCCCACCCCAACAGTGTAAGTACGACACGTACCCCCACCCGCGTACGTATGGAGCGTACCCCCCACCCCAACCGTGTATGTACGACCCGTACCCTCACCCGTGTACGTATGGAGCATACCCCCACCCCAACAGTGTATGTACGGACCGTACCCCCACCCCAACCGTGTATGTACGACCCGTACCCCCACCCGCGTACGTATGGAGCGTACCCCCCACCCCAACAGTGTAAGTACGACACGTACCCCCACCCACGTAATCAAGGAGCGTACCCCCATGCCAACATTGTACGTACGACACGTCCCCCCACCCGCGTATGCATGGAGCGTACCCCCCCACCCCAACAGTGTAAGTACGACCCGTACCCTCACCCGCGTACGTATGGAGCGTACCCCCACCCCAACAGTGTAAGTACGACCCGTACCCTCACCCGCGGACGTATGGAGCGTACCCCCCACCCCAACAGTGTAAGTACGACCCGTACCCCCATGGAGCGAACCCACACACGTGTATGGACAAAGCGTACATATTGATAAATAGGAGGGGTGTGTGCCAATCACTCCCAGCAGTGCCCAGAGTCAGGAGGGGTGTGCCTATCACTCACAGCAGTGCCCAGAGGCAGGAGGGGTGTGTGCAGAGGCCTCCCAGCAGTGCCCAGAGACAGGAGGGGTGGGTGCAGAGTCCTCCCAGCAGTGCCCAGAGACAGGAGGGGTGTGTGCAGAGGCCTCCCAGCAGTGCCCAGAGTCAGGAGGGGTGTGTGCAGAGTCCTCCCAGCAGTGCCCAGAGACAGGAGGGGTGTGTGCCTATCACTCACAGCAGTGCCCAGAGGCAGGAGGGGTGTGTGCAGAGGCCTCCCAGCAGTGCCCAGAGACAGGAGGGGTGGGTGCAGAGTCCTCCCAGCAGTGCCCAGAGACAGGAGGGGTGTGTGCAGAGGCCTCCCAGCAGTGCCCAGAGTCAGGAGGGGTGTGTGCAGAGTCCTCCCAGCAGTGCCCAGAGACAAGAGGGGTGTGAGCCTCTCACTCCCAGCAGTGCCCAGAGGCAGGAGGGGTGTGTGCAGAGGCCGCCCAGCAGTGCCCAGAGTCAGGAGGGGTGTGTGCAGAGTCCTCCCAGCAATGCCCAGACACAGGAGGGTTGTGTGCCCATCACTCCCAGCAGTGCCCAGACACAGGAGGGGTGTGTGCAGAGTCCTCCCAGCAGTGCCCAGACACAGGAGGGGTGTGTGCAGAGTCCTCCCAGCAGTGCCCAGACACAGGAGGGGTGTGTGCAGAGTCCCCCCAGCAGTGCCCAGAGTCAGGAGGGGTGTGTGCCTATCACTCCCGGCAGTGCCCAGAGTCAGGAGGGGTGTGTGCAGAGGCCTCCCAGCAGTGCCCAGAGACAGGAGGGGTGGGTGCAGAGTCCTCCCAGCAGTGCCCAGAGGCAGGAGGGGTGTGTGCAGAGTCCTCCCACCAGTGCCCAGAGACAGGAGGGGTGTGTGCCTATCACTCCCAGCAGTGCCCAGAGGCAGGAGGGGTGTGTGCAGAGGCCTCCCAGCAGTGCCCAGAGACAGGAGGGGTGTGTGCCTATCACTCCCAGCAGTGCCCAGAGGCAGGAGGGGTGTGAGCAGAGGCCGCCCAGCAGTGCCCAGAGTCAGGAGGGGTGTGTGCAGAGTCCTCCCACCAGTGCAAAGAGTCAGGAGGGGTGTGTGCAGAGGCCTCCCAGCAGTGCCCAGAGTCGGGAGGGGTGGGTGCCTATCACTCACAGCAGTGCCCAGAGGCAGGAGGGGTGTGTGCAGAGTCCTCCCAGCAGTGCCCAGAGACAGGAGGGGTGTGTGCCTATCACTCCCAGCAGTGCCCAGAGGCAGGAGGGGTGTGTGCAGAGTCCTCTCAGCAGTGCCCAGACACAGGAGGGTTGTGTGCCCATCACTCCCAGCAGTCCCCAGACACAGGAGGGGTATGTGCAGAGTCCTCCCAGCAGTGCCCAGACACAGGAGGGGTGTGTGCAGAGTCCTCCCAGCAGTGCCTAGACACAGGAGGGGTGTGTGCAGAGTCCCCCCAGCAGTGCCCAGAGTCAGGAGGGGTGTGTGCCTATCACTCCCAGCAGTGCCCAGAGTCAGGAGGGGTGTGTGCAGAGTCCTCCCAGCAGTGCCCAGAGACAGGAGGGGTGTGTGCCTATCACTCCCAGCAGTGCCCAGAGTCAGGAGGGGTGTGTGCAGAGTCCTCCCAGCATTGCCCAGAGACAGGAGGGGTGTGTGCCTATCACTCCCAGCAGTGCCCAGAGGCAGGAGGGGTGTGTGCAGAGTCCTCCCAGCAGTGCCCAGAGACAGGAGGGGTGTGTGCCTATCACTCCCAGCAGTGCCCAGAGGCAGGAGGGGTGTGTGCAGAGGCCTCCCAGCAGTGCCCAGAGACAGGAGGGGTGTGTGCCTATCACTCCCAGCAGTGCCCAGAGGCAGGAGGGGTGTGTGCAGAGGCCGCCCAGCAGTGCCCAGAGTCAGGAGGGGTGTGTGCAGAGTCCTCCCACCAGTGCCCAGAGTCAGGAGGGGTGTGTGCAGAGGCCTCCCAGCAGTGCCCAGAGTCAGGAGGGGTGGGTGCCTATCACTCACAGCAGTGCCCAGAGGCAGGAGGGGTGTGTGCAGAGTCCTCCCAGCAGTGCCCAGAGACAGGAGGGGTGTGTGCCTATCACTCCCAGCAGTTCCCAGAGGCAGGAGGGGTGTGTGCAGAGTCCTCCCAGCAGTGCCCAGACACAGGAGGGTTGTGTGCCCATCACTCCCAGCAGTGCCCAGACACAGGAGGGGTGGGTGCAGAGTCCTCCCAGCAGTGCCCAGAGTCAGGAGGGGTGGGTGCAGAGTCCTCCCAGCAGTGCCCAGACACAGGAGGGGTGGGTGCCTAACACTTACAGCAGTTCCCATGTAACGCAAAGGGTGGAGTAGCCACAGATACCATGCCCACAAATGTCAGTCAGGTGCACAAGACCCTGCAGTACATGTAACCACATGTGTGCGAGGCTGGGAGTATACGCATGCATAGCGCAGAAAAGAAAACATGTCCACATGAAGTCATGTCAATAGTCCACATACACAAGTACAATGACTATCAAGAATGCCACGAATGATGCAGGTGGAGACATCGCACAGCATGCATGTGCAAAGTAGAAGGAGTCCGTCACACACCCAGCTAATGTACACACAGCTCTGCGCTAAATATTGGGAACACCCTGCAGGGAAGATGGCAGGGTACACAGAGGAAGGAATACACCTTTGGACAATTTCACAATGCAGCAACTGCTCACATGAACACAGAAACCTAGCTAACACTGTGTGATGGCACACAGATCCCAGGGTCCCCCCTATGACCAGCACACTACTACATTTCCCACACAACCAACACATGATCACCACCCAAAATCATGTAGCAGCCCCACCAACAGCAATATCAGAAAAGCAGTAGTGTTCAAAGGAAACAAAAATGGCTTTAATCAGCATGATCAAAAATTGTATGTTCGTATAAAGTTCAATATTTACAAAGCCCATTGGGCAGTCCAGAAGTCACAGCTGGATGGGGGACACAGTGGGATGCGTGTCCCCTAGCTTGCCTGCACAGTTACATTCCGTCGTCTTCCACAGGGGTGAGGGCATCATGTGGGGGGGAGAAACAGGCACCGCAGGGACAGGAGGGTGAAGGGTAGGCGTCGTGGGTGCAGGGATGGAGGACTCCACCACAGGGGGTGGGGCAGAGCCAAAGGCGGAGGCCAGGATCTCGCTGCACACCTTAGCAAGGTCCTCCAGGGAATCCCCTGCACCCGAAGGAACCACAGGCCCCAAGGAGGGGGGGGGGGTCAGAGGGATGGGTCGCAGCGCCACTGGGGGAGGGTGTAGACAGGGGGGGGGGGGATCAACCACCCTGACCGAGGACTTCCTTGACCGATTGCGTGGTGGCGTCACTGTGGGGCTCAGGGACAGAGCGGCCATGAAGGAGTCTTTGGGGGAGATGTGGCCAGGAGAGCTGAGGGGAGGGGATTTGGAGGGAGTGGATTGGGTGGAATGCAGACTCCCACTCTGGCTGCGTGTCACACGTTTGCCCCCCGACCCAGTGGGTGTGCCTACTTCACCCTGAGTGTGCGTGTCAGGAGGTGTGCGGTGGACCTTCCCTGCTGGTGTGGTGCCTGTGTGTGTTGTGGTGGGTGCATGCTGACGTCTGGGTGTACGTGGAACAGGCATGGGAGTGGGAAGTGTGGATGGGGCAGGGGTAGGGGGTGGGACGTAGCGCTGCAGGAGACCCACTGCTGCAGTCAGTGTCGAGTCTATCGACCTCAGCAAGCTGCGTTGGTCAGCCTGCGATGAATGAATGCCCTCCAAGTATGCCTCCATGTTGTGCAGCACTTGGCTGTGGCCATGGAGGACATTAAGGATCGCAGCCTGACCAACCTGCAACTGCCGCTGGATGTCCACAGACTCGGCATTGGTGGCAGCAGTGGAGACAGGGGCAGGGGGTGCGGTGCCTGGCAGGAAGGAGACATGTGGTGACCGGGCACGTTGGGAAGGGACACGAGCAAGTGGGAGGTGGCTGATGGTAATGGAGGGGGCGGGGCGAGATGTAGTGCCGCTGTCAGCTGCTGGTGCAGCCGCCGCCCACTCGGAGAGATCATCCTCGGACCCGTCAGCTTCATACTCTGTTGTGCCAGTCGACAGGTCCCCGGCTTCACTCTCCTCCACCTCAGTCCCACTTGATGTGCCAGCCCCGATGTCACCGCTGGCACTGGTGCTCGGTCCCTCTGCTCTGTCTGTGCCCATGTCTCCCTCCGTGTCCCCCGACGATGCTGTGGGCAGGGTGAAGAGACAGAAATTAATCATACACCTGTATACATATGTCACATGAGTCCAATCTAAATAGGTCACAGTGCATAGCCTGAAACAAAAGAAGAGTTACATCTACAAAACAAGGTACCTATGTAGGGCATGCAAGACACAGTTGTTTGACCCATCATGCCACCCAAAAACTATGGAGAGCATGACACAATAGCAAATGAGATGGAATGGAATTTTGACTGAGGAGCAAGGCCCTGGGGACAATCCAGCACTGCATCTGCACCACACAGCGTGGCAAGAAATAGGGATGAGCAGGGACCATATCCAGGAAAAGAGGCACATGCAGCATAGGTTATACTGAAAACATGCCCACCATGACTGGCCCACTGCACCTTGAGTGCATGTCCAGACAAACATCACACACTGGCCAGTCCTAGCAAGGAGATATCAGGTTGTGACATGAAGGCCATGCCCGCACCACCCACCCCCTACATGAGACTACTATTTGGAGACACAGGAAGCACTTACATCCCTTAGTCTGGGTGAAATACACATGGGATGCAACAAATCAAGGTTGCACACAAAATACCCAAGGTGCGCCTGCCCAAATAATCATGTACAAATGGCCATCATCAGATGATTGTAACAAGACACACAGGCACTGGCCACTGTGACTATGAACAAGGAAAATCAGGTCAGGCTGTACAGTGGACACTTGTACTACATTTCACGTCAATATACATTTGGCCAGGGGACAATGGCACAGAGCACAACCTATGCTGTAGACACAGAGATTGTCAACATATTCGGATTACACACATGATACCTAGGAAAATATGCCCCTGGGGACAGTAGTGGCCACACAACTCCATGCTCCTGAATGGGAATGACTGCAACACACGCTACCATCCCCACACTATGCGTACTGCACACTCATGCACATCATGTCACAGGCCACCACATAGGACATGCGTGCTGTAAGGCCTCACACTTGAGAGACTAACTCCCATGTCTGGACTCATCATTAGTGCCAACTGACATGGAACCCACAAGATCAGAACTGGACAGGGCACAGGCAAGGTCCCAAAATCTGTTACACACCACCCCCACACATGATGCTGCAGGAATTCTACACGTGGAGAAGGATGCCAGGCTACATAACCTTGTGACGGAGTGACCACACAGACCAGGGAACACATTGCAAGGAGGGGAAGGGAGGCAGGAGAGCACTGCAATACTGTGGGTAACAGGATCTGCACAGCACCATTAAACCCTGGCAGTGCATCCATGGAACAGTGCACTTACAAATGCTGGTGAAACACAACAAACACACATGTACCTACCCCCTTCCTGCTGCTGCATCTCCTGTAAGCGCCTCTCCAAGTCTGGAAAGACCACCGGCAGCACACGCTTGTGGATGTGGCTCAGACGGCGGCGCCCGCGGTTCTTATGGCTCTCAGGTGAGTCCCCCAGCAGGACCCGTGCGATCCTCCACGTCCAGCACCGGATATCCTGCCAGCGTTTCCTCACCTGGGACAGGCGCCGCTTCCGACCATCCGCACTCCTCACGGCACTGACGGCCGTCAGCCAGATCTGCTCCTTGGCAGTAGCGCCTACCTGTGAGGATGAACAAGTGACACTACATCAATACACCTGCAACATGTCACAGAGACACATATGAGAACAAATTAGCTGGTTACAACAAGGCATGTCATGCAGCCAACACATTGCACCTTTGCCATAGGGACATACTCCTCTGGGGAAGGGCAAAAGCAGTACGTGCCAGTGAAAGTACACAGGTGGAATGAGGGCAAAGACACAATCAATTACAAAGGCTCACACTGTGCATCACACCCACCCCTCCTGTCTCTGGGCACTGCTGGGAGTGATAGGCACCCACCCCTCCTGTCCCTGGGCACTGCTGGGAGTGATAGGCACCCACCCCTCCTGTGTCTGGGCACTGCTGGGAGTGATAGGCACCCACCCCTCCTGCCTCTGGGCACTGCTGGGAGGACTCTGCACCCACCCCTCCTGCCTCTGGGCACTGCTGGGAGTGATAGGCACCCACCCCTCCTGTCTCTGGGCACTGCTGGGAGGACTCTGCACCCACCCCTCCTGTCTCTGGGCACTGCTGGGAGTGATAGGCACCCACCCCTCCTGTCTCTGGGCACTGCTGGGAGGACTCTGCACCCACCCCTCCTGTCTCTGGGCACTGCTGGGAGGCCTCTGCACACACCCCTCCTGCCTCTGGGCACTGCTGTGAGTGATAGGCACACACCCCTCCTGACTTTGGGCACTGCTGGGAGGACTCTGCACACACCCCTCCTGTCTCTGGGCACTGCTGGGAGACATCAGGCATCCCCCCCCCCTGGGACCCACCCTACAGTACATAGCATGTGTGTCACACCTGGACACAATGGCAGAAGTCACAGTCACAAAAAAAGGGACACAGTCTGTGCTAGTAGCTCTGCACTCACCTGATACCCTGGTCGCCCATACAGCATGGGGTACTGTGGGAGGATCACATCCAGCAGAGCCATGTTCTCCTCCAGGGTGAAGGGCTGTGACCTCTCCACAGACCTTGACATGGTTCCAGGGAATCAGTAGCAGCAGCTGGGTCGTGGAATACAGAGATGTGCAGGCAAGTGCTCCCTCATGGGACCTGGCTGCCTTATATCTGCCTTGCTGTCCTGTTTCATGCACAGGAGTACAGAGTGATTGGTCACTCACATTTGCATCCTATGTTTCCTCCAATCCCTTCAAACCTAGCACAGTCAGTGGGTTCTTATTGTGTTTTTTTCTTCAGCATGATGTCAACCCCACAAACACATTGCAACAAAGTAGATTCATTCCAACTGACTTCTGCTGTGCACCTTCCAGAACAAATTCAAACTTAAAACGTGGTCTCCATGACAACCAGCATGCATGTAGGCCTTAATACTTGTCCCTCAAGTGTCCCCTATGTAATTTTGAGCTTCACACACAGGTACGGTGCGTTCCGGGGCACTAGGGCACCCCAAATGCATAGCAACGGCCCGTACAGGCGTGCGTACTTTCACTATCACCATGGGTGCCCTCGCGTATGCGTACTCGCAGTGGTACGGGCCGTACACACGCCTGTACGCTCACTATCACTATGGGTGTCCTCGCGTATCCGTACTCGTACTGGTACGGCCCGTACACACGCCTGTACGCTCACTATCACTATGGGTGTCCTCGCGTATGCGTACTCGTACTGGTACGGCCCGTACACACGCCTGTATGCTCACTATCACTATGGGTGTCCTCGCGTATGCGTACTCGTACTGGTACGGCCCGTACACACGCCTGTACGCTCACTATCACTATGGGTGTCCTCGCATATGCGTACTCGTAGTGATAGTGAGCGTACAGGCGTGTGTACGGGCCGTACCAGTACGAGTACGCATACGCGAGGACACCCATAGTGATAGTGAGCGTACAGGCGTGTGTACGGGCCGTTCCAGTACGAGTACGCATACGCGAGGACACCCATAGTGATAGTGAGCGTACAGGCGTGTGTACGGGCCGTACCACTACGAGTACGCATACGCGAGGACACCCATAGTGATAGTGAACGTACGCACGCGTGTACAGGCCGTACCACTACGAGTACGCATACGCGAGGACACCCATAGTGATAGTGAGCGTACAAGCGTGTGTACGGGCCGTACCAGTGCGAGTACGCATACGCGAGGACACCCATAGTGATAGTGAGCGTACAGGCGTGTGTACGGGCCGTACCAGTACGAGTACGCATACGCGAGGACACCCATAGTGATAGTGAACGTACGCACGCGTGTACGGGCCGTACCACTATGGGTGTTCTTGCGTATGCGTACTTACTGACCGTACACATGCCTGTACGCTCACCATCACTATGGGTACACATACGGCAGCACTCCCATAAGGATATGGGAACGTACACAGGCCCTCTTAGCAGCAGTACGGTGGTATTCACACATCACAGTGGTGACAGGCAGCACACAGGAAGGAATAGGGCTGACATACTTGTCCATGGATGGACATCAAGGCATTGTCTGGGCAGTACTACATGTGTGGGGCACAGGTGTGACAGGCTGTGATGTGGCACATTACTCCTGAGTCGAGAAGGCACCAGATGTATGATGAGATGTGTACAGATGTTATGTGTGATGGTGCAATGTGTGCCAGGCATGTCCTTGACTCCTTTGACATGTGTGTATGTCGTACTGCACACTTGGAATGAGCGTCACTGGCATGGCACGGACACCAACACACGGAAGTGTCCCCTGATGCCCGGTACAGGGGTTACCACACCTGACATGTCACTACCCACGGTGCACGATGTGACTATGTCATGTATGTGTGGGGGGTTCCCATTAGGTTGATGTCGGAGCACCCTCAAAAGCTGCAGCTGTTGCAGCAACCAACATGTGTCTGTGTGTAGATTGACATTGCACACTGTTCCGCACACCATGCCACATGTGGTATCGGATGTGAGGTGCATATGTATGCATGGGACACGGAGTAGCGTAACAAGGACATGTCTGCATCCTCTCTATGAATGTGGGGTGAGTCATGACATGTACACCTTCATGGCAAGGTGTGTGGGCTGTCATAGTGTAATGTCATGTGACCTGGGGCTCTAGTGTTCCGCTACCAGTATCTGCAATCGACATCCTACTTCTGCTGATGTGTGGATGTATGTCACTCCTGTCTTGCGTCTGGCTGTTCACTTGCACTGGGACACAGCTAATCCCAGGCCATGGCATGTGGAGGTTCAGAATCTCCGTGTGTAGCTGGGTCTTGGTAGGAGTGTCACCTGCCAGCCATACGTGTCCAGGGCATGTGGCACATACCTAACTCCGTATGTAGCATATGTGTATAGACAGATTAACATGTGCTCAGTACAAATTATTTGTTGTTGTGGTGCACTCACTCTTCCTTGTCACTTCCAAATTACTGCAGAGCGCCACCTCTTCCCCGAGCAATTCCGGACTTGGCTGCCATGTGGGAGAATGATCGTATCCGGTGCTACCGCGTCCCCCAACGGTTGATTCTGGAGTTGACGGCGAGACTGGCACCACACCTGCAACCGCTGCACAGGTATCCTACGGCACTGACACCCAAGCTGAAGGTAATGGCAGCCCTACATTTTCTAGCCACGGGTACCTTTCAAAATACCATAGCTCATGTTGGTGGCATGTCCCAGAGCATGTTCTGCCGTGTGCTGCATGATTTCTTAGAGGCCATGTTGATTCACCTGGATGACTTCATACATTTTCCTACCCCAGAAATGTTGACTGGGGTCAAGCGTGGATTCTATGCCCTGGGAGGGATGCCCCATGTCATTGGGTCCATAGATGGGACACATGTTGCTTTGGTACCACCACAGGCACAGGAGGTAGCGTACCGGAATCGCAAGCACTACCACTCCATCAATGCCCTTGGGGTGTGTCTGTCCAACATGGTGATTTCACATGTCTGTGCTCGTTTTCCAGGATCAGCACACGATGCCTACATCATGAGGCGTAGCAGGGTGCCTGAAATGATGACGCAGCTGCGCAACGAACGAGCATGTGTTGTTGGTGGGTACAGTCTGTCTGTCCTGTATTCTGCGTAGACTACTAGCACAACCGCTTCTCCTGTTCTAACGATGTCCATGTGCTTCCCATGTAGGGGACGCTGGCTATCCCAACATGCCATGGCTGATCACACCTCTCCGCAACCCCATCACGCCGGCCCAGCTCCGCTACAACACCGCCCATGGCCGGACAAGGCGAGTGATAGAGAGGACGTTTGGCCTGCTGAAGAGCCGATTCAGGTGCCTACACAAGACCGGCAGCGCGCTCCCATATGCCCCGGCGAAGGTCTGCAAAATCTTCATGGTCTGCTGCATGCTGCACAACATGGCAGTTGAGAAAGCTGTGCCACTCATCCTGGATCAAGATGATGAGGACCATCCACCCATGGAGGACGAAGGGCTTGGCAATGGGGCTCGTGATGTGGAGGATGTGGAGCCGCAAGAGGACATCCGGAGTCGGCTCATACTCGACTTCTTTGCTTAGTGGTGAGTACCAGTGTCTGAGTGTGCACGCATTGGTCCCCGTGTGGCATGTGTTGTGATGTGTGTCTCCACCTGCATGTATGGCACGTGAGTCAGAGGTGTGTGTGGGAGTGTCACTGGAGTGATGGTGCCAGTGATGGTTGTATTTCCCCAGTCATAATTGTGACCTAGCATGTTGTCATCCATACATGTGTCGAGTAAATGCACATGCAAGTGGCTGTGCTTTTTGTGGCTGACTTCTTGTGTGTCTCTCTTCCCCAGGTACTTGCGCATGCCGTCTGCTGCTTGCATTGTTGTGGCACTGCTATTCCTCATGGACAAGTCATCGTGTGCTGACTCAGCGTTACAGGCACGGACATGTTTGGAAGTCTCCTTGGGGTAAGGGATGCATCAGGGGTGTATTGGGTGTGGCAGTTGTTCACGATGTATGCACACTGCCCCTGTCGATGTTTGGTTCCTCTGCAGCCATGTTGCATCACCATGGTACACATGACATGCAGCTGGGTACACCTGAATAGATGGTCAGACTTGTTGACAGTCATCAGTGATGGGATAGTGGATTGTGATGATGGCATCAATGTGTGTAACACTGCCCTCGGACACATACGGTTTGCATTGGCTTGACATGGTGTGGGACTTCCAAATCAGCGGATCAATGGTGTATGGGAGTCTCTCCGTGAGCAGCTGTGGGTGTTTAGCTGTTAGCCGACACTTGTGTGCCACTTCCATGGCTATCACGCATTTGTGCTGCAGAAGGGGGGTGCCAGTGTTGGACCCACATGTTACTCCACATGAAGTGTTCATGTGTACTTCAAGTTGCCTCTGCAATCCCGAAAACATGACTAATAAAGGTGTCCCTATGCCTCCAAGGTGCCTCTTCTCAGTCAATGCTGGTGTGTTGCCACGGTGCATCCAGCATGTCTGGCATGGTTTTCCCTGATAGTGGCTATGTGTCTATGTGTCGAGTAGCAAGATGCAAGCTGTGTGTGTGGGATGAGAGTGTGTATTGTGCATGATGTCCATGACTGTGTGGGTATTGTGACATGTGCCATCCCCATGCATCCAACGTTGGCCAGGCCCCCATAATCTGCATCCACCGGACTCAAGCTTGCAGGACATGGTTCTGCCACCTGTCTACACATACCTGGGTGCCCCCCAGGACACTGGACAGGATCCCTGACCTCTGCGCATGACTGTTGCTGTACTCAATCTGTCTGTCAGCACGGTTGTGCGGCCACCCCCTCAGCTGGTTGGGCCCATCACGGGTGTGTATGGTGCTCCATGTCTGTCTTGCCTAATACACTGTGACCCGTGTGTCCTGTGCCAGACTCAGGCCCCAGGGTGTGGATGGTTGAAGTCAAAAGAGAACTCAGGCATGTTTAGACTTTACAAGACACATGTAAGGTAATAATGCAACCAGCAGGCATCTTCTCTTCATGGTGTGACTTTTTATTTTAGTGGGGGGGGGGGGATATGACATGAGGGGCTCTCCGGGTGTTTGGAATCCAAAGTTCAGTAGGGGAGTTGGTGTCCTTGCCATTTGAAATCCTCAGAGTCCATGCCACAGTCTTTGTCAACATTGGTCAGACAGTGATCAGCAAGGCCATGTGGCAGAGAATGTCTTTTGATGCTGTGCTGCTGTTGCTCCAGTGGGCCAGGTGCCAGGCCAGGTGTCCTGGGAGATGGTGCTGTAGCGCCGACCCTCACGGTCTTTTCCGTGGACGACCCGGCCTCCTGCGGGGACCCTCACAAGCAGGCTGTGACGATGTTTGGGATGCTCCATCGGATGTTTCCTCCTCCTCCTCCTGATCCCTCCCTGTGGGTGGTGATGTTCTACGCCTTCTGGCACAGGGAGGGTTGCCCATGTTGTCGGCCATCCGACGGAGTGTATTGTGAATTCCCGTGTACACCGTCACGAGCTCAGCCTATCCATCCTCCGTTGGTGTTGCAGTAGACAGGCATGTAGCTCCGCATGTTGCTGGGCCTGCTGGGTCTTGATCCCCTCGAGGACGGACACAACCTGGGCCATGCCCGTGGTGTCCTGCCGGTATGTGTCCAGGATGTTTCGGACATGGGAATATACCGGATCCCCAGCCAACTGGTCAGGCTGGCGCCTCCGCCGTCCTCCACTCCCACCACTCCTGCCCACTTGCACCTGACCTGCTCTTGTGGGCACATCGGGTCTCCGGGACCCCTGAGGGGTGGCATTGGCATTGTCGCCTGCCTCCTCCTGGGTGCCCGGGACACCATGTCCCTCCTGGCCAGCCTGGCTGCTTTGTGGTGGTGGGGCAGGGATCCTGGGTGTCTCCTGGGATGTGGCAGGAGTGGGGGTGGTGGTTAGCCCCGTTGTACCTGACGCAGGTGCTGCAGGTCGTTGGACACCAGAGGGGCCAGTTTGGTCGGGGTCGTCCACAGAGTGGTGAGAGTCGTCGCTGCCGGTGGGTCCGTCATCTCGCAGAGCCGGGTCCTGTGAGTCTTCCCCCCCAGTGTTGGGGGGTGAACCACAAGGTTGACCTGTGTGTGAGAGAGACAATGTTAATTTTGGTCCATGCAACATCCATGTTTCATCAGTTTCAAAGTTGGAACATTTCCTTTGGGAATTAGGATCTGTCTTGCATTCCACTCACAGTGTACTTGTGCATGGGTGTGTCCCTTGGGCACCACTTTGGCGCCTTTAACTATGTGTGGCACAGTCTTACTTGCTGCGTCAAGTGTGACTGCAGTCAGCAGTGGAGTGGGCAGGTGTGGCGAGCCGTGCATTGGCGCCTTCCGTGTTGCACTGTACGTGGGCACATGAAGTTGTTCCACACACTTCAATGATGCATGTAGCTGTCGTTGTGCTCGTGCACAGGTTGTGACATGGCCCTGTGTTTTGCCATGGAGGAGAGGGGGGGTGCTGGCACTGGCCACCCTTGTCTACATGCACGCAGTCCACCTGCTGACGAGCAGACATTCCCACACACCACAAGGCTGATTTGCTCTCCCTGTGTCTCCCTCCCTCTGTGTCCCCCTCTCCCTCCCTCTGTGTCCCCCTCTTCCTCCCTCTGTGTGTCAGCCTCCTCCCTCTGTCCGTCTTCCTGTGTCTCCCTCCCTCTGTGTCCCCCTCTCCCTCCCTCTGTGTCCCCCTCTCCCTCCCTCTGTGTGTCAGCCTCCTCCCTCTGTCCATCTTCCTGTGTCTCCCTCCCTCTCTGTCCCCCTCTCCCTCCCTCTGTGTGTCACCCTCTGTCACCTCAGCCCAGCTTCCTGGGCACACACTGTTAGCAGTTCTTTCAATGGCCCTTGGCTTGTTGCTGTGAGTTTGTTTCTGATCTCCAGGCACCCATTGGGTGTAGTGTCTGTGTCTGCGCTGCTGCTGTGGTGGTGTGTGCTGCCACTCTTCCACAGTGTTGGCTGTTCATTAGCTGCTGCCATGTGCAAAAACGTGTCTTCACCCCCATGTGTTAATGCAAGGCGTCCGCCATTTGCTGGCAAGTCTTTCCTGTGTGGGGACACACTGTTTGTCTGGCTGTGACCTAGGCCATATGGGCAGAGGGCATTGTTGTCTGCTTCTGAGTTGCACTATGTGATTTTTGGGGCCCACCCCCTCGCCATCCGGGTTACCGTGTCATGTGTTGGTGTCTTCTGTGGCCTGTGACTTGACATTGTCCAGCTGGGTGCATGGGGCATGGTGGCGCCAGTGGCATGTGCGTGTTCATGGAGTGTGGTTGAGTCATGCGATAGCTTGGGGTGGTTGCGTGCCTGTATGTGAGTTTGGTTGTGGATGACGTTCCCCCCATGTGAGGTGCGTTGTTTGTGTACTCACCCGGGTCTCGGAGTCCTCCTAATCCCTCCACTGTCTCCACCGGCAGTATGGCCATCACCCTCTCCTCCCAGGGATGGTAGTGTACGGGTCTGCGGGACGGCCTTCCTCCCGTGACGTTGGCCTGGTTGTGTTCATCCGTCATCTTGGCTCGGACCCTCCTCCGCAGATCGTAACATCTGGCTTGACATTCCTGCTTGTTCCTTCTGGTGTCCACAACAGCATTCACAGCATCGACGATGGTCTGCCACATGGCTGTTTTTTCTGACATGCTGGTCTGTCTGACCAATGTTCCAAAGAGGTGTGGCTCGACTCTGAGGATTTCATCGACAAGGACCTCCAACTCTCGGTTACTGAACTTTGGATTCTTGTTAGAGGGCATGGTGAGGGGTGTGGGTGTGGATGGTGGGGGGGGTGTGTGGATGGTTGTGGGTGTGTGGGTGTGGTTGTGCAGGTGTGTGTGTGAATGTGATGAGGGGGTGTTTGTGAAGGTGGTTTTGTGAAGGTGTGCAAGTGTAAGGTGTGGTAAAGCTTCTATTTTGGTGCTGTAGGTTGTCTGTGGGGTCTGGCAGCAGTGAGTCTGTTGCAAAGGCTCATGGTTTGTGTGTGTGGGCCCTTTTTATTGGTCCATTGGTGGGTGTGGCTGTGTTTGAAGTTTGGGTGGGTGTGTTATAAGGAGTGGTGGTGTTTGGGCCCTCTGTTTGTTTTTGGCAGTTGCAGGTCAGTGAATGTGTTGTTTTAGTGGTTGTTGGACATGTTTAGTGGCTTTGTGCCATTCGAATGGTGTATTCTTGTGTTGTTTTGTTTTGTCCTGGTTGTGTACGTGCGTTTTTAGCGTGTGTACGGGGTGTACATGGGCCATTTTGTTGTACAGTGCTGTCCTTCTGTGTGGCTTGGTAAGACTCATACATGCGGTTGTGATGTTGGGGCCTGGGGTGCGCTCCGTACTTAGGAGGTTGTGGTGGGGGTGCGACTCTGACGTACACGGGTGTACATACACGGGGGGTACGACACATACAGGGGTGTACATACACGGGGGTACGACACGTACACGGGTGTACAGACACGGGGGTACGACACGTACAGGGGTGTACATACACAGGGGTACGACACGTACACGGGTGTACATACACGAGGGGGTACGACACGTACACGGGTGTACATACAGGGGGGGAACGACACGTACAGGGGTGTACATACACGGGGGTACGACACGTACAGGGGTGTACATACACGGGGGGTAGGACACGTACACGCGTGTACATACACGGGGGTACGACACGTACAGGGGTGTACATACACGGGGGGTACGACACGTACACGGGTGTACATACACGGGTGGGGGTGTACATACACGGGGGGTACGAAACGTACAGGGGTGTACAGACACGGGGGGTACGACATGTACAGGGGTGTACATACACAGGGGTAGGACACGTACACGGGTGTACATACACGGGGGTACGACACGTACAGGGGTGTACATACACGGGGGTTACAACACGTACAGGGGTGTACATACACGGGGGTACGACACGTACAGGGGTGTACATACACGGGGGTACGACACGTACACGGGTGTACATACAAGGGGGGGTACGACACATACAGGGGTGTACATACACGGGGGTAGGACACGTACACGGGTGTACATACACGGGGGTACGACACGTACACGGGTGTACATACACGGGGGTACGACACGTACAGGGGTGTACATACACGGGGGGTACGACACGTACACGGGTGTACATACACGGGTGGGGGTGTACATACACGGGGGGTACGACACGTACAGGGGTGTACAGACATGGGGGTATGACACGTACAGGGGTGTACATACACGGGGGGTACGACACGTACACGGGTGTACATACACGGGTGTGGGTGTACATACACGGAGGGTACGACACGTACATGGGGCTTATAGACACGGGGGGTACGACACGTACAGGGGTGTACATACATGGGTGTACATACACGGGGTTACGACACGTACAGGGGTGTACATACACGGGGGGTACGACACGTACAGGGGTGTCCATACACGGGGGTACGACACGTACAGGGGTGTACATACACGGGGGTACGACACGTACACGGGTGTACATACAAGGGGGGTATGACACGTACAGGGGTGTACATACACGGGGGGTAGGACACATACACGGGTGTACATACACAGGGGTATGACACGTACAGGGGTGTACATACACGGGGGTGCGACATGTACAGGGGTGTACATACACGGGGGGTACGACATGTACAGGGGTGTACATACACGGGGGGTACGACACGTACACGGGTGTACAGACACGGGGGGTACGACACGTGGGGTACGACACGTACAGGGGTGTACATACACGGGGGTACGACACGTACATGGGTGTACAGACACGGGGGTACGACACGTACACGGGTGTACAGACACGGGGGGTACGACACGTACAGGGGTGTACATACACGGGGGTACAACACGTACAGGGGGTGTACATACACGGGGGGTATGACACGTACACGGGTGTACAGACACGGGGGTACGACACGTACAGGGGTGTACATACACGGGGGGTACGACACGTACAGGGGTGTACATACACGGGGGTACGACACGTACAGGGGTGTACATACACGGGTGTACGACACGTACACGGGTGTACAGACACGGGGGGTACAACACGTACAGGGGTGTACATACACGGGGGTACGACACGTACAGGGGTGTACATACACGGGTGGACATACACGGGGGTACGACACGTACAGGGGTGTACATACACGGGGGGTACGACACGTACAGGGGTGTACATACACAGGGGTACGACACGTACAGGGGTGTCCATACACGGGGGGTACGACACGTACACGGGTGTACATACAAGGGGGGTATGACACGTACAGGGGTGCAGATACACGGGGTAGGACACATACACGGGTGTACATACACGTGGGGTACGACACGTACAGGGGTGTACATACACGGGGGTGCGACATGTACAGGGGTGTACATACACGGGGGTACGACACGTACAGGGGTGTACATACACGGGGGGTACGACACGTACACGGGTGTACATACACGAGGGGGTACGACACGTACACGGGTGTACATACAGGGGGGGGTACGACACGTACACAGGTGTACATACACGGGGGGTACAACACGTACAGGGGTTTACATACACGGGGGTAGGACACGTACACGGGTGTACATACACGGGGGTACGACACGTACAGGGGTGTACATACACGGGGGTACGACACGTACACAGGTGTACATACACGGGTGGGGTGTACATACACGGGGGTACGTCTCGAACGTTAGGGGGCTGGGGGGAGTGTTGGGCGCGTATGCGGGCACATGTCTCCATGGTTGCTATGGGTGTTCGGTGCGGACAGTGTTTTTTCCATACGGTTGTAACATCGGACGCACGGGATGGATCGTGATTCCTCGGTCGGACTTCACTTTTCACATTTGTACGGTAAATCGTCCGAGGACGTGTCGGACACATTTTCCGACCCGAGGACGTGTGGGGAATAATTCCCAATGCGATTCGTATGGTCTTTTTCCCATGCGAATCATAATTGGCAGTTTGTACGGCACTTGTACGATTCGTACGGTGAAAAGACCGGATACGAGTCGTACGGGGAATTTTTTTACCGGATCGTGATCGGCACCATAATGTCAGAAAGAGCCACTTGCATCACATCTCAGAAAGGAAAACTTCTATTGACTCACATGGGATGTACTTACAGTTATGAGAGTACAAGCAGTGAAAACACATACTGGAAATGTACAAAGTATTATTTGAACGTCTGTTATGGAAGTGCTACTGCTAAAAATGAAATTGAGCAAATCATTAGCGAGCATCAATGACCCACCAAATATTTCAGAAATCAAAGTCAGAAATGTATTACAAGACCTCAGAGAAGCTTGTACTAGTTTACAAGAACCTACAGAAACATGTTATCAAAATATCATACCTAAACTTTCTGACTATACTAAAGGCCAACTCCCAGGTATCCCAAACCTAAATAGACTCATAGCCAGAATCAGAAAAGCAACGACTGAAACCCCTACTGCACCTAAAAACTTCCAAGACATAAATATTCCTGATAATTTAACTACACCACATATCAAAGAAACCTTCTGTATGTATGACAACACTAACAATGGCAGAAGAATAATAATTTATGCAACAGGAAAAAACCTGGTGAGAGTAACATTTGGACAATGGTGAGCAGGTTTAAATTGTGCCCTCCAACTTTCACACAAATCTACACAATTCATGGTGAATACCATAACATACCAAGAACTACCAAGTCAAATAAAATTCAAAATTAACAACTACTATCCCCAGAAAATAAATCCCCCCAAAATTATCATTGACTTCAAACAAGCAATCTTCAATACCATTTAAAAAATATGCCCAGACACAGCTAAAAATCTGCACTAAGGGAGTAATTAACAGTTCAGTGGTACATTAGACCGCGAAACCTGTGGTAGTCGGCCATGAACCACCAGACTGGTGTTCCATCTGCTGAATTCTGAGTTTGACAGTTTAACCGCCACTGGACCACTTCAGCTGCTGCGGATCCTTGCTCCTGTGGCGGTGGAGCAGCCGTCAGGCTGAGTAATTTCCTGGCGGTGCTGCTGTGGCACTGTTGAGTATATTACGGGATGCCTCACTGTCACCCTTCCCATAGCTGTGAGCGCAAGTGCATTTCTCGCATGAAATGCGCATGCGCAGTTTTCCCAGAGACGACGATGAAGAGGAGGAGGGCAGCCTGGGGACGCAGCAGCCAAGGTAAGTGTTTTTTTATTTACTTTAAAGTATTTTTATTTAAGTTTTAAGCAATTGATAATGGGGGTGGGAGGCGGGTGGCGTAGCGGAGCTCCACGGAATTCCACGGACTTTGTTCTCAACTACGTGGCTCTCCGCATAGCTCCTCTACGCCCACTATGCTCCATGTTAATAAACATAAATACGCACATAAATTTAATATAGTTTACTACATTACATCAAAGCATGCATCACACTGCACTAGAAGACCAAAACTAAAACTACAACCTAACTATTAAACAAATCGAAAAAAAGCTAACCTATACTAACTATACTAACCCTAAATACATCCCCCAATTATATCTTCCTCAAAAAGTATCCTAAAAATACTCTTACCTGGCCTGTAAAGTGTCAAGGGTGAACTTCAACCATATCTAAGATGGAAGAACCCAAAATGAGGTTGATACACTAATAAATAAAGAAAGAGGTAAAAAATATTGATACTAAATAATAAAAAAGGCAGTCATCTAGAGAGGGAAAAAAGCGAAAGTTTAACAAATATTTTTCTATGATAACATTTTTATAAAATATTTACAAATGTTTAAAAATATTTGTAAAAAAGTGAAAATATATTAAAAAGCACTGATACAGTTATATGTATTAATTTATTGTGCTTATTAATTTGAAACCTACGGTTGTGATTGTGAAAATGGTGTTAGTTTTTTGGGTGAAAAATATATCTTCTTTTGTACAACTGTAATGTATAAAATGCAAAATTTATTTGTAAAATGTTTTTATGAAAAACTAAAAATATGAACATTGTAAACAACAACAAAAATATGTATACCAATTGATGTTGAAGAAAATGTTATTCAAAATATCATAAAAAATAGAAAGTAGAGAAAAACTATGAAAAATGTAAAAGTGTTGGTAAAAAAGTACTCCTACTGCAAAAATAGATTTGGTAGCAAAAAAAACCATTATGTGGCAATCACTTTTACAAATGCAGGTACACTCCACTGTAACCTACATTGGGGAAAGTTTTTACACTTTAAGGAGGGTTCATTTACTATTCCCAATCTAATATAAGCAATAGTCGGGAAAGTGTAGGACATTAAAGGGGATATTCATAGTATTGTTTCTCGAAAATGAATTTACCTTGCAAACCTAAAACAAGAGGTGCTTGGCAAAACTGTAACAGTTGGTTTAATTAAACAGTTTGGCTGGCAGTAAAGCTTACAGAAATGGTTCTGAGGACTCCAACCATTTGTTATGTAGATTTGGGTGCTGTAAAAGTACATCTGGCGATCCTTGTTTGGTAAAAGAATGCGGGCCTCATCCGTTGAGTCGTAAAAAAGGCACCTGAAAACAAATGCAGGTGGGCCTCAACCTTGCATGGACACAATGTCGGCCAGTGGCTAATGTGTCCAGATGTCCAGCATGAGGGGCGCGTGATGACTGCATGTACTGTGTGTGCTATGTCCTGATTGGTTGCGTGTTCGTAACTTCATGTGGCATCCGACTTTATCTTGTTTTTGGGAATGCATGCACCCCTTTATTGGGGACAATTTCCCTAGACCATTGTGGTGGTGTTGTGCTTATCTGGGAGATGGACCTGAGTTTTCTGTTTGTGCTTTTTTCTGCCAACTACAGAATCAGTTATCACATTGTGACCTCCTCCTTTTCCTTTGGTTTATACCTTGTTCGCCATAATGTGGCAGGGTATGCTCAGACGTGAGTCCCTTGCTGACTTTGCCACTGGATTCAAGCAAGCCTGGCTGAAGACGGCTGAAAGTCCAGAAACCGGTCCTAGGAAGCTTGTTTCCGGTCCAGGGAAGACATGGCTTGGCAGTTCGGGCTGGACTGTTCCCATGAGGCACATGGTCAGACTGATTTGCATATGGCCATGTCTGAACTGGGGTGGCAGAGTGGGCTAAAGAACGGTGATGGATTAAACCCAGATCAGTTGACTGGGGGTGAGTGCTTGCAATGTTCAACACTCCGTCCATCATTTCCTTTGGTTTATACTTTGCTCGCCATAAGTTGGCAGGGTATGCTCAGACATGAGTCCCTTGCTCACTTTGCCACTGGATTCAAGCAAGCCTGGCTGAAGACGGCTGAAATGCCAGAAACCGGTCCTAGGAAGCTTGTTTCCGGTCCAGGGAAGACATGGCTTGGCAGGTCGGGCTGGACTGTTCCCATGAGGCACATGGTCAGACTGATTTGCATATGGCCATGTCTGAACTGGGGTGGCAGAGTGGGCTAAAGAACGGTGATGGATTAAACCCAGATCAGTTGCCTGGGGGTGAGTGCTTGCAATGTTCAACACTCCGTCCATCATTTCCTTTGGTTTATACTTTGTTCGCCATAAGGTGGCAGGGTATGCTCAGACATGAGTCCCTTGCTCACTTTGCCACTGGATTCAAGCAAGCCTGGCTGAAGACGGCTGAAATGCCAGAAACCGGTCCTAGGAAGCTTTTTTCCGGTCCGGGGAAGACATGGCTTGGCAGTTCGGGCTGGACTGTTCCCATGAGGCACATGGTCAGACTGATTTGCATATGGCCATGTCTGAACTGGGGTGGCAGAGTGGGCTAAAGAACGGTGATGGATTAAACCCAGATCAGTTGACTGGGGGTGAGTGCTTGCAATGTTCAACACTCCGTCCATCATTTCCTTTGGTTTATACTTTGTCCTCCTGACATGACGGCCTGGGAATGGCCCTTCAAGTGTACAAGCTTCAAAGGGGCATCACCTGTCGCTGGCAGATGTAACTCACACCTAGGCCTGTCTCTACCAGTGTACAAGTAGTCAGAGTTTTACCTTCCAACAAGTGTCCACATGGAACTCTTTTATAAAGACAATTATCTTATTTCTACAAGAAAAATTCTTGTGTGAATTTAAATCAAGGAAAAGAAATGTGAAATTATGGAACAGTATCCACCTAATTCAAAAAAATAATTTTATGGCCTGAACAACACTGTCATGACACTCAGTTCAGCCGAACTGAGTCGTTTTTATTTTTTGTTATTTATTTAAACATTGGATACAGTATCTACAATTATATACAATGACACGTATAGAGTTTAGTGGTGAGAGTTTTTAAAGAGATAAGTGATAGAAAAGCCCCAAATAAAGTAACCATAACCACACAGCAAAAGAAAGTAACAATAAGTAACTTATACAATTTTACAAAAAATATATAAATGGTTCTTGGTATTAACAGGGACATCCAATGATTATTCAGACAATAGAAGGCAAGCGACCAAAATGTTTTATGGCGCTTTCGCCTCAGGACTGTCCTTTCAATTACGTCAACGACGTTTCAACCCTATTCAGGATGTAGGAGTCTCATCAGGACTATGGTAATCTGGTGGCTACAGAAATACTCCATATTAGATAGTTTTCTAGTCAATAATTAAAATGTTTGTGGCCATGGCTAATATGCTTACCCGTGAATACTCCTCTTTTTCCTTTTTTTCTCTCCTGTAGAAATGTTGTTTCTCCAAGGCAGTAATTCTCATAGGGACCTTCTTAATATTCAGGAAGATCAGTGGATTTGGTATTCCTCTAGATAGCCCAGTAGTCTGAAAGAAACATCGAGGAGCTAAAATTGTCCATTTCCTAAGTAATGGCATGGAGCCTAATCGCTGAGCACTAGGCTCAGTGTAACGATGAGAACCGCCGTGGGACTCACCATAATGAAGGTTTTTTTTCATTCCGATCTTTGTGCATATTAGCAGATAGTGCTCTCCCTGTAGAACGGGCCTTTAGTTTAAAAAGAATGAAACGATTTAGTAGTTGGCCTGACTTTTATTTGTACGTTGTGTGCAATAAAGTAGCATTGATCAAAAGCTGATTATTCCACTTACCAAAACCAACAAAGTATCTAGTTACTCTGTAGTATTTCTTAGAAGGCTTAATGTTGTGCTCATTGGTTACCCATCAGTATCTCCAGGTTATGAGGCGGCGTACTCCCAATCGGAGAATCGCCAAAAGTGCAGCCACAATGTCTGCCATAATCTTACCCTATTTTGTGCGTTTGGCCACAGAGACACCAGAATTAGTTCAAGTCACAGCGGAAACAATGTATGCACCGGGCCGACGTGCTTCAAATTGCACATGCACCAACGATTGGACACTTTGGGGCTCATTACGATGTTGGGGGAAAGCTTTCAACCGGCACTGACTCAGAATTGGGACCGACTGACTTGAGGTCGGTAGTTCCAACCGCCAGATTACGGTGCGACCGAACACTGTTTGGTCTGAGTCTAATTGTTTAATATGGGAGCTTGTGTTCTGCCCAAAAACCAGCCATAACACAGGCTCTTATGGGGAAATGTGGTGTGTGTGAAAAACCCTGCACCCTGTCGCAGGCACCCCATGGTACCTGCCACACAGTGCAGGGTTCTACAGGGGGGTCCCTTGGGTACCCTATCGGCCATCAACCGTAGGCGGCAGGGACAGGAGGGCCCCGCCAGGAGCATTCTGTGGAAAGGTTGTTGGAAAATGACATTGTAATCCTGTGTGTAGAAACGCTGTCCATAGGGGTGCACGATGCAGTTTTGACCAACACGGATTCTCCGCGGAACTGATTCAGAATGACCCCACGGTTTACAATCTGCCTGTGAACATCGTACTCGGGGAGTTGGAATGCAAACCAACCGAGTCATTCGGAAGGTCTCCGACGCGGTCAAGGAGATTCCAACTGTCTGTAGGAGGCTTTCCGACCAATATCATAATGAGCCCCTTTGTGCACCGAGTCTGAGGGTCAGTGTAGTTATAGTAGACGATGGGTTGGGGTCTATTCGGGGCGCATATAGAACGTTAGTCATTTACTATCCTATGGTATTTAATACTGATATACTTTTACTAGTCAAGACAGACATGGCTTGTTTTTTGTCATATACAATTAATGAACCTAATAATGTTCTAGGGATTTGTGGATCCACATGGGTAATATTTTCAATTGCAGTGAATTTTGTACAAGCATAAAAATATTATTGCAACAATCGACTGGAACAAGGTCACATAATTGCAATTTATATATTTTCATATGATACATTTTTTTTACAAAATTATAATTTATGAGAACACATTATAAAATAGTATATTGTCATTCACTATTATGTTTGCATAACAAGATGTGGTCAGTGTTTCATATTTTCATGGACACAGTTCATTTCCAAGAGAGAAGTATTTTAAACATAGTTGGTATGAGTGGTACTTAGTTCATTAGGGTGGCAAAGTGGCACATCACAAGATGTGGTCAGTTTTTCTTATTTCTTTGATCCAGTTCACTACTGAGAAGGAGTGATTTTCATCATAGTGGTACTCAGTTCATTAAGGTGATAAAGCGGCACCATTCCTCTAATGTGTTCAATCCTTGTCTGATAGAATTACACCCATCGATCCATTTGCATTCTAGCTTTCGTAAGCTCAAATGAACATTTCCATCTCTTGGTGGTGGAATGGCCTTCTCAATGATCTGCCACCTCACTTCCTCAGCTGTATGTTGTTTTTCTATGTAATGCTGTACAAGGGGTGCTGTCTCAATGTGACAACTAATACGGCTTCTATGTTGTCCAATTCTTGCCTTGATGATTGTTTGTGTTGTTTGTATTAAATTGCACAGACACCAAATGCAACAAATGACATTCGTTGAGCTGCAGTTAGTGTGTTGCTGTAATGTCAATTTGATATCCCTATGTGTAAATTCCTTTGTGTTAGCAGTATAATTGCATTCCATGCAATGCCACACTTTTGGTGGCCTTTTATCGGGGTAAGCGCCACATCTCTGCTATAGTGTTTGATGGTACTTACACACTCGTATCTGAGTGTACTAAGTGAACTTTGATGTTTTTCCCTTTTCTATCTGAGAACAGGGGGAGTTCTTTGAAAATGCTCATTGTGTTAAGAAGTGGCAAATGTTGTTTGATGGTTTTAACTATGTTGGTTGTATCTGGGTAGAAGACAGTCACACAGACAATCTTATGTTAGTTTGTTTTTTGTTTCGTTTTTAGTATTTCTTCTCTCGGGCTATTCCAAGCTCTTTTGAATGAGGTTTTAATTAATCATTTGGGGTATCCTCTTTCCTTCAACGTACAAATCAGAAAAAATATTCTTTTTGGGTACAGTTTCTCCTTAGTCTAAGGAATTGACCATGAGGGAGCCTATCTTTTAGGGCCCGTGGATGAAAGCTCTTACATTGCAATAATGTATTGCATTATGTGGGTTTTCTGTGAAGAGATACGATTAAGTGATTGTCATTGTTCTTAATTTTTAAATCCAGTAATGCAATGCTGTCTCTGTTTGCAACATATTTGAACTTCAAGTGTGGTTGGCATGTGTTAAGGTAGAGTGTAAACTGATCCAGCATTTCTTGTGAGCCTTTCCAGATCATAAAAATATCATCTATATAGAGTTTCCAACATTTGATAATAATGTGCAAAGGGTTAGATATGGTGTTTATTAGTTCCAATTCAATTTGGCCAGCATAGAGATTCTCCAGGTTGGGAGCAAAAATAGCTCCTGTAGAAGTCTCTGAACATTGTTGGCAATATGTAGAGTTAAACGTAAAGTAGTTGGTAATCAGGGCAATCTCTAAGAGTTCTCCAATGAATGCAGTAGGGACCCTGTATGATGCTGGTTGAAGGTCAAAAATCTTTCTTATCACCTCTATACTCTGATTTTGTGGAATATTGGTGTAGAGCGACTCAATATCTAGAGTTACTAGAATTTCTTCTGTGGGATCAAATTCCATAACTTCAATGAGGTTGATCATTTATGAACTGTCGTGAACGTATGTATCCATAACCTAAACATAATCTTTAATAAAGGTTTTTATGTATTCTACAATGGATTCTAGTATGGGGTCACACCAGATAGAATTGGTCTACCTGGTAGATTTTCAATGTCCTTATGGATTTTTGGGAGTGTGTATCAAACTGGAGTTTTTGGTGTCTTTTTATTCAAAACTCAAACGCCATTTGTGTGAGAGAAAGCCTTCTTCAAGGCCATGTGTAGTCACTTCTTGAATTATACGTCTAATCATTGGAAGTGGGTTACTAGTGAATAATTTTATTGAAAAAAGTGTCTTAGTCTTATTATCTGAAAAAATGTATGAAATTCGGATTGTATCTTAAAAAAGTCTGTTCTTTCAGTTCCTACGAAAGATAGACTTTTACTTAAATAGGATATTTCATTTTCACTGAACTCATGGCTTGATAGATTGAAAATGGTAATACACAGCAGAGGACTCATCTCACAGATGGGGAAATTTGTCTCCCCTATGGAAGGATTAGTCATTTCTGATGGACGAAGCCCATCGGAATTCGTGCAGTATCAGTATTGGAAAGGGTAATTCCTGTCCAACCTCTGTGTTCTACTACCCCTCCGGGACCCAGGTATAATATCATCTCTGAGTCTGGTGATCTCCTGCATGTTGATTCCATGTTCCCCATTGGTTCCGTCTGTTACCCCTGCCCCCCTGGACCTAGCCTAAAAAATTATTGAGTGGTTGGTCACCTGAGCCAGAGCTAGTGCCTTTCCCTGTGTTGTCTAAGCTTTCTGACCCTGCTGAGGATTCTGAAAATATAATCAATTTGTTATCTCTGTATCATCCACAAGTGACCCTTTTCTTCATAGGTTGTTTCTGTGAATATTAATTTTCGTGTAGGTAGGGGTATGCCTTTTCTTTAGTGACGTTGTTAATGTCTTTTTGGACTTCATTTGCTTATTTCTTAATTTCAAAAGTGTTACATTCACTAATGGTTCTGTTAAGCCCTTCAAGGGCTAATGTATCTTCCTCAAGGTTATCAAATTCCAAGCCGTTCCTTTTCTAATTCCGCTATTTCTTGCAGTTCTTTCTTACTATGTTTAAATGCCATTTCTATTCCAAACACCACCCAGTGCCTGGAACAGGTTGTAGAGATATGACAAAAACAGTTTTTGATTTTTTTTTGACAAGTAGTCAGAGTGGTACCAATTCCACTGAGGGGAAAACTGATTTCAGAACTGGTTTGCAGGGGGAGTTTCAAATTGTCCAAGGTCACATCTCAGGATTATTCCCAGAGCCCAGCATAACGGAAGAAATGTTCTGTCATATTGGGTTTAGGCAGAGAGGGGTACAGTGTGATAGCTCACTGTACAACACACTGGAAGTGTACAAAAATGGGTAGTGTTACCTCCAAGCTGGCAGGGGGCCTAAAAATACCCTCTTCAGAAGACCTCTCAAAATGTGACTTACTGATGAATGTGGGGGAAAACCTCGACTGCTGGATCTGCTCCCAATTTTACCCAGACAAAGAGAGTGGACTTGAAGGCCTAGTTGGCTAGCCTCCAGTTCAGCTCCAGAAACTCAAAAGCTGCAAGAGGCAGACATTTCAGCTTACCTGTTCCAACTGCATTTGCCCTTGACCCTGCTGCTGAATTCTAGGAGATTGAGTCCTGACCTTGAATTGGTGCCCAAAAGGTCCTGGACCATTGATTAGTGGAGGTTACTTGTCCCCCCCTTCAAAATTGCAACACCAAACTTTTTGTAAAAAGAACTAGAGGCTACCACTGGACTGCCGGAACTACCGACACAAACTACAGAGTGGACTCATTTTACTAGTTTGCCCCACTGAAAGGATCCTGACTTCCAGAAAATTTTCTAAGTCAGAAAGTAAAGGACTTCATCGTGACCAACTCCGAGCAGCTCATGACAACTCCCTGTGCCCACACTTTGGACTTTACCAGGTTGGAGTCTTCTAACTGTCAATGTTGAGAGCCTCAAACTTTTAGCCAGAGCTGGGGCTCCCACTGAGGTCCTGTGCATCAGTTGGCCACCATCAATGAGCCCCTCTTTGGATAAGGCTGGCACTAGACTCACTGACAACCTTGCTGGGAAATACTTTTCTTCAGGAAATAACCAAAGTCTGAAGGTAAACTTTCCACCAGGATGAGCCTGGTCTCTGTATACGACCTGTATTTGATCATGGTCAGCCTTAACGTTTGACATTGGCATGGTCTAGTGCAACCAGATACCCGCAGGAGGTACTATGCACATTTTGGTGCTAGAAACACCTAATACTTAAAAGCATATCTAGGGTTCCCCACATCATAGTTAAATCATTTTGGTGTCAATGTGTCCATTAAAAGTTTCTCCTTTATTATAAATTGGAGTGGGATTTTTATTTTGTTATGTTTCCAATTTGTAACAGTTTGCATGCTGATAAATACTTTACACATTTCTTTTAAGTTAAGCCTGCTAGCTTCGTGCTATGGCTTCCAAGTGTTAAGCTCAGGTTTAAATTATTGAGAACTAACTGATCCTAGTAAGAAATAGTGTGATTATTACTTAAAGGGGACTGACAGCCACTTCAACTAATAATCCACTTCCTCACATCACTTATATAACTTACCATGTCAATGTAATGACAGTCGATAACCTGAAGGGGATAGTCTTGAAAGCCAATATTAAAAACTTGATAATGTGATAGAACACCATTTTGTAAAATTAAAAAATAAACTTGACTCTAGGAGTAATGGGCAAAGATTAATATAAAAGTAAGGGCACAATAATATAGTAAACAAAACTGCATTTAATATAAGCGTTGACAATATAATGGTCAGTAACGTTCAAGCTGTCAATAACTCTGTTGTGAAATTAAATAGTGTCACTAACATTGTGCAGGACTAAACAACATAGATTTATGAATGCTAAAACATAAACTTACAATGAGTTACTACTACAAATTATTGGAAAATCAAACTTTTGTGGTATTTAAAAACAAATATGTGTGCCCACATATTGATACATACCATAAGCATATTGCTGATCTGCAAAATCATTGCACTGAATGAAAAATCAACTTCCTAGATGCACTCTTAGCTAATTCGCAAGTAGAAAACTAGAAAAAGGAACATGATAAACTATTAGAGCATATGAGATACCTGCCTTCTCAAATTACAAGGGCTTGTTGAGATCACTTGAGGCAATCCATTGAGAAAAAAATCTAATCCACCTTACTCAACATCACACAAGGTACAAATAAGGCAACATTATTAGCAAAGAAGGAAGAAGGAATTTGAATTTGCAAGAAAGCTTCTAAACCCAGCACAGAACCGTCTCTTATTTCTACCTCTGATAAGATCAAATAGAAACAGTACGCAGGAATTGCTCATTTTTTAAATGTAAATGCTACAGTTGTCAGGAATCTATGAGCCTGCCTCTAGGTTTTGCTCACAAGGGCACTTTAGGACCCAGCCCTTGCATCCATGTAGGATAATATGCACATCTATACTTAGCATGCTTAGCTTCTCTTCACCTTCCACCCTAGATGTCGTCACCCTTCCCAGGTGCATTATGGTTATTGTAGGTCTCTATGTCATCAGACCCTTCACAGATCACGAACTGGTGGTGGTTCTATTCACCAGCTTGGTTCCTAGATCCTATGTTTATTTGGAACTACTTATATCTGTATTCTTGATTTTCTTCTCGCTCTTGGCTCCGATTCCCACTCCATTCTTGGCTTTCCCATTCCCACCCTGTATCTCTTGATTACCCTGGTCTTCCATTTTGCAAGTCCCAGCTCAACCTTTCCTTCATTGGTAGTCCACTGATTCCTTGCACCTGGTTAATTTTTTGCACCTGGGTCATGCCTGCTTCAGTGCTCCTTCCCATGAGTTTCAGGCTTTTTCAGCCCTATGAGCCTGGAGTGCAGTTATTCGCAACTGACTTGGTTTTTGAATCTCTATATGCTATGTGCATCACTGGTGCTTTATTTCAAGACTTGTCTTTTGATTCTGTTTCTATTGCTTGTTGTCCTGCCTCTCTGTTTCTTTAATAGTGATTGTTCTTCCCAATCTACTTTTATGCACTGTTCTTGATCTGTCCTGCTACTTGAAAACTTATTTTCTTATGTTCAGAGTATTCCTGTCCTGAACCTGACCTTGATTCCATCCCTAGTTTTCCAAAGCACGGTTCCAATTTCTGTGTTGCGTCCACTGCTGCTCTTTGTCTTCCTGGTTCTTTATATTACAATCTTGATTGTCATTGCTACCAATGGTGCCAGTTAGATTGCAATGCTTGTTTGTCTGGCACATAGAACCACCCAGCACTCTTTCCCAGGGGAGCTGTTGGATGTCTCCCAGAACTTTGTGAGATTAATCTGCTCCTTGTTTTCTTGTAAGATCCTTCCACCTCAGAGAGCGATCACTTCCCAAGGAGTATACAAACTATAATTTATGATTGTTTATATATCATTTCCCTTGTGCCCTTTGTTGTAGTTATTGTATTATCTTACAGTTTTCCTTTGCAGACTTTCAATTTCCCGATCACAACCTGCTGCAGTCCTCAGCTTCTGTCCTTTCTTCCTTTAATGCTTTCCAGGATTTAATTGTATACACGTACTTCCGCCAGCCCCTGTTATCCAGTCTTCATCTGATCCTACCCAGATAGCCCCGTTACTGTTGCAAATTTAGGATATTCGCCTAAAACTATATTTCTGTGCATCAACAGCATTTTGTGAGACTTGCAGAAGGGAGGAACAACTGTAATGTGTACAAAGATCTGGGAGATAACCAGCAAGATATAATGAGCGGAATCTAGATGAACATGAAGTATTATCAAGGTGGTCAACCAAGGAATTATTGTTGGTATTTGATCACTTGTGGAGGAGTGCAAGAACATTCCTTTGTAAATAACTGCTTCAGGCAGTGTAACAAAAAAAGATTTTGATATGAAGAGAAAAAAATTGCAGCCAAACGGGAAAGGGCAATTAGCAGAAAATGTTTCCTGATATATCTCTGAAATACGCTTGGAAACTGATTCAAGTTACTTATTTATAGAGTTAATGTGATAATGTACAAAGGAGGTACTGAATGCTGGCCTAAACTTCCCATTTATGAGTAAACAATGCAGTCAAAGAAAGCATATTACAACCATGCCTATCCAGAAGTTACACTTGTTGCAATATGCATTTGTTTTGTAAGCCTAAATTTAAAAAATGAACAGAATGATTATCAAGCAAGTAGGGAACATAAAAGATGTAGACATAACCATGGGGCGATTGTGTGAAATATCCCGGTTTCACCAGTAAATAATGTAGCATCTGCCTCACAACTGTTTTTTTCTGGTGAAAATCTGACTTATGAGTCCAAAATTTCATAAGTTACAAATGAACAATTGGTACCAGATTCACAAAGAGTGAAAAGGGCTAAATAGATATAGTGCACGTTTTCATCCCCTGTACATTCATGCACAGAGTTTGCACAAATAAATTACTTCTTACATTTCACAAATGTGCATTGCTGTAGGTATGCTATGGTTGCGATCATGGAAATTTGTTTTTTCCTAGTTTTAATGAAAAGTTCTATATTGTTTTAAAGGCATACATACTCATTTTCAAGAGCAACTAGACAAAACAGAAACTTACAAATCTGTACCAACATGGGAAGCAAAACTACAATGGCAATTACCAATAAGGAATGATAAAAGCATATCTTATCACTGCCTGAAGTATACAACAAATCTTTCTTGTTAAGGTGGTATTTACAGAAGTGATGAAAACTCAAGATGAAAAAAGCATTAAAGCCCAGTTTAAAGTCTGTGAGATGTCAGTCCCCACAAAAATTATCCTCTTCATTATCAAACAAGTGGGTGTATTGATATAAATGGAACTAGTAGAAAAACAAAGACCCTTTAGCACTATATGAAAGCAAGATCATAATGTTCTCGAAGAATATCATAACAATCTGAGGTGGGATAACACTCATCACTGTTTTTTTAATAAAATTAAGACTTTCTGTCAATAAAACAAAAAAGAATATTCTATGTCAAGACGTTATTGAGTCTTATTATGCTTGCTTAAAACATATTAGCAACATTTGAACAGATGTGAGGGACAGAGGCTTTCAGTAAAAAACGTTTTCCTGTAGTTACCCTGGACCAGTCAGTACGTTCGAAAATTTCTCCAAGCCTGGACCAAGGCTGATAAACTTTAAGACCATAGCCTCTTGCAGAATGAGGCCCAAAATAGGAAGCATCAATGCCATCCAGGTCCATAGCAATCTTAACACATATGGCCACAGGAGAAGAAAATTAACCAATTTTTAAAAAGAAAACAGTAAGGGGGTGTGAGCACGTTCTTTTAACAACAGATAACACATACGTTTGGTTGAGTTCAAAAACAAGGTATTTAACAGGCTTTATTAAAGCTTTAAAACACATGCACTCAAGGGGGAGGGAATGGGGGGTATGGTCTGCCTTCTACATAAATAGCTTGTATATTAAATACTGTTTTGTAGGACATCGAACAAACTAATGCTGCCTACCTAGCAAGAAGCAGTTTTAGGGGAAAATTGCATTGTAACCCTATGAAGAGCAACTAGAGAATCCAGTTAACTCCCATGAAATTCATTCATTCTACAACCAAAGAACATGACCCAATAGCTTCACAGTCAACCAGATTACAATTAAGGAGAATGGTTAATCTATGGATGTGCTCTGTACACTAGGATTCATCCCGGGTCAAATAATTGACTGCTTGGGTGATATCTGCTTATATGCAATTTTTGTATGTCTCCAGACACCAGCCAGACCACGAGGACCATGTTAACCTATAGTTTCTAGTGGTTCCTGGAGCTCAAGCTATCTCAGTGAATCAGATAGTGTCTGTTAGAAATCCTTGCATATTGCATTGAGACCCCAAACCTTTTAAGTTACATTGAATAAGTAGCCTAATAAGATCATCTCCTGCCATTGACCTGTTGGATCTGTGAGAAGGGAATGTAATTTGGGAGAATCACCAGAACTCTTATTGCCACATTTAATAGATTTGAAATTAGATATTGGACTTCCTGAAGGTCACAAATTATGCACAGAAATATTTGTGGGTGCCTGATCTCAATACCTGACTGTCATAGTGAAACAAAAAGGCCATACGTGACACCCAGACTCAAAACCTGGAGAAAGGCATCCATTGCAAGACTCATTGGATAAAGCCTCCAGCTGTAAAATAATACAGCCTCCAGCTGTAAAAGAAGGGATGTTGGGAGTTTAGATGAGAAGGAAATACATTTATTCAGAAAGGGCCAAAACATTTCGAAGGGACTAAAATCTTAAAAAGCAAAGATGTCAATTGATTTGATACACTAGATTACAAAAGTACCAATCTGCCATTAAGTTGTGAATACCTGGTAGGTATTCAGCCTTCACTGAAAAGTGGCTGAAACAAAATTTGTAGTTTGCTATTGCACCAAGACCTTTTGACTTTGTGCCCCCTAGACTGTTGATTTAATAAATAACTGTAATATTGTCCATCCTGAGAAGTAATGAATAGTGGACCTCGTCTTTTGCGACAATTTGAATTTCAAACAAACCTGTAAGCACTTCTACACCTTGATTTAGACTTTGTCAATGACAATCTTCCTTCACTTTAGTATTGACCTCAACAAGTCCCTCATCTAAAATTTTGCAGCTGACTCTCAGTGTAGATCTGAGTATAAATAAAAGATAGCTCTCCACTTCCAAGCTTCTTGATTTTCAAGTTACCTGACTCTCTTTTTCTGTTTGTCTTTTTAAGCAAGGAATTGACACCTAAATATGATTCCTGTTAGTGCCTTTTGAAAGGTCTATGATGGAGAGGGCCAAAGAAAAGAGCTTGGATTGAAGATGCTAAAAGCTCCAGAGTCATTGCTAGTTGCTTGTGGAGGATCAGGAAGAAAAGTCTTTGACTTCTTTCTAAATCAAGAATCTTTTGGAAGGAGAAAGTTGAAGATTTCACGAATCAGCATTTATTCTGGAACCAAGAAACTCCAATTTCTGAGTGCAAGAAATTTGAGATTTTTCTAAATCGATAATGAACCATAAATCTTGTAAAAAGAAAATGTTTTTTTGGAGTTGATCCTCTAGTAATCCTCATTGTAGGCTATGAGGAGCATATTGTCGAAATATATCAACATGCATTAGCCTCTTGACTTAGGGAGGGTAGAAAGGGATTCAATACCTTAGTCAAACACTGTGCTGTGCAGAAGAAAGAATGAATGGGTGAAAGATCAACGGATAATGAGTGCTTTCCAATGCAAAACATTAGTGTTTGCTAAAGTAACACAAAATAGCTACTTTGTGCAACTTTGTTTGCATGGGGCATACCATTAATTGTACATGGGCATTTGTTATAATCTTCCACCATTGTTTTATATATATTTATACTTTTATAGCCCCTATGTTTAAATGCAAGTATGGTTAACAATGTTTAAATAAATAGGAGGAGCCTAGCGCGCAACCAAGATGGCCGCGTAGGTGCGAGGCTCCCGAGGACCTCCGCGACCTCCTGAATTAATCCTGGCTATATCCTGTCCTTTTTGAGGGGACTGTGTCGGTGAACCCGAGCCGAGGCGCCACCCGTTTTCCGTGTTCGAATCGGACCCCAAACACCGGCGGGAGCGCCGATCAAAGGTTGCGGCCTTCCCCGCGCCGCCCCCCCGGATTGGAGTAGTGGGGCGATCCGGGGACAAAGTGAACAACAGCGGCGGGCACGGCTGGGCGACTCGCGTACCCCGCGCTTTCACTTTCACTTTTGCGCCCTCCTCGCCTCCAGCGAGGTAGGGTCGCGAAGCGGGGTGCGGTGGTGTGGTCTTGTCCAGGTGCCCGGCTGACCCGCCAGCTGTGGATCGTCCTGCGGTGCGGTGGCCGCCCTCCCCCCCCCGGACCCCGTGAACGGGTCTATCGGCACTTTTGAGGAGATTGGCACGACGGTGGGAGAGCAAGCATGTCCACCAAACAAGATGGCGACCGGGCGAAGGTGAAGACGACCCGCCGTGGCCCGGCGCACCAATCCAACAGTATGGACCGCTACACTCTCCAGAAGGGATCTCCGGAGACATCGCGCACGTCCCCGGCGGGCCTGACGGAGACGCCTGCCCAGCCGGTGGACCTGACCCTCCGGGACGTCATGGGCGCCATCGCGGAGATGAAGGCCTCGGTAGACCAGCGCTTCGACACCCTAGCGCAAAAAATAGACTCGGTCCTTGTGGATGTGAGCCTGGTGAGGGCCGACCTCTCTAAGACGAATGACCGGGTCGATTCCCTGACCCACACCACAACGGGCCTCGAGACAGATGTGGCGGCCCTCCAAAAGGAGGTGCGCCGGCTTGGCCAGGCGAGCGCCCTGATGGACCGGCGACTGGAAGATTCCGAGGGTCGGGCCAGGAGGAATAATGTTCGGATTGTGGGGGTGCCGGAGGGACGAGAGGCGGAGGCCGCCGACCTTTTTGTGGAAGATCTAATCCTTACCCATCTGCAGCCCCGGGGCCTGAGTAAGCTTTTTGCGGTGGAGCGTGCTCACCGGGTCCCTGGGGGCAGGCCGAAGGCCGGTGCCCCGCCGCGGCCTCTCATTGCCCGGGTTTTTAACTTTCGGGACAGGGACGCTATCCTGCAGACCTCCAGGCAACAGGGACCGGTCAAGCTTGACAACATGGATGTGCGTTTCTACCCAGACTTTACTCCGGCGGTCCAAAAGCAGAGACTGAGTTTTCTCGGTGTTAAACGTCGCCTGCGGGACCTGAACCTAAAGTACTCAATGCTCTTTCCAGCTAAGCTAAGGGTGGGGGTGGAAGGTCGCACGCACTTCTTTGATCGCCCCGAGGCGGCTGGGGACTGGTTGGACACTCTGCCTGATGATCGGGGCCGGGGGGGTGGGGGGGGTGCGGGCGGTGGAGAGGGCCTGCCGGATCAGAATTAAGGGGTGAATAATAGGCCCTGCTCGGGACAATACTTCTTTACCATTTCTCAATCGTGTACGTTCCCCTCCTATGGAGGTCGTACGGGGTCTGTTGGGGGCTTCCCTCCTCCTCTGGGGTACTAGTTAGTCTTTCTCTATGGGGCGACAGGCACACTGCACTTTGGGGGGGCTGACTGGGCTCATGCAGGGGTGCAGGGAGGGGGGAGTTCTGTTGGGATGGGGGGGTGGGGGGGGTGTGTTGTTTGTTCGCACCGCAAGGCAAACCCTTTACTGTATTGCTGTTCTCGAAATGCTCTGTGGGGGACGACTGATTGCTTCTATGTATGATGGGGGGTAGGGACTTGGCTGTGTTGTCCTGGAATGTTAACGGCCTGGGGGATCGGATTAAGCGTGGTGTGGTCCTGCAGTTCCTGAAACGTATATCGCCAGATGTGGTCTTCCTGCAGGAGACACATCTTATAGGTAATTCCTTCCATGCCATGAATCGGCGAGGCTATCGTTTGGTGGCCCACTCGGGCTTCACTTCGGGGTCGCGGGGGGTGGGTATCATGATCAAGAACTCCCTCCCGCTGGAGATTGATGAGGTGCGCCATGACGAGAGGGGACGCTACACTGTCCTGGTGGGTAGAATGGAGGGTAGAGTGATTGTTTTCATGTCAGTGTACGTCCCGCCTGGGTTACAAGCTACTACATTTGCGGACCTGGGGCGCCTCCTCTTGGACCTCCCGGGAGGCCTGCTGGTGGTTGGGGGGGACTTCAATGCGGTAGTTTCTGGGTCTATGGATCGTCACCCCCCTAGGGACCTCCCCCGGGCACAGGCGTGGCTGTCCGGCCTCTTAGACACACTGGGCCTGGTGGATTGCTGGCGACTAAAGCACCCTACGCAGCTGCAATACACTTTCCACTCGGGTGCCCATGGTAGCCTCTCGCGACTTGACTACATCCTGGTCCCGGCGGCCCACGCTGGGAGGGTAGGAGAGGTGTGCCATCTGGCGCGGGGTATTTCGGATCACTCCCCACTACTGTTACATTTTGATGTCTTCCCGAGGGGGGAGGGCAGGGTGGCCCCAATCAATGCATGGTACTTGCGAGACCCCACTATTCGTGCCGACTTGATCAAATCCTTACAGCGATATTTTGACGAGAATGTGGGGTCTGTCCCTTCGGCCATCTCCCTGTGGGAGGCCTTTAAGGTAGTCCTCAGAGGGGAGGCCCTCTCCTTTATCTCCCATGCCCGGAGGCGTGAGCGGGAGGAGGTGACCCGGGTGGAGGCCGAGATTGTGGAACTGGAGGGTGACCTGGGGAGCGGGGTAACGGATGCCAAGTTGCATGTTTTGCACCTCAAGCAGTCGGCCTATAGGGCCCTCGTCACGGAGGCGGCCAGGGGCCTCAGTAGAGAGCAACAGGGACGATTGTATGATGTGGGCGATAAGGCGGGTAAATTGATTGCGTGGTTGGATAAGAGGGAGAGAGCGAGTCGTGTGGTTCCTTTGATTGAGAGGATGGATGGTACGCGTGTCACCGAGCCGGAAGCCATCGTCTCCTGCTTCGTGGATTACTTCCGCGAGGTGTACTCCCCGGTTTCCCCTTGCTCGGAGGAAGATTCCCATTCCCTGCTTCGGGACATAGCACTGCCCTCCCTTTCGGTGGAGGACAGGGATTCGCTGGACGCTCCTCCCACCTCGGACGAAATTGCCCTGGCTATTCGCTCGGTCGCGTCCGGCAAGGCCATGGGCCCTAATGGTCTCCCCATCGAGCTTTACAAGCTGCGCCCGGATGTACTAGCGCCCCACCTGCGCGCGATGTTCCTGGCGGCCCACTCGCAGGGTTCCCTCCCGCCGGACCAGCGTCTGGCCACGATCGTGGTGATACACAAGGAGGGGAGGCCCCGTGAGCGGGTCACATCCTACAGGCCAATTTCGCTCTTGAACGCGGAACCCAAAATCCTCGCCAAGGTGTTGGCCAACCGGTTGGTCGGTGTGGTGGGCGACTTGGTCCACCAAGACCAATCTGGATTTATACCCCATCGCAACACGGCTCTTAATCTGCGACGCTTGCACGGGGTGCTCGCGCGTGTCCCGTTTGTGCGGGAGCCGGCCATCTTGGCATCCTTAGACGCCACCATGGCGTTTGACACGCTTGAATGGCCATACCTCTGGGCGATGCTGGCGAAATTCGGATTTGGCCCGGGGTTCATTAGCTGGGTCAAATTGTTGTATTCGGGCCCATTGGCGCAGGTGGTGGTGAATGGGCGAGTCTCAGCCCCATTCGAGCTGGGGCGGGGCACGCGCCAGGGTTGCCCCTTGTCGCCGCTCCTGTTTGCACTGGCCTTGGAGCCCTTGGCGGAGTGGCTACGGTGGCACCCTTCTATCCGTGGTCTCCGCTGGACCCCTGAGTATGAGGACCGCGTGTCCCTCTACGCCGATGATATCCTTTTGTATCTCGCCTCCCCGCGCAAATCGCTGATTGTCCTGGTTGATGTTTTGCGCTCCTTCGGGCGTAACTCAGGCCTTGTCATCAACTGGGCGAAATCCTGCGTATATGTGCTTTCCGGGGAGGCTCCGGCCCTACCGCGGGACTGCCCGATCCAGATTGCCTCCCAGGGGTTCCGGTACCTGGGTATATATATCACTCTAGACCCGGAGGCCCGCTATGAGCGGAACTTGTTGCCCCCCCTCCAGCGCTTGCGAAAGGATGTGGCGCGTTGGCGGCGTCTTCCGCTTTCGCCACTTGGCCGAGCGGCCTTGTTTAAGATGATGTCCTTGCCGCGCTTTCTGTACGCCCTGCAGAACACTATGGACTTGGTACCAGCGCGCTACTTCCGCGAGGTGGAGGGCCTGCAGCGGCGCCTGTTCTGGGACGGGAGGCCGCGTATTGCTCTGGCCAAATTGACGCTCCCGTGGTACGATGGGGGGGTCGCCCTCCCGGACATTAAACGGTATTACTGGGCCTCCCAGCTAGCTGCAATCAATCATGGCCTTTACGGGCCCGCCTTGAACCCGGCATTTGAAATGGACAGGATGCTCCTGCCCGGTGGCGATTATAATCGAGCGCTCTACTCTGGCACGCCCGACTCCCGTCTGACGGGACCGACGCGTGTCATGGTGCGTGTATGGCACACGGCTAATGCAGCTATGGGGTGGAAGGACCGTTTGACCCGGGCGTCACCGCTATATGCGTCTGAGAGGTTGGGCTCCCTGTGGACATCGAAGGGCTTCGAGAAGTGGGACACGATCGGAATCAGCACGGTGGGAGATCTCTGGACGAGGGGGGGTTTCAAGACTTTTGAGACTCTGCAGACGGAGTTTCAGCTGCGAGGCAGTGAGTACTTTCGATACTTGCAGGTCCGCCACGCGCTGGCCTCCGTCTTCCCGGATGTTGCGTCCATTCCGGAGTCTTCCCCCCTGGAGGACAGGGTGCTAGATGGCCATGTACCAGACAGCACGATCTCCCTTATATATAAAAAACTGATCAATGACAGATCGTGCCTGCTGACTGGCCTCCGCGAGGCCTGGGTTGCCGATGGGCTGGAGCTGGACGACGAGGACTGGATCTCCGCGGTGGCCTCTCCGAAGGAGGTGGCCATCCCGGCTCGCCTTCGCTTCGTCCAGCTTAAGATCCTTCACCGGGTTTACGTCACGGGGCCGAGGCTTCTACGTATGGGCTTTGCTGGTGACGGATTGTGTAAGCGCGGCTGCGGTGCTTTGGCAACTTTCATGCATATACTGTGGGAGTGCCCGAAAGTGGAGCGATTCTGGCGTGGTGTGCATGAGGTTTTGCGTGTGGTTACGCGTGTCGCATTGTTGCCTGAAGCGAGGAGATGCTTGCTGAATGTGTGGGAACCAAATGACTATTCGGTCCCGCAGACGCGGTGGGTGACTCTGGGATACATGATAGCGAAGCGTGACATTGCCCAATTGTGGGGATCCCAGAGGCCCCCGGCGGTGTTGGCCTGGAAAGAACATATGGATTGGTGTATGTTTCGTGAAAAAGTAGTGTATGTGGCGAGGGGTAAGCCTGGGGCGTGGGTGAAAATCTGGAGCCCCTGGAACGCCTACCGTGGGGGTATTTGTGAGCCGCCACTGCTACCGGCAGCCTCGCCAGCCCCATCTCCTTAGCCGACCCCCTCCCTCAGCCGTGGGCACGTGGCTCCCCAGTCCCTGCTATACTCCCATTCCCCTCTTCAGAGTTTTGCTGCTGGTTAGGATCCCCCATTTACGGAGCACGTACTGTCACTTGGATCGCGGGTTGCCTTGCGGGTGTGGTTTTTTTGTGTTGTTCTGTTTGACAAAAGGAAACCGTATTGTGGGCTAGGAGTTATGTGGCCTACGCCATTGATTTTACCTGATTTGCCAATCTGCTCCGCCGAGAGACTCTCACTGTATGTATGCTATACGCCTTTTGCTACTCTAGCGGCCGGCCGGATGGTTGTAGGCCCATGCCTGTAACTTTTTCATCGTGCAATAAACGGTTTCAAAAAAAAAAAAAAAAAAAAAACAATGTTTAAATATATATAGATATATAGAATGTTCGGGGAGAGGCTGAGAGATCTTCGACACAGCAGTTGGGAACATCTTTTATGAATAAAACACACATTTATAACTTCAATTGGCCTCTTAGTTCCTTCTTTCTTTCAATGGCGATGACCGAGAACCGCTGTGCAGGGAGCAGCTGGGTGTTCCTCCCCCTGTGATGCTGTTAATTTACGATGCATTATAGTGAGCTAACGTCCAAGTGATCCTTAGCTATGTGGTATATTGTCCGGAGCTGCTGCTGATCAGCTTGCCTAGGAACCTCAGCTCTTCGGTAAGTTGGCATCCCGAATTCTTCCGGAATGAGCGGAGTATACCTATGTCTACATTTGGAGTGTGAGTCTTCCTGGGTGGAGAGCTGGCAGTTGAAGGTCGTCCTACTATTTGCCAAAAGACAGAGTATTTCAGTCAGATCTTGAAGTAGGAGTGCATGAACCGCCTACCGCTGACTGACACTTCCTGCCTGTCGGGAAATCAGCAAGTGCAGGTAAAGTTGGATTCCTCAAATTTCAAAAGTAGGAGTGCTGAATTCTCCTATCGCTTACTCATATGGCCTTCTGTGTCAGGAAATCAGCGTGTGACAACAATTGAGCTTTTGTCAAATTGAATGCAGCAAATTCTACTGACATTTCCTGGACGGTTGGCTGAGTAAATGCGGTCTTCTGACACGGGAATATTTTATGACAGCAGTAGTCATAACACGGCGCGAGTTTCGGTGAGTGGGTGTTCTCAAGTTTTTTTCGCTGACAGGCAGAGCTCACTGTTTATCTTCTGCCTGCAGTTACGATTCTGCAATTCTCATTTTATGATAGGCACAGCTCTCTGCCAATAAGTTTGCCTGCAGCTTCTATTTGTATTTTGATTCGCTGACAGGCACAGCTAAGAAACCAGGATATATTTTTCTACAAGTAGTTCAGGGAGGAAGGTACCTCTGAATTAAAGACACTGTAATTATATTGGAGATATTGTATGTGTGCTAATTTATGGAAAAAGTAACTTTGTTTTTTTTCATTTTCTCTCACATAATTAATAGGATGTACAGTTTTTATTGACAATCCCCTTAGTGTTTTATTGTTATTGGTGTACAATTACAAGCCAAGTTATTTTATATCTTGTATATTTCTTATCTTTCTGCTAATTTATTTATATTGTAAAAGTGATACATTTCAGAGGTGTATAGGTTAACTCATCCTTAGACATGTCTATAGCAAATATGAACCAAACCCCACCATTTTTAAATGAAGATGGCAGACCAGATATTCCTCAAGATAGATGGGTTAAAATGGTGCATTGTTATTTAATTGCAATTGGCAGAGAAAAAAATTCTTCTGTAAGGAAATAACACATACTATTACATAATTTGGAAATCCAAGGAAGGAAGGTTTATGAAGACTTATCCCACAATGGGGTTGGGGAGGAAGAAGAAGATGAAGATGTATTCACTACAACATTGAGAAAAGTAGGTGCCCATTTCAAGGAAAGGGTAAATGTGGTACTAGAAAGACAAAGAGTGCCGGGAAAGAAGGAAAAGGTTACCTCACTTATAGCTGCGTTGAGGGGGTTATCTGCAACTTGTGAGTTTGGAACGTTATTGGATTACCTAATTTGGGATCAATTAGTTCTTTATACCAATGACCACAAGGTACAAGGAAGATTATTAACTCAAAAAGTCAGACCTAGAGGAAGCAGTACTGATAGCTAAAAGTATTGAGCATGCTGCTTTTTGTGCAAAAGAAATTACACTAAATAAGGTTAGCATTAGCGAAGAAAAAAAGTGTCATAAAAGATGACGACAAAGGGCTGATTCACAGAACTAACTTAAGACAAAATCCTAAACTTACTGCCATTTACTCATTTTGGTAATCACAGAGGGCACTTATTCATTTTGGTATTCACAGAAGGCACTTACTCATTGATGAGTAAGTGCCTTCTGTGAATACCAAAATGAGTAAGTGCACTCCTACGAGTCGTACAGACCAATCTCGCTTCTTAATTCTGATTATAAAGTGTACAGTCAGATATTGGCCATAAGACTTGGATCCCTCTCTAACAAATTAATACATGAAGATCAAAAGGGTTTTGTTAGAGGGAGACACTCACACGACCTAACGCACCAGCTGATAGGAGCTATTGATATAGCAACTCATGAGAAGGTACCTTTAGCAATATTTACCAATGATGCGGCCAAGGCCTTTGACCGAGTTAACTGGTTATACTTACACCAAGTTATCACATACTATAACCTAGGTCACCATTTTGCTAAGGCGATAGCAAATATCTATACGGCCCCGACTGGGAAAATATTGGTAAATGGTGCCACAACTAACAGTGTTCAAATCAAGAGGGGCACTAGACAGGGGTGTCCGCTTTCCCCCTTACTCTTTAATTTATATATAGAGCCCCTGGCCAACATGATTCGAGCCTCTAACGATCTTACCTCATTTAGTTTCAACAACTGGGAGAAGAGAGTGGCACTATTTGCCGATTACCTGATGGTCTATTCAAATAAGTTAACAGAGACATCTATCATTATGAATGATATGCTGACAAGATTTGGGGAGATCTCTGGGTACAAAATAAATCAACAAAAGACAGAGATCATGCAGTGGAATGTACCCTCCTCTCAATACAACTCTAAGAGGGAAATTCGATATCTAGGAATACAAATTCGAGAAAATATCGACGAAATTGCCCAAGGGAACTTGATGATAAAAACTAGAGAAATGAGGAGACTTTTTAATTCATGGTCATGCTTATCTCTGTCCTTTATAGGGAGAGTCAACGTAGTAAAAATGACTATTCTGCCTAAGTTCACCTTTGTTTTCAAAGCGATTCCCTTGGAGTTCAACACACTGCAAATAAAGAAGATCCAAAGCGAGATTAACTCCTTTATCTGGGCATCTAAAACATCTAGGATAGCCTGGAAAACTCTGAGTCAAAAAAAACATCGAGGTGGGATAGCTAGTCCAGATCTCTTGATGTATTATAGGGCTTTTCACTTTAAAAACATAAGACATCTCTTTTTAGACCACGCCTCGTATCCTCTATACTGGAAAGCAATAACCAACCATACTAACTGTTTGTACAAATTCGGTCATCCCAGATTCTTCAAAAAAATAAAATTAAAGGTACTGCGAGCAGCATGCAAAACCTGGTCCGACATAAGGAAAATCTGGAACTACCCATATTACAGTTCACAAGCCCCAATATGGAATTCTCCCGGTACTCCGGAATGTTTGCAAGACTCTTTAGCTCTTCCGTTGAAAAGATCCGGAATAACAGTATGGGGTGATCTCTTAGAAAACAGTATGCTAAAATCATGGGAAGATCTGGCGATGATAACTATGAATGGAATCTCGAGGTTCAAATTCTATCAATTGACCAACTGGGTTAAATCGCAAGTCATCGGACCAGAACACTCTACAATTACAGGTGATAATCTTCATAAATTCCCGGGAAAGAAAGAAGTCGCGAAGTGGTACTGGTCCCTGGTAGAGAAGCAAGAATCGGATTATGATTTTCCAGATTACAAATGGAAGAAGATCTTTCCGGCTGAAGACCTACAACAGGCTTGGCAAGTATCTTATACTCACTTGTGGTATACTACTATTTCTGCACCATTGAGGAAAAATCATTTGTTCACCTGACATAGGTCGTATTGGACCCCGGGGAAGCTTTCCAAAATGAGTATTCAGCCAAAGAAAAAATGCCCAAAATGCGGTGAGGAAGAAGCAAACGATATCCACATGTTCTACTCTTGTCCTCAACTTGGCCAGTTCTGGAATGAAGTAGGCAAGCTTATTGGTAAATGTTTAAATCTGGCCTTTAAGGTAAGACCTTTCTCTGTTATATTTGGTATTTTGGGTATTCTAGACTGTGGTAAAATTAATTTAACAAAAAATCAGAAACATCTCTTATTTGTACGCATATTGATAGCAAGACGTGAAATTTGTTTAAAATGGATACTTCCCGTCCCTCCAATGATTCACGAATGGGTGGGGTCGGTACACAAATTTAGATCTTTGGATAAATCTAGAGGAGTATGCAAACGCACCGTGCATTGGGAGCTATGGGATAATCTCAGATGGTAGGGTAGGAAGGGTTGTCCAATGATTTAACACCGCGATCAAACCGTTGGCTCATAGTTGCAGTACCCAAAACCTTTGATCTATGAGATCGGTGGTATTGAAGCAAGGCCTCAAATTCTACTACAAGGGCGCCTATACTCAAGAGGACCTGATTGCACTTCACCTATTAAGATCGCATAAATGAGGACAAAAAAAAATTACCATCGGTAAAGTCTATCTTAAACAGAAAGGAAGTAATTTATTGGGTTGGAAACACCAGAGAGATTTCGGAATTATGTTAGATCCGAATAATGAGGAACAACTTTTACTCATAGACAGAACCTTAGTGGGAGTGGATGTATGTGACGATTTTCCTGAGGTATTTGCTGACAAAATAGGGATGTTAAAGAAATATGTACATAAGATTAAACTAAAATCTGATGCTGTCCCTGTAGTACATACAATTCGATCCATTCCCTTACTTATGTGAGCACCATTAAAAAAGGAGCTAGAGAAATTAGAAGAGCAGGGAATAATTAAAGCTGTAGAAAGATCAGAGTGGTTGGCTCCTATTGTTATAACGTCAAAAAAGGAAGGAAAGGATATTCGCATATGTGTAGATTTGAGGAGTTTGAATGCCAACATTTGAATGGACAGACATCCTCTTCCAAAAATAAATGTAATGTTGAGTATTATACATGGTGCAAAGTATTTTTCTGTATTGGACCTTTCTTCGGCATACAACCAAGTTGCCCGGCACCCGGCCTCACAAATACTCACAGCTTTTACCACTCCACTTGGAACATATGAATTCCAAGAAGATGTTTGGTCTTGCATCCGTTGTGGTGGCATTCCAGAGAATAATGCCACATGTCCTGGAAGGATTGGATAAAACTATATGTTTCCAAGATGATATTCTGATTTATGGGTCCAATGAGGAAGAGCAAAATAACAACTTGAGGAAAGTGTGTGAAAAATTCAGGAAGGCAGGTTTAACCGTCAAGAAAAATACATTTCAAATAGGATTAGCGTCAGTAGATTTCCTGGGCAATACTCTTTCTAGTGAATAGATAATACCTAAAATGGACTTGATTGAATTGGTCACTAAAGCCCCTATTTCCATTAATAAAGAGGAAATCAAATCATTTCTGGGCTTAGCAGAATACATGTAAAAATGTATCAAAAATGTCTCCAATTTGGAACAACCTATCAGAGGCCTATTAAAGAAAGGCCCACCGTTTGAATGGTTACCTGTCATACCCTGATGTTCAATGAGATAAAGAAAGCCATTGTCTGAGCTCCTTGTATTGGCAATTTTCATAGTAAAAGAGATTTTATACTCACCACTGATGCTAGTAATAAAGGCCTTGGTGTCACTTTGTCCCAAGTGGTGGGCGGTAAAGAAATTATCATAGCTTTCACTTCCAGGGCATTGAAAGAGGTGGAATGCAACTATTCCACTTTTGAAAAAGAGGCCCTATCATATTTTTGGGCCACTAATCATTTGAAATATTACTTGGGGGGTTACCGTTTGTGCTAAGGACAAATCATAAACCTGTGCTCCAGGTGCTCGTGACGAGCCCAACTCGTCATGAGTCACAGTGGAGCTGTTCTCATGATGAGCTGGGCTCGTCATGACCCCGCCCACTAATTAATTCTCCCACACCGGTGGGGAATCAATCTTGCGGGGGCGGGCCGCGGCCGTTATGACGAGCCCAGCTCGTCATGAGCACAGCTCCACTGTCACTCATGACGAGCTGGGCTTGTCATGAGCATGGAAGGGGTTAAAGAAAGTATTATGAAGGAGTGGCCACAAAGATGTGGAGATCTTCCAGTGGAGATACAACTGTTTTGGAATGTAAGAGGAGATTTGTCCATAGAAGGGAACAATATTTTTAAATCGGACAAAATTATCCCCCCAGAAAAACTAAGAAGTTGTATTTGTGAGGTAGCTCATGAAGGCTAATTCGGTAGGAACCTTACTGAAAGCAGACTGTTCGGGATATTGGTTTCCATATTTGGATGTGTGTATACAATAAAGGACCTGTTCCCACAGTGAGCATTTGATTCATGTATCCATTGCAGTTGTCATCTAATTTTAGACGAACTGTAGAGCAAGTGTTTTAATGTCATCAATGCTACTTCTAGGTATGGCTCACTATTCAAAGGAAAGACAAAGGTTATTCAAACGAGATAAGGAAAAGACTGTCTTTTTATCCAACAATAATGTCTAAAAACACCCCCATGTGGAAAAAAGTGTAGAAAAGGAGTGATGGCGCCTCACGGTAGCAACACCACAGAGGATTAAGCAGGAAGGTACTCACCTGCTACCTCAAGATCTCATCATCAGCTGCCACCACTCCGCAGAAAGGAAATGTGTGTGGGAGAGTGTAGACAAGAGACTGGGTAGTGACCCAAAACGCAAAAACTGCTAGGGTGTGTAACAGAGAGAAGAAAAGTTGTGCAGAGAACCGTGCACCGTAATATACCCCACAGTGTATGTACACAAAATTGAGTTGGTTCACACTGGCTTTCTACTTTTTATTCTATGCTGTGTGACTACTCATATATAAAATGCCGACATGTTTCATTGCCATTTGGAAAAACTCACGGCAACTTCTTCAGGGCGTGGGGTATTGTCATTTCACCCTTTAGCCTTGCTTGATCCGTTAAAAGCAGTTCTGTTGGAAAAAAGACAGACAAACAACACATATCCAAAATATTTGGCTTCTGGTTTAAAAGAGCCCATTGCTGTATATACACCATTCCCAACTGAGTATCCCCCAAAATGTTTACCGGGATGTTGCCCATCGTGGGCATACCTTTACCCTCGAGCTTGTGTGTATATAACAGCGGTCACTTGTTCAGGGCTCATCCCCTCGACTCCTATCGTGAGTCTGTGAATACACAGTAAAAGACATGAATCAGAAAATTTGAATTAAAAGTTTTTAGAGGAAACGGATATCGAGTTCCCACCGCTCCCTGTGACATAGACTGCTATTTCTCTTAGTCTAGAGACATCCCTATATCGCTGTTGTGTAACTCCTCATGTATAACTACTGCTTAGCGGGGGTTGGTCTTATATCAAAGGAGATGGTCATTTTAAGTTCTACCCGCCGTGTGGGGTATTATCCCTCATATGTCCCGCTCATGATACGATTCTTAGTGCCTATTGTGTGGCTCATACAAGGTGTATCTACTGGTGATTGGTGGAGCCAAGCTCTTACTAAGAAATTGCGGAAAAATTGCTTTACGTAACGGGTCAAGGCGTGCCCTTTTTGGAACCCACGGCCGAGCCAAGTTAACTGGTGCAGGTATCCCTTAGCCTGTGGTATGCCCTGCTTTTTAAGAAACCCCCTTTGTTTAAAAGGAAAACGTATAATCGGACTCACCGATATTGTGTCCGTGTCCGGCATTCACTCAGCACTGCAACAACGCAGCCGCTGTCAGCCGTGACTAAAAGCGTGATCTCGCGGATCACGTGGCTACGCTATGTTGGTCCCGCCCATTTCAGGTCGTTCACATTGGCTGGGCCGCCGGAACGCGCCATCTTAGAATGGTAAACTAGATGTATGATATTGTATACATCTACAAGGCAATCAACATATCAGTATGCGAGCGTACCATCACCTAGGAGTTCCGCTTGTGACAATTGGCTTAAATCATAAATGAAGTATAAAGTCAAATGTAGTGTGAATGATATCTGTATCTTGCAATACTGCAATAAACGGTGTCGGTGATGCCGGGTGCCCTTAGGTTTCTCACTTTGTGGTGCTAATTTATCATGAATTGGAGCACTCCCATGTCGCGCCCTCTCTTGCAATGTTCATACAGTAACCCTTATAGCTGGACTCATACTGACCAGCAGGGGGAAAAAAAGAAGAGCAATGAATGAATGGTGAATGGATTATGTAAAAACCTTATTCCACTCAATGGAGTCATTCAGTCCAGTCTGGTCCACACCCTCCTGGTAAATCCAACGAGCTTCCTTGCTGCTCAGTCTGGATTCCATGTTAAACTGGTCCCCCATCACTCTTTCTAGTACTACCCAACGTACATCTTTGGGATCATGTTTGTGGTGTTGAAAGTGTTGAACTAGTTTTGTACTCAGTTTTCCTGCACGTAACGTGCTAAGATGTTCTTGAATCCTAACTTTGACCTTCCTGGTGGTAAGGCCGATATAATGTAGCTCGCAAGGGCAAGTCAGTCTATAAATAACGTTGGATGTATTACAGTTACTGAATTTGTTTAAATACCACATTCGGTTGTTTGCGAGGGTGACACTTTTAGTGGCTGTTGTGAGCCGACATACGGAACAACCCCCACATGGATAATGTCCTTGCGGAATGTTATTTTCCCGTGGGTCTGATTTGGGTCTGGTGTGTACCAGCTGATCACGTAAGTTTGCCGATCGTTTAAATGCAAAGCGTGGTGGAGGCATTTGCATGTTGGCAGTGCTTAACAGATGCCAGTGTCTACGGATGATCTGCCTAATTTTGGTGGATAGGGGGCCAAAAGTGGTAACCACAGGAATACATTCGCCATTTTGCTTAGAAGTTCGTTCCAGGAGAGCCGCACGAGGCGTGTTGTATGCTCGTTTTTTCGCCTGCCTGATTACTTTCTTAGGATATGCTCGGCTCTCCAGCTTGGTAGCTAATACGTTAGACTGTTCAGAGTATTGGCGAAGGTTGGAGCAATTCCGGCGATATCTTAAAAACTGGCCCACAGGTAAGTTATCCCGGAGTGCTCTGGGATGATATGACCTGTAGTGCAGCAGGGAGTTTTTGTCAGTTGTTTTGTGGTGCACCTTAGTAACGAGCTTGTCATGCTCGGCCTGTATGTCCAGGTCAAGGTACACTGCAGATGTTCTGTTCACCGCCCAAGTGAATTTTAAACAGACATCAAGGCCATTCAGCCAGTTTAGAAATTCAGTGAGTCTCTCTCCCGAGCCCTCCCATATACACAGCACATCATCTATATATCTCTTCCAGAGAACAAGGTTCTTCTGGAAGAGATTCGTGTGGGAATGGATATGGTACGCCTCGAACTGGCCCACATAGATGCAGGCCAGACTAGGAGCAAAGGTAGCCCCCATCGAGGTGCCTGACACCTGGAGGTACACCTGTTCTTTGCATGAAAAAAAGTTTTTAGTCAGTGCGATCTCAATGCACTGGAGTACAAAGGTTTGAGGAGTGTCATAGAACCATTCAGAGTCCCTCAGGGCGCGGGCTGCTGCCACCAGCGTAGCTTCCTGAGGGATACTCGTGTATAATGATTCTATGTCTATGGTGACAAGGAATTGGTTCACAGGATCGTATGTTATATCCTCCAGGATTCTCAAGACATCTGTGGTATCTTGGACGTACGAGGGTTGGGTGATGACACATTCCCTGAGAAAAAAGTCCGCAAATTGTGACAGTGGTTCTAAAAGGGATTGGATGCCCGATACTATTGGACGTCCAGGTGGGGGTCGTTGTGGCTTGTGAATTTTGGGTACAATATAAAAAGCCGGCATCCTTGGTTTTAAATTGATCAGAAATTCCGCTTCCTTATATGTTACCCATTTCTTTTCTTTGGCCTCTGTCACTAGTTTGATGATAGTGGCCTGAAGATCATTAGTGGGGTCCCGCGCCAAAGGTTGATAATTGCAGTGGTTCCCCAAAAGCCTGGCCACCTCGATGTCGTAATCCTGGGTATCCATTACCACCACTGCCCCGCCTTTATCGGCTGGCTTAATAGTGATGGTTTGATTACTTTGTATACTTTTTAAGGCTTGCCAATCTCTGATGCTCATGTTGCTATGAGCCACAGTATGGACATTTTGTTCTGCCTGGCTGATGTCTTGAAGGACCTTCTGCTCAAACACCACTGTTTCCGGGCCTACTGAGCTCGTCGGAGGACAAAAATGTGATGGACATCGTAAGTTGGTTGAAAAAATTGATGCCTGCTCCTGTTCCTTCCCTTCAAAAAACTTTTTTAACTTGATCTTCCTCATCAGACCATAGAGGTCTGCCCGAAGTTGGAACCCGTCGTGACGGGGAGTGGGTACAAACCCTAGGCCTTTATTCAATACTTCCAGTTCCATGTCCGTGAGTTGGTATGTGGAGAGGTTGACCACTATGTTGTTCTCAGTCGCAGTTATAGGGGTGTTCTGCCCCTGCTGCGTGTGATCCTCGGGGAGAAGGGCTGCCAGGTGGAGTTCGGATTCCATATTTGGATACCATGATAGAAGAGTTAGTGAAAGAGTGTCATACTTGTGGCCTCAGAGACAAGTCTAAAAGCACAAGGAGGGAACCGCTAGAACTGGTTTCTGGCTTGTACAAGGGATCCATTTTATTCTTAGTTGATTACTTCTCTAAATGAATTGCAGTCAAATTTGTGAATATGATTGCCACAAAAACCATCATATGTTTTTTGTCTGAAGTGTTCATCAATGAGGGCATTCCACACACTCTTATCACGGACAGTGGTGTTCAACTAGTATCAGTAGAAATGAAGGAATTTCTTACAGATCTGGCCATCAAGCATATTTCTACTCCTCTGTATTGCCCTGGTGCCAATGGAATAGAGGAGCGTAGTAATAGAATTATCAAATATGCTTTACAATTGGCCATCATTTCTTCTAAGCCCATCATTCAGTCAATAAAAGACATGTTATGGTCTGATCACATCACTCCTAACAGTGTGACAGGACATTTCCCATTTTGTTTTCTAACAGGACGCAAGCCTGGTTTTAAACTAACTCCTAATTGGATTTTTGAAAATAAATCTTTCTAAGGGAGTGGCAAGAGGCCAGGGAGAAGATTTTGTTACATCAGTAGAAATACAAAGAAGACTACGATAACAGATGGGGTGTTAAACAAAGTAAATGGGTGGTCGGACAATGGGTCAATCAAGAAACTTAACACACACCAACACAAGTACAACAAATACTATGGTCCTGAGAGAATAAAGGAAGTTGGGGAAAATGTGGTAGCAATGGCTGATGGACCCATGTGGAGTATGGACAGATTGGTTCCACACTTTGTTCAAGACAAACACAACAAGAGAGTCCCAGATGTTAGATGTTAATAATCAGCCTAGACAAAATGATGTTAGACAAAGTAGGAAGAAGGTATGTACTCCTAAATTGGCACAAGGACTATGAAATTAATGAAGTAAATGTTTGAAGATATTTTAAGATGTTGGACCAGTCCTGGTCTCATTAAGTTATATACTGCAGCAGAAATTATTTCTGAATTCAAGGACAATGTATTGGAATTAGGATATGTGTTTTTGTTCCTCTTTCTTTTTTATTGTTTGTTTTGGTAAGGGAAATATGTTATGATTTTCCACCATTGTTTTATATATATATATATATATATATATATATATATATATATATATATATATATATATATATATATATATATATATATATATATATATATATTACCTACTGGCGGTCGCCAGTAGGTAGTTATAGTTAGGACCCTGTTTCCATAGGAAAACCGCAACATTCTATTTGGAATAACTTTGGCGCCGGTCGACGAATCCTCGCGAAATTTTCAAAACTAATGGGGCGCTACGCTCCGCTCCTACCCTGAAAGTCTCGGGGGGATTCGTCAAGCGGGGGCTAAGATAAAAGGGGGGTCCAAAACGCGTTTTTCCCATGCATTTTTCCATAGGACCTTTAGACACAGCTACAGCCTGAACGGCTGAACAGAGTTCCTTGAAATTTGGCAGAGAGGTAGTCTACAGGTCAAGGAAGTGCCTTTTGTAGGTTTGGTGTAAATCTGTTCAGTAGATTCTGAGAAAATAGCCGTTAAATCAATATATATATCTGAGCCAGCTTACGGTGCGCTTACGGTGCGCTTACCGTACGCGTACGGTGACGTGCGCGAGCGCGATTCTGATTGGCTGTTAGATCTTAGTAAACATTCGAATCGGTCGAAATCAGGAAGCGGCGGCCGCCATTTTGTGTGTTTCACTGAGAAAATAAAGGGTGATAACTTGAAAAGGGGGCAAGGAAGAGAGTTACAGACCCCCTAACATTTGAAAGGGGGTCAAAGAAGGACAGAAAAGTACAAAAAAAACATTTATTATTTTTTTTTTAAATCGCGGGGTACGCGTAAGCTCACCGTACGCGTACGGTAAAAAAAAAAAAAAAATGAAATGAAATGCAGATTTAAGTGTTTAGATATTAGGGGGCTCTAAAAAGAGCCGTTGTGTTTATTAAGTGATTTTTTAGTGGTACCTACAAGTAATTACCGATGCAGAGTCTAAGGTTCAAGAGGAAGACTCTGTTCCCTTCATCATTGAAGTGTACACCATCTCCTCTATAAATGTCTTGCATGTCGTAACGCAAGTTGTTGTGGTAAATGGAACCCATACCATAGTCACGGAGGAAAGCAGAAACAGATTTGTTGACGTGCTTTCTTGCTTTGTAAATCTGTGGACAAAAATGATTGGACCAGTTCCATTTTTGCCTTTGGCATATGTTAGAAAACACAAAGGCAGTTTTAGGGAAAAGTGAAAACAGTTGTGCAAAGGTCTCCTTCATAAGCATTTCCAGACCTACCCCAGTCAAAGTGCCTAGGCCATTGCCACCACAGTGCACTATTATGAGGTCAGGGTGTTGGATTTGCATGAAGGATTTCACCAATGGCATCAATTGGTGCCACTTTAACCCTCTCTGACCAATCCATTTAATGTCTACATTTGGCAAAGCAAGGTCTCTCACCATACCTGTTTTCTCTGCATACTTTTCACTCCAGAAGACATAGCTGTGCCCTACAATCCACACTGTGAACATCTTCAAAGGAGAACTGGATACACTCAGGAGGTGTCTTTCAGTAGAATGGCAATATGAAAAGAAAGACAGTTTGGAAATGGAGGCATACATATTTTTTTCAAAACAAAAAGAACTGATTGGCTGTTTCATACCATTCTACACTAAAAACTAGGCTGTGTGTGTCAATTTATAGAAGCATGATTTGTATTGGTAAAGAAAAATGTGTTACCAAAGAACAGTACTATGGATTTGCTGTTAGGTTTGAAAAGTCAAGCACTCTTGCACTTTGAAAATGAAACATTGTCTGCTGAACTTCTGACCTGACTCCACACAGCAGTGTTCCATGAGCTGTTGCTATGGTAGCAGGCAGAAGTCAAGTTGGGGGAAGGGTACTAGGCAGAAGTCAAGCTGGGGGAAGGGTACTTTTTGAAAAGGGTTGGTTTTCAACCAATAGAAATGTGTGATTACATTTGAAAAAAAGGGGGAAGCACTGAGATTTGAAACTAACATGTATATGTGTGGAAAAAGAGAGGGAAACATTGCCATTATCTGGTTCTGCTGAGAGGAGAGAGGTGTACAGAACAGAGATCCTGGCTCTGATAATCTGCTGTTTGAGTGCCACATTTCTTTCACAACTAACTAATTTTAAAGGTGAGTTAAGAGTTTGAGAGGGGATGTATATGGTAAATTAAGAAATGAATAATAGCATTGGAATTCCTTTTGTTGAAGTTGTGTTTATCATTTTGTGTTTTGGGAGAAACTTAAATGTGAGGAACATGTAAAATAATATGGACTATGTTTTCACCATAAATTAAGGTGTACTGGTATAAATAAGGAATACTTTTAGGGTTTGAGGTTCCAGTCAGTAATGCAAATACATTCAGCATCACTAAGGCTGGTTGCCCTTGCTGGAGTGTAGTCAGTCACCCAGGTTACACATGTTGCTGGTCTCAGAAAGCTGTTTGGTATTGCTCTGGTGATTTTACATTTGCATTAGATGGAAAGGGGGAGCTATTTTTTATGCAGAAGCAGACTCTTAGCATACAGCCAGCTGCTTATCCTGTGGAATCATGCACAGTATTCACAACCGAGTGGGGTTTGAGGTTGCAGTCAGTAATGCAAATACATTCAGCATCACTAAGGCTGGTTGCCCTTGCTAGAGTGTAGTCAGTCACCCAGGTTACACATGTTCCTGGTCTGAAAAAGCTGTTTGGACATGTGCTTTTTTAAGAATATGAAAAGTGGATTGAAAAAGTGTCAGACTGTAAAAGTACTTATCACTTGCCAAAAAAAAAAGAGTAGTAAGTGTGCTTTCAAATTGGCAAAGAAATTTCGTTTTCTGACTAATATGAAAACATGACTCTGTGTGCAAAGAGGAATTACAGGCAGAGATTTATTGCGTATTGCTCTGGTAATTTTACAGTTGCATTAGATGGAAAGGGGGAGCTATTTTTTTTATGCAGAAGCAGACTCTTAGCACACAGCCAGCTGCTTATCCTGTGGAATCATGCACAGTATTCACAACCGAGTGGGGTTTGAGGTTGCAGTCAGTAATGCAAATACATTCAGCATCACTAAGGCTGATTGCCCTTGCTGAAGTGTAGTCAGTCACCCAGGTTACACATGTTGCTGGTCTCAAAAAGCTGTTTGGACATGTGCTTTTTTGAGAATATGAAAAGTGGATTCAAAATGTGTCAGACTGTAAAAGTACTTATCACTTGCCAAAAAAAAGAGTAGTAAGTGTGCTTTCAAATTGGCAAAGAAATTTCGTTTTCTGACTAATATGAAAACATGACTCTGTGTGCAAAGAGGAATTACAGGCAGAGATTTATTGCGTATTGCTCTGGTAATTTTACAGTTGCATTAGTAGGAAAGGGGGAACTATTTTTTGTGTGCAGAAGCAGACTCTTAGCACACAGCCAGCTGCTTATCCTGTGGAATCATGCACAGTATTCACAACCGAGTGGGGTTTGAGGTTGCAGTCAGTAATGCAAATACATTCAGCATTACTAAGGCTGGTTGCCCTTGCTGGAGTGTAGTCAGTCACCCAGGTTACACATGTTGCTGGTCTCAGAAAGCTGTTTGGTATTGCTCTGGTGATTTTACATTTGCATTAGATGGAAAGGGGGAGCTATTTTTTTATGCAGAAGCAGACTCTTAGCACACAGCCAGCTGCTTATCCTGTGGAATCATGCACAGTATTCACAACCGAGTGGGGTTTGCGGTTGCAGTCAGTAATGCAAATACATTCAGCATCACTAAGGCTGGTTGCCCTTGCTGGAGTGTAGTCAGTCACCCAGGTTACACATGTTGCTGGTCTCAAAAAGCTGTTTGGACATGTGCTTTTTTGAGAATCTGAAAAGTGGATTAGAAATGTGTCAGACTGTAAAAGTACTTATCACTTGCCAAAAAAAGAGTAGTAAGTGTGCTTTCAAATTGGCAAAGAAATTTCGTTTTCTGACTAATATGAAAACATGACTCTGTGTGCAAAGAGGAATTACAGGCAGAGATTTATTGCGTATTGCTCTGGTAATTTTACAGTTGCATTAGTAGGAAAGGGGGAACTATTTTTTTTGTGCAGAAGCAGACTCTTAGCACACAGCCAGCTGCTTATCCTGTGGAATCATGCACAGTATTCACAACCGAGTGGGGTTTGAGGTTGCAGTCAGTAATGCAAATACATTCAGCATTACTAAGGCTGGTTGCCCTTGCTGGAGTGTAGTCAGTCACCCAGGTTACACATGTTGCTGGTCTCAGAAAGGTGTTTGGACATGTGCTTTTTTGAGAATCTGAAAAGTGGATTAGAAATGTGTCAGACTGTAAAAGTACTTATCACTTGCCAAAAAAAAGAGTAGTAAGTGTGCTTTCAAATTGGCAAAGAAATTTCGTTTTCTGACTAATATGAAAACATGACTCTGTGTGCAAAGAGGAATTACAGGCAGAGATTTATTGCGTATTGCTCTGGTAATTTTACAGTTGCATTAGTAGGAAAGGGGGAACTATTTTTTTTGTGCAGAAGCAGACTCTTAGCACACAGCCAGCTGCTTATCCTGTGGAATCATGCACAGTATTCACAACCGAGTGGGGTTTGAGGTTGCAGTCAGTAATGCAAATACATTCAGCATCACTAAGGCTGGTTGCCCTTGCTGGAGTGTAGTCAGTCACCCAGGTTACACATGTTGCTGGTCTCAAAAAGCTGTTTGGACATGTGCTTTTTTGAGAATCTGAAAAGTGGATTAGAAATGTGTCAGATTGTAAAAGTACTTATCACTTGCCAAAAAAAAGAGTAGTAAGTGTGCTTTCAAATTGGCAAAGAAATTTCGTTTTCTGACTAATATGAAAACATGACTCTGTGTGCAAAGAGGAATTACAGGCAGAGATTTATTGCGTATTGCTCTGGTAATTTTACAGTTGCATTAGTAGGAAAGGGGGAACTATTTTTTTTGTGCAGAAGCAGACTCTTAGCACACAGCCAGCTGCTTATCCTGTGGAATCATGCACAGTATTCACAACCGAGTGGGGTTTGAGGTTGCAGTCAGTAATGCAAATACATTCAGCATTACTAAGGCTGGTTGCCCTTGCTGGAGTGTAGTCAGTCACCCAGGTTACACATGTTGCTGGTCTCAGAAAGGTGTTTGGACATGTGCTTTTTTGAGAATCTGAAAAGTGGATTAGAAATGTGTCAGACTGTAAAAGTACTTATCACTTGCCAAAAAAAAGAGTAGTAAGTGTGCTTTCAAATTGGCAAAGAAATTTCGTTTTCTGACTAATATGAAAACATGACTCTGTGTGCAAAGAGGAATTACAGGCAGAGATTTATTGCGTATTGCTCTGGTAATTTTACAGTTGCATTAGTAGGAAAGGGGGAACTATTTTTTTTGTGCAGAAGCAGACTCTTAGCACACAGCCAGCTGCTTATCCTGTGGAATCATGCACAGTATTCACAACCGAGTGGGGTTTGAGGTTGCAGTCAGTAATGCAAATACATTCAGCATCACTAAGGCTGGTTGCCCTTGCTGGAGTGTAGTCAGTCACCCAGGTTACACATGTTGCTGGTCTCAAAAAGCTGTTTGGACATGTGCTTTTTTGAGAATCTGAAAAGTGGATTAGAAATGTGTCAGATTGTAAAAGTACTTATCACTTGCCAAAAAAAAGAGTAGTAAGTGTGCTTTCAAATTGGCAAAGAAATTTCGTTTTCTGACTAATATGAAAACATGACTCTGCGTGCAAAGAGGAATTACAGGCAGAGATTTTTTGCGTATTGCTCTGGTAATTTTACAGTTGCATTAGTAGGAAAGGGGGAACTATTTTTTTTGTGCAGAAGCAGACTCTTAGCACACACCCAGCTGCTTATCCTGTGGAATCATGCACAGTATTCACAACCGAGTGGGGTTTGAGGTTGCAGTTAGTAATGCAAATACATTCAGCATCACTAAGGCTGGTTGCCCTTGCTGGAGTGTAGTCAGTCACCCAGGTTATAGATGTTTCTGGTCTGAAAAAGCTGTTTGGACATGTGCTTTTTTGAGAATCTGAAAAGTGGATTAGAAATGTGTCAGATTGTAAAAGTACTTATCACTTGCCAAAAAAGCAGTAGGAAGTGTGCTTTCCAATTGGCAAAGAAATTTCGTTTTTTGCCTAATTTCAAACCATGACTCTGTGTGCACACAGGAATTGTTTTTAGATATTTAATTTGTGAAGGTGTTATTGTGATTTTCACTTGTAGGAAAGGGGTACTTAGTATTTTAAGATTTGAAAAGATCATAAAAATTGTAGTAATATATTTAAATAAAATAAAGAAATTTTCTTTTTAGTTTTTTTCAGGTATTGCGGAAGAGCAGTGAACAAAATTTAAGATGCCTACAAAATCCAGACAAAGGAAAAACCACAAAAAAAATCTATATTTGAAGACAACTGGAGGACCTAAGTTAGCTGGAGATGCTCATGTTGGGAAAAAGAGAAAGTCTTCTGGTAAGCAGACAAAAGATTTTTTAAAGAACATCTTCAAAAAAAGGAAAAATGTACAAAATGTCTGTACTGGAAAGAATGTTTTAAATAGAAAAGAACAGGAAAAAATTGAGCATTTAGTTAATGCAAATATACCTTCAGAAACAATAAAGATTAATTTAAACAGAAAAACAGCGTTTAAAGAGATACGTAGAAAAATGTTTCAGAGAAGAGTTATGTCCAATTTGATAAAGGATGTGAAGAAATATAAGCAAAAGGCTAAATTTTATAAGAGAAAAAAAGAAATTGAAGCCATTGCAGCTAAGGCATTAGAATTAAAAAGGAAACTATTCATTTTAATTTTGAATAGGATGCGTACATTAGATAAAATGGTTAATGTACTGAAATCACAAACCAAAAGGAAAAGAGAAGTGAAAAGAACAAACTTTTGTAAAGTGTTTTTAGGAGAATGGATGCATAGTTCAAGTAGTGAACCTTTTTTTAATGAAGAGAGTTATTTTCAAAGTAATAGTTTGCTGCATGCAGTTTACACCAGAGGTCGTGCTTACGAAGTGAAAAATGGTTGTATAATGGAGAAGGAGAAAATGGTTCCAAGAGATGAGGTACAAGTGATGGCGGATGAGGCTATGGGGAGACGTCCTAAAGCCCCAGTGTACACTTGGAATTGTAGTAGTATTTGCACTGTGCGTCAGGAATCTATTGATAAATTTCGTGAGTTTCTAAGAGAATATAGTAAAAAAAAAGTGTAAAACAGAAGATTAAGGTGCTTCAAAGTCTAGATCCATGCAGAGTGAGAGAGAATACTGGTTTGCAGGGTCATTCTCTGGCTTGTCTATCTAGAAAAGTGTGTAAAAGTGTTTTTCATCATTTTAGGATGCTGGCTGTTCATCATACTGAAATGAGAAAGTTTGTGAGACGGTTGTATTTTGCTAAAAGTCCAGCAATAAAGTTAGATGAATTGAATAGGGCTCTGTTCCGTGGATCGGTATCAGATGTAGAGAAGGTTATTGATGAAATTCAGTTTTGTTACTTTGGTCCTGAACAAGACAATGCAGAAAAGGACACAGTAAATGAGGAAGAACTGGAAGAGAATGAAGAACCCTCTGTAAGTAAGACATTTAATGATCACATAACAAAATTTGCAATAATCTCTAATGAAAGACCAAATATTACTTGTATTTGTTGCCGCAGAACTCATTATAGAAAACAAACCAGGTATGTTGATCTCTACAGAAAAAGTGAAAATGAAGATAATTATAAGTGGAAGGATTTTGCCACATATATATTTCTTGAAAATTGTTTTGAATTGGGTGAAGATCAGCGTATTTGTAAATACTGTTACAACAAATTAGAAGAAAATAGAATGCCGACCAGAGCTGTACATAATAATTTAGAATTGGATGCTATTCCTGCCGAACTTTCTGAATTAAATACATATGAGTCTATACTTATTCAATGTGTTCATCCGTTCCAGACCATAGTGCGTATGGAGCCAAAAACTGGTAAATTACCTCCTTCAGATTTAGTAAGAGGTTTAAAAGGAAGAGTGGTGTATTTGCCCTTGGATTTGAAAAAAAATATGGAAACTATTAATGCAGATACTTTGGAAACTGAACCATTAGTTATTCTGGTTAATGGTGTACCTACAAAGAATAAGAAGATTTGGCAGAAGCTGGTAGACGTACGGAAAGTACAAAGAGCAAATTTGTATTTGAAAACGAATAACAAATGGTATGAATCAATTTATATAGAAGAAGAAGAAGAAGATTTACAAGAAGACACAGAAACACCAACTGGACAAATTGAAAAAGTGGACAAGTCAAAGGAAGAAGAAGTTTATGAACATTTTAGCATACATCCTCTTCATTCAAAAGAAGTTATGGGAGACAATATTGATCTGTTTCAGATGAAGAAAGCAAAAGGAACTCCTGTGAGTGTATGGGAGGAGAGCTTGGAAGCTCGATGTTTTCCCCAGCTGTTTCCTACAGGAAAAGGAGGACGATACGATGAACGTCCAGAACAGATTCCAGCTTCTGAGTATCGGACTACAAGACTATATGCAGAAGATCCAAGATTTCGACAAAGTATTCCTTATTTATTCCATCTTTTATTTGAAAGCGACTTGTCTGCATTATCATATGCAGTAAATCACATTTTAAAAAGTGGAGTACATTTACAAAATGTGTCTGCTAAGGATTTTATGGAGAAAGTGCAGCACCGAGATGATCATTTGGAAACACAACTGATCAATCTGATGGCTTGTCAGCGTGGGACAAATGAATATTGGTACCGACGCCATGGTGAATTAAAATGCATGTTACGTAATTTAGGAACACCAACATGGTTCCTTACTCTAAGCTGTGCTGAGTACGCTTGGGATGATTTACTGGATTTTCTACGAGAGGCAAATTCAAACATTAAAAACATCGAATACAAGACAGCTGGAGAACTGTGCTCATTGGATCCGGTTAATGTTTGCAGATATTTCAATCATAGATTTGAGGCTATGATGTCCTTCATCTGCAATAAAAAAAATCCACCTCTTGGAGAAGTAGAAGATTTCTTTTGGAGAAAAGAGTACCAGGCAAGAGGTGCTCCTCATATTCATATGCTGTTGTGGATCAAGGATGCCCCAAAGTTTGGAACAGATACTGATGAAGCAGTGTTATCTTTCATTGAAGAATATGCAACATGTGCTATACCTAAAAGCACAGAAGAGAAAAAGTTAAAAGAACAAGTTTTACGTTTCCAAAGTCATCGGTGTGGAAAATACTGTCGACGGAAGTACAAGACCAAAGATAAATTCTACACAAAGTGTCGATTTGGATTTCCTAGACCTGTTCTTTCAAAAGGAAGAGTCAACAGTTTTATGTCAGCTGTGCGACATACTATTACAAGAAAATCACCTAAGAATACCTACAACCTTAAAAGAAAAGAAGAATCAAAAAATATAAATGACTACAACCCAGTCATTTTATCCATGTGGAATGCTAACATGGATATACAGTATGTAGCTGACAATTCCATTGCTGTTGCTCGATATGTAACGTCTTACATTACTAAATCAGAAAAAAGTGAATTGAAGGAAATGTGGGAAGAGATTTCTCACGAGAAGACTGTCAGTAAGAAGCTGTACAGTTTCAGTTTAAAGATGTTATCGCATCGAGAAATTGGATCCTACGAATGTTCAGATAGGTTATCTTCTGCAAGTCTCTACTCGAAATCAAGAAGAATAATTTGGGCAAGTTTAGGCCTTGCATCAATGAGAAATCGGGTACTGAAATCTGTTGGAGAAATTGAATATTTGGCCGAGAATGACACAGAAAGTACAGATATTTTGAAATCAAACATGTTGGACACGTGTGTCTCTATGAAGTGCTGCAGAACTACATTTATTCACGGAAAGCCGCAGAAGACATCAACAATGGAAAATATAAAGTCATTGGTGAGGAAGGGTGTTTGGTGAAGCAAACAAAAGGAAGTTTGATTAATCACAGGAAGCTGAGTTGCGACACTACTGACAAAAAGGAATTTTACTACTTGGCTCTTTTACAGCTGTTTAAACCATGGCGTACAGAGGACGAACTACTGGGAGAATTTCAAAGCTATGAAGATTCATTTAATGCTTGCAAAGACAGCATACAATGCAGTACATTCACAACTTATGTGGAAATGTTAAATGATTAAATTGAACAGGAAACTACAATTGCAGCTGAAGTAGCTAGAGACAGTTCTCAAGACAGCCAAAGTTCAGGAACACTCAGTCAAGATCCCCTAGGACAACCAATCGTTGAAAATGAAGCTGCAATAGCCATGAATGAAGTGGAAACGGCTATGAATCAAGCTCAAGAAGAATTTATAGACTTACCAAATTTGGAAAGACAACTGAATGAAGAGCAGCAACAAATTTATGAAGAAATCAGAAACAAAATTGATCACGGATTACTACATGAAAAAAAAAGAGTGCTCATGCACATCATTTCATCCAATCAGGATGTATGTAAGCGGACAAGCTGGAACTGGAAAAAGTTTCCTAATAAAAGTCATCAGAAGCTACCTACACCAAAAAACGGATTCTACTTTGTCTTGTGTGGTTACTGCTCCAACTGGGTTAGCAGCATATAACATAAAAGGAATCACCTTACATCGTTTGCTAATGTTACCAGTGGAGCATGAGAACAAAATACAATACCACAAGCTAACTGGAGAAGCATGCTTGGAAGTTTCAAGAGTATTGAAGAAGATGCAAGTTCTCATTATTGATGAGGTGAGCATGGTATCAAACTTAATGCTTGCCTTTGTGCATTTAAGAATGCAGCAAACTCTAAGGACAGACTATGACGTGTTATTTGGTGGAAAACATGTCATAGTTTTTGGGGATCTTCTACAGCTTACTCCAGTTAAAGGACAACCAGTGTTTAATACTGTGACACATGAAGACACAAAGAAGTCATTGGGAAGCATCGGTAATGCAAATATTTGGTCCTTCTTTGAGTACAAGGAACTTACTACTAATATGAGACAAGCAAACGATGAAGAATATGGAAGTATTCTGAAAGATATCAGAATTGGACTACTCACTGAAGCTGGCACAAAAGCATTACAGAGTCGGTTGCTACATAATTTATTTCCAAAGGAAGAAATAGTTGCAGAGAAGATATACAAGAACATTGCAGAAAAGAAAAGTGTCATCTGCTGAATGCCAACTCTACGTGAATGCTCAATATTCAATGAGGAGCTTTTGAAATTGGAAAAGGAAGATATCAGGAAATTGGAAGCAGTGGACAAAATTCAGGATGGAAGAATTACTATCAAATTAACAGGCAAACTGAAAAATAAATTGGATTCACTAGAGAAGAACATTTCCAAAACTGCTGGATTAGAAAAAAATCTATATGTTTGCATGAACTGTAGAGTATTTTTAAGGAGAAATTTGGATGTTGAAAAAGGTTTAGTTAATGGAGCTATGGGAAGAGTTGTGGGTTTTATTAATTATCAGAAAAAAGATGGAATTGAATGTTTAAAAATAAAATTTGATCAGATAGAAGAAGTTATAGACATTTGTCGTTGTTCAGTTCGTTTCATGCTTGTAAAAGACTTATATGTACAAAGGAAACAGTTTCCGTTTTCTCTAGCATATGCTGTAACTATTCACAAGTCTCAAGGATTGACTGTAGATTGTGCATTTGTAAACATTGGTTCAACTGTGTTCAAAGAAGGAATGGCTTATGTAGCTTTGTCACGAGTGAAAACATTATCTGGTTTATTCATGATAGACTTTGATGATTCAAAAGTTAGTGCTGATGCAAATTGTGTAAAGGAGTACAATAGATTAAGAAGTACCTATGCTCCTCATTTAGGTCAGTATCCTGTGTTAGAGAAACGTGTAGTTTCTCGTAAAAGGAGAAATGAGAATATCTGTAATGAGGATGTAGAGAGGAGGAAAAAAAAGAGGAGTGATGTAATTGCAAGCAAAAAGAAAAAGGAAAATGAAGAAGAGGTTGTAGGATGTCATTTTGAAAATAGCTCTGGTGTCAACTGCTACGCTAATGTAGTGCTGAATGTTGCATTTTATCTGGAAAGTTTGCAAGAGCAGATAATAGTAAATCATAGAAAAAGATTCTGTTCTGAGTTGAGTCTCCTTTTTCAAAAGCTGAGTAATGATAAAACTCAAATAGAAAGTGCTACTGAAATTAGAAAACTTTTAGATGTATGTTCAGGATGTACACAGTTTTCTCAAAATGTACAGCAAGACGCACAGGAATTCTTGTTGTATTTTCTTCAGGTACTGGAAGAAGAAGGTGTACACATTGAAAATTTGTTTGGTCTCTCTCATAAATGGGAACATAGTTGTGAAAACTGTTTCAGTACATGTGGCTCTAATGTTGATTCTGAAAGGTTTATTTATTTAACATTGCCAGAGAGTAAAACAGTCACTTTTGCTAAATTAGTTAAAGATGCTAATCATAGCATGGAATGCGGTGAGTGTAAATCTGACATGTTTTCAACGTTAATTTTAAAGGAATACGGACAGTATGTAATTTTAATGATGCAACGATGTAGAGCTGATGGTTCAAAATTGGATACTTTAATAAAGAAGTTTACAGGACAGCAATTATCAATTTCAGGAAAACCTTTTGTAACAGTTGCAATAATTTTCCATGATGGACCTACTGTAACTTCTGGTCATTACACATTTATCTAAAATGTAAAAAAGGCTGGACAATGTGTAATGATTGTCAATTGGTTTTTAAGCAACGTTTGCCGTTTGATTTAGCAAATTCCTATCTAATCTTCCTGAAACCTAAATTTTAGAGAGAATTGGCAACATCTGTACAAAACAATTTTACCATTTTATTGGACGCTTGAATGCAGCAATATTACTCTCTTTTGCCACCACTACCCTACCTCACCAGAAGACACCACCGTGAGGGGAACGGACTTCAGCAGCAGGGTCTCTCGCTCCAGTTGCGCGGGAAACGGCGCCGGGCACTGAAGGGACTACATCCCCCAGAGTTCCCAGCGAGGCGCCATCCGCTTGCATCATCCAGGGGCGCCGGAGGTCTTTAAAACCAACAGGGACCTCACGCAGCGCGGGACGCTTGAATGCAGCAATATTACTCTCTTTTGCCACCACTACCCTACCTCACCAGAAGACACCACCGTGAGGGGAACGGACTTCAGCAGCAGGGTCTCTCGCTCCAGTTGCGCGGGAAACGGCGCCGGGCACTGAAGGGACTACATCCCCCAGAGTTCCCAGCGAGGCGCCATCCGCTTGCATCATCCAGGGGCGCCGGAGGTCTTTAAAACCAACAGGGACCTCACGCAGCGCGGGACGCTTGAATGCAGCAATATTACTCTCTTTTGCCACCACTACCCTACCTCACCAGAAGACACCACCGTGAGGGGAACGGACTTCAGCAGCAGGGTCTCTCGCTCCAGTTGCGCGGGAAACGGCGCCGGGCACTGAAGGGACTACATCCCCCAGAGTTCCCAGCGAGGCGCCATCCGCTTGCATCATCCAGGGGCGCCGGAGGTCTTTAAAACCAACAGGGACCTCACGCAGCGCGGGACGCTTGAATGCAGCAATATTACTCTCTTTTGCCACCACTACCCTACCTCACCAGAAGACACCACCGTGAGGGGAACGGACTTCAGCAGCAGGGTCTCTCGCTCCAGTTGCGCGGGAAACGGCGCCGGGCACTGAAGGGACTACATCCCCCAGAGTTCCCAGCGAGGCGCCATCCGCTTGCATCATCCAGGGGCGCCGGAGGTCTTTAAAACCAACAGGGACCTCACGCAGCGCGGGACGCGCGCGGGCAGCGCCCGTCCTTGCCCGTCACTGCCTGGAACGGACTGGGCTGGGCAACCCCTCTAACGTTTCCCGCACACCACTTCATCTAAGGTACTGTTGCCCCATCTTTCTCCAGAGGCGCCTTGCATACAACAGTGTCATGTGAAATTGATCATTTATTTAATTATTATTTTTGCTCTTGTTGTACCAGCCCACCTTGCAGCTTGTTCTATTGGCCATTATTATGCCACCGAAGGACAGCAAAGCCAGGGCGGCAAATGCTCATTTCACGGGGACAATGGACCAATTTGTTACTAAAGTTAATTGTGTCATTGATCAAGAAATAATGCTTCTGGAGCGCCGCGTCTCCCAGGATCTGGCAGCCGCCAGAAGGTCCTCCCTGGGATACCTTGTTAATGCTCGGTCTCCAGCACGTCAAACTTTATCCCCCACAAGCTCAGCCAGATCTGACACAGATCCATCAGCCCAGGAGATGCCAGCTAGCGGAACGGTTGCTGATACTTTAGTGGAGGACCAGTCCTTGGTCCTCGACTCTTTGTTATTGTCTCCTTGCCCACTGCCGTCTGCCCCTAGCACAGCCCCGGAGTGTAGCACCAGGCAGCTTCGGGAGCGTAACTTGGGGGCTATTCCCAAAACAAAACAAGGGTGCCCGCCCAATATTGGCAGAAAGGGCAAACAATCCAAAAGCAAACATAAGGTGCCAAATCAAATGGGAAAAACTAATAAAACCCCTGACATCACCGAGCAACCCTTACAGGGGGCCCCACTGGATGACTCTGTCCCCCAATCTATTTTAACATCAATAAGGATAATGAGCCAGGAGGAGGGAGATGGGCAAAGCGTAGTGGCCAAGGGAGGGACCCCTGACCCATTGCGCTTGCATGACATACGGGATTTAATTAGGTCCTCTCTTTGTCCCGTGCAGGACAGATTACTCAAAATCGAAAAACATCTAGCCAGGATCGAAAGCATCCTAGGGGGTCTGTCCATTGCACCAAGCACCACTCCTAGTCCAGAGGCCCCGAACCCATCCGCCAACCCTAGAGCTAAGAAAGTCCCGTTGGCCCCTAAACCTTTACCACCAGCCCAAACCGAAAGCCAACCCTTAATTAAACCAAACATCCCCATCAGAGCAGGCAACCCAAGGAACCCCATCTTGTCCAGTAAAACAGATTCAAAAGAGGTTGCTAGGCCCTCAACATCAGAGTCTATAACTATGGCTAATACTCCCAACTTACCTCCTGAAACAGCCCCATATGTTGTAATCTTGGCAGGAGTGCCCGAATTGGAGAGTAATGCACTTGAGTCACCCGCAACCCTAAGGAATAGGGTTGTGTACTGGCTCAACACAAATAGACCATTACCTCCGCACATCAGCGCCAAAATTCTTATGGTACGACGGGTTCCATGGGTAGGCCATTTAGCCAAAAACATAAAGGGGGATTGCATCCTAATTAACTTCAAGGACACCAAAACAGTTGAGTATATTTGCAACTGGAGGTCGACCACCATAGGATCATGTATTTCAACTCTCCCCTTAACCTATTTTTATCCCCCTGGTCATTTCACAGAACCTTGGACAGTTGTACATGGAAAAGGGAGAGGCCCTCCACTGGGGAGTCGGCCTATACATCTGCCACCCTTAGACTTTATTCCTACAGTAAATCGTTTTAGCAGTCTTGAAGCTGTCGATTGACTGGAGGACAGTAAAGTTACCCCAGCCTCTCCTCCGCTTCTCTCAGTAAGTTGTCCCCTAGAGCCCACTCCAGTGACTGAACATTTGGGGTCGAATTTATCAATCATGTTAACGAGCCTGACGAGGTCCATTATTAGTCCTGACCCCCCTCAAATTTATCCTTCAAGTGCTTCAACTCCCGGGGTGTTTACACCTAGTCTTCTCAAGATTGTCTCCTGGAACATAGCTGGTTTACGCAACAAGCTAGACCTCCCTGACTGGAACGCATTCATAGAAGAACACGATATATGTATCTTCCAGGAAACCTGGAGTGTCGATCCAATATATAAATTGGGGTTCTGTTGCTTTTTTATACCAGCTATCTCGTCAGGCCGTGGGCGCCCCTCCGGGGGCCTCATGGTTTGGATCAAGGCGGATCTCAACCTGATGGTCACCATTGACGGTCGCTCCACGCCTGATATAATGAGACTCACTATCAAAGACACTCAGAACAGTCCACCCTGGGAACTTCTTGATGTTTATTCTCGTGGCACTCAAGGGGGTGCTAAGTCGCTTACCATTACAGCCCTTTCAGAGATACTCTCTGCATGCACCTCGAACTCTTATCTTCTTGTCGCCGGTGATTTCAATTGTTCTTTTGAACCACTTGCCGCAGAAGATTTATTGGGCGCACATGACGAGGACACTAGATGGAATATCCCTTTTCTCTCCTTGAACCCCGTTAAAAGATGGACTCCTGCTGTAATTCAAATGAATGCCATAGCGTTGGAATTCGGTTTAAGAGCTGTCAATGGGCGCACCCCTTCTGATCTAGTGGGCGCTAACACTTTCAACAGAGTAGGCAGTCAAAGTAGAATAGATTACATCCTAATTGACAGGAGGGGATGGAAATTTGTCGTTGATATGGTTGTAATACCATCAACATCCAGCGACCATAACCCCCTGTCCCTCACCATGCGTGAAGTCTGGAATAGACAGGCTATTTCCCCTCTACCAGGTACACAGCTATTGACCAAGAAGCTTGAGCCTTCCAACTGTGGCAGATCCCTTAAATGGTCCAAAATTGCCCTTAGCGAAACTAAACTTCTTGCGTTGGAGAACATCCTCGCTGATTACACCACCAGGCTTTCTTCACTATCCGAGGACAACTCTAGCTATACTAAAGTCTATGTGGATTCTATGAATGCAATTGGGGCATTGTTTATTGACCGCAGGAAAAAACCTAACTCCAGAGTTGAAAGAGAGAATGATTGGTTCAATAAAGATTAGAGAACTAAGAAAAATCGCCTAATTTCTGCAATCAAATCCAATAATCCCAGTGAGGTTAGGCAAGCGAGGTTGCTTTATAGGCAAGCCCTCGCATCTGCCAAAAAAGCCTGGGAAGAACAGCGATGGGTTTCACTGAAATTAGCGAGCCATGCAAAAAATGGCGAGCTTTTTTGGTCCATCATGAGAAGATCATCCAGCTGTGCCCAGGCGCAAATCCCTAACCACATCACGGATGGGGAATGGTTTAACCACTTCAAGAACCTGTACGCAGGTCCTGAGGTTGTGGTAGACCAGCCAACCAGCCCAGGGTCTGTAGTAAAATTCCATGATCATATCTTGTTCCCAAGTGTTGAGGAGAAGGAGGTTCAAATTGCAATTGACAAGATTGTATCTGCCAAGGCACCAGGTCCTGACGGCATTCCGGGAGACCTTTTCAAAGCGAATCCAATAGGCTGGGCTGCGTTCTTTACTATTTATATCAACAGTCTATTGAGTGGATCCCCGGTGCCGGAGTCATGGAAGGGTGCAGAAGTAATCCCCATCTTCAAGAAGGGTTTAAGGGGAGACCCGGCGAATTATCGCCCAATTAGCTTAATCGATTCTGGCCAGAAGCTGGTCGGCAGGGTACTTCTGGAGAGGATACATTCCTGGGTGGACGAGAAAGGGATTCTAACCAAGTTCCAGGCGGGTTTTAGGGCCTGCACCAGCACCATTGACCAAGCATTCAGGTTAATGCTTCTTTACTGGAAGACGGTCACCATTGGCAAGGGTGCTTTATACCTTGCGTTCATTGACCTTAAAACCGCCTTCGATTTGGTCCCCCGCGATCGTCTGTGGTCGATTTTGGAGGAGTTGGGCATCCCTTCCTACATCTTGAAACTCCTCATCCGAATGCATGAAGAGAACTTTGCCTGCATTAGATGGGGGACACAGGGCCAGAAAACTAAAAAAATTCCAGTGAATAGAGGGGTTCGACAAGGGTGTGTCATGGCACCAACACTTTTTACACTATTTGTGAATGGCGTGGTCTCTTCTCTGCTTGAAGTCGAAGCGGACGTTCCCGCTCTGGCGGGTGATAAAGTTCCCGCACTTCTTTTCGCAGACGACACTTTGCTAATATCAAAAACTCCGTCTGGTTTACAGAAGTTGTTACAGCGCTTCTCTCTGTTCTGTGAGCAAAGAGGCCTCGTCATCAACACCGCCAAGACTAAACTCCTCTATTTCAATCCCTCAAAATCTTCTGGTTCTATTCTGACCCTAGAAGGGAAACCTCTTGAGCGCGTCGGAGAGTTTGATTATCTGGGAATCAGAATCTCCGACAGGCTCAGATGGCAGCCTCATATAGATAAAATGACACTTAATCTTAAAAGAGTAATTGGTGCCTTGGGAAAGGAATTCCGGGCCTCTACCTCTAAACCTATCACCCCAGTACTAAACATCTATGCTGCAAAGGCGGTGGGTAGCGCACTTTATGGCGCCGAACTATGGGGCTACAGCTGTGTTGACTCACTGGTGACCAGCGAAAATAAGTTCTTTAGGGAACTTGTATCACTCCCCAGGGGCACTCCGACTAAACCACTCCTTAGCGATTTTGGTAGGCGCTCAATTAGGGATCTAGCCACCCTTCGCCCTCTGCTATATTGGGCGCGGCTGTGGCGAACCCCTGAGCTCTCTAACTATGCTGAAGGGCTCAGGGAGGTTATGAACATGCAAGGTGCCCATAAAATTGAGTGGCTCACAAACACAAAAAAACTTCTGTTCGCAACCGGCCTTACAACTGTTTGGCCAGCGGGGGCCCCATTATCGAAGATCGAAGTTAAGCGAGCCTTTTGGGCTTGGGTGGATGCTTCGGAACAAAGAGATCCCAATATTGGAAGGCTGACAGAGGTTTTTTATCAACACAAATCAACTATCCTCTTAGAACCATACCTTGACTTCATCACTAAGCCCAGGGACAGGTCGCTCTTTATTCAGTTTAGGTTCGGGACGCTCCCATTACGTAACCATACTAGTAAGTGGAAACCCCCCCACAAGACCATCCCTGACTGTCCATTCTGTCCTGGTGCCACTGAAAACGTCTCCCATTTCTTCTTTGCATGCCCAGCCTATCTATTACCTAGGACGAAATGGCTTAGACCCGCCTGTTTACTCTTAGGAACAAGGGATCACATTGTCGCCATGCGAATCCTTAAAACCACCACCAACACCACCTTAGTCTGTGGAGTGGCCAAATTTCTAGGTTGGGCATGGCTAATCAGGCAAAAATCTATCAGTTTTAATTAAATCTTTTAAATTACTGTTTTTAATCCCCAAAGCTGTGAAATCTAATACACTTTTTAGATATTTATTGCATATTTCAAATTGGATTTTTCTTACGACATGTTTTAAAAATAATGAATTTGTAATTGTTTTTATGTGTCTTGTGCTTTTATGACATCACGTGTCGAAATAAAGCTTTGTTGATTTGATTTGATTTTATTGGATTACCATTGGAATTTTCAAATTTAAAGATTTTTAAAATTATCATTTGGCCTAAAGGAAAGGTAACCAATTGTATTGTGGACTTATATAATTCTTAATTAATGTTTCGGAAAACAACATTTTAGAGAGAATCGGTAACATCTGTACAATTTAAATTTTTGTATTTTATTGGATTACCGTTGGAAATTTAATCAAAAAAGATTTTTAAAATTACCATTTGGCCTAAAGGAAAGGTATCCAATTGTATTGTGGACTTAATTAAATCCTAATTAATCTTTCGGAAACCAACATTTTAGAGAGAATCGGTAACATCTGTACAATTTAAATTTTGGAATTTTATTGGATTATCGCTGGAAATTTAATCAAAAAATAATTTCAAAAATTAACATTTGGCCTAAAAGAAAGGAAACTAGATGTATAGTGGATTTATTTGAGATATAATATTTTTGAGATTATGCTTCTGTAAGAAAATTGTCAGACGGTATTTATTAGAAATAGTTTTTGTTATTAGATGATATTTTTAATGAATAATATTTTGCATTTCGATAATGTTATGTTTAACTGAGAAGAGATTCTGGGATTTTTTTAAACAATCTTTGAGATTGTTATTTTTTTTTTGCCCGCTGTTAAGTGATGAATGCAATTGCTTTCACGATTTATAGTGAAATGCAATATATTCTGAAAACAGCAAAAAAAAGGCAAAAAATTGTTTTTGGAAAATATGTAAATATGTGTACTGTATTATAAAATGTTTTATTAAATATTAATACTTTTTTCTTTTTTTTCAGATTGAGAAAGAAAATTTTCGAAAACTTGAACCATTTTTATAGCAATTAAAATTATATTTTAATTAATAAATAATTTTTTGAGTGGGTATGGTAAGTCAGAAATTTCATGGTCCCTTTTTTCCACTTCTCCACAATCACATTTTCAGTTTTTCATCTCTCAAGGACCTTGTAATGTGATAATTGATTTTTAGTGTTTTTTTACAAAAAAAAAGAAATTACGCGTACCGTACGCGTACGGTAAAAAAAAATCAAAAAAAAGTTAAAAAAAATATTTTAAAAAAAGTTGAAAGGTAAGGTTGGCTCTTAAAAGAGCCGTTGTGTTCGTACAGGGACAGAGGAAAGAAAGAATGGGAATATTAGTCGGTAGGACAAATGTGCTGGTCTATTTTATTGTTAACTAGGGCAACACTGGTCTCCCTATGACAAATTAGACCATAACAAGTGGCGCACCGCATTGTAACCCTCGCAAACCGATGGTTAGTTTCAAGAGGACCAGAAAAAGGAGATGCTCCCCCCACAGATGAAGGGCTCAGCTGACCTGCCGAAGATGGACTCGGCCCTGCAGATGATGGACCAGGCTGAGCTGCTGTGGATGTGCTTGGTTGACTTACTGAAGGGTTTCCTCCAGTATGTCGAGCATATGTCCTACCGTGTACATCATGAAGGTGTCTCAACATAGTGTGATTCCCGAAGGAATACTTCTTGTTAGGATTCCCTCTTGAAAGTACACGGTCACAAAGCTTACAAGTCACTAAAGGTGCATTTACCTTTTTCTGGCCCTCTGGAAAAGCAAAATACTCCCATATGAAAGAGGTCTTTTGTTTCCTCCTTCTCTGCCTCATGGTAGTGCTGCTAGCCTCACTCTCAGAAGAGGTCTGCTGTTCTGCCATCGTATCACAAAGACAACTCAGCTCCTTCTCCTAAGGGATCACAAGCAGAAATGAGGGGAATGGGTGTGGTGTAGGAGAGTTCTAGAACTGAAAGTAGTAAAAACCAATCAAAAGTGTTGTTTCTTGATCACATGACCCAACGTGCGCGTACGTTACGCTTACGGTGCGCTTACGGAGCGCTTACGGTAAAAGTACGCATGCGCGTAAAAAAGACACGCGCACGCGCACATGCGCAAAACAGGCACGCCCCTTCACTTCCGCGTAACATGCGCGTGCAGCGTACGCGTTACGCGCCGCGTGCGCGTGACGCACGTCTACGCAAATTGCGTATCTGAACGCAAACAGCGTAGAAATCTAACGTACAAAAAGCATGACGTGCGCTTACCGTACGCGCACGTTAAAAAAATACTAAAAAAAAAAAAGAAAAGGGAAAAAAAGATTCACTATGTTATACTACTAAATCTTACCTGTTTAGTTTAAAAAAAAGGTAAAAATTAAAAATATATTGTAGAATTTTTAAAATTTAACCATAGTCTTTAAAAAAGGATATAAAATTAAAATAAAAATATGTAAAAAACATTGCTAAAAAGAAAAAAAAAAAAAAAGGTAAATATAAGAATTAGCATTTAAAAAACCTTGCAAATTCACTGAAAAAACAAGGGTTTCACACACGTTATAGTTAGGAATTAGCATTTAAAAAACCTTAGAAATTCAATGAAAAAACCAAAGGTTTCACACATGTTATAGTTAGCTGGACAGTTCACTCGTAAAAAACCAATGAAATTCCCCCGTTATAGTTAGTTCAGCTAACTATAACTCGCGCGCCCGCAATGCACTGCTGATGACGTCACATATTACATCACTCATGACATGGTCAGTGACATCACTCATGACATCAGTGATGACATCTCAAATGACATCACTGATGACATCACTGATGACATCATCCTTGTGATAGAGTGGCAGACCTCCTCTCACCCTAATATAACCTTTGATACACACATTCAAAAATAGAGACTACAATTTTCAAAACAATGGACATACCAATACCAGTTACAACAACCTCTTCAGTAATTCTAAGATCCACATACACATCCACTCATTCACCAACAGTCCTATACAGTCACTCATACATGTACTCACTCATCATATGTACTCATACACCTATACATCCTGTTACACAATGCCACTCATCCATAGAGTTACTCACACACATAGTCACTCATGCTAATAAAGAATCAACCATACATTTACTTGCATATACAGTTATACACACACCACCACACTTACTTCTACGGAAACGTACACATACTTAGTCTTTTAAACAATCACTTATAGAAACACATATTTATTCATATAGGAACTCTTTCAATCTTTCACTCTCACATATACTCACTTATATACACCAATAGTCACATATACTAGTTTAAAACATATGTAGTTACTCATAAAGACACTATTGAGACAGTCATTCACTCACTAACACACCCATACACACACTCATCCACCCATTCAGTCCTGCACACATGCTGTCTTCAACACATACAAACAGTGAGTCACTCATTCATGCAACTATGCACTACGTAATACCCCCCACCGAACCATGCAGACACTCAGACTGATACTCAAAAAACCAACTAATAACCTTTATGGACACCCATGTAGCTACTCACCAACCCATGCAGCCACTTATACACAAAGTGAGAGACTGATACAGATATTTACATATTTAACATTACTTACTAAGCCATGTATTCACTATGATACACTTAATCAGTCAGTTACACAATCAATTTTTCAAAAACAAATCATCCATTTAGATACTTATATACCCATTTATTCTTCCATCGACCTTTAGATATACATATATAAAACATATTTAATTTTCAGAAAAACACACATTCACTGGATGATGTCATCAGTGATGTCATCAGTGATGTCATTTGAGATGTCATCAGTGATGTCATGAGTGATGTCACTGACCATGTCATGAGTGATGTAATATGTGACGTCATCAGCAGTGCATTGCGGGCGCGCGAGTTATAGTTAGCTGAACTAACTATAACGGGGGAATTTCATTGGTTTTTTACAAGTGAAATGTCCAGCTAACTATAACATGTGTGAAACCTTTGGTTTTTTCATTGAATTTCTAAGGTTTTTTAAATGCTAATTCCTAACTATAACGTGTGTGAAACCCATCGTTTTTTCAGTGAATATATATATATATATATACTTTTATAGCCCCTATGTTTAAATGCAGGTATGGTTAACATTGTTTAGATATATTTTAATAGTATTCACCATCCTCCCCGTAATGCTTAGAACAATGGATTAGCTTTAGAACCATAGGGAGAGCAAGTTTGAATGTTGGGGGAGAGGCTGAAAGAGCTTGGTCACAACAGTTCGGAACACCTTCTATGATTAAAACACACGTTTAAAACTCCATTGGGTCTCTTCTTTCCTGCTTTATTTCAGCATTTACTTGATGAAAATCCCTATCTATTAATATCTCAAGACAGAGATTTGAATATAAAATGTACGTCTCCTTGAGGTTGGCGTAATACAGGAGCAACTTTAAAAAGCTCAACATTTTTCTACCTTTGCATGTATGCTGCAAAGTAGGAAAAGTATTAAACCAAGTTTTAGTACTGGAAGAGAGCCCATCCAGTACAAACCCTATGCTTTACAGAATGCACACACCCTTGTATTATGATAAAAGAGTGTGTGTGTTGGTGCATGGCAGCCTTAACATGCACCAGTACTACCAAACAGGAAAAAATGTGACATATATTAGCTGGTATGGCACTGTTTTTCTCTCACACTTCGATGTAATGCAGTGCAGCAACTTTAATTGCTGTTTTGCATTGTGCCAAATATTGGTAAATGTGTCCTGTACTTCTTAAGCCACAGAGAGTGGCTAAAGATTCTAGAAATGGAAAGGGGCTTATATGTGATCACATCACATTATGGGGCTGATTACGATGGGTGTTCACCGCCATCATGAGGCCATTTTCTGCCTGCTATATAATTATGGCGGGGGTGCCTGCCGGTGCAGAGGAGGGCCTCCCGGGGCCAGATGTACGAAGGTTTTTGCATGTGTAAACAGGTTTGCAAACCTGTTTGCGCATGCAAAAAGCAATAGGGGTATGTACCATTCCAAAGTAGCGAGTCGCAATTTTTTTGCAACTTGCTATTTTGGAATTGCAAGTCACTATTAGGAAGGGGCGTTCCCTTCCTAATAGCGAGCGCAACCGCATGTACAAATGTTTTGTGACCGCAATTGCGGTCGCAAAACCCTTTCAAATTGCCACCCTCTTAAAGAGGGTGGTAATGGGGTCGCAAAAGGGAAGGGGTCCTTAGGGGACCCCTTTCCCTTTGCAAATGCAAGGGAAAATATTTCTTATTGGCAGGCAGTGGTCCCATGGACCACTGCCTGCCTCCAAAAAATTAAACAGAAAAACGTTTCCTTTAAGGAAAACGGGGTGCATTTAAAAAATAAGCTGCCTTTTTGAAAAACAGTCCCAGACATGATGGTCTGCTGAGCCCAGCAGGCCACGATCCCTGGGAGGGCTGGCATTCCCACTGGGGTCGCAAATTGCGAGAGGCTCATAAATATTAATACAACCCCATTGGGAAACGCAGAACAGTGTAATAATACTGTTGTACATGCATAATACCATCTCACAAATTGCGAGTTGCAAAAGTCTCGCAATTTGCAAGACACTATTTTGCGCATCATACATCTGGCCCCCTATTCCTGAAATGATGGCACCACCCTAGGGATTACGATGGTCCATCCCTGCCTGCCTTTCCATAAAGGTTCCCTCGCCATGGAACAGCTGGCGTGATGGATTTTGGAGGTCCGTAGCGGGTCCCTCTTTCGTCCTGGCACTTTGGTTTTGGGGAACCATAGGTGCCCCCCTACATGTTCCTGCAATATGTGGCAGGCACCGAATGTTGCCTGTCACGTAGTGCAGGGAAATGTGCATTTTAACATTGCGGAGGGTGAAGCTGCCCGCAACACGCGCGCAATGTAAAATATGGGGAGTGAGACTGCCGTGGTGACGGTCGCATTGTAATCAGCCTTGTGAGACGGCTGTCTTGTAGGTGGGCGGTCCCACTTCCCAAAACAATGGCGGACAGGCTGAAGTCCGTCCGCCATCGTAATCCCCCCCTATGTTATGGTGTTTACATTGTTCAATGCTATTGTGAGAATATTGTAATGAGAGATTGCAAAATAATTTAAATATTGGATTCCTCATAAATGCATGTACAAAGGTAGATTGTCTGCTGTTAAATTAATCCAGGTAAAAGCATTTGTTCATACACATATATAGTGGAAAACCACATACAATTAAATAGGGGTGGGTGGATTGTTTCGCTCAACCTGCAGGATTGGTGGAATTTTGTCAATCCGTGCTACTTTTTAATACGGAGTTCCGGCCAAATTCACCCAAACATTGTGTGTTTGTAATTTTTTCCCACATGAGGCTCCAGAAAATGTAAGCTGATGAGCTCAAGTGAGATTTTCTAAAGCGGACTGCTGTGGGTGGTTGTGGTCTGAGGGCTGCGGTTCGGGTATATTTGCTGCCCCTCAAGAAGAGCAAAATCAACTTGAATGGCTGCGTTCTCTTACGCAACGCAAGGTGCCATTTGCGGCATATTTCCCACCCATTGGCAGAACTCCACAGAATCTCATGGAGTTTTTCTGAAACTCCATGATTTCCATCTATTCCTACAATTAGACAGACAACACCTTGCTTAAATCTGCTTAAAATGGGAGGCACAGTCTGTGGACTTCAGTGGCCATGTTACAGAGTTTTTGTATAGAACAAAAGTAATTATTTACAATAGCCCTTTGCCACTGCTATGATGTCAGTAGCTTGGAGAGAGGTTGGCCCACAATGGCATTGCTTTTATATGGCATTCAGTTAAATGACCCTGTGTCTTAGAATGTGACCTGCAATTAAGAGATGTGTGATCCTGTGTCCATATGCTTTTACTGGTAAGGGTGTAATGCCAGGACACCTTTTTTTGGGTATCTGTGAACTCAATAAATTATCACCCATTCATTAATTCTTTACCTGTTGATATCAGCTCATTATTGCTCATGTGTTCTTATTTCACTCACCATTTGCTCCTTGTATCTGTGAATACACAAGGAAACAGGATAACAACATTACATGATTTTGGCCCCCACCTCAGAGCCTCAGGTGTCAGATTTATAACCCCCAGGTGCAAGGACTAAGTTCAATGCACCAACATGAAATAGTAATCAAGCAGGACAATAACCCCCTCATAACCCACTAAGATGAGTTAAGGGACACAGTGGAACTCTGAACATTAATGAACACCACACTCAAAATTGCAGTGTGAAACACAGGGTACTACTTAAAAATGTTTATTAGATGCAGCAATGCATGACATGGCCTGCAAATACTATATAAACAGTCCTAACATGATTAGTACAATCTTACGATCCTAACAAGCTATCGCTACTTCTAAGCTCTATGCTTAAAGTTAGCAAAAGCAAAAAACAGCAAGCCAATATATTGAGTTTCACAAGATGGATCTCACAGCATACCTTTCTTAGCAAGAAATAGCTGTTTAGCTATTTTCTATCACAGACCCTGCAGAGGAATGATAAGCAATGCTGGGCTTAAGACCCCTTCTCTGTGCCACTCTTATAGGCCCCAGAGCAACCCCTGATTGGGACTGGAATGCATCAAACCATCGTGAGCTCTGGCCTGATAGTTCCATCGCAAATCATCTCCAAACTACTGCCAAATTCAGGTGTTTTCATAGTACGTTGCCCACTGATTTCTATCTCATGTTTATATGTTTGGTGATACTAAAGTACTAATAAGACAATATAGGAATGGTCATAAAAAGTGTAGTCTCAATTCACATATTGGCATTTTATCCGCCACTGCTCACATAAACAAGGCAGCGACAGTGGGCAGAACTCGCAGAGGTTGACTCTGTTGAATTCCATTGAGTCACATAAAAATTCTGTGGGATTCCGTGGAGTTCCATGAGCGGGCAGAATGGGCACGTTGTGGAGATTTTTAGCATTTCTTTTTTTTTTTTTTTTTTTTTTTTTGAAACCGTTTATTACAGTTTATAAAAGTTACAGGTATGGGCCTACAACCACACGGCCGGCCGCTAGAGCATCAGAAGCATATTACATACATACAGCAAAAAGTCTCTCAGCGGTGTACAGTAGGAAAACAGGGGTAATCAATGGTGCAGGCCACATAGCTCCATGCCCACAATACGGTTCCATTTTCTTAAAACAACACAACATCAACAAACCACAACCGCAAGGCAACCCGCGATCCAAAGTGACAACACGTGCTCCATAAGTGGGGGATCCAAACAGCAGCAAAACTCTGAAGAGGGGGACGGGAGTAGATCAGGGACTGGGGGACCGCGCGCCCGCGGCCGAGGGAGGGGGGCCATCTAGGGAGACGGAGCAGGCGAGGCAGCCGGTAGCAGTGGCGGCTCACAAATACCCCCGCGGTAGGCGTTCCAGGGGCCCCAGAGTTTCATCCACGCCCCAGGCTTACCCCTCGCCACATACACCACCTTTTCACGAAACATACACCAATCCATATGCTCTTTCCAGGCCGACACCGCAGGGGGCCTCTGGGATCCCCACAATTGAGCAATATCACGCTTAGCTATCATGTATCCCAGAGTCACCCACCGCGTCTGGGGGACCGAATAGTCATTAGGTTCCCAGACATTCAGCAAGCATCTCCTCGCTTCAGGCAGCAGCGCGACACGCGTAACCACTCGTAGAACCTCATGCACACCACGCCAGAATCGCTCCACCTTCGGGCACTCCCACAGTATATGCATGAAAGTCGCCAACGCACCACAGCCACGCTTACACATTCCATCACCGGCAAAACCCATACGTAGAAGCCTTGGCCCCGTCACGTAGACCCGGTGAAGGATCTTGAGCTGGACGAAACGAAGGCGAGCCGGGATGGCCACCTCTTTCGGAGAGGCCACCGCAAAAATCCAATCCTCGTCGTCCAGCTCCAGCCCGTCGGCAACCCAAGCCGCGCGGAGACTAGTCAGCAGGCACGATCTATCGTTGATCAATTTTTTGTATATGAGGGAGATCGTGCTGTCCGGGACATGGCCATCTAGCACTCTGTCCTCCAGGGGGGAAGACTCCGGAATGGATGCGACATCCGGGAAGACGGAGCCCAGCGCATGGCGGACCTGTAGGTACCGAAAGTACTCACTGCCCTGCAGCTGAAACTCCGCCTGCAGCGTCTCAAAAGTTTTGAATCCCCCCCTCGTCCAGAGATCTCCCACCGTGCTGATTCCGATCGTGTCCCACTTCTCGAAGCCCTTCGACATCCACAGGGAGCCCAACCTCTCAGATGCATACAGCGGAGACGCTCGGGTCAAACGGTCCTTCCACCCCATAGCTGCATTAGCCGCGTGCCAGACACGCACCATGACACGCGTCGGTCCCGTCAAACGGGAGTCGGGCGCGCCAGAGTAGAGCGCTCGATTATAATCGCCACCGGGCAGAAGCATCCTGTCCATCTCAAATGCCGGGTTCAAGGCGGGCCCGTAAAGGCCATGATTAATTGCAGCTAGTTGGGAGGCCCAGTAATACCGTTTGATGTCCGGGAGGGCGACCCCTCCATCGTACCACGGGAGCGTCAATTTAGCCAGAGCAATACGCGGCCTCCCGTCCCAGAACAGGCGCCGCTGGAGGCCCTCCACCTCGCGAAAGTAGCGTGCCGGGACCAAGTCCATGGTATTCTGGAGGGCGTAGAGGAAGCGCGGCAGGGACATCATTTTAAATAAGGCCGCTCGGCCGAGCGGCGAGAGCGGCAAACGCCGCCAGCGCACCACGTCCTCCCTCAAACGCTGGAGGGGGGGCAGCAAGTTCCGCTCATAGCGGGCCTCCGGGTCAAGAGTGATATAGATACCCAGGTACCGGAAACCCTGGGAGGCAATCTGGATCGGACAGTCCCGTGGCAGGACCGGAGCCTCCCCGGAAAGCACATAGACACAGGATTTCGCCCAGTTGATGACCAGGCCTGAGTTGCGACCGAAGGAGCGCAAAACATCAACCAGGACGATCAGTGATTTGCGCGGGGAGGCGAGATACAAAAGGATATCGTCAGCATAGAGGGACACGCGGTCCTCATGCTCGGGGGTCCAGCGGAGACCACGGATAGAAGGGTGCCACCGCAGCCACTCCGCCAGGGGCTCCATGGCCAGGGCGAACAGGAGAGGCGACAGGGGACAACCCTGTCGCGTGCCCCGCCCCAGCGCGAATGGGGCCGATACTCGCCCATTCACCACCACCTGCGCCAACGGGCCCGAATATAGCAATTTGACCCAGCTGACAAAACCCGGGCCGAACCCAAACTTCGCCAGCATCGCCCAGATATATGGCCATTCGAGCGTATCAAACGCCATGGTGGCGTCCAAGGACGCCAAGATGGCCGGCTCCCGCACAAATGGAACACGCGCGAGCACCCCATGTAAGCGCCGCAGATTAAGCGCCGTGTTGCGGTGTGGTATAAAGCCCGATTGGTCTTGGTGGACCAAATCGCCCACCACGCCAACCAACCGGTTGGCCAACACCTTGGCGAGGATTTTGGGCTCCGCGTTCAAAAGCGAAATCGGCCTATAGGATGTGACCCGCTCACGGGGCTTCCCCTCCTTATGGATCACCACAATTGTAGCCAGACGCTGGTCCGGCGGGAGGGAGCCCTGCGAGTGGGCCGCAAGGAACATCGCGCGCAGGTGGGGCGCCAGCACATCCGGGCGTAGCTTGTATAGCTCAATGGGAATACCATTGGGGCCCATGGCCTTGCCGGATGCAACCGAGCGAATAGCCGAGGCAATTTCGTCCGAGGTGGGAGGGGCGTCCAGCGAATCCCTGTCCTCCACCGTAAGGGAGGGCAGTGCGATGTCCCGAAGCAGGGCATGGGAATCTTCCTCCGAGCAGGGAGAAACCGGGGAGTAAACTTCGCGGAAATAGTCCGCGAAGCAGGAGACAATGGCTTCCGGCTCGGTGACACACACTCCATCCACGCTCTCAATCAAAGGCACCACGCGGCTCGCTCTCTCCCTCTTATCCAACCACGCAATCAGTTTGCCAGCCTTGTCACCCACATCATACAATCGCCCCTGCTGCTCTCTACTGAGGCCCCTGGCCGCCTCCGTGACGAGGGCCCGATAGGCCGCCTGCTTTAAATGCAACACATGCAACTTGGCGTCTGTTACCCCGCTCCCCAGGTCACCCTCCAGTTCTGCAATTTCGGCCTCAACCCGGGTCACCTCCTCCCGCTCGCGCCGCCGGGCATTGGAAATAACGGAGAGGGCCTCCCCTCTAAGAACCACCTTGAAAGCCTCCCACAGGGAGATGGCAGACGGAACCGACCCCACATTCTCATCAAAATAGCGCTGTAAGGATTTGATCAAGTCGGCACGAATGGTGGGGTCGCGCGATTTTTAGCATTTCGAGCTGCAAAATTAGCGTGAATGGCACTGCATGGCATACCAGAGGGAGCTGCTTCTTTGCTGCCACTGGAGTTTATTTGCTACCAGAGAAGCAGCTTTCTCAACTGCTCTCGACTGCCTGCATTGAAAAGATCTCACCGGGTGCTGTCCTTGCACCCGAAGCCAGAGTGGGCAAAACTCAGTGAACTCCGCCGGTGGATCGGAATTTATTACACATATAAAAGAATTTGCAAACAGGCAATCATACGATCAAAGTAGAAGTTGTTTAAAGTGGCATTTCACAGTGTTAATGACAAATATGTACAGTGATTTGCTCTAGAATGAAGAGAAGGACCCCTTGATGGATATACCACCTATGAAAGCTACCCTAAACCACCCTCAATGCTGATGTTGCTTTATTAGATCAGGAGGGAAAGGAAAATGTAATTGTCAGTGGTATCCGAGTTGATACTAATGGCGCAAAGCAAAGTGTCACTGAGACGAAGACAAAGAGACAGAAAAAAATCTTGACTGATGTAGGCAAGAAAAGTTATGGTGACATGTAATTTTCATAATATCTAAATAATGTACTGCACTTAATATTTTTTTATTTGGATTATTGCGGATTTTGTGGAATTTGATAGGCAGGTTTTTTAAATGATATATTAATTTATTGATTTAATTAATTGCTTTGGCACTTTTATTTTAAGATTGCAGGGTTTATTGCATGTTTGGGGAGTGGTGTTTTTAGGCAACTATTAATTAATGTGTATTAATTTAAAATGTTACCTTATTTTCTGCTCATTAGTTAGATTGGTTAATTAATTATTTATTAACACTCTCTTAGTTGGAATGTCTGTGTATTTTTAATTATTTTAAATAAATTAAAGTATTTTTTACACTTTTAAATAATTGGTTTAGGTATTTCTTAGGAATTTATTTTATAGATAGCACTTTGCAGTGTGGTTGGAGTGGGGATTTTTGTTTTTAAAGTGTTTCAAAATTATTGTTACATGTTTAATATTCTAAATGTTTACATTAGTTTTTTCTAGACAATCAATTATCTTTTGTTTTGAGGGAGAAATAGGGTATATTGGGGATTGTGTTTTAAAAAAAAGTTAAACTATAATTAAATACTTCTTTAAAACATTTGTATTACTTTTCTACTATGTTTGCATGTTATGTTTGGGGGACTGAGGAATATTGTTTATTTTTTTAATGTTATTTAATGAAATAAAAATATAATTTTGTAATTTCAGATATTTTTTTTTTTTAGAAGAAATTTTAATTAAAAATAATAGATGTAAATTTAGGTTTTAGAAAGTTTTATTTACATTTATGGAATCATTTGAATATTTATCTGATTTATTTGTATTATTTTTGCGTGTTGCAATTGAGCCCCACAATGTATGCATTTTACCTGTTTTTGTTGGACTGGAATTGTAATGGGTAATATGCACCGAACCCCACCCAAGTTAAGCTATTTACCCAATGTTTGTTAGACCAGAGTTGGAATACTAAATCTGACTCCCGTTTTTCCCCAATGTATGCACTTTCCTCAATGTTTGTTAGACTGTAGTTTGAACAGTAAAGGCAACCCCCAAATGTATACACTGTCCCCCCATATTTGTCACACATGATTAGAATAGTAAATCTAACCCCGCATGTACATTTCCCCTAATTTTTGTTAGAGCGAAGTTGGATTAGTAAATTTGCCCCCCACCATGTGTGTATTTCCGGAAGCTTTGTGGATTCAGTTAGAACGGTGTACCTGCTTTGTTTTTATGTGTTTATTCTTAAAAACAATTTTGTATTGTATTGTATTAGGCTACTATATATGGATTTACCTTGGGATTGGTTTGAATATTTTTGGGTAAATATTAAAAACATGCTAAATTCAGAAAATGTTTAATTTAGCTACTTTTATATTTTGTTTTCTTTTTTTTTAAACTATATATTTATTTAAGTTTTGGTATTTTAAAAACACTTGTTGTGTTATATGTTTCCAATACCTATTTAGAAGTGGTTAATACTAAGAGTTTTGGTATTTAATATAAATTACTATTATTATGTATTTTTATTTAAGAATTATTTTTGTATGTATAATTGTTGTAATTTACAAATCAGTATTAAACATTGCTTAATTAGTGTATATGTTTATGCTACATGTATCTGTATTTCTTAAATCAATAAAGTGATCTTGTTATAGATATTAATAGATTGTGTAACGATATAACTTTAATAAAAACAAAACAATATTGTCTATTACAATAAAAAATACACATGCTTATCATTATAAAGTGTTTTTTTGGACCGTCATAGAAATCTCACAAAGGGGAAGCACTTGAAAGTTCAGTTAAATTCTTGATTAGTCATAAACATATACAAACAAACAAACACAATTCCAAATGATACTGTGGTGATATCATCAATAATTGCTAAAACAACTACATGCAGAGTACATTACTAGAGTACAAATTAGCCCAAACCAATGTACACCTGGAAAAGTTTCCACCATAGTATAAAGGAGGTGTCCATCCTATGTTGCCCTAATACTGCAAGAGTAGTCAATATTGGTGCAGACGGGGATTAAAATTCAACTAAGGGAGCAAGAGAGATATACTTTTGCCCTAATCAACCCCAGTGAGAAATCAGTAAACCTAGGGGCTAAATGGCTTGGATGAACCACTAACACATAGGAATAAACAATTTGCATAAAAGTTAACTCTAGGAATCAGAGAAATTGTATTATAATATCTGCTGGAGCATGAGAATCTGGCCCAGGCTGGTGCTGGCTGCATTCGGCTCTATCCAAATGGCCTTCTACAAGTCCCGAACAACAACTGACAACAAGGCCCAAAGAATTAAAACCCAGGGGCCGATTACAATGTAATTCGGAAACTGTTCCAAACAAATCCCTCTCGGAATCGTTTCCGAATGAATCGGGTTGTGCAAGTTCGAACGACCAATTGCGATGCTTCCGCACATCATTCAGTTGGACTTGCTTTGACTTCAATGGGAGCCTGTTTTCCGAATGAGAGCACAGGCTGCCATTGAAAAAAAGGGGTGGTTGGGGAAAACCTTGCACCCTGTGGTCAGCACCCCAAGGTGCATGATTGGAGACCCTCACGGGCCTTAATTGGATGCCCGATTCGGACTCCCAGAACGGTTTCCCGACATCATAATCGGTAATTGGGAAATATGCATGATTCGTTCGGAAACAAGGGTTCCAAATCGGATTCTGCAATCCTGAATCCCATTAGGAGCCTTTCCAAACAACATCACAATCGACACTTGAGTCAAGAAGCACACAGGTCACTTTAATTGTGGCAGGGCTTAAGCAAGTACTCGATCAACCTGTAGCCCTAGCAGTTTTAAAGATATTATTTCCTTGCACGAGATATGGGCTATTAGTCCCCTTATTATTGAAAGGTATTTTAAATACCCCTCACTTTGAGCTAATATAATTGATGAAATAAAGATACAGAGTCAGACCAAATCCGTGTTAATCATCAAAGTGTACTTAAAACTGCACAGAGTAAATAGAAAACAGGTAACTCAAGATTTCTGCAGATATGGAATTTCACTAATATGCCATTCGCCAAATGCGATGCAGCGCGCAACAAAATTTGTTTTATTTATTTTTTCCGTTACTTACCTGAAATCGGCCGTATGCCGCATTTCACAAACCCCCACCCTGCCCCTCCCCTGTCCCACGTCACCGCCCCGGTAGCACGCCCTATACGGGCCGTGGCTGGTTCCAACAGAAGCTTAAAACCTGGCTCTTTTGATTGCTTTTCCTCCCCCTGTCTGCCGTCAATCTTCGCCTTCATTTGTTTTCACTATAGCACTTTGAGACCCCTCCGAGTGATATGGGCGCTCAATAAAACCTTATAACATAGGGCCTGATTACGAGTTTGGTGGTGTTACCGCTAAACCCATAGTCTTCCCGCCCGCCACATTCTGGCTTGAATACAGGTCAGGCGTTTCTGTGGTGGCGGTGCCTTTCTAAGACTCATAGGAGCCTGATTATGAGTCTGGCGGTCCACAGACCCTTTGCCACTGGATCAGGGATCTCTGGCATTTTTCAGTGGTCCTGTAGCGGACTTGTAGCGGGTTGACCAGCAGTCTGGTGGTCCAGGGACTGCACCACAGATTCGGTGGTCCCATGGACTGCCGAGTTCAAAATTTAGCTCTTGGAGTTAAATTCCTTTTTTTTAAATGTATTTCTATGTAGTAGTAATAGATTATGATAGTAGTTGGTTGTATATTTGTAATAAATAACATTAAAATAAGATATGTAACATTTTTACATTTTTCTTAGTTTATTTAATGTACAGTTTAACATTTTTTACATATATAGTTAACGATATAAAAATATTTATTTATTGATCAAATGAATTATTATTAAATGAACAATGTAAATCATATTTAAGTAGTGTTATATGTTGTACACTTTTCAGGTTTTTTCAATTGTTTACCACATTACTTCAGTTGTTCCATATACATATTCGCAACATAATTTTTATATATGTTTTTTCAACATATATTGAATTATTGTATATTTCTATACTATTATTTATTTCATACTTTACAATTGTTTTACAACTCTTGAATAATTTTTATCATGGTTTGAATGTTTAATATTTTTTTTCCATTTTTGCATCATTTTAAAAATATTTTTAATTTATATTCTCATTGATTTCACGGGTGAGATAGTTTTCTTTTTTAGTTTCATTAGCTGCTATTTTGTTTTACCACAACTTTCTATTTTCTAGTCTAGATGTCTTATCTTTAATCTATGTTCTCGGATCCAGGTTGGAAGAAGGTGTTCTTTTTGTTAGATCAAGAAAGTCCTTTTTAAAGATTTTTTTGGGGGTTAGGGAGGATGTGATGGGGACTTCTAGAGGTTAGTTATAATTGCTTGTGGTTCTAAGTACATGTAGTAGTAATAATTGTAGTGTTTATCACTAGTGTGTTGGTTTAGGCTTTCGTATATTGCTTTAGCAATGTAGCAATATGTTCTTTTATATTGTGTTATGCTCCTTGCTTTTTGGTGATTAGGCGTAATATAGATGTCATTTTTCATTGCATTCGTTTTGCGGGTGGGTGTTATGTTTTGGTTTGCAGGTTTTTCTTTACGTTCGTGTTCTATAGACATCTCAATGCACCATTTTTGTTTAAGGAAACCTGTTTAGGTTTCTAATACACCCATATTATTGAATAGATTTCCTTTTTTTCAGTTTTCCAGTAGTATTTCCTTTTTTATGGCTCCTGGATACTTTGTATTACTTTGTTGGATCACTATCAGTTGGGTTTATTTTTTGCATCTTTAGGGGGGCTTTTTGGAAAATATTTGTCCAGTTTTTGGTAGATTATACGTTTCAACTACTCAATTATTTGTTTTGAGTGGGTAAAATGCTATCATTTATGTATGTGTTATTTGGTATTATATATCATTATTTTTCAAAATGGATAGTGTTTGTTGTTTGAAGTCTTTGGTTGGTGAGGTTTAGGTTTTTCATTTAAACAATTTACATACCATTTTATTTCATCAGTTTCATTTAAAATTGGGGTTTTGTGTAATGTTTTGACTTAGTTAATACCATCTTATGTTTATAATTTATATAAAAAATGATATGTAATGTTAGGATTATGCTATACTTTTTGGAGAGTTTTGTATGTTAGTATTTATTTTAAAATATGCTTTCGGCTATTATTTCCAAGTAACCTACTCCTTTGTTGTTTATGAAATATTTTACTTTAAATTGGAGCATTTTGCACATTCTTTTGGTTTGTTTGCTAATATTAGGTGCAATTTGAGTTACGGATTGCTCCATTCATAGTTGTAGGTAGCTTTGCTCTTTTTGTAGGGCTTCTATAACTGTAGAGATAGGTTGTGTTCTGCCTATTCTGCACTGGAAGGTATTGTGCCACCCTTCCACTGCGTTGTTTGTTTTGGCTTCCTGTGTCAACGTGATGTCATAGACATTCCACCATGGCATTAGGAATTTGGGTTGGCATCTGTGCCTGGAGTGATGTAGAATGCCAACCTAAATGTCTTCAAAATGTTCCATGGGGGATTAGTTTGTATTTGTTTTTTTGGTAGAAAGGACTTTCTATTAGTAAATTGTAGTGTTTAGCTACCTCTGTGACAGTGACATAGGCTAGTGCTATAATTTGTTTTTATTTCAAAGGCAAATTTACAATTTTTTGCGTATTCCACACATAGGTCCTGATTATGATCTACGGATGGAATACTCCTTCACAAACACGACGGATATCCTGTACGTTTTATTATAAGTTCCATAGGTTATAATGGAACTGGTAAAACCACAAACAGAATATCCACCAAGGTCATTATCAGCCCCTTAGTGTAGATTATTAGACATGTCTCCATATGCTTTGATTGAAAGGGTAGTAACAGCCCTGTATGGCTGTGTGTGGGTAAACTTTAAAAATTGCTTGAATCATGAGTTATTCAAAGTTTATGATAAACTTTCTGTGGGTAGTCGTTATTTGTTTTATTTTAATGTGTTTTAGGAGTTTGTAGTAAGTGCTACTTTGTTTATTTGGTAATAGGGTATATGTGAAAGGGATATTTGAGTTGTTATATTAACCATTTATGGTGTATATCTGAGTTAATGTTTTGAGGCACATTTTAAGCAATCCTTCCATCATTCTTTGTTGTAGGGATTCTGCTTATGCACAGAACTATGCGCAGGAAACCAGGACCTCAGAGAATTGTGGTGTACCAGAAACTCCCCTCAGAACCAAGAACCCCTATCCGACTAGCTTAGTGTCACATTCGTTATCCGAGATTTAGCTCGGCGGTCCCAATGTATAGACAACCCAGAACAAGCGACTTAGATACTCTCAGGAGTGGTGGGAATCCGAAATACCCATTGGTAGCTATATATCAGTCCACAACAGAATAACAAAGACACGGTAAAGTTTAAAGAGTTTATTTTATAAACCTCGCGTCCTAAGATGCAGTACTTTGGCTAACACAAGCAGACAAATGGTTAGGATCAGCACCATCAGCATTGTTACAATACCATAGAAAATGAAAGGAGCAATCATAATAATAATGACAGTGGAAAGCAACCACCCTCCTTTCTCTAACAACTAATAAGTTATTATTAGACTAATAGAAGGTCTCTTAGGCTTGCATGGGGGACCCCATACCTCATAGATCAGCTTAGTGGAATCACATCACAGGATCAGCTAGGCTCTCTCCTGCAACAGCTCTTCGTTTCAAATGTGTGTGAAAACATGCTGCTCTGCAATATTAATGGACTCGTCTTTCAGGTATTGGTAGCTGTATGTATGTTATGGCTAAGAAGTGGTACGATCAACCTGAACACAACAACCTGCACCGTCTAGTGACCCAGACACGTTCTTTACACGGTGTACAGACCAAGGTCACTGCTCGCTGTTAAGGATGTTGAACAACAGACGGTTCTCATGTGAAGCAAAGTCGAGTAAGCAGTTCTCGAATGAATAACATGTAACAACAGTGTCGCGTGCAAAAGCAGCAGAAGCAGCAAGCTGGCTTTCTAACAGCCGTCGAGGTTATGCTAACTTAGCGTTGTACATAGGTAGTGGTTAACCCATACTACACCCCCCTTTGATCGGACTACTAACCACTAGGGGCGCACTTATCAAGAACGCAGAGTTCAAGCTAGAAAGAACGGAACCAAGGGCACGAACTATAGGTCCATATAAGGTAAGTGTAAGTTCGAAAAGAAAAAAATAATAATTCAAAAACAGAAAAAGATGTCATCAGGTGAAAAAAACATGAAAAAATGGGGAAAAATGACATCGATGGATACACCATGAGTCGACCAAGACAATGAGTCAATCCATAAAGGTATAGGCACAATAAGTTGCAACAGCCTCCAAGAGGAAATCATTGGAGCGTTCCGCAAAAGTATCTGCCATCCAATTCAGCAAGGGAAAGGAACACACGTGTTCACTCATAGTCGGAGCTTCCAGCACCACACGGGGACAACAGGAAGGTTCCTCGATATAACTCCGTTCCAGAAAGTCAATCGCAGCCTCTTCAATGGCCCAATTTCCAAGGACTCCATGTGCCGCACCCAAGGCCATAAACCCAACACCAGAACATTCAAACTCATGAGCCATTAAGGGGCCCATTAGTTGACCAAAATCCGGTACAGGTGACACCTAGGTTGACAGGCACAAATCCAGAGCCCACTGGAATGGACAATCCAGGCAGTGAAAGACGGGTTGCACACAAGTGAAGAAAGGAAACCGGAAGGACAATCCATACGCGACACTTAAAGTCGCCAGGGGCAACGTGCCATAGTATTCGAGCATCCAGTTACGCAGATGCACCAGCCGGGGCATGTTGTCTCGGAACGCAAGTTGCGCAGCCATTGCGTAGAACGTAAACCAACAGAAGTATTCCAGCTATAAGGGCGAGAAGCAAAGGAAGACCTCCGAAGACGCTGGAAAAAATAGAATGAAAAAATGCGGGAATCACACCAAAAATAGTTTGAAAGGAGGTCACGAGGCCGGAGCCCACAAGTTTAAAAAAATGAACTATGCCGGTCGTAGATGAGGCATTAAAGATAGTCTGTATCAATGTTCCAAAATGGAAAGGGAGGTCAGTATTCAAAAGCGCCTGCACCTCCGTGCGGGTGTTTGCCACGTGAAGAAGAAAGGTTTCACGGGATGAAGTAAAAGCGACCTCCCTTTGAGACAAAAGAGCCCTTATTCTGCTCATCTGGTTGAACTCTGCGCTCAAGGTTGGAATCGAAGGCCAGATAGAAACATCGAGCCGGCCATGCGGGGGTGGGAAAAGGACATTATTACAGCAAACAACACGCTGTGAAACAGTGACTATGTATGGTATGCCCTTTAGCATCCCACAGCAATTTTCATCATTTAAAAGCAAATAACTACCGTTAGCAAGCAGTGTAAATGGTGGGGTTATAACTGGCACCGGTACACCTTTCAGGACCCAAGCCAAATTAGGAGCGTGTACATTGCAAGCACCATGTAATTGTATGTGTCTACATACCACAGAATGATCAGGAGCAGAAGTGCATTCCTCACCCTTCAGATAAACCTCTGCGCCCTCCCGCATGCATCTATATGTAAACGGGAGCGACCAAACTTCGTGCAGGAATGCACTACCAAGTTGTTCATATCTGCCAAGAGCATAATACTTCATGCACAAACTAAACTTAAAAAGCGAAAAAGGTAAAGTGATCACGCCGTGGATAAGCCACACGGCCAAATTTAACTCAGCAATAGAAAAAGGCAATGGTTCTAATTTCTCAATGTGCAGTAATGAATAAGTCGCATCCTTCATAGACATAAACTGTTGTTTCGCAGTTAAATTAAAAGGAAGGAACAAAGAGGAAACATTCATGGAATCCCATGGGACCTTCCCTGCCTTTAACGTTTGTAAAGTCCATGCAAACTGCATAACAGAACGCAACTGATTCTGGCCATGGTACAACACAGACAAATCATCCTGCACAATGTCTACGACAGATGAAATGATATTATCTAAGGTATAAATTCTAGAAGACAAGGTATTTATACTGTTATCAATCACAGCCAAAACTTTTTCCATATTGGCCTGGTCAATAGCACGTAATCTGGACGCAGCCTCGATTTGCGACATTTTCCAAACTTCGTTGTAAATAGCATATACCCATCTGTTGGACCTGCCTATTGCAGGACCTTTAATAAAATCATTCAGATCAATTTTGTCGTTTAAACGTGACAAATGAAGTTTAACAGATGCTAACGTGGAATGTTGCAGCCACGACTGGCATAACTTACCCACAGAGTAGGTAGTTACAGTGTGTGATGATTCAAAACGAGGATCTACCCTGACTTGAGTGTACCCAGGTGCCAAGGCTAAAAATCGACGTTGACAGGAATCTGAACCAGTTTGCCATACCAACCACCCCTCAGGATTAAACGCTGAAACATTAAAGGAGGTGTTGGAAATGAGGGACTGCAACCTACTAAGGGAAAGATCTGTGTAATTACCCCAGCCGGGATAAGCACCCAGATCAGGGATCACGAGGGAATTCAATCTTTTAGACGTTGCCAAACCAAAACAGGTTGTCTGATAAATAGATGAATTCAAAGACAATATATGGTTTGGGATAAGACAGGCGGGATGCAAAGCTTCTGTTCCCTGAACCTGTCATAGTTTAGTTCCCCAAACCGATTTAAGATCGATAGTAGCTTTCCATAGCTCATAGCCTCCGACAGCCAATTCGTCCATAAAGGACTTGGAATATAATAATTTGGTATTTGTCAACCTAACCTTAGAGGCGGGCTCAGCGGCCACTTTAAAATAAAAGGAGGTCGGTTTAGACACAATAACATCCGAAAAATACGTGAACTTGTTCACTAATGTGGCAGAACTTCCATGAGAAGGGGCCGGACAGTGTTCCCACTGTGTGTAATTTACAAAATTACGAAAAGTATTTGCTCTGTGTAGGAAATGTGTGCCATAATGTTGATAACAAAATTGTTCACCATAATTAGCAGAATTTAAATACAAATCTTCAGCATCAAATGCAGCATAATATTTTAGATCAGAAAATAGTGCTTCTATTGCTTGTACATCCCAATCATCAGATCGGATATTCTGTTTAACTACATCACCCATAGAACCACGAAATACATTAGGCACATTAATCACTTCGGTAGGTCCATGAATTTGAAATTTAACAGCATCCCAAGCGATCCCATCACGCACAGGCCAGGCAGTTATGTTCACAAAAGTCTGGTCCCTTTTCATAATGTGTGATGAGGAATGGGGGGCCAAAGTTCCATCAATTAATCCAATCGTAGATCTTTCAGTCAGGTAGTGTCCATTGATAAGTTTAAAAAACACTACCACAAAGCCAATTGCCATGAACAAAAAAATACATATTAGCACCAGCCAGATGTAAGTCCATGGTGCCACCAAAAAATGTCTCTTGAACCAGGCAAAAAATATAGAAATTTTGGAAGGGGCAGTGGAAGTCATTGATTCAGTGTCAAAGGAAGAACATGACTGGTTAATCGCTTTCGAATGTAACAGAGGCAACGGGACACCTGCAGGATAAGCATACTCAGGATCATCAGGCATACCACCATCAGTAGGTGGCATAGAAGGGGCAGTAACTGCATGCATCTCAACGGCAACCTGAGGCATGATGTTCGAGGGCGGCATCACAACAGAATTTCGCAGAATGGAAGGGCAAGAAACTGAAGGTGTCATACTATGGAGAATCGGCCACCCGCTGTAGCTTGACATTGTCAATCGAGATGTACCTGTTATCCTTGCGACCAGGAAATGGTGGTAAAATAACTGTACGTGTACCCTGGACTCCAAGCACTGGGACCGGTGCACGATAAGAGGGGCCAAACTCCTTCTTGTTCTCCACCTTCTCACGGACCAGGTCACCAACTCGAGGTAGCCAGCCGACTACCGGAATCTGGAGCTCAGCTTCGCATGTAGAGGGTACGTGTTCCTTTGCTAGAGTGTCTCTGGCTTCTTGAAGATTCTGCAACACAGCACAGTGATCATCTAGGTCAAAAGGCGCGGCAGCCGCCGCCATATCTAGACTCTCAAGGTCCGGAACAAACATTCGTACTCCAAAGAGCATCATGTATGGGGTCCGCCCACCCAAAGATTGCTTTAGGTCACGGTTCATTCGCTCCACAACACTATTGCCCTCAGGCCGGTATGGAGACGAAAATTTGACTTGGACCCCCAGACTTCTCATGGCTTCTTTGTAAGCCCTAGAGGCAAACTCAGGGCCCTGGTCAGAATGAAGGGTACCACATGCAAAACTCCCAATAAAGACACGCAAAACCTTGACGACCGTCCGGGCATCAGTACTCCTTTGCGGCCACACCCACAGAAAACGTGTACACAAATCCACTGCAACCAAGATGTACTTGTACGCAGTATCAGAGGAAAAAGGACCGCAGTGATCTAAATAAACACACGCAAGTGGTTGATTAGATATATACAGCTGCGTTTGTGGTGGACGCGCGACAGAAGAAGGTTTAATCTGCTGGCAAATGTCACATAAAAGGACATAAGCTTGCGCTTGTTTGTACAAATCGTACCACCAGTAACGTTGCTGTAAAAGAGATACAGTCGCCGAAACGCCGGCCTGCGCAGACGCAACACCTTCGTGAGCAGCTGTAATCAGAGATGGTCTGCAGTCCGCGTTGGGAATCAATCTGTCACCAACGTCGTTAATCCTCACTAACGGGAGTTATCAGGACTTAAACAATAATGGTAGCAGGAAGGGAATCCTTTCGGAAAGCCCGTCCCTGTCTCGGACACAGCAATAGCTGCCAAGATGTCATCATCAATCCTAGTTTTGGATCTTGTAACTGCTGCTACTAAATATGTCGCCACTGTGGTTTTTGCTGCCTCGTCAGCCAAACTGTTACCGACAGCATGGACACCAACTCGTTGATGACCAAGAGTGTGAATTACATTCACGAGGAGCAGACCTTCTTTAAGTTCTGCCACTCGAACCCAAAGCGTTTTGTGCTTCACTGTGCTACCTTTCGAATCACGAAAGTCATTGTGACTCCAAAAGTGGAGATTCTAGTTGTATGATTGAACACAATAGTACGAGTCACTCACTATAAGTGTGGTGACTCGAGGATCAGCAAACTCCAGTGCAAGCACCAGAGCTTTCAGTTCAGCTAACTGCGCGGTACAATCACCCAATGACTGCGTATGCACGACATCAGACTGGAACTCACCGTTCACGAAAGTACCTACTAAAACTGCGCAGGCCGCTGAATAGGCGTGCTTTGATCCAGTTGATCCATAAGTGAAAATGATACAATGGTACTCCTCAAGCGGGCGTAAAGTCAGAGGAGCTGGATGAACAATTTCATACTCCAAGAACTCCTGTGTCTGTAATGCCGCGTCAAAGATATATGTGACGTCAGGCGGGGTCAAGGAAGTTACCCATTGTATCCATCTTGGATGCAAAGCCTTAGAATTCGGTACACTGGCTTTAGTAACCGCCTCAAGAGCAGGGTACGGTGTTACCACCAGCATGTGCTTCCCCTGTGATAGTGCTCGCTCTTTCAGGATCGCCATCTGAACTGCTGTAAGTACTTTTTCGACAGCGGAGAAGCGCAGCTCAGCCGAAGTGTACAGATGAGATTTGTATGCAATGGGGATGGTGTCGCCCTCATTGAACGTCAAGTATGTGAAACCCACTGCACCCGGTACGATTCTAATGACCAGGTTAGTGTGGTTATCACGCATTTGTAAGAATTTTGAAGCAAGCAGATCAGACTGCAAAGATTACAATGCAGCCGAATGCTCAGGCAGCCAGCAAGATTTGGTAAAAGTAGGTGGTACCAAGGCATAAAGCGACTTGATACGCTGGGCATAATCAGGAATGTCGGTATGACCGAAATTCAGAAAACCCAGCAAAGATTGTAATTTCTTCAGTGTCGTAGGAGTACTAAGGCGTGCGCATTTCTCAAGGAACTGCGGAGCCAAGCCTCGACCCTCATGATTGAGTTCGTACCCCAAGAACAACACTGTGAACTCGGGGATGTGGGACTTCGCAAAGTTGAACTTGTAACCGTAGTCAGCAAACATAGTTATTATGTTATCCACGCGAGCAAGGTGTGGAAGCAACTCGTCGTCCGTCAGGTAGATGTCATCTACATACGAATATGCTTCTGGGTCAGTCATCTCCAAGAGAGAGACCACACGAGCAGCAAAGACCCCGGGGCTATTTTTATAGCCCATCGGGAGCCTTTTGAACTTCTTTTGCTTGCCACCCGAGGTAAACGCCGTCCACTCATAGCTATGAGGGGACAGGTTGTGGCTATAAAAGCCATTGGAGATGTCAAGAGTAGTTTTAAATCGTTTTCTCACGAGACTACCGACGAGAGCCGAACTGTGTGTATTCTGTACCGCACATGTCCGGCAGTGCGAATTTAAGTGCCGGTAATCCAAAACTAGGCGGTACGATCCGTCAGGCTTCGTCACAGTAAATAAAGGATTATTCATGGGTGACACACATGTTTCAATTACTCCCTGATATTCCAATTGTTCAAGGATGGACGAGACATGAGATCGAGCCACGCGACGCATGGGGTATTGGGGTTGTGGCTGGGGTTCCGACCGCAATGGAATCGTATGATTGGGAGAAAATTTGTCCCAGCCCACCTGAGTACGGTACAACGCAGGTGCGAGCACCAGCGCCCACTCCCCGGCTAACCTGTTAGAATGTTCCAGTGGCACTGTGTGCCCAAAGGACGGGAGGATCACCACCTCCCCTTGAGGAGCCTCTAAAACGAAAGCCGGGGGCCAATCTGCCTCCGCCAAAAGGATATCATAGGTGGAGGTTAGATTATCCCAAAATACCACTTTAATTTTACGTTGTATGTCACCCTCAATTAAAAGGAGAATTTCAAACATCCGTTCAGTGGGAGCTACGCGAGTATCAGCAGTTTCAACACTTACAAATGTATCAGTTGCTGTCGCCGCCAGAAATGGACGCAGCGCTTGTCGCACTACTGTAACTTCCGCCGCGCTGTCTAGCAGCGTTAGCGCCCATGTCTGGTTCAGAAGCTGTGTCCGTACCATCTGAGGCATATCTCGCAGTCAGAGCAGCAACTTTTTTCTTCTGAAACGGGGGTCTTTGATATGCAGACTCGTCCTGCTTGCCTTTACCGTCAGTCTGACGGGGCTGCTCACGACCTTTAGCACCCCTTCCTTTCCCACGATCTCCGCCACCGGATTGAAAAGCCGATGTTTCCTGTGAAGAACGAGGAGAGCGTTGTTCAGGAACCTGAAATCTATCAGGTGACTTAATATTAGAATGTTCGCGCAAATCATAAGTGCGTTCACTTTGTATCTGCACCGGCAACGCAGAACGAGACCTCTGTTTCTCTTGCTGCTTCCCCTGTTTTTTATCTTGCCAACTTTGTTTTGGAAAGTTGGGCTTCTCGTCTTTGGTAGACGAACTCACTTTAGGCTGCTGCACCACAGTAGGAATGATCACGGCGGGTTTCACACCCAAGGCGCTACGACCCAACATTTTGTAGGCTTTCGCTATAATTTTAGCGAATTCCTTTGGCCTGTCGCCCGGATCCACTAGTGCCAACATATTGCACACTTGGAATTGCATGGCATCTCCTTTGAGGTTGCCCATAACCATGGAACAAACAATACCGAAGCTGTCGACAAGCCTCATTCCCAACTCAATTGCTGCCTCTGCACCATGATTGTCTTGGCCTTCCTGATGACCGAGGGCAGTACAGACATAGACGGAGTGCCATAGCACTTCGCATAGGTCGCAGCAAAGACCTTGCCCCAATTGTCACAGTCGACAACATCCGGGACTAGATCCTTCGGCAAAGTAATAGTGAGAATCCTGTGTTTATCCACAGGAGAAGTATGTGGAAACACGGCTTCTAATTGATCAAATTTTTCAGCAAGCCAGTAAGGAAATTCATCCCTATTTTGGGGGCGCTTGCCGACAACCGCATTAACCATAACAGGACTGATGACCACCGCGTGATGGTCAGTCGTGTGGCCCGCAACTGCAGGTGCCCCCACCTGTACATTGCGAGACACGTACTGCACCAACGCCCTATGGACCGTAATCAGGGTAGTGTGTAGCACTCGTAACTCCGCCACCGCAACAGTCATGTAGCGGGGATGGGGTGTATAACCAGCCAGCACCGGCCATGTGGCCTCTGCAATAGACAACGGGCCCATTCTCGCCGGCACTACCGCATGGGGAAGGGCGCCATTAAACCAAATAGTATGCTGCCAGGCAGTGAGAGGAATCTCAAGTGTCCGATAAGGGGCATAGGCTGCAGGCATCGCTGTGTGAGTATAGTAGTGGAGCAAATTGTCGTTTGCATCCACTGCATCGAACGTCACCCAAGAGTAAAACAACTCATACGGGAACGCCACATCAGCGCCTACCACAAAGATAACAGCCAAGCCATCATCAGGGACCCCATAGACCCATAAATGTGCGGTCAGGGGAACCCGACTATGCGCGGCAACATTGACCGCCATCGGGACACTCAGAAGAACAACAAAGAGCTCTACTGTAGCAATGGGGGTTCAGAAAAAGAAAACCTTTTTAATTATCAAGCTTGAAAGAACCTTTAGTCGAAATCTAGGTAGGTTAAGCCGTCACTCCCGTTGTCCGGAAACCAAAGCGAGGGCGCTGTGAACTAATAAAAGCACTACTAAGGCGTTTCAGATCAAAAGACCAAACGTTAGGTGCGCCATGTTGCAGGGATTCTGCTTATGCACAGAACTATGCGCAGGAAACCAGGACCTCAGAGAATTGTGGTGTACCAGAAACTCCCCTCAGAACCAAGAACCCCTATCCGACTACCTTAGTGTCACATTCGTTATCCGAGATTTAGCTCGGCGGTCCCAATGTATAGACAACCCAGAACAAGCGACTTATATACTCTCAGGAGTGGTGGAATCCGAAATACCCATTGGTATATATATATATCAGTCCACAACAGAATAACAAAGACACGGTAAAGTTTAAAGAGTTTATTTTATCAACCTCGCGTCCTAAGATGCAGTACTTTGGCTAACACAAGCAGACAAATGCTTAGGATCAGCACCATCAGCATTGTTACAATACCATAGAAAATGAAAGGAGCAATCATAATAATAATGACAATGGAAAGCAACCACCCTCCTTTCTTTAACAACTAATAAGTTATTATTAGACTAATAGAAAGTCTCTTAGGCTTGCATGGGGGACCCCATACCTTATAGATCAGCTTAGTGGAATCACATCACAGGATCAGCTAGGCTCTCTCCTGCAACAGCTCTTCGTTTCAAATGTGTGTGAAAACATGCTGCTCTGCAATATTAAAGGACTCGTCTTTCAGGTATTGGCAGCTGTATGTATGTTATGGCTAAGAAGTGGTACGATCAACCTGAACACAACAACCTGCACCGTCTAGTGACCCAGACACGTTCTTTACACGGTGTACAGACCAAGGTCACTGCTCGCTGTTAAGGATGTTGAACAACAGACGGTTCTCATGTGAAGCAAAGTCGAGTCAGCAGTTCTTGAATGAATAACATGTAACAACAGTGTCGCGTGCAAAATCAGCAGAAGCAGCAAGCTGGCTCTCTAACAGCCGTCGAGGTTATGCTAACTTAGCGTTGTACATAGGGAGTGATTAACCCATACTACATCATGTTAAACAATGTCTTAGTTTTAGTAAGTTGTCTGTTTTAGAAAATATAAATATTAGTCTATCGCTGTTTAGGATGTCATTTAAAAGGAAGGGTTCCTCATTATGTGTGATTTTTAAGTGTACAGGTATTTTGAAATATTGATATCATGGTACTGATGTTGCTGATAATACCAGGGCCTTATTACAATGTCTGAGGAATCAGTCCATCCACCGTATTATGATACAGGAAGTCTGACCGATGCATGCAGGGGTAATACACTCCGCCTCCCACAGACTCAAGGAGCCCATTATGGTTGCGAGTGGATAGTAATCCCTAAAATAGAGGTGGTGCTTGCTCAGGCACCTCCATGGAGATTAGGATGCACCTTTCTGACAGCCTTTTCATGTTGGTTCTTCCGCCATGAAAAGGCTGGTTTTCAATAACATATACATTTGTTAGAAAAGATTTATATCATCAGAGTCCACTATTTCGTAACCATTAAATAATTAATTAGACATTATTTAGCAGTGCAAAAAATGCAAATGTGAAAATACTTCGAGAACCATGCTAATTAGTAAGACTTTTACTGCCATGCCCTTAAAGCCATCAGTTTTTTTCTCGGCCACAGCTAAAAACTTGACAAATTGGCAAATAAGCACAATGGAGCTGCCAGTTAAACATAAAATCAATACTTGGTGGCATGTTCTTATCCCTGCATCAAGAGTTCAATATAGCTGAACAAATGAAGACTAGGTGAAGTAACATTTAATCCATATGACCATAGAGCCTACAATTCCTGTTCAGCCATGTTTCCATCCATAAAGGTGTACCCTCTTAAGTTGTATAGACACCAAGGGCATCATTACAATGCCGCATGGTCAGACCTCCGACCGCAATCATGGCTGTCAGGAGACCGCCGTACTGGCAGTCAGTGGTCTGACTGCCACATTACGACGCAACCACCGTGATGGTGGTTTGAAATTGCTCCATACCACGGCGGTTGGTGCAGCTGCACCTGAAAAGGGCTGAAGCACAAGCCGCAGTGATATGCAGCACCTCGTACCTTTCCATGCAGCACATGCCATGCACCACATGATGCTTGGCACACAGTGCATGGAGGTGTGTGGGGGCACCACATGTGCCCCCAGGACCACTTTGCTGTGGCCCACAAAGGATGGGGGCCTGTTTGGGGCCCGCAAAACCTGTTTCTGACAGTCTTTTAATGGCAGTCTATCCAACATGAGAAAGGGGTATGGTAATCCCGACGTCGGCACCTGACAATGATTCCAACCGCAGCCCCATCAAGATTTGAGATACTGGAGGAGGTGGCGGTCTTCCCTGTCAGAGTGTGGTCTGACCACAGATATGGCAAGCTGGTAGTCTGACCGACATTGAATTAAGAACCCGAGTCTCAATTTAATAAATCAGTCTCATATGTGAGAAGGAAAGCACAAGTTAAAGTATGATTGAGTTCCCAGAACTTCATACGAGTTTATCACTGACCTGGCATGCTTTTAGAGCGTCAATGCTTCTTTGTCCTGCGGAACCGAAAAAAGTGTCATTGTTAGATTCACTGTTTTTAAAGCATGCTGCAGACTCTTGGACAGGCCACTGATCCAGCAAACATAGAGCTTGGAGTAAATCCTACATGTAGATCTGCAATTGGCCAATATAGGCAGATTTAGCAATTGTTAGCCAGTCCAAGTTTGCAAGAGATCCAGATTCAGATGAAGTTAAAGAATTGGAATATTGCAAGCATGCAGCTTGGGAGCTATAGCCTGTCTGTAAAGACCAAACTCTAGCTGAATTTGTACCTGGCCAATTTTAAAGACCGATTTAACAGCCTTGACCTGCAGTATATCCAGTAGCTTTGCATCTTTCCCTCAAAAAATAAATGAAGTATAAGTTAAAGCAGGGATTAGTTTGGCTGACATAACATTAAAAAGGTGACCACATGATGGACCTGTCAGTTTATCCCGGAGGGCCTTGAAGGCTAAGGTTTTAGTGGCCACTTTAGCATTATAAAAATCAAAATGGCTTCTGAAAGAAATGTTTTTGTCAAACACGATGCCAAGGTACTTAAAGCTTTTGACTATTTCATTTTGTTTTCCTCTTGAGTGCCAGGACCATAGTTTGAGTGATGAATCTCCATTCTATATAATCTTAGTTTCTTTTAATGTTGAGCTCTAGATGATTTATTGACATATATTTTCCAATGGAATTAATTAGATTCTGAAGACCTATCGGTGTTTGGCTAAAAAGTACTGTGTCATCAGCAACCTGAAGAAATTTAAGGGAATATTACACAGTGTAGGTGGATGTGAATTTGAGAGCTCCAAATGTTGTTTAAGATCTGCCATAAAAACATTAAACAAACAGGGAGCACGAATGCAACAGTTTTTAATCCATTTGCTGTCTCAATTCTTCGGGTAAGGAAAGTTCCATCTGCCAGTTTAATCTGGACCCATGTTTTCGTGTCAAAACTTATTATGAGATCAAGACGTTTTGGTGGAGCTCCCCATGTACATAATTTTTCCCATAACAATTTTCTAGGAACGGTATCAAAGGCTGCCTTTAAGTCTATGAAACAAATATACAGCTTGCGTTTCGTTGATAAGGCAGACTCAATCAGGAGTATCAAGGTGAGCAAATTGATGGTGGTCGACATGCCCTCACGAAAACCAGTTTGATTCAACGGGATAAGATGTTCTGCAGCAGCCCAGTCTTCCACTTCCTCTAGCAGTCATGATGCAAATACTTTGGCCGCTACGTCTATTAGGGCAATTAAATAATAATCTGCTGGTGATTCTGGTAGACCATCCGTATTGACAGGTTGCAAGATACTTTCTTGACATGATACTGGGATTAACTCAGTTAGAATTGCTTCATTATAGAGGATAGTCAATACCCATGACCTCAAATCTGGGTTGGCCCTATAAATGGCATTGCTCCTATTTCATTCAAGACGAACTGTTGTATCCCCTAATCCTAATGGCAACACAGTAGAAACAAACAATGTGGGATCCTTACTAGGTACCAGAGAGAGGCTTTGATGGATTTCATCAGGGCTACCTCCAAATTCACCCTCAACTTTCACTGTGGATCGAATCATATCCAATTTTTTTCCATTGGGTGAATTTGACCAGAAACCATACACGTCTGTTATATATTTGAACCACATGGCCTCCAAGATATCAGCACTATGGGCCCTGTTTCCATTGTGTTCAAGTTTGTATATAATAGACCAGAAAATCCTGCTATTTTTAGATTTACTCACAACTAGAAGTTTGTTTCATATCTCCTCATGGTAGGCGTGCTTAGCATAATATAGATCTTGTTTGTAGGCCCTCCTTAACTTGCGTGGTTGAAATTTTGCTTTCATTTGAACGGAGTTGCTCTTGAAGCGAAAGGCAGCTCTGGTAGCCCTATGTAAGGCCTCCTTTATTGATACAAGGTTGCTGCATATCACTTTGTGGTGGGCTTCATAAGTGGATTTGCATTTAACGAGGGTTTAGACACAAACTTTATTATTATTAGTGTATTATGTTATTTAAAAAATCCACTAGTGGTGATTCATTTGCAATTGCTGAGTTGCTGGTTTTATTAGTGATTTTGTGTATAACCGCTTTAAATTGTAAGTAGAAATGGCTTGGAGGGGAATGTTGGACTTCTGCATACTGCAAAATAGAAAATCAGATAGAAATGCTTGTGGGTTGGGATCACTTTCCATTCTTGGTATTATGGAAAAACCAAGCATATGTGTTAACAAACCACTCAAAATTATGGTATAATCCATGAAGGAACTATATCTCACTAATCTAAAAGTTGGCACCATGTCTTAATTGTTGGTAGAACAATTAGTAGGAAAATGCAAGCCATATTGTTGGAGCTGATTCAAACAAGGCTGATCTATGCCATTACTAGTCTCACTATAAGATTTTGTTTTTAGATTGTCACAATTAAGTTGTATATTTAGGTCTCCAGAAATAATAACATTTGTGCTAGAATTTTCCATAGAGGGGATAGTTGAGTAATTTTCTTGACCCATCTCATACTCAAGTATACATTTATCAAAAATAACGGAAACGCAGCATGGATTTTTATACTTTGCAGCCAATTCAGGCCCTTTGCCCTACCTTTAGGAAAAGATCTTGTGGCCTTAATAAAGATTTACTGGTATCCTATAATCAGTGTACTCTGTTCTCTCTTTGTTTCTTGGAATATCAACTGGGTCCCCCAAGAGCCTTATGAGACCTTGGACATTCCAGGAAATTGTTTTTGAACAATCGGATCAATCAATTTGGCTGTTCAGTCTTTACAGATATTTCTATTGCTCATAATAATTGACAGAAGCCATGACCAGTCTTCCTATTGAGTAGTGTAACTTGTAACTCGCTTACATATGCATTGTTTCGTGGCTGATCTTGTAATTTTTAAGTTTGTCATGCTGTCTGGTTTGGAGAGAGGGCCAATAGCACCTCGTAGCATCAAAGAGGACTGTTGTTGAGGTCTGAGAGTGGAGATTGAATGCCCTCTCTCCTCATTAAGGCTGATGATGGAATTAATATTGATGGATATTTCAAGGGCACTTCCTTCTTAATTTCAATATCCCACTCAGCAACCTGCACCCTACAAGAAAACACTCTACTCACTATTACTGGAGAGAACCATGTGACCAAAGTAGTTTCACCAGATGGGTTGCAGGGAACCATATTGAACAGAATGACCTCAATATCTGCAGACGTGAGACTAGATAATGATGGAATTGCCTTTACTAATTTTAAAATAGTACTACTGTTAAGAAAGTCAGATGACCATCTAGATTTATGTTTGGGTGGAAGAGTAAGTTAAGTGGAGTTAGGATGAAGGTTTGGTGGAGGCTTTCCTGTTTATGTTTCACGACCAATATCAAGTGTTATATACCCATCTTCTAAGGTGGGTCTGATCAAGGCGCTCGCTTTGGGTGAGGCGTCATTAGACACCACAGCAACTAACTCTTGTGATACTTGTATCACTTGATGTTTGGTGGCATTTTGGGCTGTACTTGACATGGAGCCCTCTTTCTGCAGGCGCATTGTTTCTATGTGTTGGCAAGGGTCTTTGTCTTTGTTTATCATTAAGTGACCTACCTCTTGGTTTTCCTTATGTGATAAAAATTATCTTGGTTAAGAATTGGTTGATGCTTCTTGCTGATTAATTTTTGGGTTCAATGCCAGCCTCCAATTGCTTTGCACCCTGGGCTACCTCTGTATCAGCAAACTCAACTACATGTTGACCAATGTTATTAGATTTGAGATTAAATATTGGGTAACATTCCTCTAATGTTTAAGTAACATTTGTAACTGTTTTCTGCTTCTTGGATTTATTTAGTCACTTTCTTAATTTTTTCTTTGCTGTTTTTGTTAATTCTGTTTGTGAATTAGAAGAAGGGGATATACCAGGACCCTCCGGTACACCGCATGGCATAAGCTAATCTGGCATTAATTGACAACTCTGTTCCGCAAGCACAGATACACCATGGTTTTGAAGCACATCATGACATCGAAGCTCCGCTGGGTGTCAAGAAGTGTTTTCTCAGTCGCCTTTACTCATTGGGAATTGGTCATGTACTCATCATGCTTCGCTAATGACCCTGCTATTGTCAAAGGCTGGTCTACCATGGTGGGTAGCAAGCCCTGAAATTGAGGCTCTTCTTTCTAACTGGGATGTCAGAAGGGGAGTCGTAGTGGCCCTTAGCCGCTGTAGATTTGCTATGTTTTTTTACTTCATCCACCAGTGGTCCCACTATCGTTGCGATATTTTAAGCGATGTCCAACATGTGGGCACAAGTACACGTAACTAATTGACTGTTAGTATCAGAATTGGCTCTTATAATTAATTCATTGAAGTTTTGAAATTTAGTCTTTATTCCAGCAACAAAAAGGGCAAGCTTGTTGAGAAGATCCACCTGGACATTAAATTGTCTGAGTGAAAATTGAGAGCTGTAGTTATTGTGTGCATAGGGTTAATAAGATTTTTCCAAGGACGGAGGAAGTCATGGTGAGAATGAATTGGGGATTTCAAAGAAACAGGGGTGATGGTATCATATTTTGCCATTAATTGCAGATCTGCAGATTTAATCTAATTATGCATGAAAGGGAGTTACATTTATCCCTGGATACTAGTGTCATTATTTACAGTGGAATTGGCATTGATTATAAGAGGAGTTGAGGTCAGTTTCGGATCAATTATCCGTAGACCTGTAGACAAGACTGGACTAAAGGGATCAAGACCTATCAGGTCACTGCTCAATTCTAGTCTGGATAGTTTCTGTGTAAGGTTCAGATTTAGCATGTTCATCAGTTTAGTCAGGAGCTGCGATACTTGCAGGCATGAATTAGCAAATCATTATTTCTGGTTCTGTTTAGACCCAGGTATTAAGGTCTGAAAGGGAGAGATTGGCTGACAGATTTCCTGATCTGTGCAATGAATTTGTGCCTCCACCACAAACCTAGATGGATTGATATAAATGGTAAGGGGATGCCAATCTGAATTTGCAAGGGCACCATACACATCTTTTTTACTGTGGTGTTATCAGTTGTTGGCCCATCGGTAGGCTGTTGGGATGTAGTGCCCCTGAGTGACTGCAAAGTTAAATGCAAATGTTTGGTCAGCCCCAAACAAGAAGATGTTAAATTAGTTTGATACCCTTGGGGTGTTTTAGTTGATTTTTCAGAATAAACGATTCATACTATACTGGAAACTTCAGCTTTAAGGAATGGCTAATTCTGGTGGTGGAATAACGGGGCTTGGACCCAGCAGGGATTTATAACTCACTGGAGAACAACTAGGTAATTTATGTTCTCTGATCTATTAGATGTTTTCATTGGCTGGGGAGCCTCTTGAGAATGACAAGACCTCATAATAGCAACCGATCCACAAAAGGACAAAAGACAGTTTATTTGATGTAGCGATATGGGGCTGATTATGAAGGCAGGTGCACCACCTTCGACAGGCAGTGGTAGCAGTCTGACCTCTTAGAAGCCCCTAGGTCCAGCCGCCAGATGCAGCTGTCGGACTGCCACCTGCTTCCTAACTGCTGCAATAGTGGCCCCTTGCTCCGACCGCCGGATTGCAATGCCAGTGGTCGAACCAACAGCTGTCAGGGGAAAGACTGCCACCTCTGCCAGGATCAGTGACTCCGACAGGGTGGTGGTGAGATTCTTAGTCCTGAATAGCAGTGCTGTCGAGGCAGGCAGTGCCGTCGGGATTACAGTATCCCTTTCTGACAGCCTTTTAATGGCGGGAAGCCCCAAACAGGGCCCTCGTCCATCATGGGCTACTGTAAAGTGGCACCAGGGGCATATGTAGTGCCCCCACACACCTCCATACACTGTGTGCCATGCACCACATTATCCATGAACATACAGAAACTGCTCTTTTTCACTGCAGCTTGTGCTGAGGCCTAGGAAATGTGATACAGCACAAGCCGGCATGGTGCAAAGGAGCACTTTGCGATCACCAGCCCAGCGGTTACATCATAATGTGGAAGTTAGACCACTACCTGCTTGTCTGGCTGTCTCCTGACTGCCGCGTTAGCAGGAAGCAGTAAGACTGCCCGCTATCATAATGAGGGCCATATAGGCTACATAGTGCATGGCACACAGTGCAGGGTGGTGTTTGGGGGCACTACATGTGCCCCCAGTGTCTCTTGGTAGTGCCACACAACAGATAGGGGCCCTCGTTAGGACCCCCGTATCCCGTTTCTGACAGCCTTTTCATGGAAGTCTTCCCGCCATGTAAAGGCTGTCAGAAAGAGATATCGTAATCCCGATGGTGGTGCCTGCCTTGGCACTGTCGACATTCGGAACTACAAATCCGACTGCTGCTCAATCGGGATCACAGATCCTGGTGGAGGCAGCGGTCTTCCACCTGACTGCTGTGGGTTTAATAGCAGGTATTGTAATCCTGCAGTCAGTCACAGGTGCTGTGAGCAGTCGAACTACTAATGACGGCTTCTTGGTCTGCCTTCCATCATAATCAGCCCCTATGTGTTTTGAAATTATTTTGGAGTTCATATTCTGGTCAACCTTTAGTTCTGGCTCTAATTTGAATCAAGTGCAGCTAACTCACAGCGGGCTTGCAGCCCGCACCTGGTCCTAGACAGAACGTTTGTCCTTCCCCCAGCTCACACTCCAGCTGCAACCCCTATGGACTGCCACCACACCACTTATAACCACTTATGAGCATGTATAGCCACTTGTAGACAGCATACATATGCCAGACCTTCCTTGTTGATTATTTTCCAGACTCTCAACTTGGAAATTTGATTAACCTCTCTCCTCGCACAGTCTGATCCTCTCCCCCCCAGCGGGGCCAGGCTCCTAGCTTTTGAGACTTAGCACAGATGATGTCAGTGCTGCTGTACTGGAATAGGGTGCTGTAGAAAAGGCTATGATGGCCAGGTTAAATGCAGGATGAAGGCGACCTAGGCAAGGCAAATATAATGTCAGTTCAATTAGCCTGAGGGCAACACTCAGAGGCTGTAATACAAAGCTGTTAATTGTAATTAAAAGTAAGTTTAATTCTAAATATAAGTTTTACTTACCTGCAAGTTTGTTGTCGATTTGTATATACTTCTTTTTTCAGGTTCTATTCAGAGAATCCAGCAAAGCTTCCTCTTTTTGCAGCTTTTGCCATTTTTGGAGTATTAAGTTGATGATGGTTGTGTGCCTTTTGATATTGTTGATTTCATTCTTTGTGTGATTCTCTTTTGTTGGATTTTTTTTCACTTATGCCCCTCTATGGTAAACGGTAATTTATGTTTTATTTATGATGTTCCTTTTGGTTTTAAGTGTAAATATACAATAATTGTATATGTAAAATGTGATATGTTTGTTCTTAAATATTCAATTTCCGATATTTTTGTATATAGATATAGTATGCATTGATATCTTAGGGAGTGCTCTGTTTACGAGGCTTGCAATTTGCTGATCTCTACCTCACTCAAGTCCTCAATGGCTTGCAATGTGGTATTCCTATCCATTCTGATTGATGTGTTCATTCCTCAGCTTGGTTCTGATGGAGGTTGTGTCATCCTAACCACTTGTACCCTGTCATCATGTAACTGAGACAGAGCTATCCTCTTCTCATCCTGTTTATCTTGTTTATTTGTGCTATGTCCCAGTGACATTTTCCAACTTGGTGTTGTACTGTGTCAGCATTTCGCTCATCCTGCATACCCTGCCCCAGAAAAGCTCATGTCTTGTATCTTGTGTACACTGAGACGCATGTTTTGCTTGCTATCCATATGATGCATGGTATACTTTCATCTGCAGCACATAGCACTGGAGGAAGACACTATGGAACGGAGACTAAAGGGAATGCCAATTGTATACTCGATCTTATCCATGGGAGTTCGGGGATTTTGAGAAATTGGGAGCATCAGCATTCAAGAAAGAAACTGACAATTCTGAGAGACTGGCTCTCTGTATTGGAAAGAGAAAAAATGATGGATAGAAATCTTGTGTTATTTGCAGCCATTGATAATTATTTGGACTGAATTCCAGTTCATCGTTTTGCTTATGCTTCCTTAAAGAGAGGATCTGTCTGGATATCGAAACAGGACCATTTGCCAAAGGCTTGCATCTTTCTGGTGTGGCTATTGGACAAAAACCAGTGCACTGGAATGCAATTCCCAGTGATTGCCAGTGGCTGAGAATAATTCAAGCATGTTTTCCATTACTCTGCTGTTTGTTGCAAGGGACTGCCTGTGAATTATTTCAAGACATCTTGGGCTAGGCTGACAGCACCTGCTTCTGATTTCTTGCTGCCTGGCATCAGCTCTGTTGAGCCCCCTTCGTGTGAGCCTGACCAAGGCAGTGGGTCTAACCAGGTTTGTGCGCCATATAGAGAGCATGTTAGGGATGCAGTAGAGGTTGTAGGACAGAACTCTCACATTGTTTCGCTTCTGGATTATTTAAAGACCAAGGAGGGTATCATGAGCAGGTGCGCTGTCCCACTAGAGAGCCGCAGAGCAGAACAGCTGCATTTATGTTTTGCCGTATCTAAAGCTCATACATATAAGTTGAAGTTTCTCCGAGTTGCACAGATCACAAAAGTAGAGAAAGACAGCCACTGGTCACTATTTACATGACGTGTTTTTGTCAGTTCATGCATTAGTTCAGAAAACGCGGCATTAAATGTCACACTTCAGCCCAACAAGTGCATAAAAAACATGGGGGCATATTTATAATAACTGACGCATCCCTGCATATCAGCAGGGATGCGCCAGTTATTTTGCGCCCCAGCTCCGCCACCATGGATGCGGCGCATTTATAATGCGGCGCACCATGGGGCAAAAACGGCACAGATGCATCACGCATCTGTGCCGTAAAAGTGGCGCATTGCTGGAGTTGCGTCGCAAACGCGACGCAGCTCCAGCAATGCTCTGGGGGGCCCTATATGCACAATGCTGCGTCAATCCTTACGCCTGCTTCAAACAGGCGCAGGGTTTTGACCCAGCATGGGCTCAAAAGTGACTGAGTGAAATCTTGTAGATTTCACTCAGCCACTTTTAGGAGGCGTTCCTGCACCGGAACGCGCCCACCTGCCCTGGAACGCCTACATGTGGCGCAGGGCTTTACAACGTGACGCATCTCCCAGATGCGTCACGTTGTAAATACCCCGCACCATGGCGCAGGATTTGCGCCGCTGCTGCGTCAAAAAAGTGACGCAACGGCGGCGTAAATGAGGCGCATGTCAAACATAAATCTGCCCCATGCAATCGACGCTGAGCCATCGCTACTGTTCACAACAGGCCCTGGAGCAGAAGCCAGACGTAGAACGGGGATATTCCCAAGGTCAGATGCTTGTCAATCTCCCGGTATCTTTCGTGCTCTCTCTCCGCCACTCTTTCTCTGTTGCTTTTTCCCCCACTCCCCCACTCCCTCACCCATACACACCCACGTAGGTCTAGCTCTTCGTAACTCACTACTACTGATTCATTTCCCCAAACGTGTTAGCCTAAGATCATGGCAATTAATTGCTGTAGCAGGTGGCTATGTTGAACAGATGTTAGGTGCGGCAGAAATATTATGTGCCAACATTTGATAATGATGCCTTTTTGTGTACCTAAGAAAAATTAGTCGAATATTTCTCGTGAAGTTTCCTTGATGTGATTGATTTTTGAGCTCTTAAATATAGTTTACAATAAAATAAAAATTGAAAAATAAAAGCATACATTCAACAAATCTTTTAAAGACTATTGAGGCCGCCAAATGGTACTGCTTGAATCAACTAAAGTACATGGGTGCTGTTGACTAAGAATACCAATAAGAATATATAATTACCTCAAAAACAGGAAAAATATTCAGCGGTAAATAAAGGAAATGATGTCTATGTAAAAATATTATTTTGAGCGCTTGCACAGTAATACTGAATCTAAAATGCCCTCATGCATTACTACCAACTTGTTACAATTTAAGAGCTACAGCTTTGCATCAATGAGAAAGCACATATTTCATGTTCTGAAACAGCATTGCCAGTTTAAAATGAATGCTAAATCCAATGTAAAACCAAACTTCATCACTTATTAATGGGGTTTGATTTACTTAGATCATTAGCATTGCTGTTTTATGAATTGTGTGTTAGTGCGTAGTCATTATATTTTCAGATTTGGCACTGGGCGCTCATGAATCACGAGCCAGTATGGACACCAAATAGCTGTGTTTGCTAATGGAGATATCTGCTATATATATTATTGACTTACTTAGCAATAAAGCTTACAATAGAGAAAGACAAATTAAAAAGGAGCCAGGCTGAATTCCAATAATTGTATTTGAGCATGCACATGTATTTTTTCATTGTGCTAATTACGGAAGTACATTTACCCTGCTATTACGAGGCCCTTGGTAACTCCAATTCGGGAAGAAATACCCCATTTATCAGACAGAGTTACAATACTCTCTTTATCAGTAATTCCAGGTGCACTATTGCCAAGGATGTCGTTATGTGGCCAACGTGCATCTGTTTTTGTTTTAAAAATAAATAAAATACCTACTTTCGATTTGAAAGAAATAAAGTTATTGGTTGAGGGGTTGGAAGCCCTACTCAAGTAAAATCCACAATCCTTTTCAGGGTGAACCATATATGTCACTAAATTAAATTGTGCTTAACCCTCTGGTAGCTTGACACAAAGCAGTCAGGGAAAATGTAAAGTATTTATGCAGCATTAAAACAGTAATAAAGTGAAAATACAACTGGAAAAAATCCCAATTTAGGAAAACAGAGTAAGTTTGAATAAATAAAACAGTACCAAAATGACAAAAATACCATCACTAGTACTGGACATAGTGAATTTCAAACTTGTAGGTAAGTGTGGCACCTAAAAGCACAAATCGTCACAATTTTAAGCCAACTGCAATGGTTCACGGTGAAGAGTCCAGTTTGCAGTAGTAGAGGCAGCAAGGAGCAGGGAGAGCAGTGCAGATGCATGAAGAGCATACTAAAGTATTCAAAAAGTGATGAATGGGATGCTTCAATTAATCTCAGCCACCGGTAATTAATTGAGTCGCATCCCAATCCATCATTATTTTGCACACTGTGCCACCTCAGTTTGGACCCAGCTATATGCAAATCAGTCTCAACCCTGCTCCGATAGAAACATACTAGTCCGAACTGCCAAGCCAGGTTCTCCCTTATGCTGAACACAGGAAACCTAGGACCGGTCTTGCCCATGTTATGGGCTCATCAGCCAGGTATAGCTTGGTTCCAGTGACACAGTGTGCATGGGTGTACTAAATAATGATGACTAGGCTACGGCAATGAGTAATTACCAATGGCTGAGATTAATTCAAGTATCCCATTTTTTATGTACTTTTACTATATTCTATTTTTGTACCACGAAGGGCAAGCCTCACACCACAGATGGTTGTTGCTGCAGCGCGAACATCCGGTCAGGCGTCATGAGCGGTTGTTGCTGGAGCTACGCATTGGCAGCCACTGCAGGCTGTCGCTGCTGAACTGCACAGTGCAGATCTCGTGTTCCGGGTAGTCGCTGGTGGTCACTGTAGCACAAAGAGTCAGATTCACTGGAGCTTCACATTGGCGGTCATAGTGGGAAGCAGGGTCTAGGCACAAACTGACCCATTTGTGGTTGCGAATGGGCCTAAAACATTTGAATTTCTGTGTTTGTTGAAGAGGAGTGCACTCTGATGCCAGCCAAGAGCCTTGACCTTTGAAGGCACGTCTTTGGGACAAGGACTCACTCTAGCAGAGGACAGCTAGGCTTTGACAAGTCCAGTTGCAGGTCCAGGAAGGCCCATTTGCAGCAGGCTATCTGGGCAGTTGCAGGGCGGCCTCTGGAGCTTTCTATGTCCCTCTTGCTCAGAACAGGACGTCAGCCAAGTGACTCTTGGAGCCACTCAAGTAGTCTGGGATGAAGGGAGTAGGTCCAGTTTTCCTTCTCAGAGAGCAGGGCAGGCCTCTCAGGGAGAAGGCAGGCAACAAGCTTCAAAACAGTGTTCTGGGAAAGAAGGAAGGACTCAAGCAGCATGGCAGTTCTCTGGTGAACAAGGCAGCCCTTCCTCTTGCAATGCCTGCAGGTTCAGGAGTGTACTTAAGAGGTGTTCTGAGGGTCCAATATTTTTACATATTGCCAGCCTTTGAAATTTGGGGCTTCCCTATACTACCTCTGCATCTGTTTCAGGAAAGTTCTTCCCTTCTCCTGTCAAGGCTCCCAAAATTCTGGGGTGACTAAAGACTAATGTCAGATTCCTCTGTGTGTGCTGGAGGCAAGCCCCTTTGAAATGTTAGTGGGCCAGGGAACAGGTCCACCCCATTAATCCGGGCAGAATGACCATTTCTGCCTACATCCAGTCCCCTTTCTCTCACTGTCTGGCATAAATACACAAACTCTAACAGCAGAGCCATTCACAGTCATGTGACCCAGGATACTGACAGGAAAATCTAAATTTCCTACAAGTGGCATTTTCTGATTTGTGACTTAAAATCCAACTTTACCATTAAACAGGATTTTAAATTTCAATTATTTTAGGTCTAAGCAGCATATTTCTATCTTCTCCCAATCAAAATGATCACTTATTAAATGTAATAAGGTAACCTCATATTGTTCAAGGTGAGAGATAGGCCGTGTAGTAGTGGAAAACAACATTAGGAGTTTTTTATTAGCAGGACATGTACAACTTAAACCCACATGTCCTATTCTTTAAATACAAGGCACCCTGCCCTGTGAGTCTTTAGAGTCTTTAGAGCTTACCTTAGGGGTGACCTATATGCATGAAACAGGAAGGTTTAGGACTGGCAAAAGGTTGATTTTCACTTGAAGAATGTGGGGCGAAGTAACACCCCACTCCAGACGCACATCCATCATTTATGAATAGCAAAGATGCGCCATTTGTTCAAGTATTGTCCAAAATATTTTTATTCCATTCAATCCACAGCTTATCTTGCATAAATTTCATTTCGTCCAGTCACACGAAGGACTATTATGTTTATATCAGCCTTAATGCTGTAGAAATGCCGGTACGGGCCTTACTCTAGAGCATGGCATGTTACATAAATCCTCTTTCATGAATTGTTTTCAATACCCAATGCATTTCGGGCCATTTTCAGCCCTTCGTCAGGGGTTATCTACAAAATTTAAAACATGATTATTAGGTTGTGACTGTACGAAATGAGATTTATGCAAGATAAGCCTTGGATTAAATGGAATAAAAATATTTTGGACAAGACTGGAACAATTGGTACATCTTTGTTATGCATAAATGATGGCTGTACGTCTGGAGTAGAGTGTTACTTCGCCCCACATTCTTCAAGTGATTATTCTTAACACGTGTGCTGGGCAGTCCACGATTCCAGGCTTGCACGCCGACAAAAAGCAAATAATGAACTTTTAAAAAACATGCAAACAACCGGTGTGTCACTTCTTCATTGTGATTAAAAGGCTGATTTTGCCAGGTTGAAATGCAATTAAAAACTGCACAATAGACTGCAGTGACATGCCTGAGGCATGATTCAAAAGGCTAGTTAAGTGGGTGGTACAATGAGTGCTGCAGGCCCACTAGCATCATTTAATTACAGGCCCTGGTTACATGTAGTACCATTTGCTTGGGACTCTCAAGTGAATTATATTTGCCGATTAGGAGTTAGACAATTTCCCCATGTTGGAGGGAGAGAGCACAAAACACTTTGGCACTGGTTAGCAATGTAAAAATGTGCAGAGACCTAAAGCCAACAAAACGAGTTTAGCAAATAAGAGGTTTGGAGGTAAAATGTTTAGAGGAATACCATGCCTAGAATGTCAGGTCTAACACTTTATGAGTACTCTAAAAAGAAAAACAGTTGCATTCACTGTGTATGACATATATTTCTTAGCTCCCTCAAAATATACTTTTGTTTGAAAAAAGGACAACAAATATACCGAACATGTTCATTGAAGACAAGAACATATGCAGTTAGGGAAAAGACCCTCCTTTTCCCCCATATACTCCCCTAGCCATCACAGGTATGGGCTCCATTCTTTTCCTTCCCAGCACCTGGTCCATGAGTCAATTTTTGTGCATCGTCTACCACTCCTGCAGTTTTCTGTTTCTTGTAAATGTATGTCTTTCTGTAAGCCAGCTGCCTCAGTACACGACCCTTGTGCTCTGCAGGGAAATAAGCTGGGTCTTGGGGCTATGTTTGCACTAGATAAATGTGCCAAATAAAATGGATACAACAGTAAAAGAAAACATCTTCTCACATCGTACAGAAGGTCAATTCCTTATGTAATTTGTTATTGAAACGTGAAAAACACCTATTTCTGAAAATGTGAAAAAACACCTACACAAAACAGATGCCTTATAGTGCCACCAGCAAGGGGCAGTAAAGAGTGCCTCATTGCAACTGGTAGCTCAAAATATGAACCATTTTCTGGACAGGGGGCATGCAGGCAAAATGCATTTTTACTTGTGGCACTGGTAATTCCTAACCCTGTGTCTGTTTGTACCTGTCTTCCTGAATTGCTTTCCGGTTTATTTTGTAGTGTGGTTGCATCACATCCTAAGCATAATGCCCCAATTCATTGTTCATATTTAATGAGGGCCAGTCCCAAGTTAATAACCATTGTGTTGAAAGTTTTTTCTTTGGGTTTTCATGAAGGGAAATATAACGCTGGCCGCACAACTGGAGTGAATGAAGTCTCTTTGTGATGCTTCCTGATTGGCCATCTCATTTATGCACACAAATCCCAGCACATAATTTGTAAATAAATAATCTGTTCTGGTTTATCTGCAAATACAGAGGAAAGGCATCTCACTTTAAAAAGCACACCTCTTTCTTATATTTGACAGAATGCAGAGAGGTTGCATGCTCCAGGGTTGAGCTGAAGAACCCATGACTCAAGCGACCAGAAGATAGATGGTTCTTTTGAAAGGTATTGGTTAGTGCCAGCTTGGAAGTCTTATAAAAAGTTCTACAAATGGTGTCACTTTAAAACTTTCTTGCCATTGGTTTAGTATATAGCATTATATTACAAAGACATAAATCCATATTTGACGTGTAGTCACTAAAGAGAGGTTTGGTGAAGTTTTAAAAGTTAATTTTTTTCTTTATTTAAATTCTTTTTTTTGTGTGTGTACTTTCTATTCAAATTAGTGGTAACTCGATTTCAGAAATAATACAAAATAAGATTGGTTAGAAAAAGCATAGAAAATAACAGTGTGTTCCATTCAGAGTATAGTCCCTATCCTAAACTAAAGGACCATAACAAGTTCCTTCTGGAAAAGAGCAAATAGATTTGGAGCAGTCAAATAACTAAGGAAAATACCAAAGTTCCCATTAAGGGTAGTTCTGGAGACACAGCTGAGTACTCTGAACCAATGCAGTAGCAACCGTCTAAGCAGATGAAAAGGAGAGAATCACAGCTGTAGCTATGATCAGCATAAAAACAGAAAGTCTCCTCACTTTGTGTAAGGATAGATAAAAGAAGATTACTGTCAGGAGTATCTTATGGCAACTCAAGCTAGCACATTGATGTGCTAAGGGGGATAGCAGGGTAGGGATGCATTGAATGCCTTTTCTTTCCAGCTGGGAACACATGCTATATTGAAAAGCAGCTAAACAATTTGCAAAAAACAGGTGAATGTGTCATCAACACCTAATGGTAAGAGATCTTTCGAAGGTCTACCGTCTACGTCCTCGATTCCCACGGTAAACATCCATCAGCATGAAGTAATTTAGAGGTGGCTACAATGTATTACAAAAGTTACTTCAATTAAGGTTTTCATGAGAACCTTTTGCAAGCCTACTCTGTTAGCTGTCTAGTGTCCCATCGTAGAGCACTGAGCTACTCTATGAAATTAAACTCTGCTGTATCTTGGTTAGATCATGAAATGTAAGCTGCAGCAAGCATTTTCTTTTAATTAATACACTTGTTTCATAGGTATATGTGCCAAAGAAAACAATCTAAATACAGTGAAGTCATATGATGTGAGGAAAGTAGTAAAAATAATTTCAGGAAACACCATATTTCACAAAAGGACAAGATTTAAAGTTCGATTATAAGGTTGAATCACTATTTTGTGAAAAGCGTTTATTTTCTTAAAGTGATAAAGTAAAACAAAAGAATAGTGTGGCCTAATAAGTGGAGAATGATAGAATTGAGAGCTTTCTGCAGAAAATAAACATCATTTATTACTCTTGCACATTAAATAAAGGCACATTTTCTAACGTTTAACTTCTTATTCATTTGTCATGTTAATGTTTAGCATGTTTCTATAATATTGCTTGGTGAAATTTTGGTTCAAATTTTCAGCTTCCTTAATTCCCCAATTTTAAAATAATTACATATCTACATTTCTAATGTGAGTCCATTTCAGAGTGCACTTTCATTGTCAGTTGAGTCTTGTCTTTTTTTTCTTTTCAAACCACTAAATTTTAACGAGTACATATAGACATAATTCATGATACCCCTCAAACCTAAATCCTTCTCATACAATTTTCCTTCCAGCCTTTCCTTTCTTTTACAAAGCATGCATTTACAGCCCAAGAATAGTGCATGAAAAAATATAAGACAAGTGCCCTCCTATTAATATTGGCATTAATATAGACCTTCAAAATACCCTTTGCAATCATTGAAACCAGTTGCCAACTGTGGTAATCCTATTCTCAAAATTTCCAAACAAACTTGGGGTTTCCAAATCATGCAATTCAGGTTCCAAACTTTAAATGTTCTTTCCAAAGCTTTCTATGTCCCTACTCTCGTCAGGCATGTATGTACAACAGTGAATTTATTTAAGCATTCAGCAAACTTCGCGCTTTTCGGAAAGTAAAATGTCTAATGCAAGATGGTCTTGTCATACCATCGATTGTATAGCTATTAGTTGTGTATTTATTACAAGCAATGCTTTGGATATACTAGCTCCCATTTTGTCGACAAAAGTTGACAGTTTAAAAAAAAAAAAATTGCCATATAAAATGACTCCTACTGGTTTAATGACAGCTCCTAGATCATGAATAGATTAAAGGTAATCAAGATGTCCTGTCCTATAAACTAATGATATCAAGATAATGCAAGAAATAGCATAGGATATTGGCATGTTATAGTAGTTGACCTCTTCTGACACCAATGTAGATAACGGTATGCAAACATAGCAATCTTTTGCACTCATTGCACTAGTGTATTCTTGTACTAACCTAGAATAGACATTAGTGGAATATTAATTTTACTTGTAGCTCACAAAAGAGTAACTAAAGGAATCTTCCCTATTGCTGTAAATATGCAAATTAGTAATGTTCTTCTCTTTAAACTCTGACTCAGGTGCAAAGTAAAATCTATAGTGATCATTAATATGTCTATTATGAAAATCTAACCCATAATATATTACATTTATTTCTAATACAACACATTATCTGAGTCAATTCAAAGTACTTGGTTCAATAGCTGGAGATGAAGTTTAATAGCTTATTTAGTACAGTTCTTCTTTTTTTCTTCTTCATTTATGCTCTTATCCAGACAATCCTTAGCCCTACTTTGTGTTCTTATAAAATGGTATCTCTATGCTTCCATAAGTTTCAACTCAAACCTATGTTAGTGTTCTGTAAAATAACAAACTAAATAACAAATATCTAATAGTTACAGTTCAAATCTCTTTCTTCTTCTGTCTCAGATTTATTTTTCCCCTTTATTTTATTTTGTTTTCCCTTCAGGGAGGTTCAAATAGTTCAGGATTCACATTGCACAAATCTCCCAATATAACAATCAAGGCATTGTTCATAAAGTACGATCATTCAGGTGCTGAATACCTATGACAAGGCACTTTTGTTCTTTTTGATCTTCTTAGGCTTAGCTGATTTGGGTCTAGGCTACTCTCATCACTAAACTCAGTCTCTTCAGGTATTGCTTCTGGTATTCGAGCTGTTGAAGCATTTCTCCTCAGATTTTTGTTTTCATAGCCTTGTGGGCCATTCCACCTATCGATTAGTTCTCCTTACTCCAGTGCTAGTTTCTTCTTCTCTCAAAGTCATATTCAAAGCACTTCCTTTTGGTGACTCGATCTCTGCTTCTCTTTCATTAGAATTGTCCACACAACTCTGGGTTATTTCTCGTACTTGCACTTAATTTTCTCTTCACTGTACTTCCCCTCCATGTGAACTGGCAACAGTGCTGCTGGTCTAGCTGGTGTCTCAAGTGGTGGTGTAACCACCAATGCTCTTCGCTCAGGTTCAAAGATCAAAGACACTTCTTTTGGATTACCCACTTTTTTGGTGTGTGAGACATGAATCCAGTTCAGGTTTCCAGCACAATTGAGAGCCTTGGGTGTAGGAAGGATCACCTGAAAGGGGCCTTTCCACCTTGGTTCAAGACAAATCTTACCAAAGTACTTCTTGATTATGACCCAATCACCAGGATTGACCGGCTTTTGGGCGGTGCGAGCGGTGTGACCGCAACGGGTGCCAAGGTCAGGCAGGCGCTGGACGCCACCATACCTGTGTCTTAAATCGGCAGTCACTCTAAAAGCCTGCACTGTTAAACGATTGTCCCTCTTTCTTTTCTACGATGTTAATCTTCGTAGAAATGGAAGAGAGGAAAACCGTGTTAACAAATCAGGAGGCACACTTTTGCCAACCAATGCGTTGCTCTGTAAGTGTTTTGATTAGCTGCCGCGCCTGCCTGTAACTTAAACTACATCGAGGGACGCGGGCGGGCCCTGGAAAAGTCAACAGATACTTCCGGCGGCTAACATTACTGGCGCGCGCTTTCCAGTCCACGGGATATTTGGCTCAGAGAGCCTCTCTGCAGCATAAAGGTGAGTTAGGTCAACTTTTTGTTAATCAAAAATTGTCCAAGTTAGTGGTAAATGAAAAATATAGGGTGGTGACCTCCCCTCCTTCTGCCCCCTCCCACGCAGCAGTATACTTGGGCTTCCATGCTCCCCTGTTGGGAGCCATGGCCCGTACCGTAGGACCCATGCTCGCTACTGTTCACTCAGCGCCCATCAACAAAGCGCCTTTCTAGCCCAAGTGGTTAAAGGATGTCATTTTTTTTTCCTTCTTCAAATTCATGCTTTCATGTTAGTTTGGCTCATTCAAATTGATGGTTCATTATAGTTACTTACTCTGTGTTAAAAGTTGCTAATTTCTGAGTAGCAGCATAATGTTCTTGCTTGTATTCCCAACCCTCCCTACCCCCATTCCTTTTATCAGATTTTGCTTCAATGATGTGTACATCTGAGTGACAGATACTCATTAGCAGTGCACACATCTATTAGTTATGCACCGTTATTAGTTATTTATAGCTCTTGGTATGTGGTGATGGCTGGAGCATATGGCTCACCATGTGTCCATTCCCTAATTTACGGAAGCCTCGCAGGTCTCACTTTTTCCCTTTACATTAATATACCTTCACATGCGTTAGATTCATTGTAGTATTTTAGAGCAGATAGCTTACTTTTTTTGTTGACGCTCACAGCTTAAGGTAGCATTGATCGGCTAGCAAGGGCATAATGGGATTCCCAAGGGTGGGAGTGAATTGCTGAGGTTAGAGCATACCTAGTAAGATTTGCTCTTCTCAATGGTTTTATCACAGTGAAAAGCCGCCTCGTGTCCGCCACGTTGTTCTTCAGTTTTGTCGGGTGGGCTTTCTTTGTTCCTCTGTTTGCACTTTAATTAGGGTTCCTGAAGCAAAACATGGTGCTGCCTACAGACTTGCTTTACTCATTGACATGCAAACTTAATGTAGTTCGTACATTGAGTGGAGCATGCTTAAAGACCTCGGAATTAAAGCAAGAAGAAATCACTAAGGACTGAGATTTGGACTTTATATGTGCTTTACTTTGCTGTTTTGCTAAGGTTGTCGATTGCTAAATATTCAATCAGGGGTTCATCCTTATTGTAAGGGTGTGATTTGGTGCACAATTCCATGACATCTAGACTGTCGTGTTCACTTTCATCACAATTTTCATCATTTACAGGCAATAACGTTGAAGGGTTCAATACTGTGCAACATTTTAAAACAACATTTTCAGAGGATAAAATATTCTGTTCATGCCTTGGTAACCCCTTTTCTGGGTCATGTATGAAGTCTTTGTTCTGGTTAGCAACAGCTCCATGGAGTGAGGGACCATGACAGATAATGGGTATCCCATCAGCATATTCTCGCTCTTTTCCAGACTAGTATTTAACACAGCCACCGCTTTAAGGCAACCGGGAAGTCCTGCTGCTACATTGTTAAGTGTAGTAGAAAAACATGCAACAGGTTTTCAAGATCCACCATGTGTTTGTGCCAAGACCAAAAGATCGCTCCCATGTCTCTCACTGCAAAATAGTGTGAATGTTTTTGTATAACCTAGTGCCGGTGCATGACACAATTTCTCCTTCAACTTTAGGAATGCTTTCGCACATTCATTGTCCCATGGAATTGTATCAGACACATCTCTTTGTGTCAGTCTCAGTAGAGGCTTTGCCACCAAGGAAATGATTGGCATCTACTGCCTACAGTAGCCAACCATTCCCAAAAGCACCCTGATTTCTTTATGAGTTTGTGGTAGACTCATCTGTAAAATTGGTTCCATTCTTTCTGATGACACTATTCTTACTCTTTTCACATGATATGTCCCAGATATTGAACGTCTTTTTAACTGTACTACAGTTACTCAGGACACACTTTGGGGCTTATTACAATGGTGATTGGAAAACCTCTGACTTTCTGACCATCATTGTTAGTTTTAACTTCGAACGGCTGATTATGAATCAGATGGTCGAAATTGAAACCGGGCGGTCATTCTGGCTGGCTTCCGACGGGCTGAAGGAGCCCATAGGCCAGATAGAGACCAGCCTGTAATCCCAAAGGGTGGGCTCTCCGTCCTTGGGATTACGATGCACGGTGTCCAGCAGGGTTTCCATGCTGGCCTTTCCAACATGGAAACCCTGTCACAAAGCATGTTTGGGGGCCCCTAGTAGAGCCCCTTTGTTTGCACCTGGAGGTGCCTGCCACGGGGTAAAGGGATTAACACCACCTCCCATATGTCTATCAGAGCATGTACTACGGCCGGTTTACGGCCGTAACACATGCTCCCATAGGGATATGTCAGAACATGACCCGAAAGTTTTCTGCCGCATCCAAATCAGGTGGCTGGGACCACTGACCAGAGGTTGAGACAGTGTGACCGACATCATAATCAGCCCTTTTGTCAGTTTTCAGCCAGGTGATTCAAGAGTGCAATGGTGTCATTTTTAAATGCATTTTGTGTTTCTGATGCCACAAGCAAATCATTTATATATTGAATAAGAGTGTGTTTGTGTGGCATTACCATGTTCTCTAGATTCAATTTTAAAATACTGTTAAAGATAGATGGACACTCTGTATACCCTTGTGGTATGCAACACTATGTTATTGTTTTGTGTTGGAAGACAAAATAAAATAAAAAGTGTCTCTCTTCATGCAATGGCATTGAGAATGAAGCCTGACATATTCTACAGTACATGCAATTTGAAATAAAAACAGTATGGTGGGTAGATTCGGTACCACAGGACAACAGGGTACTTCAATTTCATTTATTTTCCTTAAATCCTGAACTATCATATATTTACCATTGGATTTCTGTTAACCCATTATTGGAGAGTTACATGGACTTTCAATCAGTTCTATCAGGATTCCTGTTTGTAACATGTCATCTATCACTGGCTGTATTCCTGCAATTGTTTCTGGGTTTAAACGGTATGGTGGTGTTCTGGTATATGTAAGATTTGGTTTCACCATAATTCAGACTGATTCTACATTCTTAGGGGCAGATTTAAAAGCCCCTTGTGCCACTTTTGCATCAATTTTAACATGGGAAAAGTGACGCAAAAGTGGTGCAGGGGCTTGTAAATCTGCCCCTTAATGTGTCCGTTGTCTTTCCCTGTCAAATCTCAAACTTTGGCATTCATTGTTTTTCTCAGATCTTCAGGTAACTCATCAATAGTTAATGAAGGGATTTTTTCTGCCTTGGTTTGCTGTCCAATTTAAAAAATCTGCATGCTTGTCATGTGTTTGGAATGCTACACCATCAGGTGTACAGTAAATAGTCCAATTTAATTTAAACAACAAATCTCTTCCTAACAGGTTCACAGGACTTGAATCACAAACAACACATTGGTACTTCTCTCCAAAGGATCCTATTATTACTAGTACCCTTCAGACACTGAATTTTGAATATTTTTATTAGTTAATCCTAAAACTTGGATAGTTTTCCCCGAGAGAGCTACGTCTGAGCTGTTTAATGTTCTAACTGTTGACATGGTAGCACCAGTATCAATGAGAACTGACACAGGGTGGCCATAAACCTCTGCATCTACACCTGGGCCACTCTAGTCTACCTCTAAGTCTGCACTAAATATTGAATATCCTTCCTCTCTTAGGCATCACCTTTGAGAATTATCTGAACCAGAACCGTCAGTTTTGAATAACAGGACTTGTTGCAAGGCGTTCTCTTTTGGGGTATGGAATTGTGGCAATGTATTCATTTTTTGCATCGGATTCAAATAAAATGCAGGATTCCCCATCCGTGCAGATGCAATTGGCATCATAGGGACTTATCCCTGTGCTAACATTTGCATTCTCTGACCAGGTACATTTTGCATTTGCATACCTTGTGGCATTTGCATATTTTCTCCAGCATTTTTAGGATTATATTGACATTCTCTCTTACAATGTCTAATTTTATGACAGATGTGACAAGTGGTAATATTTAATATAGTGGCAATATCTGTTCCAGGTCCTGTAACTTCAGAAACACCTAAACCTCTGCCCTGTGACATGGGCATTCCTCCATGACTTCCCTGAAACCCTGATTGTGGCATTTTTCCTTGGTTCCCCATTAAAGAAGGGTTCTGAAAACATTTCTGAGCCAGCTTCATCTGACCCAACATTTTTCTTTTATCCTTTTTTGCTTCTGTTCACTGCATGACTCATTTTCCCATCAGATCAGGCTTTGGGTTGTGTGCAAGCAGATAAGGCTTCAGTTCTAATTCAGATTGAAACACAGCAATCCCCATATCCTTTCCTTCTGGATATTTATGTCCACTATGCTGCTGGAATACCTGCAACAATCCCTCATAATATTCAAGTACCGTCTCCTTTGGCTCCTGGGTAGTTCTTATAATTTTGAGCCAATCCAGATCTTTTGGAGGATCTCTGCATTCAAAATGGTAATAACTGCTTCATACTTCTCCATCACCATAGGTGATAGCAATTTTGTCCGGGCCACTCTCGCTGGTTCCTCTCTAGGCTACTGCACCACAGTTTTATATTTATCCCATAAATCTGCAGGCACCACAATGTCAAAAAACGTATTCAGATCCGTCCATAGTACCTTGGAGATCTTTATGAACCTTTCCACTTGTGCACACCACTGCACCTGCTTGTCTCTCAATTTGGGAAAATTGTTTGAAAATGCAGCCAAATCACCATAACTCCAAGGAACATGGACGTATATTCCTCCAGCTATTTCTTTAAGTGGTGAAGCTGTCCCTTTTCCCCCACGCCCTTCATCTTGCTTTCCTGCAATAGCTGCTTCCCTCTTTTTCTTCTCAAGTTTCTTGGCCCATTTGATTTCTAATTTTTAATCTCACCCCACCTGCGAATCCGCTTAACCAATTCCATAGTATGCAATCCCAGTCTTGTATTCCTCATTTTCTCAAATGCTGTTTCATCCTATAGCGTCTGTGTAGATGCACAATCCTTTAAGGTCTTTCTCATATTTCTAAGTGACTTCAGTTAACTCATCATTAGTTAACATATCTCTCCTCATAATGTCCTTGCACAGGTATATTAATTCTTTCCTTTGATACTGTTCTAAGTGTTCAAACTATAGAAACCCCCTTATTATTTCTTCAAATTCAGCTTTCAGTTGTGAGATATGTAAAGGCTTTTCTTCTTTAATCTCTGATCTCTCAGGTGTCCCCACATTCTATGCCTCACTAGATCCTGCTGTTTCCTCAAACCAAACTGGTATATCTCCCTTCTCACTTGCAACTATTTCTTCTGATGATATTGGGGCTGTAATTACTAGCATCCCTCCATCTATAAGGGCTTGCACTATTAATGGTGGCTTCCAGGTAACTATCTGTGAGTTCTAGGAAGTTGGGGTAAATCCGGAAGTGGATACTTCTCTGGTAACTATTTCAATGTCAGGTCTTGTTTCTATAAGTGGAGGAGTACTGGCTGCCAACTAATTTACAGATGGAGTACTGATAACAGGTACAGGGGCTACACTGGGCACTATGGCTGTAGCAGTCACTGTTGGAATAGCAACTTGTGGTTGAGCTACTACTGGTGAGGAGATTTGCAATATGTACAAGGGCCGTTAAATTTGGAATACACTTGGCTGTACTGGAGCGGTTGGCACTAACAAACTAGTACTAGCTCCTGAGCCACTCTGCTCTGCTGGGGTCATTTGTAGTGGAGGTGTCATTTTTATTTTATTTTTTACAGAGTTTTATATAGCGCAAACTTGACCCAAAGATATAGGGTGTCAGAGCACTTTACATAGCACCAGTTGCGTTACATAAGGACACATTAATTTTTGTTAGGCACAGCGAGATTAAGTGATTTGCCAAGAATCACAGGAAGTCCAGCGTCATTGCCGAGACTCAAACCCAGTTCCCCCGGTTCGCGGTTGGCGGCCCTAGCCCTTAGGCCAACTCCTCAACTTTTGTTCCAATATTCCATCTCCTGAATCAGTATCTTACTCATCCTCTTCCTTTGTACTGGAATATTTGCCCTTTCTCATTTTAGCAGTCTCTGAAGTAAGGGCTGGGTATAATCTAGTCCCTTCTATGATAGCTTTTCTCCATTTACCCTGTTCTTCATCCTAGCTGGCATTTGCATAATTCTTCATTGCCCCATTAGTCCTCCTTTGGTATTTTTCCTTCTCCTTCTCCCTGGACACTCATTCCCATGCATTCATTCTGAAGGGGTCTAGGTGGTGGCTTAATCTCATGCAATTTTCCTTTCAAATGATTCAGAATTCTGTTATTAAATGTCCCTTATCTAGGAAAACTCAAAGCACCCTCCTTCTCAGTAACCCTACTCCATTGGGGAAGCCAAGCACAAGTATTTAACCAATGTTCAGCAGTCATAATGTATTCAGGTGTACCCTTAGAAGGTGCCTCTTCACCTTTGTGTACTGGAATAGTAACAGCTCCTCTCACCAAACTTTTAAACTCCTTAAAACATTTCATGATGACACTTTAGTTCGGAAATAACAAAATTCAACAACAAATTTCGTATTTGTTCTGTACGCGTCATTTTTCTGCTAACCCAGTTAAATTTCAGTTATTTTCACAGTCTTTTGATAACACATGCAAATTCAGATGCAACACTGCTACGGCACCAACCAATCACAGTGCAAAAGCACAACAACAGACCAATCCCAGCATGAAAAACGGTGACGTTCAACCTCTCTTCTTGAAGCATGTCACCCTACCTCACAATTTTCTTCATACCTACACAATTCATGTAAATAGACTCTTAAAACACTTTGGGCCTGATTACGATGTCGGTCGGAGTTGACTACGACTAACTCTGTTTCGGTGGAGGAACCTCTTGAAGACACCGAACTGCAATCCAACCGCACATAGCAGTCAGAAACTCCCATTTCTCATTGGGAGCTTGTGCCATGGGTGGTAACCGCCCGCAGCACAATCTCCCATTGAGAAATGGGAGTTCTCAAACATCCCTGCACCGTGTGCCTGCCACACGGTGCAGGGATTTTCAGGGGGGCACCTCAGATACTGAGGGCCAGAGATGAACGGGGCACTGCTGGGGCCCCCAATGTTGCATTCTGACAGCCTTTCCATGGAAAGGCTGTAGGAAACCAACATCATAATCTTGACTGGGGAAACACCATCCTTAATTGCTTATGGGGAGTTTCTTACTGACTGACAGACTGCATGAGCCTGTCAGAAAGCGTTGGTCGGTACCTCCGACTGCTGCCTCTGACAGCATTCATCATAATGCGTTGGTCGGACCGTAGTAGTAGATGCGGTTCGGACCGCAACCGAAAAGCCATCGGTTGCAGTATGAACCACATCGTAATTAGGCTGTGTGTTTGCTCTTATTAATGAAATACAGCTTTTCATTCACACAACAATCTCTTTAGCATTCGCCAGTAAAATCTTAAATAGCATGGAATCACCCAAATCAATGTTGTTTCCCATGTTTGCGCAATTAGTTTCAACTAACAATGATCAATATTAATCAACCACAACCATTTAATACCTGTATATTGCTGGAGTAGGTGATGGGACCTCACACACCAAACCTCAAAATCTCTGCAAACAAGTTTTTAATTATTATTTTATCCCAGGATCTTTCGACTACTCCAAGACTGAAATCTTCAAACACCTTTCTCAACCACTTGTCAGACTATTTCTACTCACCCACTCATTCTACTCAACATTCATTTAAAACACAGGAAATTACACAATCACAGCCACAAGACATTTGCCGTATTATACTCACATCTTCAAACCCCAACTGCCTTTGAGTACCACTTTGCCAGATATTTAAGTTTTTGACATTGGATTCAGGATTCTGCAATTTTATAATTATCATCTGGGTACTATTTTATGGCTCCATTCTGGCTGTCTAACCAATCCTCTGCTACCAGATTTGCGAGCGTGGACATTTTATAACATTTCCCCCAAGTGACTTTACTTTCCTTTAAAATTTGCTTAGAGAATCTGGAAGTTCCACGCCTTTCTAGGTCAATGAATCCTTGCCTCCAATTCATAATAGAGCATTGCACTACAAAGACATCGATAATTGCATTTGATGTTCGGTCAATAAAGAGAGGTTTGCTGAAGTTTTAAAAGTTTAATTTCTCTTTTAGTAAATTAGTCAGTATTTTTAGTTCTTTTTATTCAAATGAGTGGTATTGTCATGTATTTTTATACTTGCCTGTATTCATTGTTTTAGCACTATGGTAGAAATCTACCATCCTTTTACTCTGTTGGTTCTTATGATCATTTATATCTGTTTCTGTCTAATGGTTGTTTCAGCACTACTATTTTACACTAGAATAAAGCTGGTTCAATAAATGCTTATAGAAAACGTCCCCACCATTTATTCTGTATATCTCTCTGAGACAAAGTGAGCACGAGTGACTTAGCGGGAAGTATTGTACTGTTTCCACGATCCCTGATGGGACAGAGTTGTCATCTTCGATAGTTGCCAAGAACTATTCTTTCCTTGGTAAGAGGGGTTTCTAGTGGCACTATGAGTTACAGGCAAACATACTCAGTAGGGATGTCTAGAATTAGTCTGAACCCCAATCCTAAAGTCTATGTTGTCAAAACACATAGATCCTTTATAGGTTTATAGGAACTACACGACAAATCGATTACAGAAACATCAAGAAATAAGATTGGTTTGAACAAGCATAGAAAATAACAGAGTTTTCCATTCAGATTATAGTCCCTATTCTAAACTAAAAGATCTATCCTATCCTAACAAGAACCCATAAAGTGTTGCTTCTCGAAAAGAACAAGTAGATTTTGGAGCAAAGTAAAAGAAACTAAGGATAAGACTGAGCTACCCATTTGAGGTAGTTCTGGAGACTACGCCGAGTAGTCTGGACAAATACAGTAGCAACGGTCTACGCAGGTGAGGAGAAAATACACCTGCAGATATGATCAGCATAAAAACACAAAGGGGCATTTTTAAAAGCCCCTATCACTACAGGAATATCACTTTTATTGACATTCCTGTGGCAATAGGGGCTTTGGCTTATTTACAAGGCGGCATTAAAACACTAAACGTGGCTTATTGTCACCTTGTAACAAGGCCCCCTTTCACGCTATGAAAGGGGTAGGAAATGGTTGTTGCGGTGGGCGTTCTGCTGCAACACCCATTGATTTTGATGCTGTCCCATATTTATAAGGGTGGTATAAATATGGGGCAGCATCAAAATTAAGACCAGGGAAAACCTGGTCTTAACATGATGACATGTGCTGTTTCTATGTGCGCTGCATTGTGCAGCACACATAGAAACCGCAAAATGCCATGTATGATTGTTTATGTATAGGAAGGGACACCTGGGTACAAGTGGGAGCAGGTCCAGCATTTAGGATCTTCCTCACAGGTCTCAACAGCAGGTGAAATTCATCTTCTGTCTTCCAGTAGTGATCTGAAGAGGTGCCCAGCAGTGCCACGTTTATGCCTGGCACTAGCCTGTGGATTGGGTGACTCATGGCCCCTCTCTAACCAATAGGTAAAATGTTCCCACTGGTAAACCAACCGACTTTATATTGCAGTGCTTTCCTACCGGACAGCTAATTGTGCCTCAGTGAAAATAGATTTTGGGACAATGTAACTATAAGAACATATTTCACATTAATTGTTTCAATGTCCTGCATTTAGTTCAATTCACCCTCCATAACTGGGCATTAAGGTTTACTTAGGGATGCTTATCCATATTTAAAAAAGGTTTTAGGCCTGTCAAAATGTGTTATTTTGACAGGTTGAATTTGCAGTTTTAAAACTGCACATACAGACTGCAGAACTAGACTTGCAGTCATGATTTTCACTGTCCCTTTAGTGGTGGCAAAATGTGTGCCACAGTTCACTAGTGACATTTGACTTTCAGGCCCCGGGTACACTTTGTACAGAATGCTAGAGACTTATAGGTAAGTTGAATATGCCATCTAGGAGTATAGACTACTTCTACCTGTTTTAAGGGTCTGAACAAATACACTGGGCACTGGACAGTGGTATTCTGGTGTGCAGAGTCCAAAAAATAGCAATTAATGTAACCAAAAGTGACGTTAACAACACAAAAAGGATCATTTTCCTGCAAAAGCCATATGTAGTTTTTCTTTGCTTCAACAAGAATAATTTTCATGTAAAGTGCATAAACACCAAATATGGTTTCTACCCCTGTTGTAAATGCACCTGCCACCTATTAAGAATCTTTACTTTTCTCTTAAAATTATATGAGATGTATATTATTTTTAATTAGACATTTTATAGAAAGCTTTACTTTAGGCAGCAATATGTAGATTTTTTCATTTTCTTTTTGAGGCATTTAGTTGCAAATCATTGCACTAGCTTGCCAAGGCCAGACTTATTGGCTTTCTTATTGCTTGTTTAATAAGGGTGTTAATATGGAAATATTCAATACCATCACTATTCCATTGGGCAAACTATTAAGATAAAATCATGAAATCTTTTGACAGGAAATTATGTATCAGTTGATTAACAAGACAATAGTTGGTACTACAGAAGCAGCCAATAGGCTCCTTTTGTAATTCTGCATAGCTAACCATTCTTAAAGCAGGTGTAATTTCGACTATGTGCACACTTCCATTTCTACACGGACATGTACTCAGGCTGGTTAGGAGCCCCCTGTACCAGCATATGTTCTTATATTACAGATGCATGTGCATAGACAATGATGCCCCAAGAGGAGTGTAATAAATGTTCTGCAGATGAAAGGTTTGCTTCAAGGCACAACGTTATTAAATCATAGTCTACACAAGTAGCAATACAATGATAACTATTTATTACATATGTCCTAATGTAAGATTTAACAGAAAAATACAAGTGGGAACATAAGTATGAGGGAGATTTCCGGCAACCATGTGTTGTAGCTAAGGGTGGGCGACAATTTCCGTTCCGCTTGCGGAAATTGCGAAAATTCGACATTTTTTCGCGTTCCGCGCGGAACGTGAAAATGTCAAAACTTCCGTGATCCGCACGGGAACGGAAATTGTCGCCTAGGCAGGTGTGCTGCTATCTCCCCATCTCTACTGTCAACAATTTGCTGTCATCCTTGATGGAGCTCTGTGCATCCATGAGTTTCTCGAGCGCAATCCCCGTGTAGTTCCTGACACCAGGAGGTTCTGTCTCCTCATCTGCTGCTCTGATCTGTCTCTGGCCCTTTATAAACAAGAGGCATGTGAACTGCATGGAAGCCCTGCCCGTTTGGCCCCACCCCATACACCAGTGGTGTGCAACGTCTTCCCGCCCTTTCCCCCACTATGATGGACAGCTCACTCGAGGGACCACGGGGCCCGTTGGCGCGGTGGCAACATTACAGACACACATGGTCGCTGTAGACAACTCTTCTGGCCCTTTACGCAGCTGTAGTGTAGGAAAAGCACATACATTTACCCAACGAGGTAGCACTTACTGATTAGCCAGTAGAAAGTACTCCAGTTGAGTAGAGGTATTGCACAAAATGGTGGCATCTTCTTGGGCGCCCGTTGGCGCGGTGGAAACATTACAGACACACATGGTCGCTGCAGACAACTCTTCTGGCCCTTTATGCAGCTGTAGTGTAGGAAAAGCACATACATTTACCCAATGAGGTAGCACTTGCTGATTAGCCAGTAGAAAGTACTCCAGTTGAGTAGAGGTATTGCACAAAAATGTGGCATCTTCTTGGGCACCCGTTGGCGCGGTGGCAACGTTACAGACACACATGGTCGCTGTAGACAACTCTTCTGGCCCTTTACGCAGCTGTAGTGTAGGAAAAGCACATACATATAACCAATGAGGTAGCACTTACTGATTAGCCAGTAGAAAGTACTCCAGTTGAGTAGAGGTATTGCACAAAACGGTGGCATCTTCTTGGGTAAATATGCAGGGCAGGATTCATTCTGGCACGATGCTCCTGTCACAAAAATTAAACCCCAATAGGAAGCACTTTTATTTGACCTGCAACTCAGGCACCTGCTTTATTTCTATCTGTAAGTCTTACAGATATAATTATAAATAAAGCAGGTGCCCGAGTTGAAGGTCAAATTCAATAACGCATTAATCAGCACACCAAAATCTCCGCGTTTCGCGTGAAATTTCGCGTGATCGCAGAGATTTTTTGCCATTTCGCGATATTTTGCGAAAGACACTTTCGCTAATTACGCCCACCCTTAGTTGTGGCCAAACAAATTGAACATTAAAACCACTAAACAGTAAATGTGTGCATCCTAGCACATATAGATACAAATATTCAGTTATGTCAAGGTGCGAGAAGTCGACGATGTTTCGATCCCTCTAGAAGAATGCAGGGATCATCTTCAGGATAAAGAAATAGGTGCCTGAGGCAATTGCCTATGGGGAGGAAAAGGAAAAAAGAAAAAGGAGGGGAAGAGAGAAGAAAAAGGAGGGACAAAATTAGAGAACAGCATGGGATTTGTCGCGGGTCCAACCCATTGTGCAACCATACCAATTGGAGTGATGGTAACTGGTGATGGGCTCAGTGGTGGGGCCTGCGGGCTAAAAATGAGGTTGTGCTGTGCGGGGGGTGTTGGGGTGGTTACAAGTTGATGCAAATTTATTTACAATTATTTGTTCATTTTTTGGGTTTGTCTCTAAACTAACTATTCCATTCTAACATGGCCACTGCCATCTACCTTAACTGACACTGCGGTCTATGCTCTCCAGCTGGAGTGCAGGTCCCTCTTGCGGCTATTTTGTTAAATGTAATGTCAAAATAAAGACCCATAAACAACTCAATTTTGTTTTAATAAAACATTATTATTATTGTTTTTAATAATTAGCACATTTACTAAACATTGCAAGGTGTGAATTAATGAAATATACATTTGATTATACTTATTGATAATTTTTGGACAAAGCCCCTAGGTCTGCTTTATATGTAGGTATTCTGACACCTTCATAAAGTCAATAGGGCCACTTTTTATGATTTGGTGTTCTGACCCTTTGACAAAGTCAGTATGTCTGACTTACTTAAAATGACAACCTTTATATTGTAACATCACATAGTCGGCTGTGCGGGCCCGCAGAGGTTTGGATGCCAGGTCCTGTGTCCAACACCCTGCTGCAGGGGATTTGGTACCAGTGAGGGGTTGGGCACACAGCTTGCGGCACACTACACTTCTGAAGGCTATGCACAATGGGTGTTGGCTGCCCATGCAGGGTAGGAAGCAGGGCCTAGCTGTAAGCCTGGCCCTGCTGCCAACCACATACTGTGGCGTTAACAAGATATGACTTTAAGTTAAAAGAATTCAAATTCACTGAAAAAAACAATGGTTAAAGTGACAATATGTTTAATATTTTTAATTATATCCTACTTTACAAAAAAAATGAGTCATAGTTACTTTAGGGCCCGAGTTCTCGTTACTTTAGATAGCTATAAGTGGTGAATTTCAGTTGCTTTCGTTGCTCAAAACATAATGTTTTAACTGACATTATTACCTAACTATAGCGCCCTCTATAACAACAATTCAATCTTTGTTTCTTTGCAGTAAAAAAGAAACAAAACATTTATATGTGTATATATATATATATTACCTACTGGCAGTCGCCAGTAGGTAGTTATAGTTAGGACCTATTTTCCATAGGAAATGCGCAACATTCTATTTGGAATAACGTTGGCGCCGATTGACGAATCTTCGCAAACTTTTCCAAACTTTTGGCCGGCTCTAGTCCGCTCCTATCCTGAAAATTTCACGGTGATTCGTTAAGTGGGGGCCGAGAAAAAAGGGAGGTCCCAAAATGCATTTTCCCCATGCATTTTCCCATAGAACCTGTTGACGCAGCTACAGCCCGAACTGCTGAACGGAATTACACCAAATTTGTCAAAGAGGTAGTCCTCAGTTCAGACTCATGCCTTTTGCTTAAATGGTGTAAATCCGTTCAGTAGTTCCTGAGAAAATTAGAGTTAAAAATATAGATATATCTGGGCGGAGCCTAACCACACATCTCATCGCGAGATCTGATTGGCTGTCAGTACTTCATCCAAGAAGTGTTGGCAGCCATCTTGGGACCAATATACATGATAGCACCTCATTAAAAAGCATTGCAGTTAATAGAAGGTTTTAAGACTTTAGTTACATTATAAATCATTTGTTGATGGTACCATACTCATTTTAGGAATTGTAGTGTGTTCTAAGGTGATTTTACCATGTGAAAAAGCCTTCTGCTGTGATATCATAAATCATGTTTGAGAGAAACCTATTTTCTCATGCTTTTCCCACAGAGGTTTGGAAGGTGATCTATAAGCTAAACTGAGAGCATATTTTCTGTGAATTCATATTATCTTTCTCAGTCATGTGAGAATGAAGTCTGACATTCTCAGTAAAACATGTACATCCAACAAGGGCAGAGACTGTCAGTTGATTCCTTTGTGTTCTACTGCAGCTTCCCAGAGTGTTCTAAAGAACAACTAGAGCGCTAACAGTCCTACTTATGACAAACGTATTGCACACCTGAAGCCATCTTGATTGGAATAAAGTGGTAACTCTTAAAACATTTAATTTAAAAGGGAACACAATGAGGGGGTTCATTTTGCCATAGAAAGTATGATTAGTGCTGCAGAAGAAAAAATTAGGGCACATTTTGAGTGACTTCTCAAATCCTCTTCTATTTCATTAAAAAATTCTGACATGCAGACTGAAACATGCACTTTCAATACCAGCAGCAGACTTCCCTGGTGAGCAGTAGCTTTACTACAGTGATCTAATAAGCAACTAGAGTGCTAACATTCTGAATTGATGGCAAATGTGTGACACATCTGAATGCCTTCTTGATGGAATGAAAGTGAAAAACTGAAAGTATTTCCTACTGAGGAGACTGTAGTAAATGAGGAAGTTAGGAAACTTCATAACAAATAAGTCTCCCAAAATGGCCACCAGAGACAAAAGAGCCCAAATGTAGCACAAACATTACCCAGATGTAGCCCAAGTATAGCCCAATGACAGAATGTTCCAGAGTGTTCTAACAAACAACTAGAGCGCTAACAGTCTTACTTATGACAAAAGTATGGCACACCTGAAGCCATCTTGATTGGCATAAAGTGGTAACACTTAAAACATTTAATTTACAAAGGAACAAAATGAGGGTGTTCATTTTGCCATAGAAATTATGATTAGTGCTGCAGAAAGAAAAATTAGGGCACATTTTGACTTCTCAAATCCTCTTCTATTTCATAAAAAAATTCTGACATGCAGACTGAAACATGCACTTTGAATAACAGCAGCAGACTTCCCTGGTGAGCAGTCGCTTTACTAAAGTGATCTAATGAGCAACTAGAGTGCTAACATTCAGAATTTATGGCAAATGTGTGACACATCTAAATGCCTTCTTGAAGGAACCAAAATAAAAAACTGAAAGTATTTCCTACTGAGGAGACTGCAGTAAATGAGGAAATTAGGAAACTTCATAACAAATAAATCTCCCAAGATGGCCACCAGAGACAAAAAAAGCCCAAATGTAGCCCAAATATCACCCAGATGTATCCCAAGTATAGCCCAATGACAGAAGTGTGCAAAACACTTATTTTTTGTGTATTTGCAGTTTTATATAGTGCAGACTTGTCAGGTATTGGAGTGCTTTACATGAGCATTGGTTACATCACACAAGATCAATTTCATTTTGGTTGTAGACATGGGGAGATTAAGTGCTTTGACCAGAATCACAGAATGTTGAGCTGAAGCAGAAACTCCAACCTGGTTCCCCAGTTGCAAAGTCTGCAGCTCTGGAAGTAACACCACATCCTCTCCCCTAGGTGCAACATTTAATCAAGTGGTCAACTGGATAAAAAAATATAAAGATTACAAATTCTTTGTCGCTATTTAAAAACTCGGAAAATATGTCCTCATTTTAGTTTTTTAGAGCACTAACCCTAATTTTGATGCAAATAAGACCCTCTCATATATGTAATTTCTAAAGGAAATGCTCTAGGTATTACAGTTTTGATTACATCAAGATGACGTCAGGCGTTCCACACTTTTGTAATAAATATAGAATGTTAGCAATCTAGTTGTTCATAGGAATACTGTTGAGAGGCAGAGGCCAGGGGCACGGGCTCTGAAAATTGAAGACCACAATGTCTGTAGGCAGGAAGGGCAGTGCAGCACAACAGGCTATGGAGGGCAATGGAAAAGGGGCAGGGGCAACAAACCAACAATACAGGACTGGCAAGAGAGGCTGTAGCAATATAATAGACCATTGTGGGCAGAAGGAAGAGGCAGTGGTAGTACAACCATACATGCCAACAGACCCGTTTCAGCCAGGAAACGTCCAATGTTTTTAAGCTCAAATGGGCTTAATTTGATCTGTCTCCTGTCTACAATCTCCTCTTTTTCAATGTAACTCAAAGGGGAAAATCAATACCCCAGTTTTTTTTCAAAATCTCCCTCTTACCAAGTTCAAAATGTTTGCAATTATGATACATTGGATCATGGTAGGCAGGAGGAATTGGGGTAGGGACATGGACTCGGATAACAGAGGACAGGAGGGACATGGAGAGGTGCACCAAACTGACCCTACAGGGCAGGCATCAGGGTTTGCAGCAGCACAATACACCACACAGGGCATGCGGGACGGGAGTGCAGCACAACAATCCATAGAAAGCAATAGGGAGGGGACAGGACCATGCACATGGATAACAGAGAACAGAGGGGAAAGAGGCAATGGTAGCTAGCTGACCATAATGGACAGACAGGAGAGAAAGCTGCAGCATAACAGACCCTAAAGGGCAGGAGGGACGGATCAGGGGCATTACAATGGAACAGACAAGCCAGGAGGGAGGGAATAGGGGTCTGCACATGGAAACAGAGGGCTGGGGGCAAGGGGGCAGGGCAGGAGCAGCACGATGACCATGGAGGTCAGGCAGGATGGGCACTAGAAACAAGACACATCATGAGGGAGGAGGCTAGTCCATGGATTCAGACAACAGAGGATAGGGAGGAGGTGGATGGGGCAGCAAGCTAACTGTTCAGAGAAGGTGGGTATTAGGAACTTTATTGTTTTTAAAATGTGTGTCTGTGCGAACTACTTAAAATATGAACAAGTATGCAGCATAATCTCACTTTTATTCAGGAAGAAGAGGACATTTGTGACTTTGACTCTGGGCTCACTTGGCAGAAACACCCCCTGACCCTCCACCCCCCATCGCAAAATGTAATGCCTGTCGAAAGGGTAGGTGGGCGCAGTGTTATACAGAACATAGTCCTTAGAGCACGATTGAAAATGAAAACTAGATATAGTATATGGTATAAACTATGCACCAAAAAGTGTGCTATAAGATGAACCAGGGCGTGAAATATAATATGCAATACATTGTGCACAATGACAGATTCATTGGAGAGCGCGAGATAGCACAGGCACTAGCGCGTGCTATGCGATATGCACCTTGGAGTGTAATATGCACAGGGCAGTGTTGTGTAACCTAAATAGTCTGTAAAGTTGTAATATAAAATATGTGCTGGGGAGTGTAAAGTTGCATATGCACTGTGACAAAGATATAGATCCCAGATTGTAATATGCATGGCATAGCGCTGTGCGTTATAACATAGGCATTGATGAAGGCACGTTAGATGGGGCAATATAACCTGTGCGAAGGCAAGTGTGGCATGACATATTCATGGGGTGGTGTTACAGTGCACATGGAATAGAGAGTGTCATAGCATACGCACTGGCTGGTGGAATACAACACAGAGGTGTGTGGTACTCGGCGGGCACTGGTGGGTGAAACACAGCATTGGGCTCAGCCAGGAGCACGCTGTGAATCTCAAGTGAGGTTTGTCTCCTTTCCAGAGAGTAAAATAAAAGGTATTACACATCCGGCGGCGGATGTGTGTTTTATTAACCGTGAGGGGTGTTTATTGCATAGTTTGGTCGAATTTTTGTCGCATCCCCTTTGAATGGATTGGTGTGCGTGTGTATTAAATGTGCCCGTCAATATCTATCCATGTTTGTATAAATAAATGACAAGGGTGTCTACTTGGAGAGTACCCACCGGCGGGGGCGCCGGCATTAGGCACAGTAGGGCGTCAGACACGTCAGAGCTTCACTAGCGGTGTAAATACATTCCACATGGATTAATTGTATGCATAGTCGCCTTTCAATGAATATCACGCAAATCGTCATGGTGATAGGTACATACGGTTTGTCCAGCATGTCCTTGGTGTTTCTATAAATATATATTTTTTTAAAATGATAAAAAACAAAGGCCGGCCCCGGGGGATGGGGTCCCCGGGGCCATAAGTGGCCCGAGGAGGGGGGCAACACAGCTCCCCTCCTAAAGATTTTTTTTTTAAAAAGGCCGTGTTCTAGGGGTTGGGGTCCCCGGGGCCGATTAAGGCCTTGGGAGGGCAAAATTTATTTTTTTCAACAAGAAAAATTAGGGTGCAGGCCCTGGGGGATGGGGTCCCCAGGGCCAATAAATTAGAAAAAGAAGGGGGGGCCACACAGCCCTCCCTCTTAAAAAAATAAAATAAATAAAAGACCAGCATCGCGCCAGAGGCCACGCCGCCTCCTTGCAGCACTCTGCAAACGCGCCCCCTGGCCAGTTGTACGTTGGGGAATTAATTCCCCTTCAATACTGAGGGTCCCTGAGGGCCAACTAGCCCAAGAGGTATCTCCAGTATGCGCCAGGGAGCTGCGTTGCAGATAGGTGTTCTGAGGCCATGCCCCTTTTTACACCTTTATGCAATGCAGCTCTGTGGCGCTTACTGGAGGTACCTAGTGGGCTAGTTTGACCCTAGGGACCCTTAGGATTCAAGGGGACTTAATCTCTAAACCTAGAACAGCCACAGGGCGCGTTTACACAGTGGTGAAGGGAGGGGACGGGGTCTGAGGTGACGTGTGCAAACACGCCCTGTGGCACATTTTAAGTTGGGGAAATAATTCCCTTTCAATCCTGTGGGACCCTGGGGGCCAATTAGCCCACCAGGTGCTTCCAGTAAGCGCCACTGCTCTGCGTTGCAGAGAGGTGGTGCAGGCCGTGCCCCTTTTTACACCTCTCTGCAATGGCGCTTACTGGACATACCCAGTGGGCTATTTTGCCCCTAGGGACCCTCAAGATTCAAGGGGACTTAAACTCCCAACTTAAAAAACGGCCACAGGGAGTGTTTACACAGTGGGGAAGGGAGGGGACGGGGCCTGAGGTGATGTGTGCAAACACGCCCTATGGTGCGTTTTAAGTTGGGGAAATAATTCCCCTTCAATCCTGAGGTCCCCTGGGGGATAACTAGCCCACCAGGTGCTTCCAGTAAGCGCCACTGAGCTGCGTTGCAGAGAGGTGGTCCATGCCGTGCCACTTTTTACACTTCTCTGCAACGCAGCTCTGTGACGCTTACTGGAGGTACCTAGTGGGCTAGTTGGACCCTAGGGACCCTCAGGATTCAAATGAACTTAATCTCCCAACTAAAAACGGCCACAGGGCGTGTTTACACAGTGGTGAGGGGAGGGGACGGGGCCTGAGTTAACGTGTGCAAACACGCCCTGTGGCGCGTTTGAAGTTGGGGACAAAATTCCCCTTCAATCCTGAGGGACCCTGGGGGGCCAACTAGCCTACCAGGTGCTTCCAGTAAGCACCACTGCGTTGCGTTGCAGAGAGGTGGTCTATGCCGTGCTCCTTTTTAAATCACTCTGCAACGCAGCTCTGTGGCGCTTACTGGAGGTACCTAGTGGTCTAGTTGGACCCTAGGGACCCTCAAGATTCAAGGGGACTTAATCTCCCAACTTAAAACGGCCACAGGGCGTGTTTACACAGTGGGGAAAGGAGGGGACAGGGCCTGAGGTGACGTGTGCAAACACGCCCTGTGGTGCGTTTTAAGAGGTAGTTTTAATCCCCTGCCCTATTATATACTAGGGGCTTACAGAGGGGTCATGCTAATCACAGGGGAACCCCAGCGCATAGTGTTGCCTAGTGTATGTAGGTGTTTTCACTAGGCCTGGGCGGTAAATTCCGTCCCGCTCGCGGAATTTGCGAAATTTAGGTAATTTTGCGTTCCGCGGAGAACGCGGAATTGCCCAAACTGCTGCTTTCCGCGGCTTCGCGGAATTTGTGCTTGTTCGCGATCTCAATATGTGTGTTCGCGAGATATTTCCCCCCCCAGCACGCAAACAGCAGTTGCGAACAGGAAAAAAGCATCGCGAACAAGCAATTCCGCGTGTTCGCGGAATTACTGCGTGTTCGCGGAGATTTTAAACCATTTCGCGGAGATTTGCGTAACGCGACTACGCAAATTCCGCCCACCCCTAGTTTTCATTGTATTCTGAGTGTCTTTTAACATAGCACTGGTTCTAGGACTGGTTAGTCAGACTCAGTTACCACCAGTATCCGTCTGAAAAAGTTGAGGGTACAGGCTTCTTTCTGCTCTTCTGTTTGTTCTTTCTGCACGTTATCCTCCTTCCTGCACTTTTCTTCGTCTTTGAGGACTTCTGTTGCTTCTTTCTGCATTTCTTTTTTTTCTTTCTGTGCGTTTTTTCTTCTTTCTTCACATGTCCTATCTCTGTAGGCATAGTTAGAAATTAGCATTTAAAAAGCCTTTGAAATTCACTGAAAAAACCATAGGTTTCAGGCACGTTATAGTTAGGAATTAGCATTGAAAAAACCTTAGAAATTCACTGAAAAAAACATAGGTTTCAGGGGCGTTATAGTTAGCTGAACTAACTATAACAGGGGAATTTCAATAGTTTTGTACGAGTGAAAAGTCCAGCTAACTATAACGTTCTGAAACCTATGTTTTTTTCAGTGAATTTCTAAGGTTTTTTAAATGCTAATTCCTAACTATAACGTGCTTGAAACCTATGTTTTTTTCAGTGAATATATATTATATATATTCAATAAAAAAACCATAGGTTTCGCACACGTTATATTTAGCTGGACATTTCACTCGAAAAAAACCATTGAAATTCCCCTGTTATAGTTAGTTCAGCTAACTATAACTCGCGCGCCCGCAATGCACTGCTGACGATGTCACATATTACATCACTCATGACATGGTCAGTGACATCACTCATGACATCACTGATGGCATCTCGAATGACATCACTGATGACATCATCCTTGTGATAGAGTGGCAGACCTTCTCTTCCCCTAATATAACCTTTGATACACACATTCAAAAATAGAAAATTAAATTTTCAAAACAATGGACATAGCAATACCAGTTACAACAACCTATTCAGTAATTCTAAGATCCACATCCTTCTCCCTGGGGTTTCTTGGGCACCTTAATCAGAAACATCAGATGTCAAAAAGTCACTAAATTACAATATTTCTGGATGCTAAAAAGGTTGCTTGTGGTCTCCCCTACATCTGCAAGAACTCCTGGCAGGGGCCTAAGCGAATGTCAGTTTTTGCAGTTTTTACATCATGGCTTTTTGCATTGCTATTTTTACCATGTATGCTATTAGATCATGATGTGCTGTACTCCAATTTATTTCATTTTTACCAAACATATATTTACTTTGCAGTAATATTTTTACCTATTTCATTTTTATATAGTTAAATAAATGTTTTCTTACACAAATAATATTGAAGTGCTATCTTAGCTTATTTTAATCTTTTCCATCTTTTAGAGTTAATTTAAAAATTCTAACAAAGTATAGAAATTACATTGACATTAAAGCCCCAACCAAAGTAGTGACTATTTTGTTCCATTTATAACATAAACATTTCCCTTTACTTTCAATCATATGATTTGATGGTATATTTTAACACATTTTTCAGTGATTCCAAAACATATTTTCAAATGAATAGCTTCTACAAAACATCAATAACATACTGATCACCTTCTTGTGATCACTTGTGAGGTGACCTCAATCCTACATAGACATGGCTTAACGAGGGAGTTCAACACAACAGTGCCTTCTACTTTGGAAAATTGTTAAACATGTGGGGTGTTGAGTTGTATTTCTTTCCTTTCATTGTTTATGATGTGGGTAATTATTTTCTCACTGGTTATCATAATGTTCAATAGTGGATGTTTAATGTGTATATTTGAATGTTGAAATTTCACATATTTGATTACATTTTAATAGATCGTACTTATTTTGTTGACACATATGCCAATTTTTAGAAATGTTCCTGCAATAGCAAAAAAATATTGGAAACATAGGAATGTGGGCAATTTGACAAAGTCTGTAGAGGGATAAACAGGTAGGTGTTAGGGGTGTCTAAGAACAGTTTGCAAGTGATAATATGAGCGATATAGACAAAAAAGTGGGAGAACTGGTGCTTTGAGTGGAATGTGTGGAGATAAGTCGTGTGAGAAATAAAAAAGGTACAGTGACCCCTCTATACCCATACAAATTGATGGTATTTCCATTCCACTTATACTTGATTGTGGGGCAAGGATTACCATAAGTCCTATTGAAAAAGACACAGAACTAACTTAAGACAAAATCCTAAACTTACTAACATTTTGGTATTCACAGAAGGCACTTACTCATTTTGGTATTCACAGAAGGCACTTACTCATTTCGGTATTCACAGAAGTTAGGAGTCCTAACTTTAAGACTCCTAAATGCCTTCTGTGAATACCGAAAGTCTTAAAATTAGTATTTTTCTCAATTTAGTAGTAGCAAAGTTAGGACTCCTAACTTTAGGACTCCTAAATGCCTTCTGTGAATACCGAAAGTCTTAAAATTAGGATTTTTCTCAATTTAGTAGTAGTAAAGTTAGGACTCCTAACTTTAGGACTCCTAAATGCCTTCTGTGAATACTGAAAGCCTTACATTAGGATTTTTCTCAGTTTAGTAGTAGTAAAGTTAGGAGTCCTAACTTTAGGACTCCTAAACTGAGAAAAATCCTAATTTTAAGACTTTCGGTATTCACAGAAGGCATTTAGGAGTCCTAAAGTTAGGACTCCTAACTTCTGTGAATACCGAAGTGAGTAAGTGTCTTCTGTGAATACCAAAATGAGTAAGTGCCTTCTGTGAATACGAAAATGGTAGTAAGTTTAGGATTTTGTCTTAAGTTAGTTCTGTGAATCGGGCCCACAGAGTGTTGGTCTAATAAGGGGTTATTACCTGCTGATGTCATCCCCACTGCATTTGAGGGTAGTAGAATCGATCTGGGTTGGAACTTTCGGATGGATATTTGTTTTAAGAATAAAACAATAAAGGAAATGTGTATGTGGCCCACAAAGGTATAAATGTGTTAGGGTGGTGGCACCACTCAGATCTCAATATGATTTTAGATCAGTGTTTGTTTTCGCTAATTCATTAAGTCACAGATCACATGTAGAAAGAAAAGTTTAAAATGGTATTTTAAAATAAAGTGGGTCAGATTAATAACCTTATGTACACCATTAAGGCTAAGGTAGGCATTCTTCACATTACACATAGTCTCCGAAATGTGCCACATAGTATAATAAGGGAATTGACACCATTTTACAGAAAATGCAAGATGATTGCATTATTGAACCTATAGATGCCACTGTGTGGCTTTCATCAGTTGTTTTAGCTAAAATGAAATCTGGAGAATTGTGCTATCCATTGATCCTAGGTCTCTTCACAATGCAATATGGGTGGGAAACATTTTTATCTCACATTGCGGTTTTGATTACTGACATAGGTCAGTCCAAATGCTTCTCTAAATTGGATCTTTGGCCAGGTTACCTTCAGGTGACTTTAGATACGCAGTCTCGTCATCTAACAGCCTTTGTTACACCTGATGGTACATTTTAGTTTTGCTGCATGCCATTTGGTCTGGCTTCCACTGCATCTGTTTTCCAGAAATATAAGATATTTTAACTGTGTCTAACGTCATATTTCAAGATTATAGTTTGTGCGAATGAGATTTGGAATCTGTGTCATCTTCTCTCAGGGGAAGGAGTCAAGCCTAAACCAAGTACTGTGGAGGGCATTGTTATTGTCCTTTTGAAAAGTATCAGTGGGGCCATATGTACAAGGACTGGCAAAAACTATTGCTAACGTTAGTGGCAGTTTTCTTACTGCCGTGTACAACTATCGGCATGCTAGCAACGTAGTTACAAGCCATCTATAAATGGCAATTGCTTTAGGGATTGGCGGCAAAAATTGCCACTAACATTAGCGTGATTGCGATAGGAATTCGGGCGTTAGCATGCAAAAACCATCAGAAGGCCCATTAGCGGCAACAAAATGCACGTTCGTCAGTCCAAGGTGAGTTTTTTTGCCTTTATTGAAAAAAATAGCCTATCAGTCGACCTCCAATAGAAACTAGGCCAACAAACCAATAAAATGCAGAATGGAGCAGCCAGGGCCAAGTGCAGCACACATCAACAAACCCCTCAAGCCACCCAACATCCAGGGTGACCAGGCTGAGAGCCTGGATGCCTCGCTGGACCTGCGTCTGGTGTCTGGAGTGGGATGCGGAGGAGCTGTGGAGTCGATGAGCCATGGCAGTAGACATTGAGGTGCGGTATTCACCCATACCTGGTGGTGAAGTCTGGCAGGTCGCATGGAGACACGTTGCTGACCTGTGTGAGAAGACCACCTTGAGCCAGTTGTTAGCTCCTTGCTCCTTGCTCCTGTGCACCAATGTAGGGAGGTCTGCATCGCATACTAAGATCCACCAGTACACCAGGGTGCACGGAGAGGATTACCAACAGTGGGTGGCGCCTCTCTGCATCATAGGCCTGATGATGTTGCACTAGCCGGATGCTGTGGAGGGGGAGGCCCCATCTAGCGTCCTTTCCGGCATTTCCTACCTCCCAGCTTTCCAGTCTCCCACGCAGCACTTTTCAATGACAGCTGCTGTGCGGCCATGCCCAGTGGGCGTACCACTGGTGTGCCAAATGTATACATGAAGTTGCGAGGCATACCATTACATCGCATTCCATCACAATGCATACTAATACTAGGTATATTGCAACAGTCGGGGAGGTGATGGATAGCGGAGATGTAAATATTACTATTCCCACTTCAGTGAGTGCAACCCTAAAACTAATCCTTGCACCCCAAAGCGAACCCTGAACCCTAAAATGCATCTTTAAGCCCCAAAACACCCCCTGAAAATCATATTTGACCCAAATGCGCACCCCAATTTTCATAATTGGCCCCAAAACACACCCCAAGTTTCAAATTTTACCCCATAACACACCCCAAATTTAATCTCCGACACCTGAAACCCATACCCGCCTTAAAACTAAAAAATATCCCATTACTGACCTCACAATGCATTGTAATGGAATGTTACGTAAAGGAACCTACGTTGTTTGGGTTGCGTTGTAAAGGCATTACGATGTAATGCCTGCATTGTGATGGACGTCTACCGTGCCAAAGGCAAGCCATAGGCAAGACCATCTGCATCCGTCTGCCCTTGGAGCACGCTCAGCACCAAGCACCCTTCCTCTCGGAAACTCCACCGCTACGACCCCAGCACCCTCCTCGCCATCAACCCTGGATGCCACATCACCTGCCAGGACCAACCTCTGTTCCGGACCGGACATCGCTATCGCCATCACTGATCACCCGCAAGGACCACCCCGACTGTCCAGGAGGAGGCATTGCCATCACCTACAGAAGCACACTGCGACTGACCACGCACTCTAATGACCAAATGGTGACCATGGAACACCTCAACTTCAAGATCCGGATCAACCCCAAGCCCATCCTCTGCGGCACCCTCATCTGCAGGCCACCCGGGCCATGCCCCCCCATTCTCCGATATCATTGTAGACCTCATTGCACCCCAGGCTCTCCCATGCACAGACGACTTCCTACTCAGTGAACTCAAGTTCCACCTGGACAACCCCAGTGACCCGAACACCACCTCCCCCCGGGGAAGCTCCCCAACATTAGACTCAAGCAGCTAGTCACGGTCAGGCTCGTCCCCTCTGCCAGTGGGAACTTCAACTACAGCCACACCACCGGGCTCTCCTGGACCGACCATCATTGTATACATCACGTCTTCACCATGCCCACCGTACATCATCACCCCCATCGCAGGTGGATCAAGGCCACCGAAGAACGTCTCGTCAACTCCCTCAGCACCACCACTCCACCAATGCTTGCAGACGATGACACCGCAGAGCCCAACCGCCACTGATGGATCTCCAACTGCGCCGACACCCTGGCACCCCTCAAGAATGGCACTGATGGCAGGTGTAAGGGTGATGCAGTGCCACAGGGATAGGCGGGCCCCATGCATTGCTGGAGTTGCGTCATGGTTGTGACACGACTGCAGCAATGCGGGACTTTAACTTAGACAGATACGTCAGTATTCCAGACATATGTGTCATTACTTGCATCATGGAGCGCTGTCCAGTGAATACAGCGCATCCATGGTGTCGCAAGAAGGGGGTTGTGAAAAGTGTTGCAATGTTGTTTTGTTGCAGAGCTGCAACACTTCTCATGACTGAGGCCCAAGAATGAGTACTATCTTATTGAGGGTGCGCATTCCTGCCCTCTAGTTTTGTTGCAGGGCAGTGCAGCAACATTGCTTGCAGCGCTGTCCAGCACCAAAACCTGCTGAAAAGAGCCCCCAAGTGTTATCTCTATTTTTAAGACCAGCTATTTTCTGGTCTTAAAAAACTGCCTCTAACTGCAGTTAGCGGCAGTTTTTTAGGTCCTCCAATGTTCAGGAATCCCCTGCAAAGTAGGGATAGCGGACGTTTTTGCACGAGAACGCCTCCCTTGCATGTCATTATCTCTTCCAGAAGTGGCGATCTTTAGAATGGACGTTTTTGCAGGAAAATTGCCGCTAACAGAGGTAGCTGCAGCTTGTACATAAGGCGATAAAGATCTTGCTGCAAAACCATCGGAAAAGTGCCACTAAGGCAGCGTTAACTCCTTGTACATATGCCCCAGTTGTGTTTGTTCATTGGTCTTTGTGAATTTTACTCAAATGTCACTAATCTTACCAAATTTCTCAGGTGATTGATGAAGTTTTTGAAATTTCACTAATCTTACCAAATGTCTCAGGTGATTGATGAAGAAGGAGGGGAGATATTGTGTGTTGATGTCAATGTGTTCAGAAAGCTTTGAATTGATTAAGCAGAGTATAACAGCAGCTCCTAAGTTTCACGCAAATGTTGAGGGTAGTCAGACATTCATAATAGTTGATTCAGTGCCTATGATATGGTAGTAATTATGTTGCAATTAGCTTCGCATCTAGGAGAATGAAGGAAGTGGAGACCAGGTATTCTGTCATAGAAAACGAACTGTTGACTTGTGTATGGGGCATTGAGAAATTCAAGCCATACTTGTGTGGTTGAAAGTTCTACTTGAGTCCGGACCACAGAACCTTGGCGGATATTCTTTTTGGTGACAAGATAAATAAGGCAACAGCCAGGTTAGTCAGGTTTGCAACTAAGTTAATTGAGTTCAATTTCACACTGGTACACATTGCAGGTGGGAAGAATGTAAGAGCAGATATCTTGTCTAGATTGCCTGTTGAAGAGGGTTGATATGGAGAGAATGCACAAAAATAACTTAGAAGAGTGTATTATTGCTAAGGCTGAAGATCATGTGATTTGTTCTGACATGGACTCATGGTACAATGCTCTCTAGGAGGATGTTGTATTGAAAAAGTCAGGAGGTTGTGTATTGTGAGTTGGCCAAGAGAACAATCAATTCATACAGTTTTACAGAACAGTTGAAAATGAATCGTCTTTAGAGAATATTTTGTTGGTACGAGATGACAAATTAGTTTCAGGTCACTTACATATGGCTGCGACTGAGTGTAGGTTCAGATATGATTTCTGGTGACTGGATATGGATGGAGAAGTGGAGAGTTTGGTGAGAGAGTGTATGCAATATTTTTACAGTGACAAGTATGTGTTCACTTCTGCACCACTTCCTATGCCGTGATGTGTTCTTGTAAGGTGTGGCAGAGAGTAGTTGTTGGCTTTTTTGAGGGCCTTTCACATATTACCTGGCAATATGAAGTATGTTATTGTGTTGGTGGATCATCATTCCAGATGAGTTGAAGTGAAAGGTGTATCTGATCCTAACACTAAAATGTTCATTTGTTTTTTTCAAGACATTTTTAGTAAGGAAGGTGTTCTTTTAAGAAATGTTAAGGGACATGAGTGTACAATTTACTAGGGGTGGGCTGAACTCGCAGAGTTTTACTTTGCAGAATTCCAAGGAGTTACATAAAACTCTGTGAGATTCTGCGAAGATTTACCCACCCCTTGATTGGAGTGCAGAGGAGAACTCAAAGAGGATCAGCAATAAGAAGTGGAGATCAGACAGCAACCCATCCCCCACTCCTCCTCCCTCCCCAACATCTCGCAACATTGGAAACTGCATAGTCGTCAAAACTCCCACCCACCCACTCCAACCCCTCAATCAGATTGAGACAACATCCCCTTCCGCTTCCCAAACCGAAGCATCCAAACATCCCATATTTGGAAATATCCCATGGGGCCATAAGTTCTCCAGTGGACAACCCTGTCACAAAGACCAGGGAGGCCGAGTGAAGGAAAAGAGTGTCTTTGTTTACAATCCCTTGATATTGTCCATTTCTTGTCATTCATTGTATCACAGCATAGCTGCCTCAACACTTTAGTCTCTTTACCCGCAGTCTAAGGGCAATTCCTTAAGGTATAGTGTCTGACGCAATCAATCGTTATCACCAGTGCAGCTGAAGTATTCCGGGGTTCCCAAGGCCTACACGCTCCAGAGATTACCCCCATACACAAAAGAACTGTTGGCACGGAAGCTGTAAAAGGCAAAGAACAAGTTTATTAAGACCCCATGGGGTGGTGGTACACTCAAACAGCACCCTTCGGTATTGCAAGAGGTATCACACCGAACACCGGTGTGACCCCGTTTATATACAATTTTGGGGCAATAAAAGATAGGCGGCACAAGTTTAGGACGCAGTTTTAGAGACATACATGGTCATGTTTTGGAATACTGCCAGCTCATTGGAGGGTTTCAAACCCGCTGGTCAGTTAGCGGCACATTCCTGAAGGTATACGGGTCAGTGAGAACTGCGCATGTGTGGCTTGACCAGTACTAAAAATATCCTGTTGCTGGGCAGATGTGAGTGGTCAGTGGAATGGACAAAGGACTAAAGGGCACGTCGGCCACGATGCCGCTCATGATCTAAGATGGCCGCCACAGTATTCAAAATGGCGTTTATCATATACAGCCAAGTTAAGGAGGACAACGTGTAGGTTCAGCTAATCGCTAACACGGACGGGCCAATTACGACAGACGACCCTTTTAGCGTTTAGCTGAATCTACCTCATAATGAACATAGTCTGGATGTTCGTCCTCGATGTCAATTAACATAATTTGTGTCACCTCCTTATGCAGCATCATTTTATCGTGAACAAGAGCTCGTCTCGATGGCAAACAGGCCGATAGGCACATTGAACATAATGCAGGACCACATTGGATACACAAGCAGATAAAAAACATTGCTCCCACAAGTATACAGAAAATTGTCAACAGTTTCCAGCCCCAAGTTGCAATCATGGACCAGAACCATCCAGAAAGTGTCCAAGTTCCATTGTCCGGTTGTATTTCGGCAGCTATTTTATGCAGCTTTGAAATCGCATCATACACAGATGGAGAATTATCAGGCACGTAAACGCAACAGCTGCTTCCAATGATCCTACATGCCCCCCCACGGTCAGCCAAAACAACATCCAGCACCATCCGGTTTTGGAGGGTGACAATTCTGGAAATCTGCAGTTCTTCGGTAATATTCCCCAGGGCAATAGCAGTGTCATTTGCAACAGCCTCAACAACACGTGTCAGGCGTCTGATCTTCCGACTGTTCAGTGCGGCCCCCACAAAGGAGAATAGTCCCAGATTGAAATCCACATATTGTTGCAACGCAGTGTCCGTTTGATCAATGTCCTCTAGTGCAACAGTTCGCTTAACCCTGTTCAAAACAAAGTCATGGTACAGAGTATAGTCATTGTGATACATCGGTGGGGCAATGAATACAGGAGGTAGCACAAACGATACATAACATGTGCCCAACCACCCCACTGGAAGCTGATGGTACCCCTTCGTTCCACAGATGAAGTAGGTGTTTCTGGATGCAACAAATGAAATGCCATTCGGGCTATCGAACGTGAGAGTAACATTACATTCACTTCTCCCCACTGCAATCGTGCCCTTATTTCGGATACATAAATCAGCTTTTGTAGCAATGACATTTATAACATGAGCACTTGATACATTCACATTTCTCTGATTGCTGTATATTCGTGGAGCAGACACATTGTCGGGCTTATACTCTTCCCATTCAAAACGTGTACCCTCAGCCCGTGGAAACCCATCCTTGTCATGGGGACATTCTTTATTTAGGCGGAAAAGCACCCCCCCTTTGGTTGGCCATCTCAAGGTAAAGAGGAGGGTGTACCAGGCATTGCAAGACCCATTATGCGAAAACGGGAGTGGAATAAGTGGGGTGCCCCCTCTCTTCTGGTGCCCAGGCAACATTCCACACACCCAGCAATTAGAGGTATTGGTCATATTATGTGTGTGGTGAAGAATCTGAATGAAGCTGTTATTTAAATACGTTTGACGGTAGCGTTCTTCATGAAAAGGCAAGGTAAAGTGAAAATGTTCGGGCGGTGCCGGGGTAGTCGGCAGCAAATGTTCACGTACAGGCACCACAAGTTCGACTACCCAGGCAATAACAGCTATCACCACAATCGTAAAAACAAAAAGAAAGGTACCCAGTATTTTCTTATCTCGCGATGCCATCGATGCCATAGTTCAAAAAAGTTTTGTACAAAGTCTCAAAGAAAACAAATCGTTCACAGTTTCTCACAAATAGTCTCTGATACACGTACGTGTATACCTGAAAAAAAGAGAAAAATGCGGTGCTGAACTCCGAGGTAGCCGTTGTTTTCTTCTCCGGGCCAAGACGGGTGTCGCTACTCTGGCAGAACTGATCCCCCCCCCTTGGAATTCCCGGTTTCCGTTTCACAAACCTGGAGCGGTTACCAACCAGTTCAAAAAGGGAAAAATCTTCTTTATCGCGGTCGTAGATTGTAGCGCTCTCTCCCAGCAGCAGCTTGGTCCGGGAAGGCCCCCTCTACTTCGGCCGACGTCACAGCTGGGCTCTTTTCTTTCTCCAAGATCTCTTTATAATCAGTAAGCACAGCAGGAGTCACCAGATCCGGAGAGACTCGGCGACAGTGAGTCGAATGCACCCACCGCTTCCTGTTGGTCACTCGTACTGCGGTGCGGGTTGCCAGAAGGACCTGCTCGGGGCCCTTCCACCTGGGCTCCAGACTGCTTGCTCTTTCAAACGAACGGATCATCACACGATCCCCAGGACGAAGATCGTGTCCCTCTCCAGTAGAGTTATCAGGGAGCGCTTCTCGAACCTGTTGGTGAATGGAGAGCAAATCATTTGTTAATCGTGCCAAATAATCATTCATCATAACACAAGGCACATCATGTATTAATCGCGGCTTGGGCACTCCCCAAATATTCATGGGGCGGCCAAACACCACCTCATAAGGTGTAAGGCCAGTTCGTGAATGGGGCACTGATCTAAGAGACAGTAGTGCTAGCGGCAACGCATCTGGCCATTTCAATGATGTAGACGCCACAATTTTGGCCAGCTTAAGCTTCAACGTTGCATTATACCGCTCGACCAAACCTGCTGACTGAGGGTGGAATACAGCGTGGAACTTTTGCTGAATCCCCAACCCCTTCAGTACATACTCCACAATCTTTCCGACAAAATGGGGCCCATTATCGCTCCACAAAAATTTGCAAACTCCAAAGCGAGGAAAGAATTCCTTAAGCAACACCTTAGCTGTTGTCAAAGCCGTATTGTCTTTCGTGGGGTAGGCCTCAACCCATTTGCTAAAGGCACACACCACCACTAAAACGTACTTCAGGTTATTGCAGCGCTCGAGTTGGATATAATCCATTTGAAGGACTTCAAACGGTGCAGAAGGTGGAACGAACCCTCCTTTCGGAGTATAGGCCCCCTTTCCAGGATTGTGTTGCAAACATACCAGGCAGGTCTGCACTACTCTCTTTGCAGTGTTCGCAATCTCGGGATGTTCCCAAACTCGTGTTAAAAGCTGAGTTATTGCAAGAGCTCCGACATGCGCCAGTCCATGCGTCATCTGGACCATCGCCTGTAAGTAAGCCGCAGGCAATTTCCACTTCTCCATGTCTTTGCTTCTCCAACATCCCTCATCATCTAGCACCCCATCTACTGCCCAAGCCGCAAGCTCAGATTCTGTAGCTGAATTTTGTATATCCCGTATCTCTACTCTAGCATCACTCCATCGTTCAGCCTGCGATTGTACCACGTACATGGGGGAGCTAGTTTGGGACATAGCCGTTTGCCTTGCTATGCTGTCTGCAAAGGCATTTCCTTGGCCCACCTTATCCGTAATTTTCTTATGGGCACTGCACTTCACTATCGCTACTTTTTTAGGGCCAAGCAGCGCATTTAGGAGATCACGCACTAACTCTCCGTGCATAATGTGCTCCCCATGTGACGTCAGAAACCCGCGTTCCCTCCAAAGAAGCCCGAAGTCATGGGCCACTCCAAAGGCGTACCGGCTGTCTGTGTATATGTCCACACATAGGCCAGCACTCAATTCGCAGGCTCTTGTTAAAGCTATCAGCTCTGCTGCCTGAGCCGATTTTTGTGGTATTCTAGCTGTTTCTACCACCGTCTTAAGAGTCGTGATCGCATATGCTGCGGAAGTCGTGCCATCTGGCAGCCTCAAACACGATCCATCAACCCACAGTTCCCCATCCACATCTGGAAGTGGCACATCCTGTAAGTCAACCCGACCCTTTGTCTGTTCCTCAGTCAGGAAAACACAATCATGATGTTTTTCTTCCTGACCCTCTTCGCCCGGATAGGGCAATAAAGTCGCAGGGTTCAAAGTAGCGCATCTCTTCAATGTTATGTGCGGCGCTAAAAGTGTCAGCTCATATCCTGTAAGTCGTGCACTCGTGAGGTATTGGGTCTTTGTTTGGTTTAACAGGGCGTCTACTGCGTGAGGAACCAACACCAGCAATTTGTGTGATAACACTATGCCCTCACTCTGTCGTATGGCTACTGCTGTTGCCGCTACTGCTCGAAAACACCCAGGCAGCCCTCGTGCTACAGGATCCAAAATGGCAGAGAAGTATGCACATGGTCTCTGCTTATCCCCGTGTAACTGCACTAACACTGACAACGCGCACCCATCATTCTCGTGCACGTACAATGTGAAAAGTTTCGTGTAGTCTGGTGTTCCTAACACGGGTGCAGAACAAAGGGCCTGTCTCAACTGTTCAAAGGCTTTCTGACATTCGTCTGTCCATTCAAGAGGCATTGGTGTAGTTTTGGACAATAATGCTAGCAGAGGTTTTATGATATGTGAGAAACCCATGATCCATTGTCTACAAAAAGATGTCAACCCTATAAAGGCACGCACATCTCTCTGCGTGCGGGGGACTGGTGTATCTAAAATCGCCTGAATTCGATCAGATGTTAATGCCCTCCCCTCCTTAGACAACAGATGACCGAGGTAGGTCACCTGGGGTCTACAGTATTGAAGCTTTTTCTTGGAGACCTTGTGATTGTTTTGTGCCAAAAAGGACAGCAACGCAAGCGTGCTCTGTTCACATTGTGTATAGGAGTCAGCAGCAAGCAAAAGGTCATCCACATACTGGATGAGCGCAACGCCAGACTGCAATTCGAAGGAATCTAGTTGTCGTTTCAAAGCCTGGCTGTAGATGCTAGGGCTCTCAGTATAACCTTGGGGAACACGACAAAATCTATACGATTTATTATTGAGCGTAAAACCAAACAGATATCTGCTATCTGGGTGAACAGGGATAGAAAAGAACGCATTCTTTAGATCGATAACGCTAAAAGTGGTGGCTGTCGGTGGAACCAAAGTAAGCAACGTCGTGATATCAGACACCACTGGGTATTGGGGAATGACAATTTTATTTATTTCACGCAAATCAATAATAAATCGATAGATCTTGCCATCTGAATCTCTCTTAAGAATTGGTAGAATAGGGCTGTTACAGACATTATAAGGGACCTCCTCCACTACCCCCGCAGAAATCAAATCCTGAACAATATGTGTTAGTGCAATTTCACCTTCCTTCGAGATCTTATACTGTGGCACTCGTGGTAGAGGGGCCCCCTCCTTAACAGTGATATGTATTGGTGGGATACGCATCTCTCCCACATCCGTATCTGATGTCGCCCACAACGTGTGCGGCAGAGAGGCCAAAGCGGGAATATCTAAAATGACACAAAATCTGTCACGTGTAGGGCAGTCATCAGGATCAGGGTAGTTGTCATTCAGAATAACCCGCACTCCTTCTGGAGCGCAGCGTATTGTTGCTCGAAAATATTTGAGTAAATCAATACCCAAGATATTATCTGGGGTATGGGGCGATAACAAAAATTGGCCAAAACTAAAGTACTTGTCAATGCATAGTGCAAGGGGCTTGGACAATGGGCTGGGGGAGGGTGTGCCATCAAACCCTACACACGTAACCATTTCGCCAGACAGGGGAGCCCTCGGAACCAAGTTTTTCGACAGAGCGCTACGAGTAGCTCCTGTGTCGACTAGAAACTGATCAGTAGAACCCAAAATACCCGCTGTTACATATGGACCTTGCTGATCTACTGGCACTTCAACTGATTCCTTACCCCATCCTACGCGATCCTATGCATGCACATAATCCTGATGTTCCACATTCTCTCCTTCCAAAATCTGATATTGATTCCGTCTATCAAACGTATTTCGTTCGTCCTGACCACGGCCCCTCTCCTCAACCTGTCTACGATCACCTCCGCCACCTCTCGCTCCAGTATAACCTCCTCTTAACCTTCCACTGCCTCGACCACGCTGACTACGCTGTTCACGAAGTACCGGACAATCATCGGCCCAATGCCCAAACTCCTTACAATAAGCACACTGATCCTCCGCAATGTCCGTACGACCATACGACGCATTTCCTCCACCTCGTCTACCTCTATCATTCCCTCTACTCTGTGTTCCCCGAACCTGTGCCAACATCACCTTCGTTTTCAATTCCTTCGTCTTTTTCTCTACATTTTCTTTAGCCTCCACTTCCTGCCGCTCATAGTACTGAGCCATAGTTAATAAGGACGCAGGGGTCGCCGTGGCCCAGGAGCTCTCACTCGACTTCAATCGCTTTGCAATCTCTGGTAGGAGATTAGCCACATACTTATCTACAAACAAATGCCGACCCGTATCGTCAGTTAAAGATTGACCACTGTAATCATGAAATGCCTCCTCAAAGCGAGTAAAGAAATCTGAGACTGTTTCATCTGGTTTCTGCTTGCACGACGTTAACATGGTCCAATCTATCTTTTTGGCAGGAGCAAGCGTTTTCAATTTATGCAAAATAGCTGCCGGAAGATCTAGAATTAGCTGACAAGGCTTACATGCTGGTTCTCTATCTAAATCTGCAGCATTTATCTCTTTCCAGGTTCCACCCAAAATCGTTTCATCATTAGTTTTACGAATTTGCCTCCACATATCAGGTGGTAAAATTAACCCGAAAAACAAATCTATATCTACAAGAGTCATCACACAAGACGATATAGCCCCCTCTACCCCCTCATAGAATGCCGCTGGGTTCTTTCGGAGATCAGGTAAAGAGTTTTTAAGTGCCATGACATCTGCTCTATTCCATGGTGTATATACCCAATTATACACAAAATATCCCTTCGCATCCTTTGACAATTTATCATCATCCGTACCTTCCCCTTTTGGTGGAACATACAAAGGCGCGGCTTCACGCATAGGCATAACATGCAACGCAGAGCTCTTATCTGAACCACGAAGAGAACACTCCTTAACCGCCCCGTCGTTTCCCGGCTCGGATTCCTTTTTCCTCCGTTTCAGTTCCTGGCGCAAACACGTCGTCTCATCCCGCAGCGCGATCAAATGTTTGAACAGGTCATCCACATCTGTAAGATCAAAATCACCTTTAGCTAAATTCTCACGATATACCGACAAAGCTTTAGGTTCTAACGTTTCAGAAACTTCACGATATGCATTTACAACTTCATCCGCTAAAATGGACAAGAAATACATTAATTCAAGATCCGACCACCCCTGTTTCTCCGCTACCACCTGTTCCTGAGTAACACAATGCTTATTCACTTTACGAGCCCAACCGCGCAAATGAGCGGACCTCTCCGCAGTAAACCTGAGAGCCGATACCCCTTTCTGGCTCACTTGAATCTGCCCCTCATCCTCGGAGTCCGCAGCCGGAGCCGTCGGTGAAACGTACGGAGGCGGTGACCGATCTAACAAAGAAAAATCATCAATTTCATTATTAAGGACAGGATAAAGCGGTCGGCGAATAGGAAACTGCCCAATCGTTTGCAATTTACGTTCCCGTTCCTCCCTCTCTTTCTTCTCCTGCACCTCCTTCTCCTCAAGCTGTAAAGCCTTATCCCGAGCAGCCTTACGCTGCTCTTTATCCGCCAAGGCAACCTCACGCTTCATTCGTTCACGCGCCGCTTTCTCCCACATTCGTACACAATCGAACATATTTTGTCTAGACCTACGTTGAAACATACATTGCTCGACAAATTGGATTTTACTCAAATCGTATGACCCGTGTAGGGGCCATTGCAATTCGGAATCGGCCTTAGTGTACTTATGCCATAATTTACTATACATAATAGGTGGAAGGCCGTGCTTGATATACATGTCCCTATTTGGTGTTCCCTCTGGGGGAGCCGGCTGTGATTCCGCTAACCTAATTGATGCATCATCTCCTAAGCAACACATTCCCCGGAGCTTGCTGAAAACAGGCATGTTCGAAAAGTATCACAAAAGCGTGACACCAGACCAAATGGCACTTACAGTTCTTCACACGATTGTGCCGCTCAAATGAAAAAACAAGGTTAGAGAAACATCTCTACATGCCTGCCTATGTGAAGTGCACTACACATATAAGTTCAAAGATCACAAATTCAAAATGTTAGCTAACTCAGATCAAAGTTCACAAAATTCGGCGAGCGTCCGAAGACTGCCTCACCGATCACAAATCTCAAGACTTCAGTAAGCGTCCGAAGACTACCTTACCGAACACAAATCTCAGGACATCAGTAAGCGTCCGAAGACTACCTTACCGAACACAAAGCTTACCAATTCTCAAAAGTCCAGATTCCAACTGCCAAGGTCTTGTAAGCCAAATCAGCCAAACGGCACTTTCTCAGTGAAGCGGACACTCGAAAACTCAGTCGGAGACCGGCGCCACCTGGAAGGTCAGATCGGAAGGAAAGGAAAAAACACCTTGGCAGCCAAGACTCGGGTCACTCGTGGCAGTGCGCGTCCATGGCGAGTTTCCAAGCCTTCGTCACGACCTCTCCTTCGGGCATCCGAGTCGCCGATGAGTCCCTTCGTGGTCGCCAATTGAAGTATTCCGGGGTTCCCAAGGCCTACACGCTCCAGAGATTACCCCCATACACAAAAGAACTGTTGGCACGGAAGCTGTAAAAGGCAAAGAACAAGTTTATTAAGACCCCATGGGGTGGTGGTACACTCAAACAGCACCCTTCGGTATTGCAAGAGGTATCACACCGAACACCGGTGTGACCCCGTTTATATACAATTTTGGGGCAATAAAAGATAGGCGGCACAAGTTTAGGACGCAGTTTTAGAGACATACATGGTCATGTTTTGGAATACTGCCAGCTCATTGGAGGGTTTCAAACCCGCTGGTCAGTTAGCGGCACATTCCTGAAGGTATACGGGTCAGTGAGAACTGCGCATGTGTGGCTTGACCAGTACTAAAAATATCCTGTTGCTGGGCAGATGTGAGTGGTCAGTGGAATGGACAAAGGACTAAAGGGCACGTCGGCCACGATGCCGCTCATGATCTAAGATGGCCGCCACAGTATTCAAAATGGCGTTTATCATATACAGCCAAGTTAAGGAGGACAACGTGTAGGTTCAGCTAATCGCTAACACGGACGGGCCAATTACGACACAGCCTTCCTCAGACAAGCGGGGGAATTGAGATGAGACACGCCTGTTTTTGGTAATTTGTTTAGCTAGTATCAACACAGCCGCCAGGTCTGTAAATATTTGCGTTTTGCCTTCATGTCAGATTCTAAGCTTGGCCAGATACAGCAGCACATATTTCACTTCCAGTTGCTGGAGCACTCGTTTTGCTGGCAGCAACTCCCGCCTTGTAGCTTACACCGCCAAGGTGAAATCTGTGTTAAAAGAAAGGATATTTCCCTGATGGTGCACCTTTCCTCATTCCCTTGCTCAGCTGATGATTATGTCTTGGTATCGACAGTTCAAGAGGCGGGTTATTATAGGGCTGGCAGAGGCACCAGGCGGTGGTCCTAGCCCGAGGGTTGAGTGCGCTCTCTATACAATAAAGACAGCAGATAAAACACTACCGAAGAGCTCGAGCAGCAGGTCCTCAATGTAGTCTTCCATCATAGAGACAGCCGTAGATTCTGGAATTCTAATAATACAGAGATTATTCCTGCAAGAGCGTAATTCCAAGTCCTCATTTTTAGCCTTTATTATCTCAAGTACTTTGTCCATTTTTAGCAGCTTCTGTTTATCCTCTGGTCATTGATCCTCGGTGTCTGATATTCTTGTTTCCATTTGCGTAATGATCTTGTCGTGTGTATCCACCCGTTGCTTAGCCTGGTCTAGCCAGACTGTGAAGAGGTCTAGCTTGTTATCAATGGTTTTTAGGATGTAGCGAGTGGATCTCTTTGTCTGGTGTTGCTGTGTCTGCTGTTTGCGTGGTTTGCCCCTCTCTGTTTTGGGAGGCCTCACCCAGCCATGTGTGGCGATGTCTGTCGAATGTGAGCTTGGGCTGCTTAGTATCAGGCTTGCCCACTATTTCCCCCCCCTTTTGAGTTCCTCTCCTGCTGGGGACCCCCTTAGGAACTGTCAGTGTCTGTGCAGGTACTGAGCAGGAGGTGGCTGCATCTCTAGTAGTACCAGAGGAAAATCTCCACTCTAATCTCCAAAAAGTGGGGGCAACCATATAGTCAGATTCCACCTTCCTACAGATAATTTAGAGTCTATGGTGATTCCATGAATACTTTAGTAGGTGGTCTCAGATCTTCAGGCCAGGCACAATCAATCAATCAATCAATCAATCAATCACATAATTTGTAAAGCACACTACATACCCAGTAGGGTTTCAAGGCGCTGGGGGGGCATGGGGTGGGTGTGCAGTTACTGGTCGAAGAGCCAGGTCTTGCATTGTCTCCTGAAGGTCAGCAGGTCTTCGGTTTGTCGCAGGTCGAGGGGGAGGGTGTTCCAGGTCTTGGCGGCGCGATGGGAGAAGGACCTGCCTCCGGAAGTGGTTCTCCAGATGCGTGGGACCGTGGCCAGGGCATGGTCAGCGGAGCGGAGATTCCTGTTGGGTACGTAGAAGGAGGGTCGACTGTTGAGATAGGCTTGGCCGGTTTTGTGGAGTGCTTTGTGTGCGTGGATCAGGAGCTTGAAGGAGATTCTTTTGTCAACGGGGAGCCAGTGCAGGTTCCTCAGGTGGGGGGTATTGTGGTCGCGGCACGGGACGTCGAGGATCAGGCGTGCGGAGGCATTCTGGATTCTCTGTAGTCTGCTGATGAGCTTGGACAGGGCTCCGGCGTAGAGGGCGTTTCTGTAGTTGAGTCTGCTGCTCACTAGGGCCTGGGTGACTGTTTTCCTCGTGTTGGTCGGAATCCATCTGTAGATCTTGCGGAGCATGCGGAGAGTGTTGAAACAGGTGGAGGTGATTGCGTTGACTTGTTTGGTCATGGAGAGTTTTGAGTCGAGGATGATTCCCAGGTTGCATGTGTGGTCGGTGGGGGCTGGGGGGGACCCCAGTGACGTGGGCCACCAGGTGTCGTCCCATGCGGAGGGGTTGGATCCGAGGATGATGATTTCCGTCTTGTCTGTGTTCAGTTTGAGGCGGCTGTCCTCCATCCAGTCGGCGACGGCCTTCATTCCCTGGTGGAGGTTGGATTTGGCGGTGAGTGGGTCCTTCATGAGAGAGAGGATCAGCTGAGTGTCGTCGGCGTAGGAGATCATGTTGAGGGCGTGCTGTCGGGCGATGCGTGCTAGTGGTGCTATGTAGATGTAGACGTTGAACAGTGTCGGGCTGAGGGAGGATCCTTGAGGGACACCACAGATGACCTCGGAGGCCTCAGATCGAAGCGGTGGAGGCGGACTTTCTGCGTTCTGCCAGAGAGGAAGGAGGTGGTCCAGTCCAGGGCCTTGCTACTGATCCCTGCGTCGTGGAGGCGTGTGCGTAGTGTGTGGTGGCAGACGGTGTCAACGGCGGCGGAGAGGATCAGGAGGATGAGGGCCACCCTCTCGCCGTTGTCCAGCAGGATCCTGATGTCGTCTGTGGCGGCGATGAGGGCGGTCTCGGTGCTGTGGTTGCTGCGGAATCCTGATTGGGACGGGTCTAGGATGTTGTTGTCTTCGCGGTGCTGTGTGAGCTGGGTGTTTACTATCTTCTCGATGACCTTAGCTGGGAATGGAAGCAAGGAGATGGGCCGGAAGTTCTTGAGGTCGCTCTGGTCTGCCTTGGGATTCTTCAGTAGGGCATTGATCTCTGCGTGCTTCCAGACCTCAGGGAAGGTGGCGGTCTCGAAGGAGAGGTTGATGATTTTGTGCAGGTGGGGAGCGATGGACTTGCTGGCTTTATTGAAGATGTGGTGCGGGACAGGGTCCGATGGGGATCCGGAGTGGACTGTTCCCATGGTCTTGATTGTGTCCTCGATGCTCATGTTGGCCCAGGTTGTCAGGGTGTCGTGGGCGGTGGGGTGCGGTGGGTTCGGTGCGGTGTGGTCAGTAGGGGTCGTCCGGGGTCTGAAGCTGTCATGGATGTCGGTGATTTTCCGGTGAAAGAAGGTGGCGAGGGAGTCGCACAGGGCTTGCAATGGTGGGATGTCGTTGGCGTTGGAGCTGGGGTGGAGAGTTCCTTCACGATGGTGAAGAGCTCCTTGATGTTGTGTGCATTGTTGTCAAGCCAGTCTGTGAAGGAGGTTCTTTTGGCGGTCCTGATGAGGTGGTGGTGGTTGCAGATGGCGTCTTTGTGGGCAGTGCGGCTGTCTGGCGTCTTTTCATTGTGCCATATGTTTTCCAGTTTTCGGCAGGTGCGTTTGGAGTTGAGGAGTTCCGGGGTGAACCAGCTGACTCTTCTGCTGGTGTCTGTGTTGGTGGGGTTTTTCAGTGGAGCGACGGTGTTGGCGCAGTCTTTCATCCAGCATTCGAGGGCGAGTGCCCCTTCATCCGAGTTGGTTGGGGTCGTCGGGGGATTGAGTGCGAGGTTTGTCTGTAGTTGTTCTTCAGTGATTTTGCCCCAGCGGCAGCTGGGGGTCTGTAGGGTGCGGTGGTGTGTGGGTGGTTTTCGGAAGGAGAAGTGGATGCAGTGGTGGTCTGTCCAGGTGGGTTCGGAGGCGTGGCTGAATGTGACGTGGGGGCTTGAGGAGAAGATGACATCTAGCGTGTGGCCGGCGTTGTGGGCCGGCGTCGTGACGAGCTGTTTCAGTCCGAGGTTGGCGAGATTGTCGATCAGGGTGGAGGAGTTGTTTTCGTTGTTCTCCAGGTGAAAGTTCAGGTCTCCGACGAGGATGTAGTCGGTGGAGGTTGGTGCTTGTGTGCTGATGAGGTCGGCAATGGAGTCGCAGAATTGAGGCCAGGGTCCTGGAGGTCTGTAGACAAGGATGCCTCTTAAGGTGGTCATTGGGTTTGTTTGGATCTTGAAGTGCATGTGTTCAGCGGTGCTGAGGGTGTCGTTGGTGTTTGTTGAGATCTTGATGGAGTTTTTGTGGACGATGGCGATTCCTCCTTCAGCCTTGTTGGTGCGGTCTCTGCAGGTGATCTTGTACCCGTCTGGGATGGCTATGGCGATGTCAGACGAGGAAGCTTTGTTCATCCAGGTCTCGGTCAGGAAGGCGACGTCGAGTAGGTCCCAGAGTTCGACGGCGTGTTTGTGTGCGGAGCGGGTGTTGATCGGGATGCATCTAAGCTGGTTGGCTTCCGTTGTGGTGGATGTCTTTCGTAGCAGGAGAAGCTGCAGTTCCGGCAGGTGAAGGGGCCGTGGGTGCACAGGTGTGGGTCCTTCCTGGGTTGAGAGCGATGAGGGTGTTGGTGTCTTGCAGAGGCAGACATCGTGACTGCTGCGGGGGCCAGGGGTTCTGGCACTGGGCGCGGTCCAGGTGCGGATGGGCGCAGACAGGCTTGCCTTAGGCGCGCCTTCGGCATCACAGAGGCACAAAAGTCAGCGCGAAGGACGGCGAGGGGTACAGAATAAAAAGGGGAACAAAGCAAAGCGGCGAGCGGGGGCAGGGGGCACAGAACAGATATAGGCACAAAGTTCACGGGGGCACAGAATCAGTGCAAGGGTAAAGAGGTCGGCGAGGGGTACAGAATAAAAGGGGCACAAAGCAATGCGGCGAGCGGGGGGCGGGGGGCACAGACAGAAACAGGCAAAACAACAGGCGGCAGCGAGAATGTACCTAAGGCCACCACTGGCCACCAGGGATGAGGCGCAGGTGGAGCCTGCGGGTGGTGGAGGGCCTCGACTACTCCAGCGGCAGCAGCAACAGTGGGGGTGCAGGCGGAGCTGCAGCGGGGGGGAGCGACCTACCAGAAGGTCAAGGGTCGCTCTCCTCACCGCGCAGCGGCCGCCATATATGGGAAGGTGGGGAGGGAGGAGCAGCTGGGAGGCTGGAGGTGAGAGACGGGTTGACGAATGGGCGCGGAGGGGGCGGGGCCACAGGGGAGGTAGCGGCGGGGACGGGGGACCGGAGACCGGGGCACAGAAAAGAAAGTGTCCAACTCAGGGTCACAGAGGCACAAAAGTCAACGCGAAGGACGGTGAGGGGTACAGAATAAAAGGGGCCCAAAGCAAAGCGGTGAGCGGGGGGCACAGAACAGATACAGGCACAAAGTTCACTGGGGCACAGAATCAGCGCAAGGGTAAAGAGGACGGCGAGGGGTACAGAATAAAAGGGGCACAGAGCAAAGCGGTGAGCGGGGGGCAGGGGGCACAGACAGAAACAGGCAAAACAACAGGCGGCAGCGAGAACGTACCTAAGGCCACCACTGGCCACCAGGGATGAGGGGCAGGTGGAGCCTGTGGGTGGTGGAGGGCCTCGACTACTCCGGCGGCAGCAGCGACAGCAGGGGTGCAGGCGGAGCTGCAGCGGGGGGTGAGCGGCCTACCAGAGGGTCAAGGGTCGCACAGAGTTGGTCATAATGTTTCCAATCACCACATTTGAGCATTTCAGTTTTGGACAAATTCAGTTTGAGCTGACTCAATGTCATCAAGTGATCAACGGCTCAGAGGCACCAAAAGATTATTAAGTTTTTAATGTCTTTGGGGCTTTCCAATTTAAGAAGTATTTGTAGGTCATGTGTGTAGCTATAGCATGTGAGCTGAAATTCACTGATCATCGCAAGTAATTACTTCACATAATCTTCACATAGATGTTAGAATGGACGTGTGAGATGCTGATAAATATATAGTATATGTTTATATATACATACACATAGTGGTCTCCCAACCAAATTTAATTGCAGATAGGCCTTAAGTATGGCCACGAAAGAGACTACTTTGTCTCCACCATGGACAAACTTCTCCAAAAGACCTATTTACTAAGGGTCGTTGGAGAAATGGCGACACTTCTGTCGAACCAATTTTGATTGCAGACAGACTTTACCTTGCGGTAATGGACAGTAAAACCATCTAATGCAAACTCACCATAGAAAGAAACCTCCTACGGCTAGAGAAGCATTACTTTTTTCTTTTCAAAAAGATATTGTTTGCTGCAAGGCTTCATCCTTCTGACACAGCCCTGCTGTCATGTGTCCTGGTTAGGCCTAGAATGAAACATTGCCATTTTACATGAGCCCAGGGCTTTTCTAAAGTTGCCTTCCCTTGTCACATTGACTTTCGACACACATTTGCATTTGTGACACTTTGGGTTAATTTCTTAGAGACACTGACCTTGGTTACACAAGTAAACTTCGCAAGAACGCTACCCTATTGGCCTGACACTATGTACAAGAGCTACACATAAATTGTGCACAGGTTTATTAATCTCCTCTTTTGAGAGGAATTCACTGGCTATCTGATTTCGTAATAGATTGCCCAATGGGGAAACAGTAATTTTCCTAGCTTTCTCAGTTCTCGTTCCAGAATCAATTAAACATTCATACGCCAAGGAGTGGGCTCTAGCACTAGCTGCTGTGTTATACCACCACATTTTGGGGTGGGATGAAGGTTCACCTTATCATGACATTCCATTGAGTATGACCCCATAACGTCAAAGACAATATGCAATAAAAAATAAGGTAAACAACGAGGTAGGATATCCTAAAACTACTTAAATATCAAGGTGCAAGAAAGGGTCCTACATTCGTCCCCGCTAGGTAGTGGGGTTGGACCATCCAGTAAGGGGATCCTTGGCAGAACATATGCATATACCCTAGACATGCAGGTTAGGGTCCGCATAGTAGAAGTACACTAGATTGTTCTATTGTTTCATATGTTTGCATATACACTTTGATTCAACACAACGGTGGAACTTTTTGTATTGTTTACTGCCTTGATACTTCTTATAAATTTCACCTGATTCTTTCTACTGATCAATGCAGCACATATATTCTATACAAGAATCATGTTGGTTCAATAAACATTGAAAACATCCCTTTGCGTAGTCTCTGTATATTTCTGTGAGCAAAAGAGAACATGAGTGTATGAGCAAAAGGTTCTAGATCTGTCACCTATGTTCCTGAGGCAACAGGGTTGTCATCTTCAGTGGTTGCCAGAACTGTTGACTCCCTGTCTAGGTTAGGGGAGGCTTTAGTGATACTGTGAGCTAGATGGTCTATAGGACAACATATCCTGCGGGGGTAAATGGAATTATTCTGGTAGCATCCCAAAGTTTATACCATCCACTATCATGGAGTTCCTACTGATTAGTGGAAACTACAGAAAAAACTGCAGCAAACAGTAAAATGCATTGACAGTAATCGCAGTGGCAGCGGTTCCTCACGATGACTTTATAAATGAACACCTCCTTGGCGGTCATTTATAAATTAGGTGGGCGGCCTCTCCACCATGGGGATGGTGTAACTTACTCCGTCCCCGTGACGGAATGTCAGGCCACCCAACTAATTATAAATCAGGCCCTAAGTCCAGAAATAGAAATATTCAGTGAAACTTTGCCCAACAGCTTCCTGATGATGACGATCTATGACTCGGGGTGAGTGTCTAAAAAATGTTTCAGCGCTCCAGCCATCATCTCCTTGTGTTTGCTTTCTTTGCCGTAAGTTGGCAAGGTATGCCCAGACGTGGGTCCCTTGATCACTTTGCAACTGGATTCAAACTAGGCTGACTGATGAGGGTTGTTACCCCGAAACCAATCCTCGGATGCTTGGTTCCAGTCCAAGAAAGACCTAGCTTGGCATTTCAGGATGGACTGTTCCATGAGCCAGAGTCAAGACTGATTTGCATATGGCTGGGTCTGAACTGGGGTGGCAAAGTTAGCTAAAGACTAAAGAACGATGATGGATACAACCGAGATCTGTGACTTGGAGTGAGTGTCTGAAAAGTTTCAGCGCTCCGTCTATAATCTTGTGTTTGCTTTGTAACTTACTCTGTCCCCATAGTGGAATGTTAGGTCACCCAACTAATTATGAAGCAGGCCCCAAGTCCAGACATAGAAATCTTCACTGAGACTTTGACCATCAGCTTACTGACGATGACGACCCCTCCTTGGCCATAGCCTGCAGCCTTCCCCCATTGCACTTTACCCTCTCAGATGTCTCAGTGTTGGCACTTTGATGTTTTCCGAGCTTGTTTTTACTAAAAATTTAAAAAATGTATAACTTCAGTTCTACTAATTGGATTCTTGCTGTTTTTGTGTCAAATACTTTATAAAAATGTACTCTATATTTCTGAATTCGTATACCATTTGCCTTGTGTTGTAATGTCACATTATTACTGTTTTGTGCTGCATAAATAATTTACACATTGCTAAGTTAAGCCTGACTGCTTTTTGTGCAAAGCTACCCAGGGTTAAACACAGACACATTTTGTGTCTTTTTGTGGTCACACTGCCAGGGATTGTGGCTTTTGCTTCACCCGAATTCACACCCCAGTCACCCAACATCCCAATTTCTTACAACTCTACTCCTTTTTCTGGAAACAGATTCTCCTTCTGCTGTGGGCTGAAATAACTGTGAGACCCTACAGGATGAAAATATTTCTTTGCTGGTGACCCCATTTGAAATGTTCTAATGAAAGAGCAGGCTGTTGCTAAAGTCTGTATGATACCATCTGTTCCTGCTCCTCTCAATGGCTCCTTCCAGCAAAGTGGTTAATGTTTGCACTACAAAAAAGGCTTCCTGACACCAGGTATGACTCAATAGTTCTCAGTGCTAGAGCATCACACCAAATTGGGATGCTATTTACAGTCACTATGGGAAAGGTAGTAAATAGACCTATTTCCTTTCTATTTTTACTTCAAGCAACATAAAGTGCTCTTTTTAAATGTTAATTGTTGATTACAGATGGCAAAATACTACTTTCACTATTGAAATAGACTTTTGCTAAACATAGAAAGTGTCTTTCAAGCAAGTCTCTATAATATTGCAGGTTGAATTGTCAAAAAAGAACTGTTCTCAATTATACCTACTCAGGCGAAATGTAAACTGGCTTAAAGAGTGAGAAACAGCTGTAGGAACATACTTTTAATCCCTAAGTAGTTTGCCACACTATTATACATTAAGCTCGCATTCTCTTAGAATAACAGGGCACACGTTTGGTATCTACATTTGCTGGTGTTTGCAGACCATTCTTCTTGAAGCTGGCATTGTGGCTTCAATGCTCAACAATGTCTCTTTTTATTCATTAAATACCAACATACTACTTGGTTTGCTGTTACTAGACCCAAACTTCGGGTGGCTAACACTCCTAGCCAGGAACGACTTTGGCCCTGAAGGCGCCCAGTGTAATATTTTTTGGGACACCCTGCCTAATGCCCTCCTTCTTCATGGATTCCCTAATACCACCCTCCAACAGTGCTCCTCATTTCTCCATAGTCCCTCATCAACATAAATTTCATTTTTTTCAAGCGCTACTCATAGTCCATTCACACTCAGGTCTGTGATCTATATGGTACACATTCTTTGCAGCAGGCACATTAACCCTCTGTGCTAATTCACAATGAGTCTAAACTGCCACTAGACGAATGTCCACTCTCTCACAAGTAGGAACATTATTCACCAAAGTTATATTGACTATTTATTGTTGCCTGAAAACCGCAGGATGCACAAGGAAGTTCATGTGCTTTTAAACAAAAAGTTATTTTTAAACAAATCTCCCCCAAAGTCAGTGCCAGGTGCTGCAGCACAGGACGCACCTCACTTGAGCCAGACCAGCTCCCAGCAATGGGGCAGGACAAGCATTTCTAGAAATGGGGTCGGAGCTAATGTCCTAGTCATTACATGAGGAAAAAGAAGTGACAAATTCTGTAGTTTAAACATATTGGATAAACCTGATAGTATAAGAAACATGTTTTTGTAGATTTGACACTGTTCCTAGACTTCAACTCACTGCAAATCCTGAAAAACGCTTTAGACCCACAGTTACCTGAAGGTACAGTTTTAGTTTACCCAATGAGACATATTCATGGGGAAGGCTACCCTTATGTATAGGTATCAAAATAATAGGCTTCGTAGCAGTGCTTAATTTGAGACGGTAGCGGAAAAGGGGGAGCCACTGGCACTCATTTTCAGGGTGCCACACAGAACAGAACAAAAGAAGAAAAAACCCAAATGTCAAACAGGAGAAAGATTTGAATTGTGACCAAGGAAGAAAGAAAAGATGTAAAATACATTGCAAGATTGAGATAAAATCGCAGGGAGTAGGCGGTGGTGGATGAAAGTGGCACACAGCGGAATCACATCTAGGCAATCTTAATATTCGGTTTTCAAGACATTCGAAATTGTCAGGGCACAGGTGCCTAAGTAAGACTTCGGTCTCTATGTTACTTATTTTGCAAATTAAAGACTTCTTAGTGATTTACCACACTTTTTATGTTGGGGTGTGTGACTACTAATTCACAAATTCAATTCCAAAAATACCTTTCTTTGTGAGTTAACTGTGTGCAATGATTTGGTAATATTGTTGCCTGTAAATGCACTGCCACACACTTGTGATACACTAAATAAACATTCAATAGTTATTGTTCCCATGCCTCAGTGAGCAATTCCCGTAATATGCAGCATATAGAGCCACATCCATGCAGGAATGAACCAGGCTGTTATGGACGAGCTGGCAAAAATGAACGTCAGTGCTGCTTTTGTGCCACATCCATACCAGACTCTAGTTTGGTAATCTGAGAGAAGGTTAGTTTCTTAGATGAATGTAGATATTTGTCTTGAAGCCAATCTTTCAATCTTTTTGGCGAGACACAATTGGCTATTAGTCAGACGTTAGAACAAGCCTTTGGTTGAAGGCCTCTTTGTTTTAGCCAGTTCTTTTGGTAATAGACCTTTAGCCTAGGAGTTGTTGATATTTGTGGCTGGATTGGCTGCAGAGCTATTAAGGATATACGTTCATATATGAACAGCAAATCGGCCTGCCAGTGATCATGCTGGCTTACAAGATTTTGCAGCCTTGATGAAGTCCTATGTGGTCATGATTCTAAAGGTGAATAACTGTGGTTGTTTTCACTATTTGTGTTCTAGAAATCTGGACAGCACTGCTGGAATTGTGATTGAGCAATTATTGAGCAATGGAGAGGGAAGCAGGGGGTCTAAAATGAATTGGAGGTTTGGAAGGAATACAAGTGTGCCAGGCATACAGCAAGGACAAAGGCATCAGGATGTCCAAAGTTACTGCCACTTCAGGTACAGTGGTTGGTGAACCCTTTTATCTGTGAATTCTTCTAGCAGGTCGGTTTTTGTGACCTTGAGGCCCAACATCAGCTCTCCACGTTCAGATATTCTGCCTCATGTTAAGGTCTCTTGACCACTTTTTACTCTTCAGGCATATGGTCTGTTTTCCAGGCTATAAGGCAAGTCACTATGAAGCAAGACATGCATCGGGTCTCACATCGCTCTTAGCTCCAGTCAGGTTTTCCTGCTACCTACCGCTGGGCTGATCTTCGTCAGAAAAAAAATAAACATCCATGCTTCTCACCATATAAAGGTTGCGCAGTAGCTATTCCAGTAGGTGTTTGCTATACAGACACTGGCAAATATTGAAAAGAATATGGGCCTAATTTATGACGCCTCTTGTGCCATCAGAACGTCATTTTTTGTGATGTTCCATGGTGCAGGAGCCTGCTCCATACTTACCACGCAGCAGTAAGCCACTTTTTTTGGCTTAATGCTGCCTCGTAAACATTGTCCTCTTTAACACAGTTTTATGAGAATTGTAAATCTGAGGCAGTGCCAAAAACGTATATACCTCCCTAGCGGAGGCGTAAGGGAGGCACAAGGAGCAAAATATATTTACTTCTCCTTGTTTTTCCTTTTTTTATGTGCGCTGCATACTGCAGCTCACATAGAAAAATGAAAACACATCTTGTGATTGTTTTTGTGTTGTAAAGTTTACCTTCCTGCACAAAAACAATCATCTCCTTCAACACAGACACCCTTGCACCATGGTGCACAGGGGCCTGCGTTGGCGCATGGCAGCCCATTGTGTGCTGGCACAGGGAAGAATGTCAGAAATGCACCGTATCTCAGAGATACGTGCATTCCTGTCCTTTTCTTTTACCGTAGGGCAGCGCAGCAGGGTGGCCTGCGGCGTTGCTCTACGAATATTCCTCATAAATGAGGCCCTATATATTTAGGTCAATGATTACACACTGAGGCACAAATATGCATCAATTTAGTATCTATGCAATAACACATTTAATGGAGTCCACTAAACACGTGAACAAGTGAGCAAACCATACGTGAGCCCATATATGTTGAGGACAAATATAATGTTGCATTAATGTGCTCTACTAGAAAGGATACATATTTTGAATGGACAACTGTGCACTATCTAGCTCCTTGTAGTCATTGTCAGCCACATACTAAGATTTCAATAAATTAAAAGCAGAAAGAGTGCAGACAGGAAATGTGCAAGATTATTGGCAAGAATTGAAAACAGTGCAATAAAACTACAGTACTGCTTCTGGATAATGAGTAATACTCTGCAACCATTGACATAGCTCCATACATTAGTCTGGAATAAGGATGCTTGTAAAATGTTTTCATGCATTCTTCATTTAAAACATCTTAGTAAACTTATGCGTTTCAGAACTTCTGAGATTCCATTTTACTTTTTAGGTCTCGATGAACATCACAGCAGTCACCTGACCATATGTGATCCAGGCGCGGCTCATGCAGGTAAGAGTGGTAGGGCCAGGCAGAGGGGATTTCGATGGACGATGACAAGAGAAAATTAATTATTTATTGAATTTTGCCACTTCATCGTCTGTCGAAATCGCCCCCCCCTCCCCACCCAGCCCCACTGTCCCACCGTTCTTACCGCATGGGCCGCAGCTGATGTGATCAACAGAAAAATATCTTTAAGAAGCACACCTAGGAGAGGGGCTTTGTTTCCGTCCACATGTTGGTTACCATGAGCACAACATTTGATTGGGCAGAAGGCATGTGCTGCCATTGAGAAACAGTGCTTGTTATACTCCTGTTGGATCTTAAGGGGAGATCAGTCTCCTAAAAAAAAAAAATTTAATGGCAGTCTGCAATGGGAAGACTTCTTTACCATGTGGTAATAACATTGGCTAAAAATATTCTTAAAGCATCGTGCCATGCTCACTGTGTGCATTAACTACACTGTAGAGCATGCTTTTATTGATAGGCTCATCCAAATAGCTAATAGAGAGTTTCATCAAGGATGTTCCCTCATTCAAAATGGCTGTGCCATCCACATTAATTCTGTTAAGGCATCTGTGCAGGTTTTTTCTTCGGTAAATACACAATGGATGGAGGGTCTAAGGGAATTTAAAGACCAGCACGGGCAAATCCCCAAATACCAGAACTAGAACAACAAAAGAGCCTGTGGGTCTGAGGAGATCTACCTAACGATGAAATCTAGAAACCAGTTTGCATACCCCAGTAGAGAATCCTATCTACAAGGACCAAGTCCCATCACCCACCGAGGAGGCATGCTTCATCATCTGGGACCTCCCGTTAACCACACCTGGTGTGGTTAAAGAGCTACTACTCCTTTAATTACTTAAAAAAGGAGGAGCTCAGGGATGTTTTTAACTATCCAACAGGGGGGGAAAACACTACCCAAATGGAAGGAAGCTGCCTATGGTGTGGTGAAATAAAGTGCAGTGTGTGAAAAATGTGAGTTAAAATTGATTACCACGGGACAACTGTTTTATTAAATATCCAGTGATATCAACAGTAAAAAGACGCAGAAATAATAGAGTAAGGCGTGTACACCAAACAATACGGAACACGTACTCTGAGTGTAGGTCTACATGTTTCAGCCAACTAGCGTCTCTGAGAGATGACTGTGGCTTTCTTCAAGACCAAAGTAATACACTACTGCAATGTGATAAAGTGTGCAAAGGGATAAAAAAAGGGAACGATACAACCAACAGTGGTACCTGCTTGTCATTGATCTACGGCACCATCTGGGGGTATTCAGGTCACCTGTTAAAAGACAGAATGGTCTCTGTTCAAAATGAAATTATTGTTGACCTAAGGTAAACATACAAATTGTTGCAAACTGGATCGAAAAGACATGATGGTAGATCTACAACACACGTTAAATAAATGAACGTCTGTCTAGAAAAGGATCAAAAAATGCCTCCTTACCCGTCAAGAGATCGGGGAACGTCCCACACTCCTGGTCACAACTCAGGGCGTGAGGCAACGCTCTAAAAAAACAACAAGAGGAACAGATACAACAGAATGTAATCTGCTCACTGATGTAAACATTAGCTGAGGTTAGCTCTAAGACTCAAACATTATAATACAGGGTGAATTGACTATAACTCAGAAAAACTAAATGCCCCTCACAGGGAATTTCGCTCTGGGGCCATTCTATGAATCTGAATTGGTACAGCTGGTCACACCAATGGGGTTCATGAGGGCATTCACGTCCGTCTGTAATTGACTATGGGGCTGTTATTAAAATGCCACAAAAGCAATACATTTCTAGAGTCTGCCATTTCCGACTCTAACTACTAAGGTCCAATGAAAATGGATAAATAGGACCTCAACTCTTCTCGAGTGGAGCTCAGGGGTAAAGTAGAACCACTGACAGCATAGAGCCGAGCTAGTACAGTCTGCGGCTCCAGGCTACGCGTTCCCTAAGACAACGCAGTGGATATCTTTAACCAAACAGCCCGTGCAGTGAAAAGGCTACGCTAGTGCAAAGTACAAGGAACTTCGCCTACCTGTCCGTCGCTACCCCGGGCCTCCTTCCTGGATGTGCCGAGTGGTAGCCGGAACTGTGTGGATGCCGCCCTTGAGGCCTCGCAGACGCGCATGCACCAATCACAACCTTACCCCCAGCACGTGATCTGAGAGTAGACATATTAGGAGGGGCATATAGGCGGATATCGGTACATGAACCAATCCAAAAGCCCGGCCATCAACCCATATGATGAGTGTTGACCCGTATGGGGAGGGGGGGGGGGCCTATTGACGAATATCGGAGCATGTTGGGTAATGTAGTCGGACAGACGCCCCGACCCGCTACAAGTGAATCGTTTAATCTGCCGAACACACGCACAGTGTCAAGGCACGCGTAACCACCAAAATGGTCCGGCAAAACCGTTCAATCTGCTACCAAACTGCACCATATCATTAAAAATAATTCCGGACACAAAGTGCCCACAAAAATTGCTTTATTATATAGCAAGTGGAATCTGACTCGTCTGAGCAACAACCAAAACAGTGTGTCTGATTCATATAGGAGGGTTGTTGTGGCCACAGCAATTATGCTAATCCTGTCCATGACTAGTAATCGCCCATTCAGCGTGGCAACAGTATACACAAGGGTGGACATGCCAAAATAAGACAGTACATTCTGTCAGGATGTTAAACTTACTCCTACATGACAAAAGCACCAGCACCCCAATTTGGTATAAAGCCAAGCCGCACATCAGATAGGGCCATGATAATTAAGTCCTAAGAATAGGTTCATGTCGCCATGACGATTGTTACGATTATGACAACAGACCATAGGAACCCAGCGGACCTGGCAACAATGTATACATGGGTGGACATGCAAACCAAAGGCATCAGGGTCTATCATGATGACGAGAAGACTTTTTCTTCTCCATTTACATTTCTGCTATGAAGAATGAGCAATTTGTTCTGCTCTTCCATCCCAGTACTCCGATGGACATACCTGTTACTGCAGCCCCAACACGCCACATGCTGATCCTTCCTGCTGCCTCAATGCACTGTCTCAGTTTGCTCTCCCAACTGCAACAGCCTGCACATGTTCAGCTCTCCGAAGCCATAGGAATCAGATTTACGGGTATTGGGATAACCCAGACAACATGGCTAACTGTTCACGATCAATTTGTAAAAATTACAGATAAGCTAAGAGAGCGACAGGCTTAGCCACTTATTAAATGTGAGCAATTATATCAATTTTACGATTAGACAATGCATTTATTTAATTAGGAAATCTCTGCTCCTTTCCTTTCTGCAGAGACAGTGCGCACTCAACTTTTCAACTGTCCCCTCTACACCCTGCAAATTCTGCTCACTAGTGCAGACGATATATGGAAGTGGTGGAGTGTAATGCTTTCCCCAAATTCCAGCCGGCAAAACAAGTTAACAGATTTGTTGTATGTGGTTTAAGGGAGAGTGGACTTGTCCCCTGAGATTTTGTTTTCAACTTTTGGGGCCAAATTGGCTACAACTCCGCAGACCCTTATAGGGTATTCATGCAATATTCCAGTACTTTCATGGTGCACTGGGAAAGCTTGGCCTTTCCTAGGAGGAGATCCTGTTATTTTTCAAGTGTCATAAGCCAGAAATTACTTCCACTATACCAAGGTCAGCATTTTTTCACGGGTCATTATGCCAAAGAGTGCATGCAATATGACAGTGCCAGAAGTTTACCATGGACACTTTAGTCATAGTCATGGGTACCTGTAAAAATTCCCTCCGGTATACAAGGGTCAGCATTTTTCCATTCACACCACCTATTAAATGAGGACAGGAAATCTTACGACAAGAATTACCTCAAACATCAGTTCCAACATTTTGCTATGGATCCACCCGATATTCTAAGAATTATGTTCATCATGTCAAAGTCTTCAGGCAGGTGTGGTGGCGCATGTGTTGTGTCCCTGCCGCTGGGTATAACTGGGCCTGCGGCTTTCTCAGTTAGACAGTTTGGGTCCCCACAGCCAATGGTGATGTCTTAATAGAAGCATGTCATGGCCTGCAGTTTGCCATAGGTAACACCTCCCATTCATATATTATTAGTGCCCTTATCCATAAGACAAGAATAACCTCCAGTATACCAGACCAACAGCACACTTGCACACATAACATACATTTGCATGCAAAACATACAAAACTCACGCGCAAACACATATTCGCTCTCTCTCACAGACATACACACATTCTCTCACACACTCATTCTCAACATATATCTTGCATTCTTTTGTACATTTGTATTCTGTCACACTCACACACAGACACACTGCCACTTACAGTTCCATTAGTCAAATCTGCTTTTATTTTATTAGAAAAGCTTGCCCTGCTGCTTCTGCTATACCTGTCTTGCCTCTTAGTGAAGCATCAAAAACATAATCTCTATATGCTGTTCAAAATCAATAATATATTGCCTTATCTATGTTTGTTACAAGTACGATGTGAATGAAAAGTGCACTCCCTTAAAATTGATATATAGGGGATATATTTGGTTTCACATGTGGATCAAGCAGTTACAGCTTTGGAAATTAACTAAACCACTTTCTAACATGTAATCTCACAGCATCCAACTGATCTTATGAAATGCTTTACCTCTTCAGCAACAATGGATTTTTTTCAGTAACACTTTGCATTTTGGGAATTTCAGACCCAACTTACAATGTTAAAAGTTAAGTACATTTCCCGGAATGAAGTATTGTGGTGAATGAAAAGCCAGGACTGGCTGAAGGTGTCACACAATCCTCAATTCAGCATGGTACCTCAAAGCCTCAGCCCAATTCTTTTGCCTCCTGTCATCCCTTGTTCTCTGGCCACTCTCTCCTATTGCATCAGCCCCGTTGCTGCAGATGGAATTAAGTAGGCATCTAGTTCTATGGAAGAAGCAGGTATTCTGTAAGTGCCTTTGTAGAAATATGTGTATATTCATGAGAGTTGTGTACTTTTTATATGTGAACAGTAAGAGATGTGCTCATGCAAGTGTTGGATGATGGTAAATAGTGTATGTGAGTGCAGTGTGAGTGGTGCAAGAGTAGGGTGATAAATGTGCTGAGGTGAGTGTGGGTGAGCTGCATGAATGCAATATGAAAGGAGGGCCCATGTGATTGTGGGTTGAGAGGAGTGTGAGCACAGTGAGAGTAATGAGTGTAGGATGGTGTGAGCAGTGTAAATGGATGAGTGGTGTGCTGTGTGTGGTGCAGTATGTGCGGCGAGAATGAATGTGATCTGTGAGAGGGACTGGTGAGTGCATGGTGAGAGGAGTTAGTGCAGGGTGATGGTGTGTCCCTATGAGTTCCAGCAGACTACTGTGTCTGTATGAGTGCAGGCTGAGAGGTGTGTCCTTGTGAGTGCACAGTGACAGGAGGGAGTGCAGGGTCAGTGGTGTGACTCCAGGGTAAGTGGTGTGCTTGTTTGCGTGGTGTGAGTGTAGGGTGTGTGCCATGCCCATGTGATTGAAGGCTAAATTGTGTGAGTGACAGGAGTGCCTATGTGAGTGCACAGTGAGGGATGCAACAGTGTGAGAGTAGGGTGAGAATGGTGACTGCAGGGTGAGTGATGTGGCCATATGAGTTTGGGAACGGGTGAAAGTGCAGAGTGTAACAAATGAATTCATAGTTAGTGATGTGATTGATTGAGTGAGATTGCAGAGTGAGCAGTGAGAGTGGCATGTGAGTGAAGTGACACATGTGTGCTGGGTGAGTAGTGTGCTGGTGTGACTGCAGGGTGAGTACAGGGTGACATCAAAAAATAAAATGATGGACGGAGTGTTGAATCCTTTCAAACACTCACAACCAGTCACAGATCTGGGTTTAATCCATCATTATTTTGCTTGCCATGTCCCCCCAGTTTAAGCTCAGCCATATGTAAATCAGTCTTGACCCTGCTCCCCATGGGAACAGTCCTGCCTGAATTGCCAGCCAGGTCCTCACTGGACCAGAAATAAGCATCATGGGACCTTAGCCACTTAGGGTGCACATAGCAACATCACAAAATAAAGTACAAAGTACATGCAGAGTACAGCATGAGTGCATGGTGAGTCGTGTGAGTGCAGTGTGATTGCTGTAAGTGCAGGGTGACCGATGTGCTCATGTGACTGCAGGGTAGTGGAGGGAGAATGTTGTGAGTTCATGGCAAGTGGCATGAGTGCAGTGTGGTCGCTATCAGTGCAGGGTGAGTGGTGTTTTAGTGTGAGCACAGGGTACAAGGAGGATGAATGGTGTGATTGCAGGGTAACAGCATTAGTGCATGGTGAGCAGTGTGATTGCTGTGAGTGAAGGGTGAGCAGTGATAGTTACAGGTGAGGGGAGTGTCATGTGCATGAAGGGTGATTGGTGTGCTTGTGTGAGTACAGGGTAGGAGAAGGGTGAATGGCTTGAGTGCATGGTGAGTAGTGTGAGTGCAAGGTGAGCATGAAACCGAAGGGTGAGCGGTGAGAATGAGGAGTAAGTTGTCTGAATGCAGGATGCATTCACAGATAATTGGAGTAACTCAGCATGATATTGTAAGCTGGTGTAGGGTATATAAGTTAAATTATTGCTATTAAGGCATCAATCAGGGATGGGGGTTGGAGGAAATAAATAATGTGTTGATCCTGCAACAAACTTTCAGTCTTGTGATTAGGGTTGCCAGCTCAGTATTTTGATGTCTCAGCCGGTACAAACATAAGCAAAATCACCTAAAGCCAGTAGTTTTAGCACTTATCTGTGCATACTTCAAATAGCAAATATAAATAGAGATAATTAAAGGAAACAAAGACATAAATGTCCCCCTACAAATGAATACATGCAATTTTATTTAAAGCCCCATTTAGTGGCAAGGCAAGGCCTTTGCAGGCTCTTCAAATTACAAATGGCCAGTATGTTTCTTGTGGCATCCATACTGGTGATATGCCTTTTCATGAAATGCATTCTCTAACTGTGGCTGAAAAAGTAACATTTAAAGGTAAGGAATAGGCAGAGTGGGGACCCAGGGAGTATTGGAACCAGTGAAACCAAACAAAGCCTTATTAACCAGTTCACAAAGACATATAAATGGTCTTTTAAAGACCTGTGAAACACTCGGGTGTGGCGGAGATAAGACTCCATACAATGCCCAGTCGATGCCACAGCAACTCAAGCTCCAGCAGCCTGGGCTGTGACACATGACGGGGGAGCTCAAGCCCATTTAACCCTATGCGCATTGCACAACTGCCTGGATTGCTGTTTTAGAAGAAACTCAGGCGTGCCAGGGAAATGATACTGAAATAACCACTTTTGCTTGATTATTACAGACCCACACCCAATTGAGATAGTGGTGATATAGTGTTAATAATTTCAATATCTACAAATTAAGGTTTTTTTTTTAACAAGAGCCATCCATTTCTTCCTTTTGTGTTGCCACCAAGCCACTGGTGGAGAAGAGGCAGCCCTGGCTGTTGTCTCATATGTCATATATTATTTTCGGAATATTTTCTGGTTTGGAGGAGCCAGGATCTAGTTGGAGTGACTTCATCAAGTGTGGGCACACTGAAAAAAAAATTCAGTTTCAGAGGTCGAGTTTAAAAAGATGGAGCTGATGATAGAGGGGCTTGCTACTATTTCTGTCAAAATTACTGTGGAACGATGTCATTGTTTCCCATCAGCAATAAATCATTTAGCTAAAGGAATTTTCAGGAGCAAAAAAAAAAACATGAAATGCGGGGATGCCTGCTCCACAATCTGTGCCTTGTTGCTGTAGTAATGTGTTGTTTCAGAATCTATTTTTTTTTATAGTTGATCAATATTATTCATCATATTCTCTTTTCTGAGTATAAAAAGTATGGGCTGTGCAATAATGTGTGGTTGCTTTAGTCTTTGTGAAACAGTATGGCAATAGACTGGAGCATTTTAAGAGCAGAGCATGGAACAGGAAGTGACACCAGACCTTCCTGTTTTGATAAATTACTTTCCGCTATAGCAGGTATTGATGTTTCAATCTGTAAACCACGAGGTGTTCTGTTCCTGACAGAAGTAAAAAGGGGGGTCTTAGGGTAAAAATCAAAACGGGGGGATTGCTCCTGTAAGGGACAAAGGCCCTCGCTCACCCAAGGGTTATCATGCTTCAGCATAGGGCAGCTCCTCATTAGGCCAGTGCTGCAATGCCAAACAGCCCCCGCAGGCTGGCTCTTTGCCGGAGATCTTGTACCTATGATCTTGGCCATTGATGAAGCGGGTATGTGTGGGATGTGTGGTGTATATACAGAGGTGAGTAGAGTGTGGGGAATGTATACATCTAAAGATAACTATGGGAACCAGCTGAACCAACTTTGATTAGCAGGTTCCATGTCATGATTAAAAACCAATAGTACTTGCATGAAGATATTCTAATAGTCTTGTCAAGCACTTAAGTGAGAATAATGGTCAACATGTATCATGCCCTTTTGTGTCTTAGAGATCCTGGAATTTCTTCACAACCTAGAAACCCTACTAGCAACTCATACGTGGGTGGGCACATCTATGTGTAAGAACAAACAACCAGACACTCACCAAATACACCAACTGCAACAAGGTTCCTCTTGAGTAGGGACCTAAACTGAGAATGGGAACAAAGAAGGGGGGGGGGCAGTGCAATCAGAAAGGGGATAGAAGATATTAAAATACCAACATCGTTCCTTATCGGTGGTGAAGGATTTAAAGGTGGAACAACTCACAATCATATCAATCAAGCTGTATACACAGTACAAGGGAAGAGGTGTGGTGCCGCGAATAGGGTGACTGCCTCCGGAATCTGGGGATCACGGTTCGATCCCCGGCACCGGTGGCAGATTAGCCCAGCACCATGTGACTCTGGGCAATAGCTTGCTTAATCTTCCCGATGGCCCCCAGCGCCTAGAGACCCTTACGGGTAATTGTTCGCGCTTTACAAATGTGGATTATTACATGGGTCAAAGCCGTCCTGATACTGAAAAGAATTTACCCAGACATAGACTTGCATGTTAATCAGTCATTCCTCATAAGAAGTAGGTGGATCACAGGTCTAACAGCACAAAGTCACCCCAGAGAGAGGTACGATGTACAATGGGATGCACTAAAACCCCACCTGGTGTCAAAATGGCAGCTCGCCCTCTAAATCAAGCTGTTCTCACAGTCCTTGGTATATAGTCACCTGGGTGAGATACGTCTTTCTGCCAGTAAGGAGAACTGACAGACTTAGTGTGCATAGTGGTCAAACAAAGTCTCATAGAGGTTGCCCTCCATCGAATCAGGGGTGGACATTGCTAAGGGGTGCATCAAACTGGCTCCCGTGGGGACAGATAAACATGACTTAGGGGGAACATCACCATTAAAGAGTCACTTACCAGGAGTGCAGGGGGGAATGAGTCAATAGCTCCGGAGTCACAGGATGCTCAATGGCATTGTGTGTGACTCCAATGGATGGAATGGAGAACATGCTGTTAAGGAGATGCACGGCTAAAGGAAAGGAGAGATGCTGGTAAAAACCCGAGCATATACTCACGTCCGTCAGGTACCAAATTCGTGACCAACCTATACTCTGTGGATTCTGGAGTGGAGTGAAGTTCGGAAGGAGTTCAGTGACTAAAAACTAAAAATAGCAGGTCGGGTAAAAATACCGGGTCAAAGGGTAATGTGTACTAGTTGGATGCTAGAACACAAGTTTGCATTGGCACTGGCTAGATGGGGCATTGTGTGCATGCCATGATGGAAAGGATGAAACCCAGGGGTGGCCTAACGAACCAGCATAGTGTACGGAAACAGGATATCAGTACGGGCCCCGGTAAATTGGGGACCAAGAGATAGGATGTAGTAATCGATCAGCTTATCATGCTAAAAAAGAGGGAGGGAGGAGTATGACCATTACAGAAATAATGGTGGCAGTGCCCAGGATTATAAAGGTGCCACACGCAAGGGGAAGGACACCACTGTGGTATCAGGGTGGCAATAACATTTAGACCTAACTCTACAACCCAAAACTTGATATTCTAACAGCAGGGGAACATGCTGGTCATATTGGAAAAGAGCAGGGTGTGCGGCCATTGCTGTTACCATTGTGATGGTTGCCCGATAAAAGGTGGTGCTATCAAGAGGATGGCGGACGCCTCTATGGTGTCAGAATGGTGGGGATTCCCATTTTGACCTCACTCTAGGGTATGTCATCGTTAAGGCCTGTCAGACTTGTTGAGGGTCGGAAAATCCAGTGTTGTTTCCTGCGGAACAAATCAGCTTTGTTTATATGTACGTCTGTTTCTAAGATCTTCCAATTCAGATCATCTGGTGAATGGCCCTTCTCTCTATAGTGGGAGATCATCTTAGTAATGTCCTTCCTCCATTTGATGTTACTGCGGTGTTCAGTTATCCTCGTCTTTACCACTGCTAACCAGTGTTAAGGTGCTTGTTCTTTTTCCTCTATACATGGTAAAATTGGCTTACACCTACTTAAGAGACCCTTTTAGAGTGGTATACCATATACCCAGGGCCTGTAAAATAAATGCTAGTATTGGGCCTGCAGCACCTTTAGTTCCACGCATTTAAGTTATTTTGAGAGACAGTGGTCCCTAAGTAAGCAAATAGTAGAGAGGAAATCAATATACCCCCAATCGGTACTATATTTTAGACGTTATCCGGCCGGATAAGGGCAATTTAATATGCAAATAAATAAAATAAGCAAAACATGTGATTTAGTTACAGTGGGACACAAGCCTGTATCCATGAACTTACAAAAAGGGAAAACAAAAAAAGGCTCAGGCAGCATGTAGTTGTCTGTATCAGGTAATCTCAATAAAACAAACAACAATTGCAGAGGGGTCACCTTTACACATCATATAACATACAGATCACTGTGTATAAGGCTGACAACTTTGTTGACGGTGTTTCGATCCTTAACCAAAAGATATAGGATCATCATCAGGACTTTCAAGATATAGTTCCTGAATACAATTGCCTGTAGTTACTTGTGTCAAGCCGGGGGAGTGAAGCAGTGCTGGATGGACGGGAATGATGTGAAGTGATACAATGATCATCTACGGGAAGCAGCTGCCATCATGCCGCAATCCATCTACTGACCGAAAAACAATTGGTTGTTGGTTACGGACCGTGCAGTCACCAGTCACACGGACCTCGACTGCCCCACAGGTTTCCCCGTGGCCAGGTCACCCTCGCAGCAGGATATCGCCTAGCAGACCCGTTTCAAACACATTTAATATATCCAAATAGGTGTGACAACTGCCTCTTGTAAACATTGTATCACTTTGCATCATTCCCGTCCATCCAGCACTGCTTCGCTCCCCCGGCTTGACACAAGTAACTACTACAGGCAATTGTATTCAGGCATAGTGGGCCCGAATCACAAGTAATCTGAGACAAAAGCCTAAAGCCTAAATGTACTACTTTTGGTATTCACAGAGGGCATTTGATAGTAGTAAAATTAGGATTTTGTCTTAAGTCTGTCTTAAGTCAATCTTAAGTCTGTCCTATGTCTGTCTTAAGTTTGTCTTAAGTCTGTCTTAAGTCGGTCTTAAGTCCGTCTTAAGTCTTTATTAAGTCTGTCTTAAGTCTGTTTTAAGTCTGTCTTAAGTCAAACTTAAGACAAAATCCTAAATTTACTACTACTAAATGCCTTCTGTGAATACCAAAAGTAGTAAGTTTAGGATTTTGTCTCAGATTAGTTCTGTGAATCGGCCCCCCTAACTTTAAGACTTTCGGTATTCACAGAAGGCACTTAGGAGTCCTAAAGTTAGGAGTCCTAACTTTACTACTCCTAAACTGAGAAAAATCCTAACTTTAAGACTTTCGGTATTCATAGAAGGCATTTAGGAGTCCTAAAGTTAGGACTCCTAACTTCTGTGAATACCGAAATTAGTAAGGGCCCGATTCACAGAACTAACTTAAGACAAAATCCCAAACTTACTACCATTTTGGTATTCACAGAAGGCACTTACTCATTTTGGTATTCACAGAAGGCACTTACTCATTTCGGTATTCACAGAAGTTAGGAGTCCTAACTTTAAGACTCCTAAATGCCTTCTGTGAATTCCAAAAGTCTTAAAATTAGGATTTTTCTCAGTTCAGTAGTAGTATAGTTAGGACTTCTAACTTTAGGACTCCTAAATGCCTTCTGTGAATACCGAAAGTCTTAAAATTAGGAATTTTCTCAATTTAGTAGTAGTAAAGTTAGGACTCCTAACTTTAGGACTCCTAAATGCCTTCTGTGAATCCCGAAACCCTTAAAATTAGGATTTTTCTCAGTTTAGTACTAGTATAGTTAGGACTCCTAACTTTAGGACTCCTAAATGCCTTCTGTGAATACCGAAAGTCTTAAAATTACGATTTTTCTCAATTTAGTAGTAGTAAAGTTAGGACTCCTAACTTTAGGTCTCCTAAATGCCTTCTGTGAATACCGAAAGCCTTAAAATTAGGATTTTTCTCAGTTTAGTAGTAGTAAAGTTAGGATGCCTAACTTTAGGACTCCTAAACTGAGAAAATCCTAATTTTAAGACTTTCGGTATTCACAGAAGGCATTTACGAGTACTAAAGTTAGGACTCCTAACTTCTGTGAATACCGAAATGAGTAAGTGTCTTCTGTGAATACCAAAATGAGTAAGTGCCTTCTGTGAATACGAAAATGGTAGTAAGTTTAGGATTTTGTCTTAAGTTAGTTCTGTGAATCGGGCCCAGGATTTTTCTCAGTTTAGGAGTAGTAAAATTAGGACTCCTAACTTTAGGACTCCTAAACTGAGAAAAATCCTAACTTTAAGACTTTCTGTATTCACAGAAGGCATTCAGGAGTCCTAAAGTTAGGACTCCTAACTTCTGTGAATACCGAAATGAGTAAGTGCCTTCTGTGAATACTAAAATGAGTAATTACCTTCTGTGAATAACAAAATGGTAGTAAGTTTAGGATTTTGTGTCTTAAGTTAGTTAAGTGAATCAGGCCCAGCGATTTGTATGTTATATGATGTGTAAAGGTGACCCCTCAGCAATTGTTGTTTGTTTTATTGAGATTACCCGATACAGACAACTACATGCTGCCTGAGCCTTTTTTCGTTTTTCCTTGTTATGTGAGTTCATGGATACAGGTTTGTGTCCCACTGTAATTAATTCATATGTTTTGCTTATTTTATTTATTTGCATATTAAATTGCCCTTTTCCGGCTGGATAACGGCTAAAATTGAGTACCGATTGGGGCTATATTAATTTCCTCTCTACAATTTGCTTACTCAGGTACCGTTGTCTAAATAAGTTAGCACCCAAGGTCCCCGACTGATCCAAATTGGGTTCCCTTGTACTTTATAAACACACACGCATTTAAGTAGCCATTTAAAACATGTCTCAGGTCTACCATTGCAGCCTAAATGCAGTTTAAACTGCCAATCCAACTTGGCAATAAAACCCCCTTGCCAAGCCTTAACCTTCCCTTTTATTGCATATAAGTCACCCCTAAAGTAGGCCCAAGGTAGCCCATAGGGCAGGGTGTATTGTAATTAGAAGTTTGGGCATTTACTTTTGAATTCTACATGTCCTGGCAGTAAAAACTCCTAAATTTGTTTTTCACTACAGTAAGGTCTAACCCCCCATAGGATAACATTGGGTTGTCTTCCTAATTTTATCCTTTTCCATGCTGAGGACCAAATAGGTCCATCCTCATCCAAGGTGCTTGTGTGCTGAGGGTGGAACCATTCCGTTCTCTGCTTATGACCACCAAATCCCTTTGCTCTTTACAGCAGAGGGATTTCCGTTTTTGTGCCTTGGGAAGCATTTTTTTCAGTGTAATGATGATAGACGTGCATGGCGCACTGACATCTTTACATTAAAAGTGAAATTAGCCAATCGGCTAATTTCACTTTCACTGTTTTGGTGCTCACGGGGCTTAACCCCCTGAGCACCAAAACACATTCAAGAGGTATCATTAGAAAGGGGAGAATCTCCCTACTAGGCACCAGGGATTATGATTTCTTTCTTAGGGTAGGGGTGCAGGCTGCCCAGAATGATGCCAATGTCCCCACCCCTCCCAACAAACGGCACAGACTTTCTGCTCCCCAGGGGGCATATTTAATTGTGGGTTTATATAGCGCTAGAATCGACTCCCGGAGGAGTATCTCCGCGCTTCGACCGCTGGGGAACCCGTCCTGGCTCACCCTGAGAGATGGTCCCTAATGGGTATCTCTAAGGTGCGGCCAAGCATCCCCGGTGGTCTGGGGGGGCCGTTGTGAAGATGAGGCAAGCTAATGCCCAGAGTTGCCGAGTGTGGTCCCTGACTGGAGTAGGCACCGAGGCGAGAATTATCGAGCCCGCTGACCCTGGTCCACGACCCTGCCGCATCGGGAATCGAACCCTGGTCCCGGGCCATCCACTGCTTACGGGTCTGCCGCCTCTAACCAGAGAGCCACACCTCTCCATATGGGGGCAATAGTCCCCAGTATGCCCCCCAGGGGGGCGTAAGCCCACTAGGCTCCAGGAACTATTTCTACTTTGTGTAGGGGCTGGGCTGCCTAGAATAGGCATGCTGATGCCCCCACCCCTCGAAAAAAATGGGCACAATCTATCTACACCCTCCTGAAGGGCAGATAGTGGGTATTACACCCAATCCACCCCTCGAATGGGGGCAGAAAGGCCACTAGGCACCTGAGATATGTTTATGGGCATGTTCGGGAGAGGCCCCATAGTCAAGTCTAACTCCTCTTTTTTTAGGCACACATTTTAGCTGTTATTGTCTCCCTTGGGGGCATATCAGTGAAATTGTTAGGCTCTGCAACCCACAATGGGGGCAGAAAACTGTTAAATGCCTGTAATGTTTCTGTTTGTGTGTGAACTGGAGATTGGCTGATAGCCTGCATGTACTGGTATTTGTCTGGCTGTGTGCGTACTGGCATTTTGCTGGCAGTAAGTGTGGACTTGAGCTCGGCTGGTGGTGTGTGTGGACTAGAGCTTACTGGCAGTATGTATAGACTGACTCCCGCTTGGCAGTGTGCATGGACTGCCTATTGGCTGTCAGTGTGTGTGGACTGGCACTTGGCTGGCGGTGTGCGTGGATGGCGCTTAGCTGGCGGTGTGCATTGGATGGTGCTTGGTTGGCAGTGCATGTGGACTGCCACTTGGCTGGCAGTGTGGCTTGCATGGATCCCCCAGTCTTTTCTTACTCAGAATCCTGTACAAACCTCAAATTTAGCTAAAAAGTCACATTTTCCTGAGACACCTGTGTTGGAAAGTTGGAGGTTCACTACATGGCACAAATTTCCTACCACCCAGCTTCCCCCCTGATCTCCTGATAAAATTTATACCTCACCTGTGTGGGTGTCCAAAGTCAAGTCAGCCTAAAAACGTATAAAAACCCTGCCCTTATGGACACGCTCTGGTGTCTCTTCAATATATACACATTTCTGGCTCTTCCCTGTTGCAGGCACTTTGCCCACCCCCACAAGTGAGGAATCAGTTTTATTGGGAAGCTGAAGGGAAAGCTGGGTGGTATGAAATTTGTTCTGGCATACTGATCCCACAGATAAATGTGGGAAAATGTGATTTTTTTCCAGCTAAATTTGAGGTTTGCCGGGGATTATGGTTAGAAAAACATTGGGAGATCCAAGCAAACCCCTCCTCCCTGGAGTCCCTAAGGTGTCTAGTTTTCAAAATGTCTGGGTGTTGTAGGTTTCCCTTGATGGCGGCCAAGCCCAGGAACAAAAACCCAGGTGCCTCACTATTTATCACAAAACAACCTGTTTTTGCAAAGTAGGCTCCTGTGTTTTGGTCCATGGATCGGTGACCACCAAGGAAAACCTACCAAACCTGGACATTTATGAAAACTGGACACCAGGAGAGTCCAGCGAGGTGTGGCTTGTGTGGATCGCCCGAAATTTCATACCCAGAATTCCATGCAAATCTCAAATTTAGCTCAAACCATCACATTTTCCTCACATTTCTATGTGGGAAAGCTGTGGGATCATCGGGCCGGCACACATTTCTCACCACCCAGCATTCCCCCCAGGTCTCCTGATAAAAATGCTACCTCACTTGTGTGGGTGGGCCAAGTGGCCACAACAGGGAAGAGCCCAAAATTTACTGTGGAGGCATTAAAATTATCGATCACAAAGCAACCTAGTTTTGCAAAGGATTCATCTGTGTTTTTGGTCACGGACTGGGGGTCATCGAGGGAAACCTACGAAACTCAGACCGTTTTAAAAACTAGACAACCGGGGGAGTCCCTGGAAGTGTAGCTTGTGTGGATCCTCCAATGTTTTCTTACCCAGAATCCCCTGCAAACCTCAAATGTAGCTGAAAAAATCAAATTATACTCACATTCTGTAATGGAAAGCTCTGGAATCTGAGGGGTGCCACACATTTCCTACAGCCCAGTGTTCCTCCAGGTCTCCCGATAAAAATGTTACCTCACTTGTGCGGGTGGCCCAAGTGCCTCCGACAGGGAAGGGCCCAAAACACATTGTGGAGATATCAAAATACCTATCGCAAAATGACCTGGTTTTGCAAGGGGAGAACCTGTGTTTATTGTCCCAGGCTTGGTGGGCATCTAGTGAAACCTACCAAATCCAGACATTTCTAAAAACTAGACACCAGGGGGAGTCCAGGGAAGTGTGGCTTGCATGGATCTCTCAATGCTTTCCTACCCAGAATTCCCGCAAACCTCACATTTTGCTAAAGAAATCACATTTTCCTCACATTTCGGTGTGCAATAGTTTTGGGATTACCAGGCTGACACAAATTTCCTACCACCCAGTGTTCCCCCAGGTCTCCCGATAAAAATGGTACCTCACTTGTACAGGTGTGCCAAGTGCCTACTACAGGGAAGGGCTTACAACTTATTGTGGTGACATCAACTTTTTCTATAAGAAAACAACCTGGTTTTGCATGGGGACACCTGCTTTTTTGGTCCAGGGCTTGGCAGCCAACTAGAAAAACCTACCAAACGCATACCTTTCTAACAACTAGACACCTGGGGGATTGTAAGGATGTGTGGCTTGTGTGGATCCCCCAATGTTTTCATGCCCAGAATCCCCTGCATTCCTCAAATTTAGCTACAAAATCTAATTTTTCGCACATTCTGGGTGTTCAGGTTTGCTAGGTTCCCCTAGGTGCTGGCTGAGCTACGGTCTGAAATCCACAGCTAGGCACAATGAAAAAAACGGTCTGTTTTGAGTGGAAAAATGTGATGTGTCCATGTTGTGTTTTGGGCAGTTTCGTGTCGCAGGCACTAGGCCTACCCGCTCAAGTGATGTACCATTTTTATCAGAACATGTTGGGGAATGCAGGGTGGGTGGAATTTTGTGGATCCACACAGAGTACAGAACTCTTCATCAAAGATATGTGAGGAATTCTTTTTTTTTTTTTTGGAGGTTTGTAAGGGATTCTAGATAACAGACCCTGGTGAGAACGATGCAAGTCACCCCATCCTTGATTCCCCTGGGTGTCTAGTTTTCAGAAATGTACAGGTTTGCTAGGATTCCCTAGTTGCCGGCTGAGCTACGGTCCAAAATACCAAGCTAGGCACACTGCAAAAAAAAGGGTTTGTTTTTATTGGGAAAATGGGATGTGTCCACGTTGTGTTTTGAGCTGTTTCCCGTCACGGGCACTAGGCCTACGCACACAAGTGAAGCACCATTTTAATCGGGAGATTTAGGTGGACTGCAGGGTGGAAGAAGTTTGGAGTTCGCCTCAGATTCCAGAGCTTTCTATCACTGAAACATAAAAAAAAGTGTGTTATTTTAGACGTATTTCAAGGTTTGCAAGGGATTTTGGGTAACAGCTGGTGAGAGCCACACAAGTCACTCCATCGTGGATTTCCGAAAGTATCTAGTTTTAAAAATTGTACAGGTTTTCTATGGTTCCCTTGGTGCCGGCTGAGCTAGGGTCCAAAATTACCAGCTGGGCACATTGCAAAACAAGTGTCTCTTTTCAGTGGACAAATGTGATCTGTCCGCATTTTGGGCTGTTTCCTGTTGTGGCAGTAGGCCTACCCACACAAGTGAGGTGACAATGTTATCAGGAGATTTGGGGGACATGCTGGGTTGTTAGAAGTTTGTCTCCACACAGATTCCTGAACTATTTGACAACGTTTGAAATTTGCAAGGGATTCTGGGTAACAGACCCTTGTGAGAGCCACACAAGTCACCCCATCATGGACTCTCCTGGGTGTCTAGTTTTCAGGAATGTACAGGTTTGCTAGGTTTCCCAGGTGCCAGCTGAGCAAGGGTCTAAAATCCCCAGCTAGGGACAGTGCAAGAAAAGAGTTTTCTGTAGAACAATGTTATGTGTCTATGTTGTGTTTTGGGCCCTTTCCTGTTGCGGGGATTAGGCCTATCTACACAAGCGAGGTAGCTTTTTTATCAGGACAATTGGGTAATGCAGAGTGGGTTGAAGTTTGTGGCTCCGCTCAGATTCCAGAGCTTCCCATCATTGAAATGTGAGGAAAATGTGTTTTTTAGACAGGTTCTGAGGTTTGCAAGGGAATCTGGGTAACAGAACCTGGGGAGAGCCGCATTAGTCACCCAATGCTGGATTCCCTTAGATGTCTAGTTTCTAAAAAATGTACAGGTTTTCTAGGATTCCCTAGGTGCCGGCTGAGCTTGGGCTTAAAATCCACAGCTAAGCACATTGCAAAACAGGGCCGGTTTTCAGTGGAAAAAAGTGATGCGTCCACATTGTGTTTTGGGCTATTTCCTGTCACAGGCACTGTTCTTACTCACATACGTGAGGTACCATTTCTATTGGGAGACTTAAGGGAACACAGAAAATTAAAACAAGTTTTATTACAAATTGTCTTTCTACGCATTTCTGCCTTCCAAATATAACGTAGAGTGTAAAAAAGAAGTATTTTGAAAAATGCCCTCTAATTCACATGGTAGTATGGTTAGCCAAACATTCAGAGATGTGCAAATAACCACTGCTTCTAAAGTCCATTTCTTGTTTCAATTTCGGAAATACATAGATTTTCTCTGCACCTATGTTTCACTCTTTATTTTTTAATGAATGAAGTGCTGAATACCAGGTGCAAAATGAAAAACCATTGCAATGTGCATCTCAGCTATTGGCTCTGAGTCCATCAGGTTCTTGGTGACCCTCATACCCTATATATCCCCACAACCAGAAGGGTCCAGCTGACGTAACGGTATATTGATTTTAAAAATCTGCCATAGTTAGAAGAAATTACAATTGAAAACGTGGACACAAATCGCTGTTTTTTCAACTCATTTTGAGTTGAAATTCCAAGATGACCTTCATGCGCCACTTCAATTACTTGTTGTCACAGACTCTCCAGAATGACAATTCTCGAACCTCACATGACAATACCTTCCTGAGTAACAGACAGTTCATCTTTCACATTTTAAAATTGTCATTTGTAAAAGGTTGAGTGAGCTGTTTCCAGGACTGATATTTAATGATGTTTTTAAGTAGTATCAGTATGTCACTATCTATGCTCGTGGTAGTAATGATTTGTTTCAATGAAATAGCAACAGGTATACTGAATTTTATGATGAAGTTATTGTATGCTTCAGCCGTTTTGGAAGTGGTAACATTACACTGTCCTGGCACTCCTGAAAATAGTTAGCAGGTTTCTGATTTGTTCCTGGTCGGTGTACAATAGTGTAGGCACATTCCTGTAGTCGCAAATGCCAATGTTTAATACGAGGAAGCATCTTGGCTTTAGGATTGCCAAAGAAAGTAATCAATGCTTGATGATCTTTGACAAGAATGAAACGCTTTCCATATAAAAATATGTGAAAATGTTTACAAGCCTGCACAACCATTGTGAATAGGCATGATCAGTTTGTGACAAGCTTCTGCTAGCATATACCACAATATACCTTTGAACATTTGGGCATCCATTGTGTTGGGCAAGGATCGCAGCCAACCCCCACCTGGCTTGCATCAACAACAACCTCTGTATGAAGTTTCGAATCGAAGTGGAGTTCTCAATTGCATGCTTGATTTTCGGGAAGCTTTGTTCACAATCATCTGACTAGTAAAATGAAGCATTTTGTTATGCTAAGTCTCTTAAGGGAGAACTTAATGGGGCCAAGTCACGTATGTACGTAGAACAGTAACTGGCCATGCCAAGAATAGAACGTAACATGGTAACATCTTGTGGGGGACAGTTGACTGACAAAGCCTGTACTTTAGCCGGATCTGGAAAAATTACCCCAGCATAGAAAAACATGGCCAAAGAATTTGAGTTTTCTTTTCTGGAACTCACACTTCCCTGCATACAAGGTTAGATGTGCATCAGCAATTTGTACAAGTCTGTATTAGACATCGAATGACATCTTGAAAAAGTTCTGCAGCTGATGACACACCAAATAGTCTTTTATATCTGATATCAATATGGGTAGAAAAAGTGGTAATGTACCTGCACTTCTCTTCAAGTTACAATTGAATATACCCTTTGTTCAGATGAAGGTGACAGTTTACAGATATCGGTCCCATATCAGCTTCAGTACTGAAACTGAGTAAACAGTCACTGAACACAGTACCTTGCAGTACATGAATGAGTGCTTGTACTTTAGTCTCTTTGTTTTTCATGGTTGCTACAACTGAACCTTGATATTTTAATGGGGTTGATTGAGCCATTATATACACTATAGTCATGAACAGGGTGAAACAGGGCCCTGGGGATAGTTTGTGGTACTTCTCCTTTGTCATAATGTTTATCAATGCACCACTGTCTATAATAGAAGGTATGGAGCAACTGTTCACCTTTAGTGTAATTTAGGTAAATATTTGATTGACTTTTGTGATTTGAGTTGTTGACTTTACTTTGACCCGTCTTCTTCCTTGCATGCGGCCAGTCCAACATGCACACGTTTCTCTGAGGTAAAAATCGACATCGCACATCCATCTTCATCGTTGCTTGACAATTTCATCGGCAGCAGTAACAGCCATCCCGCCTTACATCAGTATAAAAGGTTGCTGCCGTGCACGGAAACCTAAGCTCTCAATTGCCCCAAGTATGGCTCCCAGTATCTCTCCCTCTCTTACCTTAATCAGAGTTGCCGATAAGCATCCTCTCCCCTCATGCCAGATTTCTTGAGTACGAGATCCAGTGTCCTGTGATTGGCGCTCTTATGCTGCCGTCATGATCACGTGACTGATCATAGTATTCTCTTCGATCCTGCTAACCCTAATTTCGGTGCCATCTTAGAATATACAGTGGTGTTTCCAAACACAATATATATATATATATGGCTATTCGCGTGTTCCAGAGACCAAACTAGTAATCCCAACATATTATAAATACCAATTTATACTTAAAGCCCATGTTACTTGCTGGCATTTTTACCCGACTATATAATACCATATTATTAAATATCGTTCCTATTCCACATCATCAATGCTGCCCATAATATTAGGCACTCGGTGCTCGTCTTATACTCGTCTTATACTCAATGCCACCTGGGTCAACTTAAATATATTACAACCTAAATAGACCTCTCAGTTCCGATCGCCTCCAACATACTACATTAGCCTCATTCGAGGTTGAGACCGCATTTTGAAATGTATCCAATATACATTTTCACCAAGTGTTTTCTAGGGTAAAAATTATTTAAGTCCCCATAGCGGTAACGTATATGTAAATAAATAAGCCCTCTCAATCATTCAAATTTCGATCCTATTGAATGTCATAGTCATTTTAACAGCGGTCGCACCTAGGATTCACACAACTCCTGCTATGTTTGCATGGGAGCATGACAATAATATCAAGGAAATGTATTCTCTCATTATTACTAAGAAGTGATGTATATAAATGGCCATCTATGTAAGATCACCCTACTTATTTTTTTAATTATGACCTAAGCTATTCATGTCAGTGACTAGTGTTACATCCATTATTACTACACATTTTGCAAAAAACTGATACCTCATTAAGAACATAGTATAATGAAAGTTTATACAGCAGTTTGTACAAAAGATACTGACTTCTAGCAGGATTCGTTTGCTCATTCTGACACTTATCTTTCCAAAAAGTAGTGCATTTCTTGATCCACATTGAGATCCAGGTCAATCGTACGCAAATTGAGAATCCATGAGGCCTCATTTCTCCATAGCCTCAACTCTCTGTTGCCTCCCGGGGATGTCTTAATGTCTGTTCTATCCCATGGAATATAAAGTCTTTGTTCTTTCCTTGGGAAAGGCATTCTGAAATGTGTGTTGAGATTGGATATCTGAGGTCGCCCTGTTTCACAGACCTCATGTGTTCCCCAATCCTTTTGCGCAATGTTCTAATTGTGCTCCCCACATATTTTTTGTTGCATCTACATTCAATTATGTACACCACAAATTTCGTATTGCAGTTGATATTGGTTATGATTTTGTAGAGTCTGTTTTATGGACCTCTGAAATCCATTTTCTTGTTGCTTGCCCATTTACAGGCTGTACAATGACCACAACCAGAAAACCCCACCATATGTGATGTAAGTCAATTCATGTCAGTTCTGGGTGTAGGGTAACTAGGACTCAACATATTTCTGAGACACATGCCTTTCCTATATGTTATTTCAGGTCTACTATTGATTGATCTAATCAATGATGTATCCTCACTCAGTATGTTACAGTGTCTGTTAAGACTTTTGACAAGTACACTAGATAGACTATTGTAGCTATTTTGTCATAAATTATCTTTTGGTTCGTCCGTTCTTTCAAAGTTTCTTGTCTCTTGATTTTCCTGATCCTAGACCTTGCTCTCTCTAGGATATGTCTGTCATAACCCCTCGTTTTGAAGCGTGCCATCATGGTTTCTGCACATTCTTCAAATTCAGGGTCATAACTACAGTTATGTCCTTCTCTGATTAGCTCCCCATATGGGATTGCATTAATCTGCATGTGCGGGGTGCGAGCTAGATGTGTGTAGGATTGAGTTGCAAGCAGTAGTCTTTCGGAATAGCCGGCTATGAATCTGATTGTCTCTTATGTAAAGTTCTGTATCTAGAAATGCAATTTTCTCCTTGCTGAATTCATAAGTGAATCTGATATTAAAAGCATTACTATTCAAATGTTCCACCAACTCAACCAGTTTACCAGTGTCTCCTGTCCATACCATAAGACAGTCATCGATATATCACCCCCAAAACAGGATGGAATCATTTCATTTCATGCCCATGGATCTCCAGATCCACATCTCCTCAAGCCAACCCATAAACAGGTTGGCATATGAGGGAGAAAATCTGGAGTCCATGGCCACTCCCTGTTTCTGCCGGTACCATTTGTCTTTGAATAAAAATACGTTGTTGTCCACAATTAGTTCTATCATATTGACCAACATGTCAGTATGTTCCCACGTGCTTGCTGACCTTGTGCTGAGAATCTTTCTAATGGCTCTCAGTCCACAATCTCTCTCAATGCTTGTATACAAAGCCATTACGTCCAAAGTCACTAAAATCATGTTATTATCCCTTGTGAGGTCGGACAAAATTCCTAAAACGTGCTTTGTGTCTCGTATAAACGATGGTAGATTGCTCAGCATCGATTTTAGAAAAATGTCCACATATTCAGATATTCTTTCAGTGGGACCCTCATTGCCCGAAATTATGGGCCTCCCTGGTGGGAAGGTGAGATTCTTGTGAATCTTAGGGAGCATGTAGATGCATGGGTATCTGGGCCTGTCTACTTTTAGATAGCATAACTCTTCCTCATCCAGTATGCCCATCCCATGCCACTGTTTCAGATGTCGGTTAATGTGATCGGTTAGTTTCCAGATTGGATTTGCAGCAATGGGTTTGTAACATTCAGCGTCGCTCAATTGTGATTGTATTTGATGTTCATAGTCTGTGCTAGACGTAATGACAATGTTTCCCCCCTTATCAGCCTCTTTGATAGTTATATTGTCATCCCTCCTCAAGTTTTTCAAGGCTTGTCTCTCCCCATATGTTAGGTTGTAGGTAACATGAAGGGGTCGCTGTTTGTTATGGTTAAATTGATCAACATCTGCAAGTACTAACTTGTGAAAGATGTCAATGTTGTTCCCTGTGTGTAGAGTGGGTGTCCATTTAGATTTTTCCTTGAGGCCACTTGCAATTAGTATATCACTCATCACATTCAGGTCCCTCATGATAATTTCAGCAGCAACCACTTCATCTTCACAATCAGTCCGTTACATTAACAGTCTAGTATCCAGGATTTCAAGATCTAGAGCCTCTATCTCCTTCTCGAGTTTTGCTGTCTTCCTATCACAATTTTCTATAAGTATCCCCATCAGTTTGTTAGAATTATTGGTGAGTTCCTGTTCCCACGCAACCAGTAAATCTGTGTCTAGGTCATCATAGGTTGGTATAATCTGGGATCGGAGACCCCTGGGTATTCTTTGTACCTTGATATACTGGCGCAAGGTGGCCCGGTCCCACCATTTAGACATTTCATTCCTACGTATTCTTTCTAAACGGATGAATTTATCCCTCAGACCCTCTTGTCTTTTGGTATTCCCCCCTAGGGACATGGATGTCAATGCCATGGTGCAGTCATATTATTGAATAAATCATCAGCCTCTTTATTCCTATTGCTTCTCTCATCATTAAACGTAGTCATAGTGTACCCTGGCTGCCCCCTATTTGGTCAGTTCAAAAAGGACTGTATCTTTTGTACAAATAGCTATATAAACTTTCCTTATACTATGTTCTTAATGATGCATCAGTTTTTTGCAAAATGTGTAGTGATAATGAATATAACACTAGTCACTGACATGAATAGTTTAGTTCATAATTTGAAAAATTAGCAGGGGAATCTTACATAAATGGCCATTTATATACATCACTTCTTAGTAATAATGAGTGAATACATTTCCTTGATAATATTGACATGCGCCCATGCTAATATAGCAGGAGTTTTGTGAATCCTAGGTGCGACTGCTGTTAAAATAACTATGACATTCAATAGGATCGAAATTTGAATGAGTGAGAGGGCTTATTTATTTACATATACGTTACCGCTATGGGGACTTAAATAATTTTTACCCTAGAAAACACTTGGTGAAAATGTATATTGGATACATTTGAAAATGACGGCCTCTACCCCGAATGAGGCTAATGTAGTATGTTGGAGGCGATCGGAACTGAGAGGTCTATTTAGGTTGTAAGATATTTTAGTTGACCCAGGTGGCATTGAGTATAAGACGAGCACCGAGTGCCTAATATTATGGGCAGCATTGATGATGTGGAATAGGAACGATATTTAATAATATGGTATTATATAGTCGGGTAAAAATGCCAGCAAGTACCATGGGCTTTAATTATAAATTGGTATTTATAATATGTTGGGATTACTAGTTTGGTCTCTGGAACGCGGGAATAGCTGTATATATTGTGTTTGGAAACACCACTGTATATTCTAAGATGGCACCGAAATTAGGGTTAGCAGGCTCGAAGAGAATACTATGATCAGTCATGTGATCATGATGGCAGCATAAGAGTGCCGATCACGGGACACTGGATCTTGTACTCGAGAAATCCGGCATGAGGGGAGAGGATGCTTATCGGCAACTCTGATTAAGGTAAGAGAGGGAGATATACTGGGACCCACACTTGGGGCAATTGAGAGCTTGCGTGCACGGCAGCAACCTTTTATATTGATGTAAGGCGGGATGGCTGTTAATGCTGCCCAATTCAGTAGGGATCGTGATGATGGGAATTATACACACCGTCCGGGCGTTTGTCGGCTGGAAGCAAATCAATGATGGCCATATAACCGGAGTGATGAGGCATCATAACATGTTTAGGATTGCATATTATGATTTAAACGTCAATGGATTTTAGAATAGTGCAGAAATAAATAGTCCTTTTAAGTATAAGTAAAAGTTCAGATGTCTTGTGTCTGATTTACTCCTACAGTCACTGAACCAGGATATTGGAGGACAAGATTTTTTACTTGAAATCTAGCAGCTATACAAATTACCCCACGCCGCAGGACAGTGTGGGTTGGAATTATCACCACACTCCAAGTAGATTTCTTTTGGAAATTCTATGTTTATAATAGCAATGGCTTAAGACCTATTGAAAGGATTTAGTTCGGTCTATGTATACTGATGTGTTTGTGTTCTCTTGGTTTTGGTTACAGACGTTTTTAACAGTGAATATTGAAGGTCATTTGATTTGCGTATCTCGCTTACCTGTGAGTTGCTTTTCACGAGTAACTGATGATTAGATAATATGCAAATAGAATTATATTCAAGCTCATATTGTATCACAAGGGTATCATTATTAGATGTCCAGGAATGGAGCATGCTCTGACCTTTTTGGTGTGACCTCACTTTTCTGTGATTTACAAAGTATGGCTGCACTTATATGCATGTACCAACACAGCAAGAAATGGCTAATTAATAACAGGTGAACCTGTCACGGTGGAGTGTCTTCCACAAGAATAACATTGTAATTATATAGCCATTACTGTAACTATATTAGTGACTGTGTATCATATCTCCACCTAGCCTTGAAAAAGTCACATGTACAACCATACTGAAGCGACGAAACACGTGTTGGCTTGGAATCTATTCACAAAGAAAAGCTCGAAGAAATAAAAGGGCAAAGAAATAACTTGGATTGATTATTTTTGAAAATGTTGTGTGACTAACAAATGCAACTTATGTCATTGATATATTACGTGTGCTGGGGATCAGTAATTACGTTGTATGTTGCTGTGGCCACATTTTCTAGAGAGGCTGGTGGTTCTCTCTACCTTACAGCACTGTAACAACTGTAGAAACAATTATAATATTAAGTGGAATTACCCTTTGAGGCACCCATTCCCTATCAATTATACCACTATTGCTTTATATTAATATTGAACGCCTCTTTGATCTGACGGTATGAAACTTCTTCCATGTGTGGTACTTTCTTTAATACCTCCTTTACTCATTCACGGCAAGATTTTTGAGCTGGTTGGTAATCTTTTTGTTATCTGTTTCTTCCAGTGCATCAATTAAATCATCAACCATTTCTATCCAGGCAGTCCATCTGTAACCAATATTCAGCTTTTTTAGCAGTATCAAATGGAGGTGGTGGTTTCAGAAAGGAAACGCCTATGTTTTTCACGCCTCTTGCTACCGTTGAGTAAACTGCACTTAACTCAGCACCTGGATCATTTGGGTCGTCTGGCCCATTTACCTGATGTGCTGCACCTTCTTCCTCCTTTATGGTATTGACTGGTTTTGTTTCTTGTTCTTCACTATTTTTAACCATTCTGCAGTGTACTTTGTTTGTTACTGACTTTAGCATTTCTCTGTATCAGGCAAGTTATCTTCTTGTGCTTGTTTCCAGCTGGCTATCGTTGTCTTTAGCACTTCTTTGCACTCGGCTATCGCTGCTTTTAGTGCTTTTCTGTACCTGGTTGTTGCTACCTTTAGCGCTATCATTCCTATGACTTATAGCTCAGTGTTGCATTGTGGCACAGTATATCATTCACAGCCTAACCAGCAGGTTTTTGGTCAACCATGAGTTAACTTCTCTGGAAGGCTTTCTTTTTCTTCGAAAGCTTTAAAAGCTTCACACTGTCTGGAGTGGTTCTTTGATTCCACATATGCCAACCGTCGATCTTCATTTCGACTTCGACTGAGGCGCATGTGGCATGCACAAGCAGTTTTCTGGACTATGACAAACTCTCTGGGAGAGCAATGTCCATCACCAGTTGTAGCATCCTACCCAGCCTTGAAACACTTAAGCGATTACGCCACATGCAGAGCTTGTTATTACACATCTTTATTCCTCAGCGTGTAACTGTGACCTCAATATTCTAAATCATGAATTCTATTAACCACACTCAAACAATTCCATCACAGTTCTACGGAGTCCGTCAGGTCCTATTATCTCTAACTCACATGACATTACAAAAACATAGAATTAATAATACCGATAAAGTTAACAGAGCTGAAAGCACAATACCTTCATTGTTTAGTTCTCATGCTCTGGATGTGATAAATTAAAGATGTCTTAGTTAAGAAAATCCTTGCACATGTGCTGCTAATGGAGCATGATGTGTGAAACATCACCACATCGATATCTATGAGTCCAAAACTTTGGTGCACAAGACTGAAACTGTTTTGACCCCACAAGTTCAAGAATGGACACTGAAAGGATTAAAGGATTCTAAAGTCATCAGGAATTGCAATCAGCTTTGCATGGTTAAAAAATTAGGTACGCAGTTTATTATTTATTCATATTGAATATTTAAAAGTTAATGCTGGTTGCTTTTGTGCCATTCACCAAACTAGATTTGCCTACATACTTTGTCACATCACCACTAACTTCTACCTCATCTATGGACCTTTTAATCCATATAGAAATTAACTGAAGAATTATTCAATTTCTTACATGTAGCTCCAGTTTTGTCATATATGTTCTGGAATGCCCATGTAGGATGAGGTATGTGGGTAGTACAACCTTGATGGTAAAGAAAAGGATATTGGAACATCTTAGGACCATCACCAACAGGGACCCTCATTATCCCATAACCAGGCCATTCCAGGACTATCACCTGTCTAACAACTCCCTATCGCGCTTGTTTGCCATTAAACAGGTACACATGGGCCCCAAGGGTGGCAACAGGGTGCTGAAACTACGCAAAAGGGAATCCAAGTGGATACTTGAACTTGAGACCAAATTCCCTAGGGGGCACAACCTGAATGAAGAGCTAGCAACCCATATGCATGATGACTAATACACTCTTACTACCGTACATGCTGACATCAATTCCCCTCCTTGTTTCTGTGCATTGCACAGAATTAACATGGTTTAATGTGCACTTTTATGTATCTTTACAGAGGTATTTTAATGAATACTTACATTTTTATTTTATTTTACTTTTTCTCACAGGAGGAAAGGAAGGGATCCACCGTTTGCTGACGGACCCTTCACGGGTTCCCTACCCTTTTCTTCCCTGGGTTGGGTGTGCACTCCGGTTAAGATAAGAGTTCTTTGTTTTTCCACTTGTACACTATTGTATTTATTGTTGCTTATGTTTTTATGTATGGTAATGTGTTCCCATGACATATCATTTGGTATTCCACTTGGCGACTAGAATCAATTGGTACGCTGAGATGCAAGGAGCTGGCCAGCCACTTGGCGTATGCATTCCTGTTGTCATGCTTTGGGCTTCCTTATATTATTACCCTCACTGCTTTTACAACCTTGCAGCATCATATCTCGGTGGTGCATTGGTCTTGCTTGTCATGTGCTTTTGTGGATATGCTTTCCCACGCACCTGGTTTCTTTCCGATTGTGACAAACAGGTTCCAATATGGCCAAGACTTTGGCCACCACTTTGGATTGTTATTCCTGGTTGACAGGCTGCAATGTGTCTCTGTGTTATGTCCCCATCACGTTTTGGGACAATGTATACCGGATTTTCACTTCTTTTATGTTACCCACATGGTCTATACTAATTTAGACATATACACGAGACTTCCTAATTGGATGACTATGTCGCATGGAATCACGTATGATGATTATACAGTACGAATTGTTCAATTAGAATTTTATTTTTCTTAGTTAATGTGCATTTGATGCTGTGACTTGACAACATGCATTATAAGTAGTATCATTATCTGACAATACTGTGTATATAACTTAAACAAGCTTTTAGATGGCCACTAACTTCCTTCGCATTTTGCAGCACTATGCATTATGAGTCCTTTGTTTGTGTTTCCACATGCCTATGAAATGCAACTTCACGTAACACTATGGGGGTGATTAGGATGGCGGGCAGATCGCCACCACCGGCCCGGTGGTGGCAATACACCCACCAGCTCAACCTAATTTACCCCCTGCCATATTATTATGGCGGGGGTATCCACCCACCATCTCAACCTAATTTACCCCTGCCATATTATTATGGCAGGGGGTATTGCGGCGGATGCAAAGTGCGTCTGCCGCTTTTCCGCCGGTCGGTAATCGTTCCGATTGCCGGCCGGGCGGAACCGAGCCTCAATATGGTGGCGGTGCCTAGCAGGCACCAACATCCATTTTAGGATGCTGGGTCTCAAAGGCCTTTCCATAGCGGCGAAAGCCTGGTGGGAATTGCAATGGGGCCCTTTGTGGGCCCCTGGGGGAATGGGGGGGTCCACCTGGAGGGGTACCCATGGTACCCCCTCCATTCCCATGAACAAGGTGGCAGGCACCTCACGGAGCCTGCCACTTTGTGCATGGGCATGCACAACATGGAACTTTGGCATTGCGGCAATGTCAACAATGTGGAATGCGACCGCAAGGGTGGCAATTGAATCCTAATTAGCGGTGCGGACGGCCGCATGTCTGGCAGCCGGTCCCAGTGCTGGAGCAGAGTTTTCTGTTTGAAAATTCGTTGGTTTTTGAAGCTCTGGCATGTCTATTTGTCATATTAATTTTCTAATTATTAATAATTAATTATTTGTCTTGTGCGAGTGTGTTTATATTAATCAATCCGTTTGTCCTAACAAGAGAGAGTTACATGTGGGTGCGCATAAATGTGCTGTTTAACAATAACGTGCGTGTTTTCATGTTTAAACGTTGCTATGTGCTGTTTATTTTTTGAGCACAAAACGCTTTCCGAATTAATGCTTTTTTATGTTGCAAGTGCTAGATAGATGCATACACATAAGGGTATTAGTGGGGTTAACACTGTTTAATCACTATGCTGTGGTAACGTTGTCTTTGTTTCTTTTAATTAAGATGGTCTATTGTGGCCTATGGTGGCCTAGTCAAAGATGGCTGATTTTATAAGCCTGACCTCGATTTGAAAGTAGAAAACTGTGATGGAAGAGAGCCCTGCTGAAAATGGTCCTGAAGTCAGCTGACCACAGTCCTTGCTTGCTTTACAAAATTTTCCGTGAGGACATCAGCAGCCTGGGTAATCTTCGAGTGAAATGGAACGTCCTTGGCATCCTTGGGAAAACAAAGGAGCCTTAGAGAAAGACTCTGAGCATTGGTCTCATTGCAGAGGAGAAGTAGAACTAACAAGATACATTTGTGATTCTTGGTTCCTGTTCCGTAGTCTTTATTTTGTGATTTTTCCTGAGCGGAGATTTTCGAATGTAGCAATGTTACATCCTTTCCTTCTCGCTCTGCTCAGCGGTCCAGCGGACATTACAACTTTTTTATGTATCTTTCTTTTGTTCGATTCAGTATAAGAATTGTTAGCCTAGAGAGGGTCTTGCCACTTGCCATTTGCCTTTGCCGCGTACCGAATCTGCGTTGCTGAGGATTAATGCTGAAGGGACTTCGTCTTGAGAGACTTTACCGAGAGACTTGTCCTGACCCGTTCTGACATTTAGCTAGAATAGGTAACTATGAGAAAAATGATTTATGCTGCTTGATTTTCTTTGACTAATTTCAGATAAAGCAATATAACTTGAACATGGTGTTGAATATTATTTTTTGTCAATTATTGTGTATTATATTTGATTATGGCCGTATAGGTTGTATAGATTATGTTTATGGACAGTCACAATAACCAGGTCTTATCGACCTCGATATAGATGCAGGGTGATTAGGAGTTTTCTTTCCACAGGTTTATTGCTGCTGGTAGAGTATTTGAGCGTATGTTAGTGAAATGGGCCCTAGCGTATGATGAATGTATGTGCGTGTAACTGTGAGATTACTCTATCTGTGGTAGTGGGAATATTATACACACCCTGATCTCTATCAATTTCCTGGTAGCAGAGGATGGTTATTGATGATTGTCTTGATCTGATAAGATTGCTGGTACATTAGCTTATTGATTATTGATTATTGATTGATGTTGGTATATGTACTAATACTATATGTTGGAGTCGTAATGTTGAGTTATATGTAGTGCTTCTGGAACTTGGGAGCTGGTAGCAGTTCCGTAGTAGGGCAGAGGGAAGTATATGCTGCTCTCGGGAAAGACGGAATTGTAAGGAATAACGTGTAACAATTGAAGTTGCGCGTCACATTGTCTGGGTTCGGAATCAGTGACATCGTCGTATGTTACTATTAGATATTTCTGGTATATAAGGAGTGTGTATGATAGTGAAGGTTATCTGTGAAACTCTGGTCTTAAGTCCCAGGGATCCGTAAGGATTACCGTTAAAGCTTATCGCGGGAGAAGTAATAGGTATTATCTGAGCTTGTTTGAGAAACTGAACAGTGGAGAGCTGTTTAGTTGATGTATGTTGTAATTCTGTAGTGGAGCAGATTGTTCGCTGTTCTCGGGAAGCAGGATTCTGTGTGTATGTACTATATTTTCTTGTATGAATGTGCGTAAATGTATAAATATACATATTTAATTGACTGTAAAACTCTTTGGACAAGTCCTAGAGGAAACAGTTAATGAATGTATGTTAGAAGGGCAGAGTAGAGGGAAGTGCTACTGTGTCAACGAGAGGTTTCTTGTGAAATAGACTCTTTTTTACTATTCTGTGGTTAGCGAAGCAGACAATGGAGATGTTTTTATGTTGTAACTAATAGATTTTGTAGAAATTTTGACACGAAGTCTACTGAAAAGATTTTGTAAAGGAGGGGTAGACGAGTGACAGAAGACAGGAGACAAGCGACTGCAGCGACTGTTGACGTCAGAAAGACCGCGCTCTGATTGGATAGTGGATCAGAATAGTGCTTGCGCTAGGATTGGTGCGTTAGTGTGAGCCGCGCAAGGATTGGAAGAGCTATTTAGTGACGTAGACGTTCCAGGATAGGTGCGTTAGTGTAAGTCGCGCTGCTATTGGTTGAAAATTCGTATTGTATATTTAAAATACGGAAAGAGTAGAGAGTTTTTGGTAAACGCTAAAATGTATTACCAAGAAGAGAAAAAGAAGAAAACATTTTTTGGTAAAATTAAAAAGTGGTTTAACAAGGATAAAGATGTTAAAACGAGAGAGGGTGAGTTGTTACCTCCACCGAAAACACCTGCATCCTTCATGGCTGCAAGACATGGGTTTCATACCTGTATATGGTTGGAGAATTGGGTTAGGTATACTAAAGAAGATGGTGTTCTAGCATTTCCAGAACATGGTTCATTTAATCTGGCCGTGTTGAGAAATTTACGGGAAAAGATGTTATGTCTAGACCCGAAACCAAGACCTACACAGTTCGAGGCTTTAGTGGAATGGGAAGAGGAAGTACATGAGCGAGAAAAACAGAGATCTGGAGGGTACTATAGATACATGTTTGGGAGGAGACATGATTGTGAGACTCATCATGATCGAATGAAAAGGTGGCGAGATGTTAGTATGTCAGAGGGATTATATCCGATGAGAACAGTTGAAGGAGGAGCAGAAAGGGTTCCTGAGTCAGAAATGAGAAAATATGGAGTTAATGAGTATGAGGATGAGGTCTTGAATGACATGATTTACAAGAGACCACCTCCATATAGACCAGAACCAGACAAAAGTACACCAGTTGTTTCTCCGATAAGAGATACAGTTTGTGTCAGTGAGATAGAAAATGAGACACCTGAGGTAAGAAGTGATCATTACCTTGATGAGAATGCCAGACAATTAGCCAGAACTACAACAGAGTTGACTGAGAAGATTAGGGAGTTAACGAAGAATCTGGAAGCTGTTACAGTGCCTGTAACAATAGGTCCGGTTATGCCTGTATTTGACAAACAGAGGACAGGTGAAAATGGATTGGTGATTCCATATGTTGGGAATAATTTGACAAATTCAGTTGGTCCTTCAGGAGATTCAGGCAAAAGAGCAGAAAGAAGTGACCTGAGACAATCGAGACATGACACATGTAGTGAAATATTGGATGCTAGTGAAGCTAGTTGTTCAGGGATGCCAATTTTAGAACCGCAGAAGAGAGTGGTTCCAGTGAGAAAAACTGCTGAAATAACAGTTGAAGATTTGAATGATTGGATGAAAGTTCTACAGAAAAAGGATAAAGATTCACAAGTAATTGATGTGGCTAGGTTGCGTGTAGAACTAGAAGAGCTTGTTACAGGAACAGTTCCAACAGAAATTCTGAAGAGTCATCATGATGGTGAACTAATGTTCATGTGCAAGAACATTACCTGGAGAGCAAGAAATACACATGACAGGCTAAAGGCAATAGCGAATGAGCAGGGAGTTGACATTGATAAAGTGAAAGCTTTACAAAGAACCTACAGGATGGATTTTACAGAGAAGGATATTGAAAATTTGAATGCTACTGGTAGAACAGGACAGATTAAGGAAATGGTAGCATTATTGCGAAGATGGGGTGATGTAGAAAAGTGGAAGGATAGGTGGTATAAGAAGAGAGATGAAGCTGAAGATAGAACAACTTATTCAGCATTTCCAGTGAGAGAAAAAGAGAAACCAGTGGATAATTATCCTATGAGAGAAATACCTGGAGGAGGATATGTACATGTTCCATGGACCAGACAGGATATTTTATCATTCACGAATGATTTCCCTCGATTGAGAGAAAAGCCCGTCGAGTAGTATAGGCAGGTAGATAGGTTTGTGAAATTGTCAAAAGTGCTGTGGGTTGACCTGAATAGTCTGTTTGATATAATTGTTCCAGCAGACTTGTGGACTGAGTGTAAAATAGTTGTAAGTTGGCCTACTGAGGAATATCCAAGAGACCCAAGAACAGGGGCACCAGATCCAGAGGTAATGAGAAAGTATGATCAGGTGATGGTATACCTGAAGAGTAAAGTTCCTGCAAAAGAGACAGACTGGGTAAAGATAGATCGAACACAACAGGAAGCGAAAGAATCAGTTCATGCTTTTTACGAGAGGCTGATACTAGCATTTAAACAATTCAGTGGAGATGAACACCTGGGTGACAAAGATTTGAGTCATTTTGTATACAGATTTGTATATGGCCTAAGACCTGAAATTGATGAGAGAATTCGTGAGCATACAGTGGATTGGCAGAGTAAGAAAGTAGATGAGATTCTGAGACATGCGAAATACTTCAGTGATGAAATTGAAGCAAAACAAAGAAAGCTGAAAGAGAAAGCAATGTGGGCACAAGTGAAAGTTGCGGAAAGACAGGAAGCACAGTTAGTGGAACAGGCGAATAATCCAGGAAACAATGCAGGGAATAGACCTAGATATGCAGGGAAAGGAAAAGGAAGTCTTGAGGAAGCGAAGAAAAAGTTTCCTTGTCACAACTGTGGCCAATTGGGGCATTGGAGATCGGAGTGTCCTAATCCACCATTAGTGAGTAATGAGAATAAATCCTTAAATCAACAGGTGCAGAATGAAGGAAATAATCAACAGCAGCAACAACAGAAAGTTGTGAGACAGCAGAGTCAAGAGCCAAAACCGCCCTTGCCGCAGAATAAAGGGTTACAAAAGTATAATCAGGATTCAGGATTCTACAATGATGAACAGGTAAACAAACCAAGACGTTCAAACAAAGTACAACAGTACTTGTTGAAGAGTGAAGGGAGTGAATCTGAGGGTGATTATTGATGGTGCCGAGGAGAGGAAGAAGAGTGCATACTTGGTGCAACTCTAGAAATAGACCAGGCAGGACCATTTGTGGATGGGAAAATAAATGAGGAGAGTGTTACTTTTTTGGTAGACACAGGTGCGACAAGATCAACTGTCAGGTCAACAGATGTTAGAAATCTTCCTCTCTCGGATGAAGCAATCCAAGTAGTTGGTGTAGCCAATACGCAAATCAGAACACGTCTTACTGAACCTGTAAGAGTACAGATAGGGAAATTTTCAGACATGCACAGATTCATTGTCTGTGACACGAGTCCAGTGAACCTGTTAGGTAGGGACTTGTTGTGCAAGATGAACTGCACAATTTTTTGTACACCGGATGGAATAGCCTTTGAGACACCAGATGAGGATGTTTTGTACCGAGTGACTCTAGAGAATAGAGAAAGTGAGTTAATTGGTGCATTTGCTGTGTTTAATCCGGAGGATTTGCCTCGAGAGCTGAGAGACACAGTGAAAAGGACAGTTTGGGATTTTACTGGAGAGGATGTGGGATTGATGAATAATGTAGATCCAGTGAAAATTGCAGTAAAAGAGGGAATTACATATCCTAACATTCCTCAATACAAAATGACACCAGAAATAATTGAAGGGATAACTCCTATAATTGAGAAAATGATTCAGCAGGGAGTCCTGAGAGAACTACTGAGTAGTCCATGTAATTCACCGATAATGGGACTAAAAAAGCCTAATGGGAAATTTAGAATCGTACAGGATTTGAGAAAAGTTAATCAAATTGTGGTGGCATGTTGTCCTATCGTGCCAAATCCATCAGTGATCCTGTATCAAATTCCACATGATGCCGAGTGGTATACAGTAATTGATTTGTGTCATGCGTTCTTTTCAATTCCATTACATCATGATAGCCAGCCGATTTTTGCATTTAGGTTTGGCCAGCGTATCTTAGCATGGTGTCGAATCCCACAGGGGTATACGGAGCGTCCTTCGATATTCAATCAGTTATTGAAAAAATCGTTGGAGAGTTTGATCATGCCTGAGAGCTCAGTACTGGTGCAGTACATTGATGACCTACTTGTGGCATCAAAGACACGTGAAGCTTGTGAAGTAGATACCATAGCTTTACTGAATCATCTGGCAGATGGAGGGTTAAAGGCATCTCCAGCCAAATTGCAATTTTGCAAGAAAGAGGTGCATTATCTTGGACACAATATTGAAAAGGGTCTGAGAAAAGTGACGGATGACAGAATCAGAATAATCAGAGAAATGAAAGCCCCAAAAACTCAGAGAGAAGTGAGAATGTTCCTGGGTATGGTGGGTTATTGTCGTCAGTGGATAATTAATTTTTCCTTGATAGCAAAGCCACTGATTAAATTGACAAAAAGTGAGATGACAGATCCATTGAGTCTAGATGCAGAACAAATGGCAGCATTTGAAGAGCTCAAAAATAAAATGTGTGAGGCTCCAGCTTTAGGCATGCCTGACTACGAAAAGGAGTTTGAGCTGTACTGCAGTGAGAGAAATGGATGTGCACTTTCAGTGTTAATTCAGAAACATGGATTACTGAGGAGGCCTATTGCGTACTTCTCATCGACACTTGACCCTGTAGCTGTGGGTTTACCAGGTTGTCTGAAATCCGTGGCTGCAACATGCAGAAGTTTAGAACAAAGTGAGGGAATCATAATGAGATATCCTGTAAGGGTATTCGTACCTCACAATGTGGCAATTCTTTTGACAAGAAGCAGAACCCAGTACATGTCACATAGTCGGTTGACTAAATATGAAAAAGTGATTCTGGGAGCATCAAATGTGACTCTTGAGAGATGTGTAAATGTGAATCCAGTGACACTCTTGCCGGATATTGAAAATGTGGGTGTGAAAATGGAAGATGATCATGATTGTTTGGATGTGCTTGAGTACTGTACAAAACCGAGACCAGACATAAGGGATCTTCCCTTGCATGAGAGTGATCATGTGTTGTTTGTGGATGGTTCATGCCTGAGAAATGATGATGGTGTGTTATGTGCAGCATATGCGGTGTGCAAAGTTTCAGAGGTCATGGAAGCATCACCATTGAAAGGAGTGAAGTCTGCACAAGTTGCTGAATTGATAGCATTGACAAAAGCTTGTGAAATTGGGAAAGATTTGAGGACGACTGTGTTGACTGATAGTCAGTATGGATTTGGAGTGGTGCATGATTTTGGCCAGCTTTGGCTACAAAGAGGTTTCTTGACATCGAGTGGAACTCCAATAAAGAATGCTGAAATGATTGGTAAATTGCTTGAGGCGATACAGCTGCCTAAAGAGTTAGCAGTTGTAAAATGTGCTGCCCATGGACCAGGAGAAGATTTTATCACGGTTGGAAACCGTTACGCTAATGATGTTGCGCAATACTGTGCCAAGACAAATCAGTCCATTAATCGGGACCGAGACGGGGAAATGTCTTTTCTCTCTGTGATGTTTACTAATGTCTTAGAAACCTGGGATGAAGTGAAACAGTTGCAAGATGAGGCAGGAGAGGAAGATAAAAAAGATTGGATTAAGGCAGGATGTGCTCCAAGAGAAACAGACCATGTTTGGGTTTACAGAGATGGCAGACCAGTAATGCCTAACTCCATTTTGTCGTCAATGGCAAGAATGTATCATGGCCAGGGACATTTGGGAAGGGATGCGATGGTTAGGTCATTTAAACAGACCTGGTACAATGCAAAGTTCAGGACAATTGCAGAAAGCATCTGTCAAAGGTGTTTGGTTTGTCAGCAATTTAACACTGGGAAAAAGACAGTGGTGAGTCTGGGAACAATAGGCAGAGAAGGAGGTCCTTTTACAAGAATGCAGATTGATTTCATTGAAATGCCCCAAGTAAACAGACTGAGGTATGTTCTAGTGGTAGTCTGTTTGTTTTCAAGGTGGGTGGAAGCTTACCCGACTAGAAGAAATGATGGAATAACAGTGGCAAAGTTACTGTTAAGGGAGTTGATTCCTAGGTACGGGTTTCCAGTAACAGTTGAGTCTGATAGAGGTGGACATTTTCAAAATGAACTAATGGGTTTGATTTGTGAAGCATTGAAAATACAGCAGAAGCTACATTGTGCATACCGACCAGAGGCTTCTGGTGTGGTTGAGCAGATTAATGGCACAATCAAGAACAGGATTGGAAAAATGTGCTTAGCCACTCGCATGAAATGGCCAGATGTTTTACCTCTAGTGCTGATGACTATTAGATCTACTCCGGATAGAACTACTGGCTTGAGTCCGCACGAAATAATAATGGGATGTGCAATGCGCCATGCATTTGTGCCTGTCAATAAGTTGGTGACAATAACTGATGACATGATTTTGGATTACTGTAAAGGCCTGGCTGACGCAGTTCATTCTGTGTTTCACCAGGTTGGAGAAGAAGCTACCACACTTGAGAAGAAGCAAGCCCATGATCTGAGTCCAGGAGACTGGGTGAGGATTAAAGTACACAGAAGAAGAAATTGCTTGGTTCCAAGGTGGGGAAGGCCAAGACAAGTTATTCTGACTACGACAACTGCAGTAAAGTGTGCTGGAGTGAGACACTGGATACATGCAAGTCATACTCTGAGAGTTCCAAACCCAAAAGAAGGGACTGGTAAAGAGTATTTTGAAGAGTCGGATTCCAGTGATGATGAAGATACAGAATCAGTGGGGAAAGAAGTAGGAAAAGCTTCGAATGAACCACTGCTAGTATCAGAAAAGAGATCAGATTCTGTAAGAGAGCCTGAAGTTTCAAAAAGAAGTGAAGGAAAAAGAAAAGAAAAGAGAAATTTCACAGAGACTACTCCTGAATCAGAAGAGGAGGAGATTGAAGAGCCACTTGAGATTATACTTGAAGAAGTAGGGTCAGAAGAAGATAGAGAGGGACAGATTGCGGAAGACCCCCGAGGAGGTGTAGGGAACATTCTTAATGAGCTAGGTGAAGGGACAAGTAGACAGCAAGAAGATTGCGTGTCGGAGACTCGAGGAGGGACAGAAGTAGGGAAATCTCAAACAGTGGTGAAAGAATCTGTGGAAAAGAAGAAAGCTGCTAGAAAACGGAAACAAGAGGCACTTGAAACAGAATTGGATGATGAGAATGAACAAACAGAGGGTCGAGTTCTGAGAAAGAGAACTTGGATTGGAGAAAAAAGTAATAAAGAAATAAAGCCGAAAAAGGTGATAAAAGGAGATCGTTGGCCTAACAACAGAGTTAAGAGGCTGAGATACAAGATAATAAGAGCAAGTACATCAAAGGCTGAACAAGTGAATGAAGTTTCGAGTCAAAGTTCAAAAGCTGAAGGGGAAGAATCAAAGGAGTCAAAAGAACCAGTAGAAATAAAAATAGTAAGAAGACCCAACCAAAAGTACAGATCACCGGAATGGTCTTATGTGGCACTGACTGAAGAAGGAAAAGAAGAAACAGTGACTCGAGATAATCCGGAAGAGATTTTGAGAGAAGTGGTTGAGGAAGATACTGGTGAAATTCTGAAAGTACTCTTGACTGACATTGGAGAAGAGTCGAGTACTGAGGATTTTGATGTTGGAGATCTAATACAATTTGATGTTGAAGAGATTGAAGTGAAGAATGACAAGTATCCAAACTGAATAAAGGAAGGATTCACTTGGATTAAGTGAACGAAAGGATCATTTGGAAAAACTGAAAACTGAAGAAAGCTGAAGAATTTAAGAGTTTCAATTTCAGTAGTGAAGTAATAGAGGCTAAACTAGAGTAGTAAAATGGCTAACATAGAGGATAATCAAAATAGATGTGCCTTCTTTAAAAGGTGGTGTAGAATGTGCTGCTGCTGTACTGGATTATTAATGCTTCTATGGGGTGTTTTAGTTTTAGTTTTATTAGTTACTTTTAAGGTTGAATTTGAAATGCATACAGAGAATGTGACAAATGTAGAGAAAAATTCTCAAAAAGTAGTTCCAATTAGAATTAGTAATACTTACATACACAAAGATAGGTCATTTAATAACTTTTCTAGTAATGTTTTTTCAAAATTGTTATATGAATATGTGAAAACAATGGAGTAAGGGATTGCTACGTCTGTATGCAATTACCTGCATCCGTTTCAGAGGGTGTTACTTATCATCATTTACCAGCTACATATGGTATTTCTTGTAGTATTTTAAGTAGTGTTTTTTATTTGTTAGGGAAAGTAGATTATAAGATGTCTAACAGAGATAGTATTTTTGGGCATTTGCCAATGAGCAAAGAGCTGAATCCAGCTAAAGAAGCTAACACTTTTGGTGAAATTTTTATTGAAGAAAAAGGACTAACATTAGATTACATTTTTAAGAATAATTTAACTTGCAGTCTGAAAGGAGAGGAGAAAGCTTTTCTGGATATGGTAGAGGAAAGGAGATTGAACATGCAGGAGAAAGCAGGAAAATATAAAGTGAGTGAGACAATTTGGGACATTGAGATGGGAAAAGCGTTGAAGAATGGGGCTAGTACAACTTTAGCTTTAGATGCACCACAGAAGGGTAAACTTTGCATTACAAGAAGGAAATCTCAATATGATACATATTTTGTTGGGACTAGTGAGTGCCATGATACATACTTCATTGCAACAGGTTGGGGTTTCAGAGGTGGAGAAGATACAATTTTTCCAGGAGTATACTATGTTTGTGGGAACAAGGCTTATTACAAGTTGCCTGACCATTGGTATGGCACATGTTATGTGGGCCTGGTTTTTCCAAAGATTTTTCATATAGATAAAATAACAGATGTAGAACATATTAATTTACTAATGCGTTGTAAGAGAGAAACTTGGTCTGAAATAGTGGGTGACATTTTTGGAGTTTTGATTCCAGCAGTGGGAATTTCTTTAAATGCTTATGGAATTCGGAAACTGTCAACAGTGGTTGATCGCTTATCGACAAATACCTCTGGAGGGTTTCTTTTGGTGAATATGGAATTAAGTGCCGTACGTGCCATGTCTATGCAAAATCGACTTGCCCTTGATATTCTATTGGCCAAGGAGGGTGGAGTCTGTGGAATGCTGAAAGTTCAACATTGTTGCACTTACATTCCAGACGAAAGCAAATACCTGAAGGTCTATATCAAAAATATTACTGATTTGCATGAAGAATTAGTACCACTTGAAGCTGAGAATTTATGGACTAAAATAGCTAATACAATGATAGCTGTTAAGGATTTTATTGCAAAAATAGGTAGTACTATTATAGGTAGAATATTGTTTCCTTTAACTTGTATAATTGTTGCTTTATTGATAATAAGATTAGTGTTTGTGTGTTGTAAAAACAGGGGAGGGAGGAAGAAATTGAATAAAGAGAAGAAAAATAAGAGGTTGAAAAGAGAACCTCAAGAAATTGAATTAGAAGAATTGAGGGAGAGTGTTTACTTGGAGACAAAAAGGGATGATGAAAGAGTGACTGGTGTGTAATGTTGTGTAAGGGGAAAAAGACATTTCCGATTTCTCCTAAAATGGGACTAAATTTTTACAAATTTTTTTTTTGGGTTTATTTGGTGATAAAATCACCAAAGGGGGGATTGCTGGAGCAGAGTTTTCTGTTTGAAAATTCGTTGGTTTTTGAAGCTCTGGCATGTCTATTTGTCATATTAATTTTCTAATTATTAATAATTAATTATTTGTCTTGTGCGAGTGTGTTTATATTAATCAATCCGTTTGTCCTAACAAGAGAGAGTTACATGTGGGTGCGCATAAATGTGCTGTTTAACAATAACGTGCGTGTTTTCATGTTTAAACGTTGCTATGTGCTGTTTATTTTTTGAGCACAAAACGCTTTCCGAATTAATGCTTTTTTATGTTGCAAGTGCTAGATAGATGCATACACATAAGGGTATTAGTGGGGTTAACACTGTTTAATCACTATGCTGTGGTAACATTGTCTTTGTTTCTTTTAATTAAGATGGTCTATTGTGGCCTATGGTGACCTAGTCAAAGATGGCTGATTTTATAAGCCTGGCCTCGATTTGAAAGTAGAAAACTGTGATGGAAGAGAGCCCTGCTGAAAATGGTCCTGAAGTCAGCTGACCACAGTCCTTGCTTGCCTTACAAAATTTTCCGTGAGGACATCAGCAGCCTGGGTAATCTTCGAGTGAAATGGAACGTCCTTGGCAGCCTTGGGAAAACAAAGGAGCCTTAGAGAAAGACTCTGAGCATTGGTCTCATTGCCGAGGAGAAGTAGAACTAACAAGATACATTTGTGATTCTTGGTTCCTGTTCCGTAGTCTTTATTTTGTGATTTTTCCTGAGCGGAGATTTTCGAATGTAGCAATGTTACATCCTTTCCTTCTCGCTCTGCTCAGCGGTCCAGCGGACATTACAACTTTTTTATGTATCTTTCTTTTGTTCGATTCAGTATAAGAATTGTTAGCCTAGAGAGGGTCTTGCCACTTGCCATTTGCCTTTGCCGCGTACCGAATCTGCGTTGCTGAGGATTAATGCTGAAGGGACTTCGTCTTGAGAGACTTTACCGAGAGACTTGTCCTGACCCGTTCTGACATTTAGCTAGAATAGGTAACTATGAGAAAAATGATTTATGCTGCTTGATTTTCTTTGACTAATTTCATATAAAGCAATATAACTTGAACATGGTGTTGAATATTATTTTTTGTCAATTATTGTGTATTATATTTGATTATTGCCGTATAGGTTGTATAGATTATGTTTATGGACAGTCACAATAACCAGGTCTTATCGACCTCGATATAGATGCAGGGTGATTAGGAGTTTTCTTTCCACAGGTTTATTGCTGCTGGTAGAGTATTTGAGCGTATGTTAGTGAAATGGGCCCTAGCGTATGATGAATGTATGTGCGTGTAACTGTGAGATTACTCTATCTGTGGTAGTGGGAATATTATACACACCCTGATCTCTATCACCAGCACCGCTAGGGTGGCAGGTGGACGAAAGTCTGCCCGCCATCCTATGTTTGTGATTGACAGTTTTCCTGTCAAAACGCATAGCAATTGAGTAATAAATGTTTGTACAAGCAAATAATCATCTCGAGTGTTCGCCTTATTGGACTTCAATTGTGGATACTGTTGTCCGGTTTGGTTCCACCGGCTCCGCGCACCACCTGACGATGAGCCAAGATGTTATGTTATGTTATGTTGTTATGTTATTATTTCTTATATAGCGCACAGATGCCGCAGCCAAGAGGCGTCCCGGCGCTTTAGAAGATGGAGCACACAACACAACAATAAAGACCAGAGTGCTAAACTATACAGAGGAAAATAAATGAGTTTTTAATTGTTTCCTGAACTGAAATAAATCATGGATGGAACGAAGTGAGGCAGGCAAAGAGTTCCATAATGTCGCCGCCATTACCGAAAAGGAGCGTCCACCCATTCTGGACTTTTTAAAACGAGGAATAGTGGCCAGATTGAACCCTGCAGACCGAAGAGCTCTTGAGGGGACATAATGGAGAAGAGTCTGGGAGAGAATAGGAGGGGAGGCCTAATTGAGAATTTTAAAAGTAAGGCACAAAGCCTTAAACTTAATTCTTTGGGCTACTGGGAGCCAATGGAGGTCATAGATAGTGCTGCGAGCAGAAACAAATTTAGGTAGGCCAACCAGCGTCCTGGCCGCCGCATTTTGTACCCGCTGAAGGCGGGCAAGCTCAGCTTGATTAACACCCAAAAATAAAGAACTGGCGAAATCTAGTCTGGTCAGCACCAGAGCTTGAACTATGGTCTGCCTGGTGTCTGCGTCAAAATTTTTTAAAATAGGCCGTAGGCATTGTAGAGCACCAAAACAAGTTCCCGCGACACGCTTGATGTGGGGAATAAAAGACAATGAATCGTCAAGCCATACGCCCAAGTTTCTGACTTCGGCGACAGGAGTAGGGATAGGACCTAATTCAGGAGGCCACCATTGGTCTCCCCAGAGCGCGCTGTCTGTACCAAAAAGAATGACCTCCGTCTTGGTGGCGTTGAGTTGTAGGCGATTGTTCGCCATCCAACCGGCGACAGCTTTGAGGGCTGCCTGAAAGGTGGGGGCAGTCATGTTGGAATCGCCATTAAGTGATACCGCCAGCTGTGTATCATCGGCGTATGACACTATTGTAAGACCATAGCTGGCAGCTACCTGCGCCAACGGAGCAACATACAAATTAAAAAGGGTGGGGCTGAGAGCCGAACCTTGTGGTACTCCCTGCAGAATGGGGCGTGGGGCAGAAATGTAGGGAGGAGTGGAAACATTAAAGGTTCGACCCGTAAGAAATGATCGAAACCAATCAAGTGCTTGTTCTCCAACTCCGGCCTCCAGAAGGCGGTGTAGAAGGATGTGGTGGGAGACCGTGTCGAAAGCGGCACTTAGATCCAATAGGATCAGTGCCGCCGTCTGACCTTGGTCTAGTATTTTCCTAATATGTTCCACGACCGCCAAGAGAGCGGTCTCAGTACTGTGACTGGCTCGAAACCCGTTCTGGGAGTTATCTAGTATGTTTGTTTCTTGCAAATGAAGAGATAAAACCCTGTTGGCTTGAGCTTCGGCTAATTTAGCCATCCAAGGAAGGAGGGAGATAGGTCGGTAATGCTCTGGTTTAGAAGGGTCCAGAGAGGGTTTTTTCAGGATTGGTATGATAGTGGCCTGCTTCCAAGCAGTGGGTACACTACCCGTTCTAAAAGATAGGTCAATTAAGCTCTGCATCGCCGGGTAACAGCAATCGGCGAAATCACGGAATTGTATGGGTCTCATAGGGTCATCCGGAGAACCTGATTTAACTTTGATCGTCAAATTTAGAAACTCCTCTTGGGTAGGACCTGGAATGGCTAATAAGGATTTAGAGGTCAGAGGGGCACTGTTAATTCCACTAACCAAAGGCGTAGCAAACGACCTATATATAGACTCCACTTTTTCCACGAAAAACAAGGCCAGATCTTCGCAGTGTGACATAGAGGCAATGAACGTGGAGGCGGTTCTTTTGTTGGTAAGGTCCTTGCACACCCTAAAGATGGTCTTGGTAGGGTTAGTACTATTTTTTATTTCTTGTGAATAAAAAGCAGCCCTGGCTAAACAAATGGCCCTATGATACATCCTGATGCAAGATCTATAGGCTGCTTTAAGCTCAGTATCATAGTTTTTGCGCCAGGCGCGTTCTGCTTTTTTACAGGATGCTTTCAGTACCCTAAGAGATTCGTCATACCAGGGACTGGGGGAGCCGGATTTAGCCTTGCTCCACCTAGCTGGTATAAGAACATCCAGAGACTGAGCAAGCCACTTACAGAAATCGTCATAGCCACGGGAGACTTCCTGAGGAGGTTGAGGTTGGTGCTGCAGCAGCAGATGGTGAAAGTGCTCTAAGTTTAAATTTCTCCAAGGGCGCTTGAGAGTCTTAGGCAAGTTGTTGTTGGCTGGAGGGATGTTAATAGCAATATGTGTTTCGATCAAATAGTGATCAGTCCAGGCCATAGGCTTGGGCTGGAGCACTTCAATATTAGAGGAGATGTTTGTCAGGAATGGATCCAGCAGGTGTCCACCGATATGAGTCGGGGATTTGACCAGTTGGACCAATTGAAATGCCTCAAGATCATAGAGCAAGCTTTGGACTGGATTGGAAAGCGGTGCTTCCATATGGAGGTTCAGGTCACCAATGACCGTAAAATTATTGGTTTTCAGAACTAAAGAAGAGACCACATCCGGAAGGCTGACACGAAAAGCACCATCAGGACCGGGAGGCCTATAGATTAGAAGCCCCGCTAAGGTGAAGTGGGGACTTACAGTAATGTTAAAGTGCGCACTCTCACAACCAGCTATAGTGGTGGGTAACCAGGCACACGAATAGCAAGTTTTTACCGCGACTGCGATGCCGCCACCTCTACCATTACGATGGGATGAGTGCATAGTGTAGCCTGCTGGGAGGGCTAAGTTAATCACAGCCATAGAATTATCGTGAAGCCATGTTTCGGTGAAGAAGAAAATATCTGGATTTTCATCAGTAATCAATGAAAAAATTTCTTGCGAATGGCAAGCCAACGACCTTACATTCAGATGAAATACTTTGAGAGCCGAACAACTGTCAGAGGCCCGTACGGGACCAATAATGGGTGCTCTAGGGGGTTTAGATTGAGAGAGCAAAATGGGTTGTGGTGCCGGAAGAGTGAAAGAACAAATAGGGCACTGATAAGGACCACAAAGAGGATCCAAGGTACCATGGCGGCATCCACTTACCCCGCGGCGCAACGCGCGTAGATCTTCAGAAGATAACATCCTGAAATGGCAAAGAGCCCTGCCAGGCCCTGCCTAGCGCGGACGAGCGCAGACGGGCAGGACTCTGGCTGGACTCTGGCTGGACTCTGGCTGGACTCTGGCTGGACTCTGGCTGGACTCTGGCACGATGAAGGTGCTCCGCTACGCGTCACAGCTGCGCGGCCGACAGAAGGCTTAAATAGGCTCCGCAGCCCGAAATCTCGCGAGAATACGCGAGAGTGCCCGCGCCCAATTCAAGATGGCGCTAAAATTCGTCCCCGGTACCCCATGCTCCCAGACCCGCCAAAGGCAGTGGTGGTGGTCCCCAAGGGGGGTTTTAAGGTGCAGAAAGAGGCCAGGGGGGTCGCAGCATATAAAAACAAGGCCAAATAACAGAAAGCAAATTAAATAGAAAAACGGGTAGTTTTAAAAACAATTGAGCAAGCGAAAAGCGCAACTAGCGCTAGCGAGGTCGGCATGAGGTGGTCACCTTCTCCAGGCTGACCTACCGTCTCTCGCTGCCTCAAGTAGGCTCAGCAGGCCGAAATCTCGCGAGAATACGCGAGAGTGCCCGCGCCCAATCCAAGATGGCGCTAAAATTTGTCCCCGGTACCCCGTGCTCCCAGACCCGCCAAAGGCAGTGGTGGTGGTCCCCAAGGGGGGTTTTAAGGTGCAGAAAGAGGCCAGGGGGGTCGCAGCATATAAAAACAAGGCCAAATAACAGAAAGCAAATTAAATAGAAAAACGGGTAGTTTTAAAAACAATTGAGCAAGCGAAAAGCGCAACTAGCGCTAGCGAGGTCGGCATGAGGTGGTCACCTTCTCAGTTCCCAGGAGGAACTTCTCTTTTTGGTTATATATTTATATATATATTCACACATACACACACACACACATATGTATATTTATATTTAAACATGTAAAAACTACAACAAATATACATCAAATGAATAAAAAATATTTTCACTTTAATTATTCATTAAAAGTAACAATATATAAAAATATGTTTTGCTAAAAATATCTTAAAACATACATAAATTGACATATATAAAAAATATCAATTTTAAATGCAGAAACACAAAATAACAATATATATTTAACTAATATTAATAAAAACATTTAACTATAAAACAAGAAATATGCTATTCCCACTCCAATTTATACAACAGTAGAGAAAGTGTTAAACTCGGGAAGGGTAAAATTTACTATTACCACTCCAGTATATGCAACAATAGAGAAAGCATTGGACTCAGGATGGGTAAAATTTACTATTCCAACTCCAATCTATGCAACAGTAGGGAAAGTGTTGGACTCAGGCGGGGTACAATTTTCTATTCCCATTCCAATCTGTGCAACAGTAGGGAACGCATTGACCTCAGGAGGGGTAAAATGTACTATTCCCACTCTATTGGGTGAAACAGTAGGAAAAACGTTGGACTTAAGAGGGGTAAAATGTACTATTCCCACTCCAGTCGGTGCAACAGTAGGGAAAGCGTTGGACTGAGGAGGGGTAAAATGTACTATTCCCACTCCAGTCTGTGCAACTATAGGGAAAGCGTTGTATTCAGGAGGGGTTACATTTACTATTCCTACTCCAGTCTGTGCAATGGTAGGGAAACTGTAGAGAAAGCCATAGAATCAGGAGGGGGCAAATTTACTGCTCCCACTCCAATCTGTGCACCCATAGGGAAAGCATTGGAAACAATATATAAATATTTAAATTGTAACAAAAGTCATACAAATTACATAATTATTACATTTTGTAACAATGTTCTTATCAATTAAAACTGATAAAAATAAGTTATTTAAAATACCACACTATGGGCCTCATGTAGGTAGCCAAATACCGGTCGGTAACGGCCGATTTTCGGTAATTATACCGTTACCGACCGGTATTTTGGCTATTGGTATGTAGGGGGACAATTATTGGTTTCGGAATTTACCGAATCGGTAAAATTACCGATTCGGTAATAATACCGAATCGGTAATGTTACCGAATCGGTAACTTTTCCGAATCGGTAATTTTACCGATTCGGTAAATTCCGAAACCAAAATCGAGATGTAGGGGGAGTGTGTGGGTGTGTTTAAGAGTCGGTATTTACCACCAACTTATAGTTGGTGGTAAATAATCAATGTATGTGTTCATGCATTTTTACGCGCGTAGCAGTGTGCAATGTGGCATACATACATGCCCTTAGGGCATGTATGTGTGCCACATGTGTACACATGGCCGAATCAGGGGTGCAACAGGGTGTCAATGTGACACCCTGCCACCCTTGCATGTGTTCACCACATTACCGAATCGGTATTTACCGATTCGGTAATGAGGCATACCTTCCCATCAATGGGAAGGTATGCCTCATTACCGAATCGGTAAATACCGATTCGGTAATTACCGAATTGTAACGAATCGGTAAAAAATACCGACTCATTACCTACATACGAGTTACCACTTCTAAAATACCGATTCGGTATCGTTCGGTATTTTAGAAGTGGTAACTGGTATGCTACCTACATGAGGCCCTATATTCTTACATTCCTACCAGCCAACAGTTAAACTGAAATTGAAATTAAAAAGCATAACACAATTAACACATTACATAATCAATAACACAATTCTGAATAAAGGAATGAATAACTTTAAATGTATAATTAGTTAAATAACTCCCCACCCTATTCCTCCCTAAACTAAACACACCTAAAATGTAACTCAATAAATATGATAATTTTACAATTTACAGAATTATCAATTAAATAATTAATCACAAATTAATAATTAATTAGTAACAATTCTTTCTAAATGTGCTTCCCATCCTGTACTCCTAAAAACCCAACAGTCCACACCTAAAATATAACTTTAAAAATTATAATTGCTCAATTTTAATAATTAATTATCAATTAAACAATTAATATTAATTAACTAATAATTATTTAATTAACTTGCCACCTTTAAACCCATCAAACACAACAACCAGAAACTGAAATAAACCTTTAAAAATATCTTAAATACACAATTTACATAATTATTAATTAAATATCTATTATTAATTAACATTAATTAATAATAAATGATAATTAATTTACTTCCCACCCTGTAACCCTACAAACTACACAACCTGCACATAAAACATCACTTAAAAAAGAAATATATTACACAATTTACATAAATAATTTCTAATTAATAAGACATAATTATAAATTAATTATTACATCTTTGCAGTTATTTGACTTCCCACCCTGTACCCCTACAAACTCTACAACCTGCCCCTAAAATATAACTTAAAAAAAAATAATTTCACAATATGCATAGTTAAATATCAATTAAATAACTATTAGTAATGAAAAATCAATTATTAATTCATTATAATGAATGTACTTCCTACCCTGTTCACCTACAAACCAACATCCCACACCTAAAACTTAACCCAATTATGTAATTAATTACAGAATTGACATATTAATTAGCAATTAAATAATTAATAAAATTACATATTAATTATGAATCAATTTACTTCCAACCCTTTATCCCTACAAACCCTACAACCCACTACAGTAGTCAAAATTACAATAGGCAATTACATTTTAAATTTACAAACTATAGAATAAAATCATCAAGAATAATTATACAACTTATAACATATACAATTAAAATATATAAAAATTATTAAAGATAGATATTATTAATAACGCTATTTTTGTAAACGAGACTAACAACATACATATTTTAACATTGCTATTAACAATATAGTTATTTTTGTAAAAGATATTCATAATATATACATTTTTAATATCGATATTACCTACCTTAGAAAATCAATACTCTTGTCAACAATATTTTTGGATCATGATATTTGTGGACCACAATCTAAAAAAAGTAGATATTTCTGCATCTCGATATTTTTACTCAATATTTTGTCTTCAAAAGAGTTTATTCCCATCTGATTCTTTTGACCCTAATGCATAGTTTACTTGTCTGCAGTGGTAAAAAGGTTTCAGATCTTTCTTTCAACTTACAGAAAAGGAAGCTGTTGCCGTCATATGGATTTCTTTACAAGAACGGAGGCTACATTATGCATAATTCCTTTAATGCAGTCCAAGCAGCCGCATACATCACAATATTAAAAGGTTACAGAATAGAACATTAGCAACACATAAAAGGCATGAGCCATCACCTATCTGCCTCTTTTAAATGCGGCTCCAAGCAGATAAGTTCAATTGTTTACTACTAACATTGCTTGCCTTATCAAGTTTCTAACAATTTATAGATTATTTTAACTCTCAAATAGTTTTTTCATGGGACTACTCCCCTTTCTATCCTTCTTTTTCACAACTGATCTCCAATTTACAGAGAACAGCCTCTGTAACCTTTTCCTTTTACCTTCCTCAAACCGAAGCTCAACCCGCATGTGCTCCCCCATGAGGCCCCTCATTTAATGCTTTAATATTTTAATATGTGCGAGCTATATACAAAACTGTTTCCGCTCACCTCGTCTCATGTCTCCCCAAATGTATGAGTGCTGCACTGGGAGAGGGCACCGGCGACTGCGGGTGCCTCTCTCTCTCCTCTTCCCTGAACGCGGTCATGTACGTGTTCCTTTCCCCACCAAGATGCGATCGGATTTGGCTTTGTCTTCTTTCCCACAACGAAGGAAGCCATTAGAGGAAATTACCTTGGCAACCACGACGTTGCGTCATAGGGTTGCCAAGGTTCATTCCTCACATACGCCGGTATACCAATACACTTAATTGGCCTCATCACCATAGCAACCTGCTACAGCTGTTCGCTCGAGCACCGAGAGCGTCAGTTGACCTATTTTGTTCACCACTACCAACTAGATTGATAACACGAGTACCTCTTTCTGCAACTATCAGCAAGATTGATAACGCGAGTACCTCTCTCTGCTGACAATAGCGCCCAGAGCGTCAGTTAACCTGTTTCCTCGCTACTACCGGCAATCTTCATACAGGAATACTTCTCTCTGCTGGCAATATTCACAGCCCAAGAACCTCTCTCTAGCCTAAAATATATTTTTTTTAAATGGGCATTATAAGGAATAAAGATTCGTTTGAAGGACATATGGAACCCGATTCACAGAACTGACTTAAAACAAAATCCTAAACTTACTACCATTTTGGTATTCACAGAAGGCACTCACTCATTTTGGTATTCACAGAAGTTAGGAGTCCTAACTTTAGGACTCCTAAATGCCTTCTGTGAATACTGAAAGTCTTAAAGTTAGGATTTGTCTCAGTTTAGGAGTCCTAAAGTTAGGAGTCCTAACTTTACTACTCCTAAACTGAGAAAAATCCTAACTTTAAGACTTTCGGTATTCACAGAAGGCAGTTAGGAGTCCTAACTTTACTACTCCTAAACTGAGAAAAATCCTAATTTTAAGACTTTCGGTATTCATGAAAGGCATTTAGGAGTCCTAAAGTTAGGAGTCCTAACTTTACTACTCCTAAACTGAGAAAAATCCTGACTTGAAGACTTTCGGTATTCACAGAAGGCATTTAGGAGTCCTAAAGTTAGGACTCCTAACTTCTGTGAATACCGAAATGAGTAAGTGCCTTCTGTGAATACCAAAATGAGTAAGTGCCTTCTGTGAATACCAAAATGGTAGGAAGTTTAGGATTTTCTCTTAAGTTAATTCTGTGAATCAGGCCCATGGATTTCATTCTTTTAAAATAGGAAGACTAGTATTTAACAAGGTGTTTTCAGAATGGGGTGAAAGTGATTACAAATCACTTCAGTTGTCATCATATGATATTGTCCAATAACTGAAGACGACTAATTATGATTGCATGGCCTTGGTGAATACTCCTTCCCAAATTTAAGACCTGGTTCTCCCAGTCCTTTAATCCTTTGTTATTTGGAGCCTACCACACATTTCAGTCTGCACAGTGACTGGGCAAAGGCATCTATGTTTCATATCACCAAACCTTGCCCTCTAATAAAAAATTAAATGTTGATGGACACACATCTATGATAAAATTATAAGACTAAGGGCCTGATTACAAGTTTGGCTGGTCTGCTGTGGGGCTACAAAATCTGTGGTGAGACCGCCCGCCAGACATCAAATTTTTTCCTGGTCTGGTGGGCGGTCCTGCGGGGGTCTGAGAGCAGCAGTCTGACAGGCTCATAAAAGACCACCACTCTCAGAGTGCCGATTGCACCTTTCTACACATTGTGGCAGACATGTCACACTGTGTAGGAAACTGGGAGTGCAAATCAAGGAGGGCACGACATGTGCCCGCCCACATGCACCCGCAGGCCCAAATCCGGCAGGAGGTCCTGCTAAGGCTCCCTTTATTGACCTTTCGCCACCCTTTTCATGGTGGACTAACCTCCATGAAAAGGGTGGTGAACTGGCAAGTCGGAATGTGCTTAGTGTAGCCGATTACAGCAACGCCCGCATATTTCTGTTGCTTTGGGGACTGCCGGCTAAGTGGGATCCTTGATCTCCGCGATACCGGGGAGTTTCGTGGCAGACCAACTGCAAAAGTTGTAATACTAATGGCAGTGGCGCAGTGCAACAGTTGTCTGCCCACCACTGCAGATAAAGTTGTAATTAGGCCCTAAGACTGAGTGTATGTAAAAGAGCCCACACAAATTAGTAGAAGAAAAGAGTTTGATTGGATCTTTAACAGTGTGCATATTTGTTAGTAGCCACATATTTTAATGCTTCAGAAACCTTCTCACGTTTAGCCTCATGGATCTGCAGGGATCTTATTGCTAAATCAAAGGTGCCTATTATTAAGGTAAATCCTTGTAATATTGAACTCTTCATGAAAATAACAAGGCACAACCCCTACTGCTGGCCATAGAGAATACTAATATTATCAATAACGGATGGTAAAGACTTTTTTGCCATTCTAGTTATGCGAGGTTCTTATTGTGTTAGTAGAAAAATCACTATTATAAACCTTAAAGTATTGTTTGTGCTGATTGCAGATTTGAAGTATGCGTTTGATAATGTTTTACATCTTATCCTGAACACAATTGCAATTTTGCCAAAATTAGAAATGGGCCCCTGTGGGGGAACAACTAAACGATTTTTTCCAAGGCAAGATGTCTACAAAAGCTGAATGCTGGAAACATTTTTGTTCGCACTGTTTATAAATCAAGCTGTAGAACAGCCAGAGGTTTGGATTGTACACTTCTTGGTGGAAATAAAATATCTGCCCTGCTATTCGCAGTCACAAAAACCAAATGTTCGCCAAAGCATAAAGGTTTCAGATTTTTATGAAAGGAGAAACCTGTCAGTAATACAACACAGACCACTAGCTGCATCTACCCTAAAAAATTGCCTGGAAGAAAAAAAAATGCACAGACCATTTCACCATCACAGTCGCTTAGAATTCCAGGAACACAGCCAGCTCTTACAACAGAGGCATTCTAGTCCGGTGCATTTCATCCTTCGCCGAATTGATTTTACTGTATTTCGCTGTGGAACAAATTGTAATGAATATTAGAAAGCTGCTGGAAAATAAGTCCATCAGTTGAATAACACCTATTAATTTTGTTGAATTGCGCTCGTCATTATCTTGAAGCAATGTCCCCTTTGCTGGAACACAGAGCCAAGGAGTATTACACATATTCCCCAGAGTGAGGATTCCTTGAGACATGCTGATTGAACAGCCACCTAATTTGATTTCTCAGCTATCAAGACAATTACATTACACTCAAGGGTTCAACAACTGTCAATCAGCTACAGTTCAATGAACTGGTGGTCGGTTGTAGGGAACATGCAAATTGCACTAATACAAAAAAAAGTATTGCCTAAGGATCTTTTATTTAAAAAAAAAAAAAAACTAGAGAATATTAAATTCAGTTCTGTGAAAAGGAAATTCTTTATTAAAACAGCCTTGAAATTTCACACCAAACACGTGTGATCGTAATAACTAATTTTGCAAAACCAAATCATTATTCAGCACATCAACCAAAGGCCCTGTGCACATATGGAATTACTGGATTTAGACACGCTCGTGCTGTGAAATGTTTGTTAAAGGCAGCAGGAAACACACTAAGGAATCTTTTTGGTGTGGGATAGAAAAAAAACATGCTATGTGTTGGTGTATTTCTTTCTAGTTGTTAGATAACATATATGCCTCGCGGAAGGCTACATAGGCTGAATTCAAATATTTGTTTGTGAAAATGAATGGCAGACGTTTTGGAACATTTTTGATTCAATTTTCAAAGGAAAAAAAATCACTGTAACAGCTTAAAAGAAGTTTAATACACACACCGGTCACTAGTTAGATAGCTGCCATTGACCAAATCAACTGAGAAATCTAGTCACTTGGCACCGTTTATTTCAATCTGGCTTCACTAGGAGTGTTTTCAATTTAAACGTTTTTTAAAATCTTTTTTTTATGCGGGTTTGCCAATGGCCGCTAAAAAATGTGCAAACTAGTTTTAAACTTCAAGGTCTATGTGTGAAAATCGGGACTTAGTAGTTGGCCTATACCCAATAAATTCTATTTTTCGTGGGGAAAAAAACCACTCTGAACTGAAAACGTGACATGATAATCTGTAGTGTTGAAAGAATTACAAAGTTTTATGCTGGTATCATTAATGATTACCAGAGTCACTTGTAATGTAAGGCTATGAAAAGTATGCACTAGAATATTAAAATCTTGCACAATTTAGCTCCAAAGACATACATGTGCAATAAGCACGATGCTCACTCATTGACTTGCAACTGCTGCCAATCTGGCTTTTAGCTTTCAAAACACTCTTTTAAAATATTCTGGAAACCTTTGCATCTATAATAATATATTTAGCAATAGCATGCATGGCCCTAATTTGGTAGACGCGGATACGTGTTCTGAGGCATCACTCTATATTGGAAGCTAAGCTGCTTGTTGCACCTGTCCTCTTTATGGCATGAACAATGCTTGGGTAGACCTTCATCCAGCCTTGAGATGGGTTTTAGTAGGCTGACTTGAGGAAGCTGGGAGGCAATGTGGCACTCTGTATTAGATTTTGTCTATAATACATGACTATGCTCTTCCTCTGGTCTCGTGTATCTATTCAATGTAACATACATTGATAAATTGTACCAAGAGGTCTATTGAGGGCTTTGAAGAGCCCACATTTGTCAAAAAACCATTTGCTGAGTGCGCCGGGCAGGTTGCCATGCAATTGTAACATATCTAACGACCTGTGGACCCTCGACTTATAGCAAATTAGTTCTTGTCTTAGGAGCCTAACATAACAATGGTGAAGGCACCAGCAATAGAGTAAGGCTACGGGCAAATGTTCCCCTCCCTCTAATGCGGGAGGGTATGAAATGTAGACTCCAATATGGCTGCTGACCTGGCCTGTGCAGTGCAGGAGCAGAACGCATCAGGCTGGAGACTGTGAAGGTGATTGGACTAAGCGTATTGCCTTTAAAGATGTGCATTAGCCTCACAAGAAGTGAATTCAGCCAAGAAGCCTCTAAGAAGAGTAGGCTGAACAGTACCTGAAGAGGGTTGTGGCCTTGGTCTCTCGTGAAATGAAGCAACCCAAGGGCTACTTTCTGGAGTTTGTCATATGAGGATCAATCCGACCCCTGTCTCGCCTCCTTGCTACTTCTGGCACTGCTCTTGCGACCCCTGGACTCTGAGATCGCTAAGCACCCATGACAGAGGAGGTGCACTCTCTGAGAGCAGAAAATAAATAAAAAATATAAACTTGGTAGCCTTTAATTTCTTTCTTGTTTATGTAACAAGAATAAGCAGGTGCTCCAGGCTGCTGCTGCCTGTGGGACTGGAAATGATTGAAACTTGCTACTGTTTCAGCTTGTCAGCCAGCAATACACTCTTCAAGGCCCTTCAGACCTCGAGCTCCCCTAAAGACTTTGTATTTTTGTCCTGTGGACTAGGGACTTTGATGTATTTCTCTACTTTTCTTTAGTAGAAAAGATATGAATTAGGAGAAGGTGTATCTTCAGCAGGCTTTCCTGGTTTTCCAGTTCTGCTGGAAACTAGCTATCATTGTGGGCCTGTGAGCTGTGCTGCTAAAAGTTTAAGAAAGCACCATTTGTTTAGCCTGCAACTTGTTCCAGCATTAAAGATATCCAGTTAGTGCTTTCTTTTAACTTTTTTCACATATTGTAGTGTTAATTTCTGTTGTCTTCTTTACCACTACATCCTTTTCAAGCATTCACTTTTCTTGTTTGTGATGTTTTCTTATTTTCAGTTTGCTCATGTGTGAGGTTTTAGTGCCTTCTATGTGAGGTCATTGATATTACGTGAGAATGGAAAATCAAATTATGCAATGTTGTTGTCTAAATTATGTGGCAAGAAAAGTCAAATTAAGCGTCATCATGTGTGCACGTTCTGTAGCAGGGTTACTTCTCCATTTTGCAATTTTATTATAGGTTAAACAATATTTCCTTGTAATTGCATTTACATAGAGCTTCATATACCTGATTAGGAGCCAAAGCAAATTGACGGAGAGATACTATGCTACACAGTGTGGAAATACTTGATTGAAACAGTGGTAAAATGCCATGTTTCCTATGTGGGAAGTGGTGTGTGAAATTCAGTGTCAAAGATGTGGAGAAGTCACTTCCTGTGAGGCCACTGGGTTGAAGGCAACATGATCTCACCTCCGCTATTCCTGACATTGTGTGACTCATTGTCCATGCTAGAGCCGTTGTGCAATGGTGCCTGCATTGTAGGCAGGATTGTTTTGTGCAGGAAGGGGCATTCCTGTACAAAAACAATTCTCAGATGCATTTTCTTCTTTCTAAGTGTGCTGCAGTATGCGGCACAGGTAGAAAGAGGAAGCAATGAGGAGAAATAAATATATTTCTTCTTGTTGCACCTCACCTGGGATGGCATTGCATTTTCACGCATTCCCAAATTAATCTGTCCATCTTCAAAACTCAGGAAAAAGGGGGCATGGTGAGTTCTGAAGCAATGTAGTCACTCTAATGGGGAGCTCCCTGCTTAACCAACAATAGTAAGCTTTTCACCGAGAAATAGGAGCAAAGAACAACTTCATAAAGACAAGGTTATCAACTTCCCAGATATCGAGAGGTAGTTAGATATTGCAGGCTAGAAAAAAGGAGGGTCAACAACCATCATCAAGGAAGACTCGCTTTTGTGCCCACCAGGTATGGACAACAATCTAACCTCAACATTGACCCAACAACTGCAGGCCTTGAAAATGGAAATGTAGCTCACAGCCACGGAATTAGAAAAAAAGGCACAGGGCATAGGGGACAGAGTGAGCAGCAACAAGAGAGCTATCACAACACTGCAGTCCAGTGCGGAGAACGAACAGACCATTATTATTTGGATGATATTAGAAGAGTTGGAAAATTTGCAAAATAAATGTGAAGACTTTGAAGACTGCTCTCACCACACCAACGTCGTAATTTGCAATGCCAGAGAGGCCATGGAGGGCCCAAACATCATAAACATTTGTGAATGCCAATTCGAACACATTTTGGAAGGGGCCGACCCCCTGTCCAATGAGATGGTGAGAGCAAGCAGAGTGTGCCTACTAATCACAGAGCTAAGGAGATTACCCAGAGATGGTATAACTTAGCTCCTCTGAGGCAAAGGAGGCGATATTTAGAGTGGTCCACCAACAAGCAGCCTTTGACTTTGAAGACTGCATGATATAACACTTCCTAGACAGACCGCAAGTGACTCTCTTCTGTAGAGAGGAGCTCTTGAGGTGTTTTCTCAACACAGTCCCTAATGAAGATATTGTTATGAGTGAGAAATACAGCTGCTAGATATAGTGAATTAAAACTATCTCTTGGTGAGCAAAATCTAGATTTTATTCTGATGCCTCCAAGGGATAGAGTAAACCAATAAAAACAGAGGTCAAAACATGACATTCTCTAATAAGAAAAGGTCAACATGTTTCTGCCTTATCTATGACCCAATTACAAGGTTCTTGGGCACTCTTCAGGACTATCAAACAACTGTTACTCTGTAATAGGCATAGACAATTGTTTATATGTGTTAGAACTGTGGGTAGGTGGTTAACCACGAAATACAGAAGGTGGCCCACAACTTGGCATCTGCAAAGTGCATTGTCCTTCTCTCCATAAAGAATACATAGACATTTAAGCCTACATACCAACAATAAGGTATTGCATTGGTGATTGTGCATGTCACCAGTGTCATACTAAGCACTTAATAATGAGGTAAGTGTTACCCTATGGCAGTAAGGTGCTTTACTTCCACTCAAGCTTAAATCAAGTCCACCTATATAACAGTGCTACATACAAGTAAACATGAGAGAAAAGGAAAATTAAAAGATAGCATTACATATAGTAATATATATCATATCAACTATACTCTGTTTCATGAGGCAGACCTTCACAATGGGAAGCCCTTACACATCATACTTGGGCCATCACTTTTCACATGCTACAGGCTGCAAAGCAAGAACTGGCGGTGGATTAGAAATATTGTCATAAACCAGTTATTACGAAATGGTCTAGGAGACTGTGGTTGCTCATTGCCATGAAAAGACTAACCTACAATCTGTGAGACATGCAGCAATGATTTGAGCCCATATGAATATCCCTGAAGGGCCAGTTACATAGCACCTTGACAGCCTTTTCCTTTCCACGAACATTGAGGCACTGAAACTGAACCAGACATAAGGCCCTGTGGGTTGATGTTATAATTAGAATGTAGGTGCCCTCCAACTACCCTATTTCTATGTGGATGTTTTTTTTAACTGGTTGCATTAAGTATTATTGTTATGCTCATTGGATGGGTGGGGATTTTTAAGAGGCGGGAGGTGGGAGGAGGGAGTAAGGCTACCATGCTGTATGAATTCTGGGGTTGATGAAGCCAAATGGGGGTATGTTTTGAGTATGCGTCTGTTACTCTAATTTTATTTGAAAAATGAAATTCAATAAAACAAAACCTAGAATCAATTACTTGCAAAGATATTTCTATCTGTCTTTTCATTGTTTATAGTAATATTAAAGGATATGTTGACAGATACCCTAGTAAAAGGAAATCCTTCCAAACTATAACAGCGCACCAGATATCTGAACTGATTACATATAACTGGGGAAACCCATTTTGATTACTCTTCCATTTGAAAGGAAGGCAGTAGTGACTGACCACATGAAAAGAACCACCACGGGAAAGATATGAAGACTCAACTGGATGAGACACATCTCAAAGGGCATTCACAGTAATCAAAAAGAGTGAGGAACAAAGGGCTCCCAGAAAAGAGAACAGAAGTAGACAATGCTTGAACATTAGCCCACGACAGAGGAAGAGGTTATTGTTTTTTTTTGTTTAAATTATGATTATTGTTACATAAACTCCACCAATTCATGCATTAATATACCTCCAACTGATGGTCTGATCCGAGCTCCCAGGAATCCTCCATTGTTGTACTCTTCCGGTTAGTGCCTATCCTTTGGTGATACTTGATCTTACACAAACCAGTCCTATTCCAAAGTGGGTTACTTGTTTGGCTTTATAACCATTTCCATTTTATTATATGTTCAATACCAGAACTGCAATAATAATACATGTGTGTAACATGATTAATAAAGTATTCTCTCAATGTCTTGTAATGATATGGCCAGCACCCCCAAAACATGTTACTTGTGGTTTTATGTACTCAACTCAATTTTTTGGCCAATTCTTAAAATCTTTCTCTGGTTCAAGTTTCTCAATATTGTTCACCAATGCTTGGGCATTTACCTGTGAGTTGTTTAACCCGTTGACCGCGGTGCGAATTCCGCTGCAGTGCGGGCAAATTATTGAGTGGGTGGAGTTCGGACGGCCCCGGCCGTCCTCCGCACACGCCCACTGTGACGTCGGACGGCCGCATGCAACGGGTTCATATTTTATTGTAATAGCTAAAATCAAAATCTATTAGTGCAGAACTATAAATGGGAAGTTGAAAATTAGCTCAAAACCGTCATCATGTTAAGTTATTAATAGTAATATGGGATTTAATAATTCTCGGATTGCATGATATACATTTATAGCCACTGATAAAGCTCTCCAGTGAGCACCACCAGGATTCATCAAATGGTGTCTAGCAGTTACTTCGAATACCAGGATGGCTGTCACACCGGCTCTTTATAGTAATGAATACACAAAGTTTGAACTCACCCATTAAGAAGAAGGCAACTCTGAGATGGCTATATACCATAAGAATGGACCAAATTTTGAGAAAAGTGTGAAAAGTGCAAAATTCGCATAATTTATTATCACATAATTATGTGGCGTTTTGGCAAAATTACAAAAAAAATTGCATAATTCCTCAAAATGAAAATGCATATCTTAGTGCTAAATTTTAGAGAGAAATACATCTGTGCATCAATTTTAACATGAGAACGCATTCAGTGCTAATGTATTGTGCAAAAAACAAAAACACTGTGAAATATGGTCGCTCATGTTCTGTTGTTCCAGTGCGTTTGCAGAAATTTGCCTACATTCTACTACGTGTTCACTGTAAATGTTTAATACAAATGGTGGATAATCATGCAAAGTGGTGCAATATCCGGAATTTTGCATAACAAGCGTAATGCAAAATTCCTGAAATTATGCAAAATATGCTAGCAAAATCTAAACATTGTCCAAGCCTACAGATGTCCCCAGATTGGAATCCAAATTATATCCCATACGGTTTCATTATACATATCAGCCCACAAGGAGGTGGATGTGGCAATATATCACATGACTCAGATCCCGTTCATGCCAGAGAAATCCTAAACAGAAGGTTACTTGGATTGATAATCCATCTCAATGGCACACTTTGCTACATTCTTTTCGAACTATGGTTCCAATAACAAGATTGCTTCCTACTAGTGTCTGAACCCTAATATAGCATGAATTACGGTGTCAGGGAGGAACAACTAATGCAGAGGAAATCCTTACCAAGCTGGCTTCATTAAAAAGTGCTGGATAATGCCATGGTTGCCTCCATTATTTAGATAGAGCCACCTTGATGATATTTGATGTGGAGAAGGTGTTTGATAGAGTGAAATGGAACAATCCCACAACACTTTTGAGGAGTCAGGCGTCTGTTCCACCAAATTCTTTCTTTCTTTATGGCTAATGTTGTGCGGTGCTCCACTATGTTACGGATGTGAACCCTTCAGGATAGCTGGTCCTATGGTGGACTGAGAAATGTAGCTTGATTTTTCATGCTATACTCAATATATGTTTCTTACTAGTGTCAGCCTATAAATTTCACAGAATTGACTTCTCAAATATAATATAGCTGATAACGTCATTGTCAATTTCTACCAAAAACTGCATGTTTCATGTTTGGAAATGCCTGATCAGTCTGATTGTCTTTTATGATTTTTTTAGGTAACTGCAATGTAGAATATTTTGCTCCTGGATGTTTAAAAACAGTCCCTATAAGGCTCATAAGTAAACGCCTGTTGTCCATAGTGTGAAAAACAAAAATGGGCCCAACCTATTTAGGCAAGGCTCCAGGGATCATGGGATCGGCAGTCAGCAGATTCTCCTGTTCGGTATAGCTTCATCAAACCACATAATTGAATACATTAGGTGAGCACATAGCTTAACCTCTCTCTGACAAGTACTGGGCGCAAAGTCAAGATTGAGCATGCTGAGCTTGACTCACCAAGTCATGATTGCACCTAAGCTCAATTTAAGACTTGATTCACAATTGCAAAAGGATTTCTCCAATGGCTGGGCAGTTGGGATAAAAGGGTCAGAGTTGCATTGTAAAGTTGGTGAAAACCCACAACCTGTGAATTTCTGGATATTCACAAATAGTTATATGGCCTCCTTCCTCCGTCAAATTTTATGGGGGTGCAAGCCTTTAGGCTGTGCCAATGATGAGGGGATCTGAAATGCTTTCCCCATATGTAGGGAACCTTCATTATGTGCTTCAGTCATCATATCCTTGTGGAGGGCACCATTCACACATCTTACAATCAGAGAGAAATGAACAATGGTTGCCTTTTATTACTGCTGCAAGAATGAAGGACACCTTCTCAGATAGCCCCTGCTCATCTCCTCGGTAGCTTGGCACGAGCAACCAGGCTTATCTTCAAGGCAAATGTGTAAAGTATTTGCAACCACGTTCACAGTAACCCAGTGAAAACACCACACATGGACTCCACACGAGTTTCATAAAAAAAAACAATTATGTTTATAAAAAAGATATACAATGAGACCAAACAATAAAAATCCAACATATGCGTATTTGTAATATTCCACCTTGCCGGTTATTAGGCCAGAAAGCCCTTGTAGTTTCTTGCAGTAATAATGAGCAATTCTCGATGATCCAATGCAGTCCTAATGCTATGCTTTGCAGTTCGTAATGCAAGAATCAGGCACTTCGTTATTTAGAAATAATGCAATTCGTAACGCAACAATCAAGCAGTTCGTAATGCAAAAATAATGCAATTCGTAATGCAACAATCAGGCAGTTTATAATGCAAAAGTAATGTACTCCGGCACCGATCGCGGTGCTCTAGACGGTCTCTATGCCACTCTTACTGACTCACAGTCAGCTACTGCCAAAATATGCCCCCAACACTGTTATGATGGAAAACAAAGTGCAGTTCCACACTCCGGCCCCGATACTGCCACTCCTCGGCAAGTACGGGCCGTGATACGGACTTGAGCGGCGGTTCACGCTGCAAAGATGGGAAAGGTCGAGAGCATTTCTCTCGTAGCCTGCACCCCGCCCCAGGCGGTGACACACGCATGCTTGCTGAGCATTGCCTGAGAGGTACAATCTCACTCTCCTCTCCTCGTGGCTTGGGTAGTGGAACTCGGACCCCCGACGGTGACGGTTTGAGGTCTCTCCTTGGCAAAGGCAGGCTCGGGTCGGTGGCGGTGAATTCTCACAGCTCTCCTGGGGATGCCGGTCCTGGCCGATGGCAATGACAATCGCAGCACTTCTGGTCACTCTGTCGATGAAAGCAGAGAACACAACTGCTCCGGGACACACAGTCAGGGGGCAATTTCTCAAGAAGGTCTCAGGCTGCAACAGGGCACACGCAAACAGCGTCGCTGAGACTCACTTGAGCTCTGGGTGCACACGATCACAGGGCAATCCTGACGAAGGTCTCAGGCTGCACGAATCACACGCACACAGCGTCGCTGAGACTCACTTGGACTCCGGATGCACACGATCACGGGGCAATCCTCACGAAGGTCTCAGGCTGCACGAAGCACACAGACACAACGCCGCTGAGACTCACTTGGACTCCGGGTGCACACGATCACGGGGCAGTTCCTACGAAGGTCTCAGGATGCAAAAATCACACGCACACAGCGTCGCTGAGACACACTTGGAAAGCTTTTATGTTCCTTAGTTTCCACAAAAGGGAGCCAGCTCTCCTCAGGCCCTTGGAGACACGTTACTTCGGGACACAGCACACAGCAAAGTCCTTTCAAGCACGGGAAAACCAGCACACAGCAAAGTCCCTTAGCCTCTCCTTAGTTAAATCAGTAAACTGCAGGCCAGCCCCAGAACACACAGCAACGGTCAGTCCTTCACTTCAGTCTCTTCAGCTGTTCTTCCTTGGCAGAGATTCCTCTTGACCGTGAAGTAGTTTCAATGCTGTTCAGTCTTGATCAGTCTAAAGTCCAAGGGTTTCTGCTCTCATAGTTATACCCCTAAATGTCTTTGAAGTCTTTGTGTTCAAGGGGCACTGACCCATGTCCAAACCAGTTCTGGGTGTCTCCCTGCCAGTGACACCATCTTCCTTTGATAGTGGGTGTCTGGATCCTCAATCACTCAGCAGGAGATGGAGCCATTGTTTTATGGCAGCAGCCCAGGCCTCTTCACCTCCAGGGGCTACTCCTGCCCCCTACACTCCAGATGCAGGTCAACCGTGGCTATCTCACCTACTCCTCCCCTGGGTCAAGACATTTCCCAGATCCTATCACATTCAAATCCAGTCAATCCACAACCAGGCAGAGACACACAGAATTGTTAGAACAAAAAAAACAGCCACTTCTAAAAGCATGGTTTCTAAGCACACAATTCAAAAACCACCTTCACAAAAAGATGTGTTATTAAATTGTGAGTTCAGGCACACTAAACTTCACCTCTCCATCTTAAACCTATGGGAAGATAGGCTGGAAACATTACACAGCCTCCCCATTCTGTCCTATGGGCAAGATGGCCTTACAATAGTTAAAAATGAATTTGGCAGTTTTTCACTGTCAGGACATGGTACACACCTTCGTACATGTCCTATCTTTTACATACACTGCACCCTGCCCAGGGGGCACCTTGGGCCTACCATAGGGGTGTCTGATGTGCATAAAAAGAGAAGGGTAAGGCCTGGCAAGTGGGTGCACTTTTCAGGAGAACAAGGCAGTTAGCAAACTCCGTGCAGGCACTGCTGTGGCAGGCCTGAGTTCTCTCTTTAGGGCTACTTGTGTGGATGGCACAATTAGTGCTGCTGGCCCACTAGTAGCATTTAAATTACCAGTCCTGGCACACATAGTGCACTTTACTAGGGACTAGTAAGGCAAACATACCAATTATGGACAATCAATTACCATAACACTTTACACAGGGAGCATATGCACTTTAACACTGATCAGCAGTAGTAAAGTGCCCAGAGTCCTAAAACCAACAAAAACAGGTCAGAAACAACACAGGAGGAAAGCAAAAAGTTCAGGGATGACCCTGCAAAAAGGGCCAAGTCCAGCAATTAGTCTGGGGGCAAAATTGAGCCACAAATGACTGCCTAAATCAGAAGAATGTATGAATAACTCACTATCAATGACAGTTAATAAAAATTGTGAGCAGGCCCAGATTTTATTGGGCTTTCATTACTTTTCTAATGCAAACCAGGTTTGAAGTGCTGTGGTGGGATATGCATTGCAATGCAAATCACTATTTGCCTTGGATTGTAACCCAAAGTAACACAAACCTGTGCAATGGACTGCCTTGCGTATCTTTGCATCAAGAAGGTGTTCCATGGGCGGTGCATGATCGTTCCCAGAAGAAAACCATGGGTTTAATACAAATCCCTATTTACACAGAACAGTGAACAAGGATTTGCATTTTCATTATTTCCTCAGTTTTCATGTGTGCTGAGTTGTAGGGCACACTTACAAACGAAGAAATGCCTTAAGTCATAGGTTTTGTATTCTTCCCACCGTGAAAACACCCTTGCACTACTGCCAAAGGATGTCTGCTTTGGTGCATGTCAGCCAAAAGTGCACCAGCGCAGAGAGCACTGATCAGCCCCTCATCTTAATAGATATGGTGCAGTTCTACTCTCTCTTTTTTACGCAATGCAATGCCGCAAACGCTGCGTTGCGTGACTTCGATGCAAATCCTGGCCTGATTTAGTACAAAGCTTGTCTCCCCCAAACTTCTTCAAAAAATCCTTTTTTTAAAGTGTGCTTTGCTACATTGCGATATGTTGCAAAGAAATACTGAAGGCATTCAAGTGGAGGGTTTTGCCTTACTAAAAATGTTATGGCTGCTCTAGGTGGAGATTAAAAACGCCTAATACCTTTATCATGTGAAACATTATTTTCTGTTAAAATATTCACATTATATTTCAATACCTTCACATTTCATTTCAGCTATTCTGCTTCTTCTAAAATGTCCATGCCAGTTCATGTCATGCATCTATCTCCTTGTAAACCGATGCACAATTTCGTGAACACACTTTTTATGTTTTTTTGTGAAAGCACTTTGTTTATGTGCGCAAAGAATAAAATATGTGGGTAACCTTTGTGCCGCAAACGATATAGCTTCGATGTAATATGTTTCCAGAATCGAACTTGCAACTCAGGTGAGCTTCTGGATTTCTTCTATGTCGATTATTAATGAATAACCATTACGTTGTGTTAATGGATTATGGTAATTAGTGATAAATGATAAGAAATTACTAAGGCTTATTAAGTAGGCTGTTGAGTGTATAGATATTTCTAATTGGCATGTCAAAGAATAATGAATCTGTCTCTATTATGGCGGTGTTTGGAGCTCATGAGTTAATGGAACCGATACATCACAGCTGTGCTCAGTTTAAACTGTTGCCGAATTGTGTGTTTGTGCAGACAAATACCAGAGGTATGAGTCACTACACTTGCTTATGAAACAATTACTCCTGGGTATAGCCTGACCTGAAACAGAGATATCATCAGAAAATGTCTGCAAAATCCTTTCAAAATGACGAGGGCAGTTATATATCGATCAACCGCTCTTTCGGGACGTCGTTCTGGATGCGCGCTCTGCTAAACTGTTACACGTAAAGTGTTCGCGGTGTTTCTATTTCGAATGAGGGCGTTGGGGGAGGTTGCGCTGGTTGGGCTGGGCGGTTGCACTATTAGCTGAACAATGCAGAGATTTGGATGCCTGATACATAAATTGGTTTTTAGAAATGCATTTCTGAATTTATGATTACAGTGGTATGTCTTGAAACTTTGGCTCCACAGATATTCGAAGCTCATATTTGCATATTCAGAAGTGTAAATTTCGAGAGATCTGTCATCAGGAGCACCGCTGGCCACTCATTGATCTTGCACAATATTCATTTGCCGGCTTATAAATATTGCATTGTCAATTTATTTCAGCTCGTATAAGGCAGAGGCCATATTAGTGGCTCGAATTAGATAGCAGGCTTGCATTCTCCCCTTCCCGTGGCAAAGTAGGAGGATAGACTTAAAGAAGCAGTTTTTTTTATATCAATTGCATGGAAATGCCCTAATTTGGTAAATGATTCATATGCACTTTGCACTTTAAATGTATCACATAGGCTCATGATATTACCACGAGTGATATTAGTGACATTCATATAGTAATGAGAATGCTCCGCCCACAAACTTCCTCAGTTTTGATTGACGTGCAAAGACCAAACATGATCGTCCTTTTCTGCACCTGAGAAAGCACAACAGCACTGCTGAATGAGGTGTAGAGCGATTACACAAACAGTACAATGCTCGAGACAAATGATATTATTCCGGGTGTACAGAAAATCAATTTTTTAAATGGCTGTACGGGAAGTACAATGCAATTATGTTAAAAACTTACAAAGATATCACTGAATTTCCCATCATCCACCTACATAGGAAGTGACATCACAGAATCTTCCATCATCCATTTGGACAAGAAGTGACTAAACTTGATTTCTCACCAAAACCGTTTTTAAATGAAGAAGCCAAGCAAGAGTACTTCATTTGCCATCATCCATCAACACAGGAAGGGACATCACTGGATCTCCCATCAACCACCTACACAGGAAGTTACTTCACACAATTTCCCATTATCCTCTGGACAGGAAGTCACTTTACTGGTTCCCATCATCCAGCAGCACAGAAAGAGACATCACTGTATCACCCATCATAGACCACACAGGAAATTACATAGCAGAATTTCCCGTCATCCATCTGGACAGGAAGTGACCTTACTGGTTTTCCCACAAAAACTGTATTTAAAAGAAGAAGCCAAGCAAGAGAAATTAATTTCCAATCACCCATCAGCACAGGAAATTACATTGCGGTACCCTACACTCCTCTCCATCCCAGGACCTACTTAATGGCAGCTGCAACATAGACACGCAAAAATGCATGCAGAGGACATGCCAATGGTGAGCCCATCTGTGCCCGGACCATACCCAGCCAAGAACCCTGGTCCAATCACCTCCCAGCGATACTCTTCAGCACTCCTTAGGACCCTAGATCCCGGACACCATTCCAACAACTGCTGTTGCATAGCGCCTCACACCACGGTAGGAGCTTTCACCTGCACCCACTTCCACTTTTGCAGCAGCCACCCAACCACACCCCCGTGCAAACACTTTCAACCCCCTTAGCACACCTTCCTAATACACAAACACCAACAATGCCTTCCTAGCACCCTGCAACACACGCCCCAGCAAACCCACACATCAACACCTACTCGCATGCATGCTTCGCTACACCTGATCACTCAGCAAACATACAAACAAAATATGGAGCCTGCTGAGTAGCGATGCACCCAACATCCTCTTCATCACAGAGATCTGGAACAACCACTCATCAGCTCCCGACATCCCCACATCTATCCTAGAGGCCTACAAGTTAGCTCAACAGGACTCCCTTCACAGGCCAGGAGGAGGACTTTCTACCATCTGCAAGGAATCCATCAAATTCACAACATTCACAGGAAACACCACCCCATTCATGGAACACCTACACTTCAAGCTACAAATCTCTGAAAACCTCACCCTGAGGGGAACCCTGCCCTATCGATCACCCATACCATGAGCCACCTTTACCAAACTCTTCACTAGCTTCATCGCTCTGCTTAACATCGACTCCAGAGCTTACATTCTACTTGGTGACCGCAACTTTCACCTGGATAACCAAAACCACCCCTGCTCCACAGCACTTCTCAAAAGCTTGAGCAACATTGGACTCACCCAGCTCGTTCCAGAACCAACACACACCAAAAGACACACATGTAATCCCATCTTCACCAGGAGCAAGTACCAAGCACAACGCCACTGCACCACTCACATGGACGGACCACTCCACCATCCACTTCCAAATCAACAAATTTCAAGTCAACACCCCACCCAAGTTAAGCATTCGAAGCTGCAGGTGGGCAAAATCACAGCAGCAGACTGGCTCAGGGCCCCCCACACAGATGAACTTAGCACCTCAACAACTGAATCAAGAACTGCACAGACTCCCTCGCACTCATCAAACTCAACAAGCATAGTAAATCAAACAAACAAGACAGCTGGTCGACAGAAGACCACCAAGACACCAAACAACACTGTAAACAGTTATAAAGGAAATGGAGTGCCAGCCACGACTCCACGGACAGAACTATACGCTATCACCAGAAATAAAGAGAAATCAAGCAAAAAAGTACTAGTGAACTGCATCAAATGTATCCCTAACAGCTGCAAGGAGATCTTCTTCATCGTTAAGGATTTCACTTCGCCCTTTCCAATGGCAACAACATAGCTGCCGCCTAACAACTCTTTGACAACCTATTTAACTTCTTCTACAGCAACATTGCACACATCTACAGCAACGTTGCACACCAACCCAACCCAGAGAACTCATTGCTAACTTACCCACCACCAACCAAGATGGCCACCTGACCCAATAGACAGCTCTCAACAGAAACGACACAGTGATAATAATGCAGACCATACATTCAGGGGCACCAACAGACCCATGCCCACACTATATCTACAACCAGGGAACATCACCAATAAGAACCACCCTGGCCCACTTCCTCAACACCTCCATCACACACAGCTAACCTGAATGAACAAGGAGCTCTCAAACCATCTCAAACTTCACCATCTTCTAGACAACACTTAATCAGGATTCAGAAACACAGTACCAAAACAGCACTTATCGTGGCCACAGACAATATTCGAATCATCCTGGACCGAGGAGAAACAGTGGCCCTCATCCTGCTTGACATCTCTGGTCTTCAACACTGTCTCCCATAATACCCACATCAGAAGACTCCACAAGATTGGTATACAGGAATCTGCTCTCAAATGGATCTGCTCCTTCCTCACTGAAAGAACCCAAAGGGGCAGACTGTCATCTTCCCCATCAGAGACCAATAGATTGATATGCGTAGTCGCACAGGGTCGTCCTTAAGTCCCACCCTTTTCAACATATACCTGACACAGTTGACCAACATCATCCGATCACAAGACATCATCGTCATCTCCTATGCCGGTGACACCCAAATCATCCTCTCCCCGATGGGCAAGACAACCACCACCAGGATCAACTTCACCAACTGCATGATCATGGTAGCAGACTGAATGTGAGCCAACTCCCTGCAGCTCAACTTCAAAAAGACAGAAGTACTGGTCTTTGGCAACAAGACTTGCCTAAGAGACTCCACCTGGTGGCCATCGGAGCTAGGACCTACACCCACAGACATCACAAGAAATCAAGGGATCATCCTAGACAACAAGCTCATCACGACAGCTCAATTAATGCAGTGTGCATCTACTGCTTCCACATCCTATGCATGCTATGAAAGATCATCAAATGGTTGCCTCAGAACACCAGAAGGACTGTCATGCAAGCACTGATCTTTAGTATTTAGTAGACTTGACTACAGGAACACTTTCTAGACTGGAATCTACAACCAACTCCTACGCAGACTCCAGATCATCTAGAACTCTGGTGCAAGACTCATCCTCAACCTCCCATGCCGCACCCACATCATACCGCACTTCAAGAAGCTTCACTTGCTCCCCATTCACAAGTGCAGACAATTGAAACTTCTCCCACACACATACAAAGCCCTACACAATGCAGGACCAGAATACCTGAACAGTAGCATACACTTTCACCAACCCACCAGACGCCTACGTTCTGCCCCACTCTCACTTGCACACATTATCCGCATCCGCAAAAGGAAAACTGGAGGTCACTCATTCTCCTACATCACATCCAAGACATGGAACAACCTCCTTCAGCACATGGGAGCCTCGTCCTCACTTCTTGAATTCTGCAAGAAGTAGAAGCCCTGTCTCTTCGTATAAGAATCTTGGGGACCGCACACGTGAATATCTGCCCACACACTTGGATATCCTCTTGGGTGATTAGTGTGCTATAGAAATTAACATAACATAACATAATTTAACAGAGCTCTTGGTTTTGCGTGTATGGGAACTTTTATGTGGGCAGCATTATCTTTTGCCTTTATTTGATTTCTTTTCACTGCTACAATGTAATTTGTATGTTGTAGTTTTCTAGTTCCATCATGTCAGTATAAACCTCTCTGATTTGCCATGTAGATGCTTCCACCTGTGGCGCTCCAAGTATATATCCACCTTTTCAAGGGGAAACAGCCAGTACTTCACAATCCTTTCCACGCAGGACTTTTACAATGCAGTCAAAATCAAGCAGGTAAGTACCATGCAGGTAAAATATTTTAACCCTTATCACAAATCCTTTACCAAGAGGTACTTTACCATGCAGATAAGTTTTTATAAAACATTATTTTTATAGGTTATTTAAAAATGGGGTAAAGGTACAGGTAGAGGTAAAATGATGTAAGTGTGATTTTAGGGTTTAAAATGTATTTTTAAATTTGTCTAACTGTTTTTTTTTTAATACACAGGCTAGAATGAGATCCTGAATGAAGTGTTGCAGTAAAGTGTCATTTATGGTTTACATTGCATAAAACAAAAACGGTGAGAGTTTTTAGCACATTGTGAGTAGAGAACACTACAGCATTAGTATGTGTTGTGTGTTTGGAGCCCTTAATGTTATTTGCTGTGTATTTTAGATATATCTATGTATATGTATGATTTTCATGTAAAATCTCGAAATTTCACATCATGTAAGAATCCAAAATACATTTTATCTTATTTACTACTGTGAGATCTTGGGGGCCTATTTACGATGGCACAGGGACCTCTACCGCCAGCCGTGCAGTGGCGGTCCCTCTGCCATCTGAGTCCCATTTCCCCAGCCACATTAGGATGGCGGCGGGAATCGCTGGGCGACCGCGGCAGTCGCAAAGTCCGCTCTCCACGCTTCCACCACAGGCAATCGTCACGATTGCCTGGTGGAGCAATCAGCATGAGTAAAATGTTGGCGTGCCTAACAGGCACTGCCCGCCAGATTACAATGCTGGCGTCGGCCAGCCTTTTCATGACGGTGGAACCGCCATGGAAAGGCTGAAGGAGGCTGAATTCTGGGCCTGTTACGGGCCCCCTCTGTGTGGGGGAGGGTTGTGTGTTCACGGGGGGTACCCATGGTCCATTTCCATGCACAAAGTGGAAGGCACCGCGTGGTGCCTACCACATAGTGCAGAGAAAGGCACTTTGTGTCCATTTCACAGCTGCAGCCAGCAGCACCGTCCACAATCTGAAATTGCTGGATGCGACCACCACGGTGGCTGTCGCATTGTGATTAGGGTTGCAGGACCACCACCTTGCAGGCTCAAGTCTGCCCGCCATCGTAATAGGCCCCCTGGTGTGGTTTCCCCTGTCTTTTTGCCTCCATCCCCTGTATTTCTGACTACATGCTGGACTTTGTTTTTACTGGTACTCTGAGCAATTTATCACTGCTGATCAGCGTTAAAGTGCAAGTGCTCCCTGTGTAGATGGTGATTATGACTTGTTATCCATGATTGGCATATTTGATTTATGGGTATATCCCTACTAAAGTGCACTATGTGTGCCCATGGCCTGTAAATCAAATTCTGCTAGTGGGCCTGCAGCACTGGTTGTGCCAGCCACCTGGGTAGGCCTGTAAACTTGTCTCTGACCTGTCACTGAAGGGTCTGTGAGTGCAGATTTAAACTGCAATGTCAACCTGGTAAGTCTACTCACTTGCCAGACCCAAACCTTCCCTTTTCTTACATGTAAGGTAGGCCCAAGGTAGCCTCATGGGCAGAGTACAATGCATTTAAAAGGTAGGACATGTACTGAAGTGTTTCACATGTCCTTATAGTGAAAGACTGCTTATTTTGTTTCTCACTATTGCAAAGATTGTCTCTCCTATAGATTATCATTGGAGCTGCTTTGTAACATCTCACAAGTGTAACTTTCAATTGGAAAGCTATAGGGATTTGGAGTTTGGGTTCCCTGGACTCTGAATTTAAAATTACATCTTTTAGTGAAGTTGTTTCTTAAATTGTGTGTTTGAAAATGCCACTTTTACCTGATAGAACCATTTGTAGTTTGTCGACACAGGGTTACCCTATTGACTCTTTCTATTGTCTTGTGCAGGTATTTACCTGCGAGGGTTGTTTGTATCACACCCAACAGAACCATTTGTAGTTTATCATATGTTTACCCAGGTTCTGAAGGACACAGGGTTACCCCATTGACTCTTTCTACCACTTTTAGAAAGTGGGCTTTTTCTTGCTTTAACATTCTGTGTCTCTGCCTGCCTGTGGAATCAACTTCGGGTATAGACTGACAACTGGGTTGCTTATGCAATCACTCCAGACTGTCACACAAAGGGACTTTATGTGTGCCCTGCATTTCCCTATGGCCCAACACCAGGTTGGTGTGTCTTCCTGAGCTAAAGTGGTGGGAGGAGTTGTCACTGATACCTGAATAGTCCAGCCTCTCGGAATGCTGTCTCCGTCCCCTGAAGTGTGTTTGGAGCCCAGGTAGGGCAAGGCAGGATCTTGTGGACAACAAAGACTTTTGTTTGAAGTATGCCCACTTCAAAGGCCAAAAGGGGTATTGGATCTATAACCCCACATCTTTGAAACACTTCTGGACTGAGGACCCTGCCAAGAAGAACAGACAAAGAGCTGTCAGGAGGAGTACTGCCCCTTTGCCGCGTGTTGCTTTGCTGGGCTGGCATGCAGTTGCTTTGCTTTCTTGTATCCTGCTTTACCAAGGTTCCCCAAGGGCTTCTGTGTTATTGTCCCGTTGGAAGTCTCAGAAACGTAAAAGACTTCATCTGCAGCATCTCTGAACTCCACTGCTGGGAGTTCTGACCTGCAAAGTGGTGCCCATTCCAGTTCTGGGCCCTCAGAAGGGATTCTGCTGCTGCAAGACCTGGACATCCACGCATTGCCCTTCCAGTGCCGTTTTTCTCGCCGCAAGCTTGCCATACTGAAAAATCAATGTTGAGCCTCTTTGAGGCTCAAAGAACCACCACAGCACAAGTCTGGAGCACCATCTCTCCAACATTCAAGACCCACGCTCCGACTTCGACGCAGGCTCTGATGTGTGGCTGAAAGAATCGATGCATCGCCTGTCTGCAGGACTGGAAATTGACGCAGTGCCTACTTTGCCTCCGCATCGACCTGCAGCGCCTGGATTTTCTCACACATAGCACCTGTGTGCCAAGTTTCCAATGTATCACCCCACCGAAAAGGCCCTGGAGATTGTTGCATCATTTCTCCTCACAGTAGGAATCAACACAACATCTCTCCACGCCTCCATTTGCCTTGTACTTAAGAACCGACCCATCTCTGTGTTTCCTGATGCTTTCCTTGTTTGCTGCTGTTTCTCATCTTGGATTTCGATGCATCAAAGGTACTTTGTGCTACAATCAACGTATACATGGAGTTCTATTGACAGAATTGCTTAAACCTTTTAAAAGTGATATTTTGAGTTATGTATTATGGATTTTTGTTGTTGTGGTCTTGTTTGGCTTAGATAAAGATTGTTTATGTTTCTAAAGTGGTGTGGTGTCCATTTGTGGTATTTTCACCGTGCTATTGTGTGTGTTATGCACAAATACTTTAGACATTGCCACTGAAATAAGCCTGACTGCTCATGCCAAGCTACCAAGGGAGTGAGCAGGAGCTATCTTGGGTGTGTAACTCCCTTACCTTGACTATAAGGAAGGGTCCCTACTTGTACAGGTTTCATAACGCTGCAAACTAGAGACCCCCATTTCTAATAACTACTGTACATAGAGATAATTGTTTCCATAACAAATGCAATTTTTGTTTGCTGTGTGTATTATCCCCCATTTCAGTCATCATAGATTAGGTGTTTCCAATCAGTCATGTGGGAGCTCCCAGTAGCTCCTAGATGCTTTCAGAGTAGCTCACAGCCTTGAGTTATATTTCAGATAAGCACAAGGTCATATTTTCATTTCAAAGATACGGCGAGGATGTGTTCATTTGACATCATGATCATCAGCCTACAGAAAGCAGGGCTTAACTATGAGCAGCGCTCATTCAGATTTGTGGGTCAGGCTAGGGCTGAGTCACAGAGTTGAATAACTGAAACACTGAGGTATTGGACTCTTCCAAAAATCCATGTCTACTCAGAATTGTAGCTGTGAACAAAATGTTGCTTCTAACCAAAAGACACCAGAGCACACCAGACCATTATATCTATTATCCACAAATAGACTTTTTGCCACCAAAGATGTTCCACTTTGCATTGATCAAATGTCCTTTTGATTAAAAATTAGAGAAAAGTCTTGAATCAGGTCCTTCTGTAAGCTTTTGTTTTCACTTCTTAAAACATGGAGAGCAACAGCAGCCGACGCACGTTTCGCCCTCCCCGGGCTTTTTCAAGGCTGCAGAAAGACATTTATATACCATTTTTATGTGTTGTGGCATTCTACAGTCACAGTTTAACATCAATCATGTAAATGCCCTTTTAATATGTATTTTTAACTCCACTAAGAGAAATGATTCTATGCAATGTCAAAAGCATTTCTATTTGAACAAGCACAGATTAACATTCCAAGGAAAAAACAACCAAGAACCTCGTGGTATTAACAATCTATTCAATGAAAATTCGTACTGTGAAGCAATTTCAACAGATGAATGAACTCGTGTAAATTAAAGAGAATGAGAACACACATGAGGATAGGACCCAATCTCAGAACCGTGTCTATTGTTATAAGTAAGAATAAAAATAGAGGAGGTTGACTTGTGTTAGTGTACAAAACTACACCACCAAAAAGATCCGATTTAAAACCGCATAGATAGAAACCAATCTAAGCCAAACCATCTTTATTTGTGACCAAACCGACCATCTCATAAACGGCCTCACCTCAAATTTGATGCGATTATATCCTAATAAACGTATCCCTGTTTACGAAAAGATAATCTCCTTGTTGGTTATGCCTGAAAACAATAAAGAGTGAACAACGCAATGAGGAGGTGATTGCTACCATACCGCATTTAAACTAATGTATATTGACATGTGTCATGAGCTTGCAAACGTCCATATAGAGTCCTTAAGTTAAAGAATTATTATATTGTCAGCAGATGAGAAGCCATCCCAACTGACAATAATGTCATCTATTTTAAAGTTATGGGTCCTTTCCAAGCGCTGGCTCACAGTCCCGAAAAACCGCTTCATTTAGTTTTTCGGACCTTGATAAGTCCTTTCTGTGAACGTTAGTCAGAACAACAGGAAAGGAAGAAAGAAACGCGAAATAAGTGTTCACGTCATAGTATCCTTAAGTATGGCCAAACAGAATCACTAAACATTATACCAAATAAGAGTCTCTGTGAGTTAGTGACGGAAACGAGGAGAATGTGTTTACCTGTATCCTGCCGTATTTCACCGCTACTTGTAATCGGCAGCTAAGCGTTCATCGGACGCAGACGCCATCTTTTTGACTCTTTCAGTCCAAAAAACCATGGAGACTGAAAGTGGATTTGAATCACGATGTTATCAACTACGTGTGGTGTAACCTTAAAAAGCATATTCAAGTATGCTTGATCATTTAAAATAACTCCATAGGGAGTGAATATCAACTCCCACATGTCATTACTACGTGTGTCGTCCTACGATAATTATTATAAAGATGAGTTAAAAAATTACTTGTGAAATGTCTGTTAATTTTTTTAAAAGATATAAACATTGTGGTGAATATTTATTTATCTCTTGACGTCCATTCCATGTAATTAGATATAAAAATGATGGTATTATGCAAAGACTCTTATTAATTCCCATATTTATAATGGAAATCAAGAGAGGACTGGCTTCACGAATAATCAATCTATTGGCTACCACTGTTTATCGCCATTTTTTACGAGCGGTATCCCATTTATTTCATCGGTATATCATAATCTTATAATGTACGATCCAAATTACTTGTTGATTTGAAATAGCTTTATTTGAATTGAGTTTTAATTCCCACATATCGTCAGCTCGTATTTCATCCTAAACTAATCCATATAATAATGAATTTAAAAGTTGCTTATGCAGTATTTAACATTATTTTAGGAACTATCAGGTCATAATATTGAACATTTTATCATTTCATTCCGTACATTAAATATATTTAAACACAATAAATGTAATTCTTTTAGTTCTAGGGAAAATATTCCCTGGTGGGTGGGTAGTGCAACACCATTGGAGCACCCCAAAGGATTTTTTTTTTTTTCGAAATCAAATGATCTAGATAAATTACTACAAATGGATGTGCAGATCTTTAAGCAATACCCACAAAGCTTTGGAATGAAAATGTTGCTTCTAAAGGCTTTTTAATGGAAGACAAATGAAATCAAGAATTAGTTATACAAACAGTTTAAATTGTACAGGCTCTCAGTCACCTGTACACGTATATACCCTTCATACTCACATATGCTCATACAGACCCAAAGACCATGCTCTCACTGACATACACGAAAACAGAACAAACAGTTCAAGCTGAGAAATACTCAACACAATACTTTAATAGCTCCTAAAAAGAAATGAAACTGAGAAGGAGGGATTAATGGATTTCCTTATTATTTGACGGAAATGATTTGAATTTATTTTATATTTCAAGAATAATTTTGCGCAGAGACATTTCTTTTGTTGCGCTAAGGTCATATATACAAAATATTACAAGGCATATATTACAATGACACATAACTAATGTTCCCCTGGAAACGAAGAGAAAATAAATGCAAACATTCATCAAACACTCATGGCCTTTATACTCATGCATACACGGCAAACATACAAAAACTGTCAAGAACTGGGTCCTTGTGGCGACCTTTCTTCCCTTGTACAATTAATTACATCTCAATTCAAATGTCCAAAAACATTTCATTATTATATTGCGCAAATGAATATGACAAAATGTTTTAAACTTCGCATGGAAATACAATTTTTTGAAAGCGGTGCGACACAAGGAAATGAGAACTGGTCGACGCGTTTCGAACCCCAGAATTATGGGTTCTCCTCAGGACCAACCAATTTCTGAAATGAACAATAGAAAGGTTTTAGAATATGATATTGGACTCAGAGTAACTACGAAGCACCACCCGGGCTTATCAAAACCCACCTTAGAACGTGGAAATCTATCTGCCTGAAATGGATGAGACTCGTTTCCAATGCAGAGGGACCTAAACACGAGAAAACCAAAACCAACTATATTAGAATTTCAACTTGTCTACCACAGGCTAAACAAATAACACATGACCCACAGGAGACTTTGGACAAAGGTAGGTAATGTTCGCTCGACTTACTGGAGCAAGAGAACGTGTCCTCTTTTCCGGCTGCCAATGATTGAATACTTGTGTATCTAAAGGGAGGGAGAACGGACGAAATGAATTCCGTTAACTAGCGTGATCTCTTTTAGAACTACGAACAACCGTTCACAAACGCAATCGAGAAACTGGACCGCAGCCCACTGAATGGAGTTTGGAACTTACTTAGATAAGTTTTCCAGTTAACTTCAAGATGCTTTTCCCGCGCCGGAATCTAAAAAAGCGAGACGAGCTGTGTAAGTAATACAACGGAAAATCAAACGACCCAATATCTCAGAGCTCCTGTTCCCTAGACATGAGTAATCATTGCAAGCTTACCGGGAATACATTTTCCATCCGTCCACAACCTTGTCAAACCACGAGTGAGGATACACACAGCCTTGTGGGTACTAATGGCGTATAACTCTCATTAGGACTACCAAAAGCGCAAAGCTTGCTGGTACATGTAGTTTATGTTCTGCGACCCTACAGGTGTGTTATTTAAAAAATGTGGCTAGGATTTTGTAAACCTGAAGAACATTGTTTCCAATTTGAAGTGCTTAAGATGAAAAAGACAAGTGGCTTCCGGGTGTTGTGGTTAAAATTTCTTACTATGTAGTTGTGTCTTTACCAAAGTGGAACAATTCCTTTACTACGCACCTAAACAACGGGGAAGGCTTCCCCAACGTGGGGAGTAATGCATGGCTCAGAAAATGATCGGAACTCTCCATTAATTAGAATTGTATAAATAATGATCGACGCAGCAGAACAGACCAAGCCCTGAACAGAGAGACAGCGGCAGAGAAAAGGTGTTCTTTTTACATTAAGCAATTGGTCTGAAAATCTCAGCGACTTCATTTAGGCCATTAATAGCCGTGTTGTACTTCATGATTAATAACGCCTCGCGACGGCTTAATAGGCCTTCCAAATCTCCTCCACGAGGATCTCTTTCAATTTTGGACAAAACTGTCCATCTCAAATCAGCCTCACTGTGTGAATGAGAGAGCCAATGATGGACTAGAGGGGCATTCTCAACTCGACGTCTGATCCTAGATTTGTGCTGGATGATGCGTTGTCGCACCTCCTGCGTTGTTTTTCCAATGTACAGCTTAGGACACGGACAAACTATTGCATAAACGACATTCTTCGTTTTGCAATTACTGAATGTGTTATGCTTCCAATGCGTGGTGTTGAATGAAAAAACATCGCCCTCTATGGTCTGGTCACAGTTTATGCATGTTCCACATTTGTGGTGCCCCATAACTGGCGGTAGGTTGAGCATACTCCTCAATGTACGCTGTTCTTGTTTCGGTAAGGCAGCACGTACTATGTAGTTCGCTACACTTTTCTCCTTTTTGAACGCAAACATCGGAGGTCTCGAAAAATCCTCATGAAGGTCCTTGATTAAATGCCAATTGCCCAGGATGAGTTTGCGGAGTTGGTGGCTGTTAGGGCAAAATGTTGTCACACAAACCGATCTGTCAACCTTTCTCCTAATTCTTTGCTCAAGTAATGTCTCTCTTGGTGTCCACCACGCTCTCTTCAAAGAATGTTTAATTAATTTCTTTGGATAACCCCTCTCAAGGAGGCGGTCTCTTAATTTGTTTGCATGCCTGAAATATTCCTCTTTTTTGGTGCAGTTCCTGCGAATTCGCAAGAACTGACCATAGGGTAGATTTTGTCTCAGACTACGAGGATGGTTGCTCGTAAAATGAAGGGCCTTATTCCGATCTGTCTCTTTTCTAAAAAGTGTGGTCTCGAGCTCTCCCTCCGAAGCCACTACCTTGACGTCCAGAAAAGTGATAGAATCGTTTGACGAGACTATGCTGAATTTGATGTCATTAGATCTTCCATTTAGCCAACAAATAAACTCGTCTAGTGATTGCTGTGTGCCAGTCCAAATTAAGAAAATGTCGTCGATATACCGCATATAGTTGGAAATATTAGAGGCGAACGGGTTGTTATTATATATGAAATTATTTTCATATAAACCCATGAATAAAACTGCCAACTCAGGTGCGAAAGGACAACCCATGGCCACGCCTCGTATTTGGTAAAAAAACTCTGAGTCAAAAGAAAAATAATTTTTAGAAAGTGCAAACTTAGCCAGAGACAGGAGGAATTCCGTGGGCACTTGTACTGGTCGCTCTCTTAAATTTAAAAACCACTCTAAGGCCTCCAAAGCTTGATCTTGTGGGATTTGGGTATAGAGTGACACCACGTCCATTGTAACCATCAATTGTGTCCTTTTGTTGAAATGCACGGATGTGATTCTATTCAGGAAAGCAGTGGTGTCTTTCAAATGTGCCGGAACCTGATTGATGAATGGTTTCAGAAAATAGTCGATATATTGAGCCACTGGCTCGATAAGTGATTCACACCCAGAAACTATAGGTCGTCCTGGGGGGTCCAATTCATTTTTGTGGAGTTTGGGTAAGGCATAAAAGACCGGTATCCTTGGGTTCATATTTTTCAGGAACAGGCGTTCTTTAGGTCCCACGAAACCTTGTGAAAAGCCTTCCTCTATGATATGAAATAGTTGGTCTTGTAGTTCTTTAGTTGGGTCTTTTGTGATTTTCCGGTAGCAGGTCACGTCTTCCAATTGGCGGAGTACTTCGTTTTTATATTTATTGACGTCCCAAAGGACCACTGCCCCACCTTTGTCCGCCTGCTTCACTACAATAGTTCTATCATTTTGTAGGTCGATAAGGGCATCTTTTTCTTTTTTGGCTAAGTTAAACCTCACAAAGCTTTTTTTGCTTTCCATTGCCTGTATTCCCGATAAGATGGTTCTCTCAAACGTTGCGATTTCCTTAGGAACCTTGGGTCCTGTTGGACAAAAAGTAGATTTCCTCTTTAGTCCGGTGATTTCTGCCGTTACTACCTCGGTTGTCTCAGAAAAAAACGTTTTCAAACGGATTTTGCGACAGAACTCCATGGTTTCAAGCTTCATTTTGATGAAGTCTGTAGCTCTAGAAGGAACAAAGCTTAGTCCTTTTTGGAGAATGGAAATTTCCGCTGCTGTGAGTATTTTGTCAGACAAATTGTAAATTGGTGATGAAGTTAACTCCTGTAATACTGGCGTCGTGTCCTCATTTCCCATGGTTGGGAATATCGCAACCGTCCTCTGCCTTGTCGTTGGCCTCGGCCTAAAAAACGTGCCTCCTGATTGGATGTTTGTGGGTCCTGATTTTGTTGGTTACCCCTTTGGTTCTGATTGGCCCTAGTCGTTGTATCTGTGGTCTCACTAGAAGATGATGACGATTCTGAAAAGTTAATGAATCTCTTCCGGGATCTCCCCTGATAGTTTTGGAGATAATTTCTAGAATCGTTGGTAGAATAGAAATCCTTATTAAGGTAGGGATAAGTAGATTCCAACGAAAAATTCTTTTTGTCCTGCTCGAATTTGTTACTTTTTTGGATAACCGTATAATCTTTGAACTCGAGTATTTCTTTCTCCACTTTTTCCAATAAGGCCTTCGCATCCGTAAGGTTAGGATTGTTTTTAATCTCACTTTCAAGGTCCGCAATCTCCTGTAGTTGTATCAATGAAAGTCTATGGGCTGTCTCCACCGTGAGGACCATAAGGTCCCTGCTGCATTTGGTCTCTATGCAACTGTAACCTTTCTTGTAGATTGGGTCGTCTATGAAAACTACTGGAATGTTACGTATCTGAAGCCCTGATGGAATGGTGCCTTCCTTTAGGTGCTGTAGTAAGAAATGTCCGTGAAGGTCCGTGCGTATTTGTTTTTTACGTAATCTGGTGAGTTTATCCGACTCGTTCTGTGTTTTTGCTGTAACACTCAAGGTGGCCGATGCAAAGACCGGCGGTGCTCGTATCAAATTCTGAATGTGTTCTTCGCTATAAGCGAAGGCATCATTCTCTGCCATTACAGATAACAGATAACAAACAGGGGATGACTAGGACTCAGACGCCACAAGACAAACTAAACATTTAACATGAACTTAACCATACTAAAAATACAACTGCAGCAAAAACGATTTAAGCAACAGTGACCCTGAAGATCCCTAAAGGGTGGTGGCTATTTGGCCACTGGAATGAACCTCGCGGGCAACTGCCCGCTCCTAAAGCTAGAAAACAACACCGGGTTGTGGCTCAAAATACTCAGCTGAACTGAGCCGAAGATACAAGAAAACAGAACAAACAGTTCAAGCTGAGAAATACTCAACACAATACTTTAATAGCTCCTAAAAAGAAATGAAACTGAGAAGGAGGGATTAATGGATTTCCTTATTATTTGACGGAAATGATTTGAATTTATTTTATATTTCAAGAATAATTTTGCGCAGAGACATTTCTTTTGTTGCGCTAAGGTCATATATACAAAATATTACAAGGCATATATTACAATGACACATAACTAATGTTCCCCTGGAAACGAAGAGAAAATAAATGCAAACATTCATCAAACACTCATGGCCTTTATACTCATGCATACACGGCAAACATACAAAAACTGTCAAGAACTGGGTCCTTGTGGCGACCTTTCTTCCCTTGTACAATTAATTACATCTCAATTCAAATGTCCAAAAACATTTCATTATTATATTGCGCAAATGAATATGACAAAATGTTTTAAACTTCGCATGGAAATACAATTTTTTGAAAGCGGTGCGACACAAGGAAATGAGAACTGGTCGACGCGTTTCGAACCCCAGAATTATGGGTTCTCCTCAGGACCAACCAATTTCTGAAATGAACAATAGAAAGGTTTTAGAATATGATATTGGACTCAGAGTAACTACGAAGCACCACCCGGGCTTATCAAAACCCACCTTAGAACGTGGAAATCTATCTGCCTGAAATGGATGAGACTCGTTTCCAATGCAGAGGGACCTAAACACGAGAAAACCAAAACCAACTATATTAGAATTTCAACTTGTCTACCACAGGCTAAACAAATAACACATGACCCACAGGAGACTTTGGACAAAGGTAGGTAATGTTCGCTCGACTTACTGGAGCAAGAGAACGTGTCCTCTTTTCCGGCTGCCAATGATTGAATACTTGTGTATCTAAAGGGAGGGAGAACGGACGAAATGAATTCCGTTAACTAGCGTGATCTCTTTTAGAACTACGAACAACCGTTCACAAACGCAATCGAGAAACTGGACCGCAGCCCACTGAATGGAGTTTGGAACTTACTTAGATAAGTTTTCCAGTTAACTTCAAGATGCTTTTCCCGCGCCGGAATCTAAAAAAGCGAGACGAGCTGTGTAAGTAATACAACGGAAAATCAAACGACCCAATATCTCAGAGCTCCTGTTCCCTAGACATGAGTAATCATTGCAAGCTTACCGGGAATACATTTTCCATCCGTCCACAACCTTGTCAAACCACGAGTGAGGATACACACAGCCTTGTGGGTACTAATGGCGTATAACTCTCATTAGGACTACCAAAAGCGCAAAGCTTGCTGGTACATGTAGTTTATGTTCTGCGACCCTACAGGTGTGTTATTTAAAAAATGTGGCTAGGATTTTGTAAACCTGAAGAACATTGTTTCCAATTTGAAGTGCTTAAGATGAAAAAGACAAGTGGCTTCCGGGTGTTGTGGTTAAAATTTCTTACTATGTAGTTGTGTCTTTACCAAAGTGGAACAATTCCTTTACTACGCACCTAAACAACGGGGAAGGCTTCCCCAACGTGGGGAGTAATGCATGGCTCAGAAAATGATCGGAACTCTCCATTAATTAGAATTGTATAAATAATGATCGACGCAGCAGAACAGACCAAGCCCTGAACAGAGAGACAGCGGCAGAGAAAAGGTGTTCTTTTTACATTAAGCAATTGGTCTGAAAATCTCAGCGACTTCATTTAGGCCATTAATAGCCGTGTTGTACTTCATGATTAATAACGCCTCGCGACGGCTTAATAGGCCTTCCAAATCTCCTCCACGAGGATCTCTTTCAATTTTGGACAAAACTGTCCATCTCAAATCAGCCTCACTGTGTGAATGAGAGAGCCAATGATGGACTAGAGGGGCATTCTCAACTCGACGTCTGATCCTAGATTTGTGCTGGATGATGCGTTGTCGCACCTCCTGCGTTGTTTTTCCAATGTACAGCTTAGGACACGGACAAACTATTGCATAAACGACATTCTTCGTTTTGCAATTACTGAATGTGTTATGCTTCCAATGCGTGGTGTTGAATGAAAAAACATCGCCCTCTATGGTCTGGTCACAGTTTATGCATGTTCCACATTTGTGGTGCCCCATAACTGGCGGTAGGTTGAGCATACTCCTCAATGTACGCTGTTCTTGTTTCGGTAAGGCAGCACGTACTATGTAGTTCGCTACACTATTCTCCTTTTTGAACGCAAACATCGGAGGTCTCGAAAAATCCTCATGAAGGTCCTTGATTAAATGCCAATTGCCCAGGATGAGTTTGCGGAGTTGGTGGCTGTTAGGGCAAAATGTTGTCACACAAACCGATCTGTCAACCTTTCTCTTAATTCTTTGCTCAAGTAATGTCTCTCTTGGTGTCCACCACGCTCTCTTCAAAGAATGTTTAATTAATTTCTTTGGATAACCCCTCTCAAGGAGGCGGTCTCTTAATTTGTTTGCATGCCTGAAATATTCCTCTTTTTTGGTGCAGTTCCTGCGAATTCGCAAGAACTGACCATATGGTAGATTTTGTCTCAGACTACGAGGATGGTTGCTCGTAAAATGAAGGGCCTTATTCCGATCTGTCTCTTTTCTAAAAAGTGTGGTCTCGAGCTCTCCCTCCGAAGCCACTACCTTGACGTCCAGAAAAGTGATAGAATCGTTTGACGAGACTATGCTGAATTTGATGTCATTAGATCTTCCATTTAGCCAACAAATAAACTCGTCTAGTGATTGCTGTGTGCCAGTCCAAATTAAGAAAATGTCGTCGATATACCGCATATAGTTGGAAATATTAGAGGCGAACGGGTTGTTATTATATATGAAATTATTTTCATATAAACCCATGAATAAAACTGCCAACTCAGGTGCGAAAGGACAACCCATGGCCACGCCTCGTATTTGGTAAAAAAACTCTGAGTCAAAAGAAAAATAATTTTTAGAAAGTGCAAACTTAGCCAGAGACAGGAGGAATTCCGTGGGCACTTGTACTGGTCGCTCTCTTAAATTTAAAAACCACTCTAAGGCCTCCAAAGCTTGATCTTGTGGGATTTGGGTATAGAGTGACACCACGTCCATTGTAACCATCAATTGTGTCCTTTTGTTGAAATGCACGGATGTGATTCTATTCAGGAAAGCAGTGGTGTCTTTCAAATGTGCCGGAACCTGATTGATGAATGGTTTCAGAAAATAGTCGATATATTGAGCCACTGGCTCGATAAGTGATTCACACCCAGAAACTATAGGTCGTCCTGGGGGGTCCAATTCATTTTTGTGGAGTTTGGGTAAGGCATAAAAGACCGGTATCCTTGGGTTCATATTTTTCAGGAACAGGCGTTCTTTAGGTCCCACGAAACCTTGTGAAAAGCCTTCCTCTATGATATGAAATAGTTGGTCTTGTAGTTCTTTAGTTGGGTCTTTTGTGATTTTCCGGTAGCAGGTCACGTCTTCCAATTGGCGGAGTACTTCGTTTTTATATTTATTGACGTCCCAAAGGACCACTGCCCCACCTTTGTCCGCCTGCTTCACTACAATAGTTCTATCATTTTGTAGGTCGATAAGGGCATCTTTTTCTTTTTTGGCTAAGTTAAACCTCACAAAGCTTTTTTTGCTTTCCATTGCCTGTATTCCCGATAAGATGGTTCTCTCAAACGTTGCGATTTCCTTAGGAACCTTGGGTCCTGTTGGACAAAAAGTAGATTTCCTCTTTAGTCCGGTGATTTCTGCCGTTACTACCTCGGTTGTCTCAGAAAAAAACGTTTTCAAACGGATTTTGCGACAGAACTCCATGGTTTCAAGCTTCATTTTGATGAAGTCTGTAGCTCTAGAAGGAACAAAGCTTAGTCCTTTTTGGAGAATGGAAATTTCCGCTGCTGTGAGTATTTTGTCAGACAAATTGTAAATTGGTGATGAAGTTAACTCCTGTAATACTGGCGTCGTGTCCTCATTTCCCATGGTTGGGAATATCGCAACCGTCCTCTGCCTTGTCGTTGGCCTCGGCCTAAAAAACGTGCCTCCTGATTGGATGTTTGTGGGTCCTGATTTTGTTGGTTACCCCTTTGGTTCTGATTGGCCCTAGTCGTTGTATCTGTGGTCTCACTAGAAGATGATGACGATTCTGAAAAGTTAATGAATCTCTTCCGGGATCTCCCCTGATAGTTTTGGAGATAATTTCTAGAATCGTTGGTAGAATAGAAATCCTTATTAAGGTAGGGATAAGTAGATTCCAACGAAAAATTCTTTTTGTCCTGCTCGAATTTGTTACTTTTTTGGATAACCGTATAATCTTTGAACTCGAGTATTTCTTTCTCCACTTTTTCCAATAAGGCCTTCGCATCCGTAAGGTTAGGATTGTTTTTAATCTCACTTTCAAGGTCCGCAATCTCCTGTAGTTGTATCAATGAAAGTCTATGGGCTGTCTCCACCGTGAGGACCATAAGGTCCCTGCTGCATTTGGTCTCTATGCAACTGTAACCTTTCTTGTAGATTGGGTCGTCTATGAAAACTACTGGAATGTTACGTATCTGAAGCCCTGATGGAATGGTGCCTTCCTTTAGGTGCTGTAGTAAGAAATGTCCGTGAAGGTCCGTGCGTATTTGTTTTTTACGTAATCTGGTGAGTTTATCCGACTCGTTCTGTGTTTTTGCTGTAACACTCAAGGTGGCCGATGCAAAGACCGGCGGTGCTCGTATCAAATTCTGAATGTGTTCTTCGCTATAAGCGAAGGCATCATTCTCTGCCATTACAGATAACAGATAACAAACAGGGGATGACTAGGACTCAGACGCCACAAGACAAACTAAACATTTAACATGAACTTAACCATACTAAAAATACAACTGCAGCAAAAACGATTTAAGCAACAGTGACCCTGAAGATCCCTAAAGGGTGGTGGCTATTTGGCCACTGGAATGAACCTCGCGGGCAACTGCCCGCTCCTAAAGCTAGAAAACAACACCGGGTTGTGGCTCAAAATACTCAGCTGAACTGAGCCGAAGATACAAGAAAACAGAACAAACAGTTCAAGCTGAGAAATACTCAACACAATACTTTAATAGCTCCTAAAAAGAAATGAAACTGAGAAGGAGGGATTAATGGATTTCCTTATTATTTGACGGAAATGATTTGAATTTATTTTATATTTCAAGAATAATTTTGCGCAGAGACATTTCTTTTGTTGCGCTAAGGTCATATATACAAAATATTACAAGGCATATATTACAATGACACATAACTAATGTTCCCCTGGAAACGAAGAGAAAATAAATGCAAACATTCATCAAACACTCATGGCCTTTATACTCATGCATACACGGCAAACATACAAAAACTGTCAAGAACTGGGTCCTTGTGGCGACCTTTCTTCCCTTGTACAATTAATTACATCTCAATTCAAATGTCCAAAAACATTTCATTATTATATTGCGCAAATGAATATGACAAAATGTTTTAAACTTCGCATGGAAATACAATTTTTTGAAAGCGGTGCGACACAAGGAAATGAGAACTGGTCGACGCGTTTCGAACCCCAGAATTATGGGTTCTCCTCAGGACCAACCAATTTCTGAAATGAACAATAGAAAGGTTTTAGAATATGATATTGGACTCAGAGTAACTACGAAGCACCACCCGGGCTTATCAAAACCCACCTTAGAACGTGGAAATCTATCTGCCTGAAATGGATGAGACTCGTTTCCAATGCAGAGGGACCTAAACACGAGAAAACCAAAACCAACTATATTAGAATTTCAACTTGTCTACCACAGGCTAAACAAATAACACATGACCCACAGGAGACTTTGGACAAAGGTAGGTAATGTTCGCTCGACTTACTGGAGCAAGAGAACGTGTCCTCTTTTCCGGCTGCCAATGATTGAATACTTGTGTATCTAAAGGGAGGGAGAACGGACGAAATGAATTCCGTTAACTAGCGTGATCTCTTTTAGAACTACGAACAACCGTTCACAAACGCAATCGAGAAACTGGACCGCAGCCCACTGAATGGAGTTTGGAACTTACTTAGATAAGTTTTCCAGTTAACTTCAAGATGCTTTTCCCGCGCCGGAATCTAAAAAAGCGAGACCAGCTGTGTAAGTAATACAACGGAAAATCAAACGACCCAATATCTCAGAGCTCCTGTTCCCTAGACATGAGTAATCATTGCAAGCTTACCGGGAATACATTTTCCATCCGTCCACAACCTTGTCAAACCACGAGTGAGGATACACACAGCCTTGTGGGTACTAATGGCGTATAACTCTCATTAGGACTACCAAAAGCGCAAAGCTTGCTGGTACATGTAGTTTATGTTCTGCGACCCTACAGGTGTGTTATTTAAAAAATGTGGCTAGGATTTTGTAAACCTGAAGAACATTGTTTCCAATTTGAAGTGCTTAAGATGAAAAAGACAAGTGGCTTCCGGGTGTTGTGGTTAAAATTTCTTACTATGTAGTTGTGTCTTTACCAAAGTGGAACAATTCCTTTACTACGCACCTAAACAACGGGGAAGGCTTCCCCAACGTGGGGAGTAATGCATGGCTCAGAAAATGATCGGAACTCTCCATTAATTAGAATTGTATAAATAATGATCGACGCAGCAGAACAGACCAAGCCCTGAACAGAGAGACAGCGGCAGAGAAAAGGTGTTCTTTTTACATTAAGCAATTGGTCTGAAAATCTCAGCGACTTCATTTAGGCCATTAATAGCCGTGTTGTACTTCATGATTAATAACGCCTCGCGACGGCTTAATAGGCCTTCCAAATCTCCTCCACGAGGATCTCTTTCAATTTTGGACAAAACTGTCCATCTCAAATCAGCCTCACTGTGTGAATGAGAGAGCCAATGATGGACTAGAGGGGCATTCTCAACTCGACGTCTGATCCTAGATTTGTGCTGGATGATGCGTTGTCGCACCTCCTGCGTTGTTTTTCCAATGTACAGCTTAGGACACGGACAAACTATTGCATAAACGACATTCTTCGTTTTGCTATTACTGAATGTGTTATGCTTCCAATGCGTGGTGTTGAATGAAAAAACATCGCCCTCTATGGTCTGGTCACAGTTTATGCATGTTCCACATTTGTGGTGCCCCATAACTGGCGGTAGGTTGAGCATACTCCTCAATGTACGCTGTTCTTGTTTCGGTAAGGCAGCACGTACTATGTAGTTCGCTACACTTTTCTCCTTTTTGAACGCAAACATCGGAGGTCTCGAAAAATCCTCATGAAGGTCCTTGATTAAATGCCAATTGCCCAGGATGAGTTTGCGGAGTTGGTGGCTGTTAGGGCAAAATGTTGTCACACAAACCGATCTGTCAACCTTTCTCCTAATTCTTTGCTCAAGTAATGTCTCTCTTGGTGTCCACCACGCTCTCTTCAAAGAATGTTTAATTAATTTCTTTGGATAACCCCTCTCAAGGAGGCGGTCTCTTAATTTGTTTGCATGCCTGAAATATTCCTCTTTTTTGGTGCAGTTCCTGCGAATTCGCAAGAACTGACCATAGGGTAGATTTTGTCTCAGACTACGAGGATGGTTGCTCGTAAAATTCCGGCACATTTGAAAGACACCACTGCTTTCCTGAATAGAATCACATCCGTGCATTTCAACAAAAGGACACAATTGATGGTTACAATGGACGTGGTGTCACTCTATACCCAAATCCCACAAGATCAAGCTTTGGAGGCCTTAGAGTGGTTTTTAAATTTAAGAGAGCGACCAGTACAAGTGCCCACGGAATTCCTCCTGTCTCTGGCTAAGTTTGCACTTTCTAAAAATTATTTTTCTTTTGACTCAGAGTTTTTTTACCAAATACGAGGCGTGGCCATGGGTTGTCCTTTCGCACCTGAGTTGGCAGTTTTATTCATGGGTTTATATGAAAATAATTTCATATATAATAACAACCCGTTCGCCTCTAATATTTCCAACTATATGCGGTATATCGACGACATTTTCTTAATTTGGACTGGCACACAGCAATCACTAGACGAGTTTATTTGTTGGCTAAATGGAAGATCTAATGACATCAAATTCAGCATAGTCTCGTCAAACGATTCTATCACTTTTCTGGACGTCAAGGTAGTGGCTTCGGAGGGAGAGCTCGAGACCACACTTTTTAGAAAAGAGACAGATCGGAATAAGGCCCTTCATTTTACGAGCAACCATCCTCGTAGTCTGAGACAAAATCTACCCTATGGTCAGTTCTTGCGAATTCGCAGGAACTGCACCAAAAAAGAGGAATATTTCAGGCATGCAAACAAATTAAGAGACCGCCTCCTTGAGAGGGGTTATCCAAAGAAATTAATTAAACATTCTTTGAAGAGAGCGTGGTGGACACCAAGAGAGACATTACTTGAGCAAAGAATTAGGAGAAAGGTTGACAGATCGGTTTGTGTGACAACATTTTGCCCTAACAGCCACCAACTCCGCAAACTCATCCTGGGCAATTGGCATTTAATCAAGGACCTTCATGAGGATTTTTCGAGACCTCCGATGTTTGCGTTCAAAAAGGAGAAAAGTGTAGCGAACTACATAGTACGTGCTGCCTTACCGAAACAAGAACAGCGTACATTGAGGAGTATGCTCAACCTACCGCCAGTTATGGGGCACCACAAATGTGGAACATGCATAAACTGTGACCAGACCATAGAGGGCGATGTTTTTTCATTCAACACCACGCATTGGAAGCATAACACATTCAGTAATTGCAAAACGAAGAATGTCGTTTATGCAATAGTTTGTCCGTGTCCTAAGCTGTACATTGGAAAAACAACGCAGGAGGTGCGACAACGCATCATCCAGCACAAATCTAGGATCAGACGTCGAGTTGAGAATGCCCCTCTAGTCCATCATTGGCTCTCTCATTCACACAGTGAGGCTGATTTGAGATGGACAGTTTTGTCCAAAATTGAAAGAGATCCTCGTGGAGGAGATTTGGAAGGCCTATTAAGCCGTCGCGAGGCGTTATTAATCATGAAGTACAACACGGCTATTAATGGCCTAAATGAAGTCGCTGAGATTTTCAGACCAATTGCTTAATGTAAAAAGAACACCTTTTCTCTGCCGCTGTCTCTCTGTTCAGGGCTTGGTCTGTTCTGCTGCGTCGATCATTATTTATACAATTCTAATTAATGGAGAGTTCCGATCATTTTCTGAGCCATGCATTACTCCCCACGTTGGGGAAGCCTTCCCCGTTGTTTAGGTGCGTAGTAAAGGAATTGTTCCACTTTGGTAAAGACACAACTACATAGTAAGAAATTTTAACCACAACACCCGGAAGCCACTTGTCTTTTTCATCTTAAGCACTTCAAATTGGAAACAATGTTCTTCAGGTTTACAAAATCCTAGCCACATTTTTTAAATAACACACCTGTAGGGTCGCAGAACATAAACTACATGTACCAGCAAGCTTTGCGCTTTTGGTAGTCCTAATGAGAGTTATACGCCATTAGTACCCACAAGGCTGTGTGTATCCTCACTCGTGGTTTGACAAGGTTGTGGACGGATGGAAAATGTATTCCCGGTAAGCTTGCAATGATTACTCATGTCTAGGGAACAGGAGCTCTGAGATATTGGGTCGTTTGATTTTCCGTTGTATTACTTACACAGCTCGTCTCGCTTTTTTAGATTCCGGCGCGGGAAAAGCATCTTGAAGTTAACTGGAAAACTTATCTAAGTAAGTTCCAAACTCCATTCAGTGGGCTGCGGTCCAGTTTCTCGATTGCGTTTGTGAACGGTTGTTCGTAGTTCTAAAAGAGATCACGCTAGTTAACGGAATTCATTTCGTCCGTTCTCCCTCCCTTTAGATACACAAGTATTCAATCATTGGCAGCCGGAAAAGAGGACACGTTCTCTTGCTCCAGTAAGTCGAGCGAACATTACCTACCTTTGTCCAAAGTCTCCTGTGGGTCATGTGTTATTTGTTTAGCCTGTGGTAGACAAGTTGAAATTCTAATATAGTTGGTTTTGGTTTTCTCGTGTTTAGGTCCCTCTGCATTGGAAACGAGTCTCATCCATTTCAGGCAGATAGATTTCCACGTTCTAAGGTGGGTTTTGATAAGCCCGGGTGGTGCTTCGTAGTTACTCTGAGTCCAATATCATATTCTAAAACCTTTCTATTGTTCATTTCAGAAATTGGTTGGTCCTGAGGAGAACCCATAATTCTGGGGTTCGAAACGCGTCGACCAGTTCTCATTTCCTTGTGTCGCACCGCTTTCAAAAAATTGTATTTCCATGCGAAGTTTAAAACATTTTGTCATATTCATTTGCGCAATATAATAATGAAATGTTTTTGGACATTTGAATTGAGATGTAATTAATTGTACAAGGGAAGAAAGGTCGCCACAAGGACCCAGTTCTTGACAGTTTTTGTATGTTTGCCGTGTATGCATGAGTATAAAGGCCATGAGTGTTTGATGAATGTTTGCATTTATTTTCTCTTCGTTTCCAGGGGAACATTAGTTATGTGTCATTGTAATATATGCCTTGTAATATTTTGTATATATGACCTTAGCGCAACAAAAGAAATGTCTCTGCGCAAAATTATTCTTGAAATATAAAATAAATTCAAATCATTTCCGTCAAATAATAAGGAAATCCATTAATCCCTCCTTCTCAGTTTCATTTCTTTTTAGGAGCTATTAAAGTATTGTGTTGAGTATTTCTCAGCTTGAACTGTTTGTTCTGTTTTCTTGTATCTTCGGCTCAGTTCAGCTGAGTATTTTGAGCCACAACCCGGTGTTGTTTTCTAGCTTTAGGAGCGGGCAGTTGCCCGTGAGGTTCATTCCAGTGGCCAAATAGCTACCACCCTTTAGGGATCTTCAGGGTCACTGTTGCTTAAATCGTTTTTGCTGCAGTTGTATTTTTAGTATGGTTAAGTTCATGTTAAATGTTTAGTTTGTCTTGTGGCGTCTGAGTCCTAGTCATCCCCTGTTTGTTATCTGTTATCTGTAATGGCAGAGAATGATGCCTTCGCTTATAGCGAAGAACACATTCAGAATTTGATACGAGCACCGCCGGTCTTTGCATCGGCCACCTTGAGTGTTACAGCAAAAACACAGAACGAGTCGGATAAACTCACCAGATTACGTAAAAAACAAATACGCACGGACCTTCACGGACATTTCTTACTACAGCACCTAAAGGAAGGCACCATTCCATCAGGGCTTCAGATACGTAACATTCCAGTAGTTTTCATAGACGACCCAATCTACAAGAAAGGTTACAGTTGCATAGAGACCAAATGCAGCAGGGACCTTATGGTCCTCACGGTGGAGACAGCCCATACACTTTCATTGATACAACTACAGGAGATTGCGGACCTTGAAAGTGAGATTAAAAACAATCCTAACCTTACGGATGCGAAGGCCTTATTGGAAAAAGTGGAGAAAGAAATACTCGAGTTCAAAGATTATACGGTTATCCAAAAAAGTAACAAATTCGAGCAGGACAAAAAGAATTTTTCGTTGGAATCTACTTATCCCTACCTTAATAAGGATTTCTATTCTACCAACGATTCTAGAAATTATCTCCAAAACTATCAGGGGAGATCCCGGAAGAGATTCATTAACTTTTCAGAATCGTCATCATCTTCTAGTGAGACCACAGATACAACGACTAGGGCCAATCAGAACCAAAGGGGTAACCAACAAAATCAGGACCCACAAACATCCAATCAGGAGGCACGTTTTTTAGGCCGAGGCCAACGGCAAGGCAGAGGACGGTTGCGATATTCCCAACCATGGGAAATGAGGACACGACGCCAGTATTACAGGAGTTAACTTCATCACCAATTTACAATTTGTCTGACAAAATACTCACAGCAGCGGAAATTTCCATTCTCCAAAAAGGACTAAGCTTTGTTCCTTCTAGAGCTACAGACTTCATCAAAATGAAGCTTGAAACCATGGAGTTCTGTCGCAAAATCCGTTTGAAAACGTTTTTTTCTGAGACAACCGAGGTAGTAACGGCAGAAATCACCGGACTAAAGAGGAAATCTACTTTTTGTCCAACAGGACCCAAGGTTCCTAAGGAAATCGCAACGTTTGAGAGAACCATCTTATCGGGAATACAGGCAATGGAAAGCAAAAAAAGCTTTGTGAGGTTTAACTTAGCCAAAAAAGAAAAAGATGCCCTTATCGACCTACAAAATGATAGAACTATTGTAGTGAAGCAGGCGGACAAAGGTGGGGCAGTGGTCCTTTGGGACGTCAATAAATATAAAAACGAAGTACTCCGCCAATTGGAAGACGTGACCTGCTACCGGAAAATCACAAAAGACCCAACTAAAGAACTACAAGACCAACTATTTCATATCATAGAGGAAGGCTTTTCACAAGGTTTCGTGGGACCTAAAGAACGCCTGTTCCTGAAAAATATGAACCCAAGGATACCGGTCTTTTATGCCTTACCCAAACTCCACAAAAATGAATTGGACCCCCCAGGACGACCTATAGTTTCTGGGTGTGAATCACTTATCGAGCCAGTGGCTCAATATATCGACTATTTTCTGAAACCATTCATCAATCAGGTTCCGGCACATTTGAAAGACACCACTGCTTTCCTGAATAGAATCACATCCGTGCATTTCAACAAAAGGACACAATTGATGGTTACAATGGACGTGGTGTCACTCTATACCCAAATCCCACAAGATCAAGCTTTGGAGGCCTTAGAGTGGTTTTTAAATTTAAGAGAGCGACCAGTACAAGTGCCCACGGAATTCCTCCTGTCTCTGGCTAAGTTTGCACTTTCTAAAAATTATTTTTCTTTTGACTCAGAGTTTTTTTACCAAATACGAGGCGTGGCCATGGGTTGTCCTTTCGCACCTGAGTTGGCAGTTTTATTCATGGGTTTATATGAAAATAATTTCATATATAATAACAACCCGTTCGCCTCTAATATTTCCAACTATATGCGGTATATCGACGACATTTTCTTAATTTGGACTGGCACACAGCAATCACTAGACGAGTTTATTTGTTGGCTAAATGGAAGATCTAATGACATCAAATTCAGCATAGTCTCGTCAAACGATTCTATCACTTTTCTGGACGTCAAGGTAGTGGCTTCGGAGGGAGAGCTCGAGACCACACTTTTTAGAAAAGAGACAGATCGGAATAAGGCCCTTCATTTTACGAGCAACCATCCTCGTAGTCTGAGACAAAATCTACCCTATGGTCAGTTCTTGCGAATTCGCAGGAACTGCACCAAAAAAGAGGAATATTTCAGGCATGCAAACAAATTAAGAGACCGCCTCCTTGAGAGGGGTTATCCAAAGAAATTAATTAAACATTCTTTGAAGAGAGCGTGGTGGACACCAAGAGAGACATTACTTGAGCAAAGAATTAGGAGAAAGGTTGACAGATCGGTTTGTGTGACAACATTTTGCCCTAACAGCCACCAACTCCGCAAACTCATCCTGGGCAATTGGCATTTAATCAAGGACCTTCATGAGGATTTTTCGAGACCTCCGATGTTTGCGTTCAAAAAGGAGAAAAGTGTAGCGAACTACATAGTACGTGCTGCCTTACCGAAACAAGAACAGCGTACATTGAGGAGTATGCTCAACCTACCGCCAGTTATGGGGCACCACAAATGTGGAACATGCATAAACTGTGACCAGACCATAGAGGGCGATGTTTTTTCATTCAACACCACGCATTGGAAGCATAACACATTCAGTAATTGCAAAACGAAGAATGTCGTTTATGCAATAGTTTGTCCGTGTCCTAAGCTGTACATTGGAAAAACAACGCAGGAGGTGCGACAACGCATCATCCAGCACAAATCTAGGATCAGACGTCGAGTTGAGAATGCCCCTCTAGTCCATCATTGGCTCTCTCATTCACACAGTGAGGCTGATTTGAGATGGACAGTTTTGTCCAAAATTGAAAGAGATCCTCGTGGAGGAGATTTGGAAGGCCTATTAAGCCGTCGCGAGGCGTTATTAATCATGAAGTACAACACGGCTATTAATGGCCTAAATGAAGTCGCTGAGATTTTCAGACCAATTGCTTAATGTAAAAAGAACACCTTTTCTCTGCCGCTGTCTCTCTGTTCAGGGCTTGGTCTGTTCTGCTGCGTCGATCATTATTTATACAATTCTAATTAATGGAGAGTTCCGATCATTTTCTGAGCCATGCATTACTCCCCACGTTGGGGAAGCCTTCCCCGTTGTTTAGGTGCGTAGTAAAGGAATTGTTCCACTTTGGTAAAGACACAACTACATAGTAAGAAATTTTAACCACAACACCCGGAAGCCACTTGTCTTTTTCATCTTAAGCACTTCAAATTGGAAACAATGTTCTTCAGGTTTACAAAATCCTAGCCACATTTTTTAAATAACACACCTGTAGGGTCGCAGAACATAAACTACATGTACCAGCAAGCTTTGCGCTTTTGGTAGTCCTAATTAGGCCTGGGCGGTAAATTCCGTTCCGCTCGCGGAATTTGCGGAATTTCGGTAATTTCGCGTTCTGCGGAGAACGCGAAATTACCCAAAATTCTGCTTTCCGCGACTTCGCGAAATTTTTTCTTGTTCGCGTTCTCAAAATGCGTGTTCGCGAGATATTTCTCCCCGAGCACGCAAACAGCAACTGTGAACAGGAAAAAAGCATCGCGAACAAGCAATTCCGCGTGTTCGCGGAATTTCTGCATGTTCGCGGAGATTTTTTACCGTTTCGCGGAGATTTGCGTAACGCGATTACGCAAATTCCGCCCACCCCTAGTCCTAATGAGAGTTATACGCCATTAGTACCCACAAGGCTGTGTGTATCCTCACTCGTGGTTTGACAAGGTTGTGGACGGATGGAAAATGTATTCCCGGTAAGCTTGCAATGATTACTCATGTCTAGGGAACAGGAGCTCTGAGATATTGGGTCGTTTGATTTTCCGTTGTATTACTTACACAGCTCGTCTCGCTTTTTTAGATTCCGGCGCGGGAAAAGCATCTTGAAGTTAACTGGAAAACTTATCTAAGTAAGTTCCAAACTCCATTCAGTGGGCTGCGGTCCAGTTTCTCGATTGCGTTTGTGAACGGTTGTTCGTAGTTCTAAAAGAGATCACGCTAGTTAACGGAATTCATTTCGTCCGTTCTCCCTCCCTTTAGATACACAAGTATTCAATCATTGGCAGCCGGAAAAGAGGACACGTTCTCTTGCTCCAGTAAGTCGAGCGAACATTACCTACCTTTGTCCAAAGTCTCCTGTGGGTCATGTGTTATTTGTTTAGCCTGTGCTAGACAAGTTGAAATTCTAATATAGTTGGTTTTGGTTTTCTCGTGTTTAGGTCCCTCTGCATTGGAAACGAGTCTCATCCATTTCAGGCAGATAGATTTCCACGTTCTAAGGTGGGTTTTGATAAGCCCGGGTGGTGCTTCGTAGTTACTCTGAGTCCAATATCATATTCTAAAACCTTTCTATTGTTCATTTCAGAAATTGGTTGGTCCTGAGGAGAACCCATAATTCTGGGGTTCGAAACGCGTCGACCAGTTCTCATTTCCTTGTGTCGCACCGCTTTCAAAAAATTGTATTTCCATGCGAAGTTTAAAACATTTTGTCATATTCATTTGCGCAATATAATAATGAAATGTTTTTGGACATTTGAATTGAGATGTAATTAATTGTACAAGGGAAGAAAGGTCGCCACAAGGACCCAGTTCTTGACAGTTTTTGTATGTTTGCCGTGTATGCATGAGTATAAAGGCCATGAGTGTTTGATGAATGTTTGCATTTATTTTCTCTTCGTTTCCAGGGGAACATTAGTTATGTGTCATTGTAATATATGCCTTGTAATATTTTGTATATATGACCTTAGCGCAACAAAAGAAATGTCTCTGCGCAAAATTATTCTTGAAATATAAAATAAATTCAAATCATTTCCGTCAAATAATAAGGAAATCCATTAATCCCTCCTTCTCAGTTTCATTTCTTTTTAGGAGCTATTAAAGTATTGTGTTGAGTATTTCTCAGCTTGAACTGTTTGTTCTGTTTTCTTGTATCTTCGGCTCAGTTCAGCTGAGTATTTTGAGCCACAACCCGGTGTTGTTTTCTAGCTCACTGACATACACGGCAGCCCTTTCATAGTGCCCTTAGTCATAGTAAGTAGCTGGGTGTGAAGGTGTCTGCAGAATGTCACCATGAGAATCATTAATGAGAAGTAGCTCTCATTACATAATATGTTGGAGCCCACTGGGAAATTGATGTCACTGGCCTGGATTATTCAATTTAGAAAATGACAAGGGCTAAGGGTAGTCAACAGATTGCAACAAAAGTCTTAATTATTTTTTATTTTGGCAGATTGAAGAATGAAATGTAATGTGTAATAGCTTTGGAGTAATACTTATGATTAATGTAGCAAATTTGTGTTACATCGATACAGACAAACAACACGTCACAAATTATTTTTTCTTTCCTTTCTTATATCCATACAGGTCAATGCCCGTCATTAAAAGGAGATATGTAAGTCCATCACTAAGAAGGCGCGGACCCTGGGGGTCAACAAGTGGTGCAGCCTCCATTGCTGCAAGAGGTGGGAGGGCCTTCAATGCTGGACCAAGAATTCATCAGAAGTCCAGCTCAACAAATCCTCTCAATGTGGGAAGCACATGTGTTGCACCCTGACCCCCACTAATGCCTGCATACTTGGGGTGTCCTATCCGGACCTTGATGGGTAGTTGAGAGTCCAGCAGCAGCATCAAGGGGGTGGGGAAAGTTCTAGTGTGAGTTCTACTTGTTAAATAACTAATCTTTTGTTACAGCAACTAATTTATCCATTAACATTAATGATGACACATGTCCAACGCAGAAGAAGAGTTCTTTTAGGTGTTAGTTTTGCACTTGGTGTATGATGATGTGCTTTATGTATGTATTTGTGGAAAAGGATACTACCTGATTTCTGTTCACTAACAAGGACTGTTCTGAGCAGACACATGGCTACCTAAGCTACAAATATACATCAGAGTGTTTGATGTCATAAGGGACAGTGGTACCAAACATGCCACTAGTCTTTATTGTGTCAGGTGTGATCCCCTTCACTATTTTGGATGATGTACTGTTAGCCCTATTACATGTGAAATAGCATAATATGCAAATATGATACAGAGGATGTTCCAAACATCATATTGGTAAGTTGGGATTCTACACAAACAATCAGAGTATGTATTTATTTATCTTTTTAATTGGGCAGAGAACAGACATAATCATCATGGTACAAGAGAAAAGAAAAACATTTCATAATAATCAATCTCATAATACATTAGACAATAAATAGCATAAATTCATATTACATTTTACATAGTACATAACCAGCGTTGCCTATATCAAAACATGCACTACCTACAATGAAGATAAACAAGGGTATAAAATATTACTATAAACTGGCAGCATCATAATGGTACCAGGTTAAAAAAGAGATTACATAATAATCAAACTTGTGTTTCATTACACAGTAGATAACCTATATTTCATGCTTTTAATTTGCATGAATAACAAAAACATAGTCCTCCCAAGTAGCCCTAAATTTACGAAGCGCTGCTACCCTTTTTGCGTAGGCCTCTTCGAATTGATAGGTCCGGTCCAGCTTACGGAGCCACTGGCCCATTGTATGTACCCTCAGTGATCTCCAATTTTGCATGACCAGGGATCCAGCTACCGCTTTTGCAATGAAAACAAAATATTGTTGATATTTTGGCAGCTGACTACCTGAATGAGAAAATCCAAATAGGGCCAGTGACGTTGAGGGTAGGATAACCAAGGACATGCAATGAGTAATGAACCTAAACACCTCGTCCCAAAAGTGTTGCAGTCTAGGACATGTAAAAACTATATGTATCCAGTCTCCAGCCCTGGCCATACTGCATCTACAAAATTGATTAGCAACTGATGGGAACCATTTGTGCAGTCTAACAGACCAACCATCTAGACAAAAAGGGAATTATTTTAAAGTTAGCCACCCTGAAAACTTTATTCCCGAACTCGCACACTAGCTGCCATTCCTTTTTATTAAATCGACAGTTTGTTCCCTGAGCAGTTTTTAGGAACATTTCCTCAATGAGCTTCTTATTTGTGCCCTGGTGCAGTAACGATACCAATTTCCAACACCACTAAAATTCTTCTCAAAGAATGCTTTTAGGATTGTTTTTCCCTCTCATAAATCGTTGTGTAATTGTTCTTAAGAAAGCCTGTTTTGTCTAAAGCTTAACCACTGGTTTTGACTTTGGGGTTCAAATTGCGATACAAATGATTCCCATGTTAACAAATTGGTACAGTTATAAAAATTGCCTAGCTTCCAAAACCCTAGATTGTTATAGGACTGAAACCCCCTTTGAGACACCAGGGACCCCATATCTCACAGTCTTGAAGAGAGGTATATGCGTGGCATGTTGGAACATTATAGTTTTTATAAAACCTCTGAGTACCTATTGCGATTAAATTTGCGACCTTATATCCTGTTTTCTTGGGTAATTCCGTAATAGGCAGAAATGCTGGTAGCTTAATTGCACTTTCTGTTAGCATAAGATTCAACATAAAGTTATCAAATTACAAGGTGGGGGCTGCTAGTGGAGTTAGTAGACTAACTGACGCAGCTTGGTAATAGCTGGGAAAGTGTGTTAATGTTAGCCCCACCGCTCTATGTCTAGTTGTAGAATGGATAGTTTGACCCGTGTTTTTTTTTTTGCCCATATAATCTCAGAGATCACTTTATCCAATTCATTGAAATATGAAATTGGTATTTTTAGAGGAAGATTTAGAAACAAAAATACCAGCAAGGGAAGTATAGACATTTTAACTAGGGAAACTCGGTCTACTATTGACAGTGGTAATAACAACCATCTTTCTGAAAGGTTTTTTACTTTAGTGAGGGTATTTACATAGTTTAGTCGAAACAATTGAGAAAAATCAGCTGAAACATATAAGCCTAAATGTCTTATAGGTCGTAATGCAACATTTTTAGCCCTTATGGAAGTTGAGCCTCCGCAGAGTTGAACAAAAGAAGCTCCGTTTTGGCCCCGTTAACTTTATATCCCCCCAGTGCTGTGAATGCCTGGATTTATCCCAGCGCTGCCCGAATATTTGCGTTATCGTGTTTCAGATATAAAATCACATCATCGACTAACAGCTTAATTTTTGCTGTCCCTGTTAGCTGAGCCAGAATTGATGTATTATAACAGATCTTTACCGCCAGTGGCTCGATAAATAGAGAAAATAAAAGGGGAGACGGGGCAGCCCTGCCTGGTACCATGCCTAATCACCACCTCACCCGACTGTTCCACATTTATAATTATCTTTGCAACTGCCCCATTATAGATTCCTCTTAACATCACTAGCAGGCGGGGTGGAAAACTAAACTTTCTAAGATAAAAAAAAGGGCATTCCAATCCACAAGATTGAATGTCTTTTCAGCATCCATCATTAAAAAAGCCACTTTATCCTTCTTGGCTGAAAAATAATCAATTGCTTGAATCAGAAAAAGGGTATTAGCAGCCATTGACTTATCAGGCAAAAACTCTGTTTGGTCTGCATGGACCACCTGTTGTGCACACCCCAAGATCCTATTACCCAAATTTTCATTAGTCTACATTTAATGAGCTTATTGGGCGATAGGAACTCGGGTCATTTGGATCCTTATCCTTCTTCAGAATAGTAATCCCCACTGATTCCTTAAATCTGTCAGAAATGGGAATCTCATCCTGATCTGGTTATACAGGGATAATAAAGAGGGAGAAAGCTCATCTAATAAAACGTATAGACTTCTATCGGGATTCTGTTGTTACCACTTGCCTTAGCACTAGCCATCCCTTTTACATTTTCAACCAATTCTGAAAGTTCAATCTGTTTATTTAGAGGCACCCTATCATCCTTGGTAATCATAGGTAACTTCGGTAAAGTAATTCTCGAGATCCTGTATGTCAACTAACTGGGCCTCAGCATACATTTGCTTAAAATGAGAAAAAAAAATCAGCAATTCTATTTTTATCGCTAACCAGACTAGCAGTGCTGTGGTCTCTTATTTGTGAGATTAATTGACTACTCTGCTGTGTTTTGGCCGGCCAGGCTAAAAATGTACCTATCTGCTGGCTTTCTTCATAGACTTTCTGTTAGCATGCCTTGCTCCCAGAGATCTCTTCTAAAATAAAGAGTTTTTTTAGTTGCTCTTTTGCGCTTAATAGTTCTTGCTGAAGCACCTTCTCCTCGGGATCTCCTAGAGGCCTGGAAAATAAGATCTACCCTGACTCAACCTACAGCTTTCTGAAGTCCTTCAATCTTCTGTTGCCTCTGTTTATATGTATTAGCTTTATTTGTAATCACCTGCCCCAGAAAAGAGGCCTTAAAAGCTTCACAGACCATAACACCTGATGCTGTATTAACGCTCTCTTTGTTCAGTGTATGTAATATTTACTGTGATGCAGTACTAATTTTGGGCTATAGTGAAAGCCAGCATATATTGTGAAACAATTTCACAATGGTAAAATAAAGTTCAAATAATTAGAGATAAATAGGAGTCAAATAAGTAAATGTTTTGGCTCTGTACTGCAGTGGATTAGAAATGTATCAAGGGCTGCGCATTTACTTATGCTGTAGAGTCATTTGTCAATCCACCAAAAAGTATGTTTCTTAATTTTGTCAACAACATACTTTGATAAGCAGCTTCAGTACAGGATCCATATGAAATTGTATACATTTGAAATGTTACTTAAAGTAAGTGTTACCATTGTGAATGCCCTAACAAAGGAAACTGCCTTTCAATTTATGCAAATATTGGTACAACATTGCAGTATTTGTTGACATATACTGATTCATATTTTACTTTTTTGAAAAAAATAATGCAGATGTTCGGGCCTTGTAAACACACTGTACAGAGGTATTTTTGGTTTACATCCTTTTTTGGAGACATAAGTTCACTATTCTGTACAACAAAGCCCAACCATTCAGAGGTGTTAAACAGTTCCTGGAGAGACACACAATGGATAAGAAACAACATCATACATGATATAGGAGCTATCATGGTGAATTACAAAACTGTGAACAAATGGTTTCTCAAAATGATGCCTACATGCATGAGCTTATGCTAATGTAGAACCAAAGTTTGAGAACCTTGAAGCAGGAGAAATTAGAGAACATGAACACTATTTTATGATTAAAGGTCATGGTCAGTTCTGTTTACACAGATTCAATAAAACTAATGTATATGTCAATTCAGCATCATCAGGAGCAGGCAGATGAGACATTGGCCATGTAGGCAGGGAATTAGCTGCTGGCCACTGAGACCACTAACACAGAAGGATCTAATGGCACAGAGCATGAGGGGAGTGCAACGGAGGCCGCAAGCACAACATTATCTTCAGAGGCCTCCACAAGTGACCACTTCCTAGTGGTGGCAGACTCAACAGGAACGCTTGCAACTGCATCCTTGTCTATCACCCAGAGGACCATTTCCATTTTCTCTCCCCCAGTTGGCCAAACCTACTTCCCTAAAAGGGGTAACATTTTCTTCGCTGCAGGGACCTGTGGTAAATATTTCATTACCGGTACTATTTTTTATGCGGTAAAGTCTATTAAGAATAACTCAGTAAATATAAGAGGCAGAATCCGTGGTATTAGAGGTTTTAAAAGGCTTTATTCCTATACAAAGGAATACAATTCGAATTGTAGGCTTTCTATTCCATCACCACGAAAGTTCAGGAAGGAAGGGCATACATTATTGACAGATAGACAGTTTTATAGAAAATATATTACAGTGAAACAGATGCAAGAGGCGTAACAGCTGATAGTACAGATAACAGGTGCATACGTAACTAATAGAGGCGGTCATATGGGCGTAATTTAATAAACGTCATTATACATGATGTCACAAGTGGGTGGATCCATAAAAGAATCCTGCAATGTCAGCAGAAATATTTGGCAGAGATGCGCGCGCAGCCGCATGACGTGTGATTGACGTGCAACTAGAGGGTGAAGGGGACTTGACATTTAGCTCTACATGTGGAGACAGAAGTCTGGGGTTCATGTCAACCTAATCCCAAATCATATCTAATATCCTATGTTTAAAGAACTGTGTTATCCAAAAGGAGAGGTCTCTAGGATAGAATCTATTCTATACTGACTGTTAGTGCGTGTACAAGCGTCTAAGTGTCTACACTAGATGCGAGGGGGTAGGAATATTCCATGGTAACGGGGCTATGAATTACTTGCATGAGGACAGCGAGGCCTGGCCCTTTGCACGGTAGCTGGAGGAATGTTTACCTAAACTACTAGACAGGAATGCATCGGATGAGGAGCGGAGTAGATAATCTTGAAGGTGAAATACAGTTTTTGGCAGGCGACAGGCTGGATCAGGCACCGTTTAGCCGCGCAGGGAGTAGGACAAAGTTCATGGATACAGATGCAGGCTCAGACTGGAGCTTTCAGAAGCAGAAGGCAGGAAAAGGCTTGATGACAGAATTCGGGCCTACTCGCCTGAATCTGTAAAATGTGGAAAGTGAACCACATAAAGTCGGTGGCCTTTCATACTTAGGAATGGAATATCTGACCCATTCATGGCGGATCTGAAAGAGGACATGTTGACGGTGGACGCACATATATTTGCGTCTTCAAAACTGGAGCAGGAGGGAACATATATGTACTTATAGCATGCACATGGAGCCGTTGGGGTCTACGATAGGGGACATAACTGATCACAAAATTCATATTTCCTCATTCCCTCCTTGTCCCCTACGGACCCTCAGGAGATATCGATCTTCATCAATCCATCGATCTGTTCATATAGCATCATTTGTTCTTCTTTCTTCTTCCGGGATCTCGAACGAAAACTTGGATGTGGGATACACGATGTGGCACACAGACCACAAATCGCTGGCCCACATTGTAGACATAAGCAGCAACTGAATAGTATGAGAAAGCCAATACCTAGGAAGGATAGGATTCTCCATCCCCAGGCTGACAACACGCCCCAGAACCAACCGGACCAAGTCCAGGTGCCTGGACTCTGGTGTATCTGGCTTACAATCTTATGAAGGCGAGTTATGGCTTTATATACTGACGGCGAATTTTCTGGTATGAAAATGCAGCAACTTGATCCGATGACCCTACAAGCTCCGCCCCTATCGGCCAGGATGACGTCAAGGACAAGACGATTTTGAAGCACAACAATCCGCATAGCAGACTGCTCTTCTGTTAAATTGCCTAAGGCGGAAATAGTTTCGTTCACTACTGCTTCAAGGGTTCTGGTTAATCTACGTATCAGCTTACTATTAGTGACTGTACCTATATAGGGAAAGAAACCTTTATTGAAATCTGTGTATTTTTCCCATGCTGTTTCAGTGTAATCGACAATTGGGAGATCTCTCTGCTGTCTATTGTGTACTAAATGGGTATTTCTATGATAATCAGGAGGAGCTAGGAAAACAGGTGGTAGAAGGAATGCTATGTAACAGGTACCATCCCAATCTAGAGGTAGACGTATATATGCGGTCTGGCCACATATAAAGTAGGAATGGCGAGAAGCTCTAAATGTAGACTTGCCTTGATCACTGAATTTTATTACAGTGGTGCATTTACTATGGCCCATGTGTATGGAACCATTCTTTCTTATACATAATTCCCCTTTTACTGGGAATACTGACATGGCGGGCAAGATTGGTGTAGCTTCAGATTCAACGTTCAGGATCATGAGGTTAAGTGTAAAATTACCTAATCCATATACTTCATTTTCTAGATCAGTTCCTGTTCTTTTGGGAAGTCCCTCCTTATTAGGGTAGCAGACTTTAAGCAAAACCAAGTTCAGGTTTCCCCATACCCAGTTGTCTTGATAAACTGCGGAATTCGAATCTAGGGAATTAATCAAACTAAACCATGCTCCACAGGAGCCATTGTGTGTGAACGGATAGGGAAAGAGGGGCAAAACTCCCTTATAGTTCTGATAGGGAGGGAGTCGGCCACATATCCAACAATTTGTGGCATTGCTGGTTTGATGGGAATGATGTAACATACTAATGAATGTGTTGTTGCGCAGCGCAAATCTATAGGACAACTCATGCGGAGGTAATTCGCTAAAAGAATGTTCTGTAGTTACATTGTAAGCACGCTTAAGAATAGGGTAATACATGTGTAATAGTATGCTGACAATGATGATCAGAAGACTTAGAAAAACAAAATTAATAAGGTTACTGTGCAGTGACTACGAAATGATTTACAATACGCATGCTTCTTAAGCTGCATCTGATGATTTCTTTCTCTATTCCGGTCTAGAGGATACATGTCAGAGACAAATTCAACCGATTCACCTTGGAGAGGACTTAAACAATCAAATTGTCTGACTTACTAGACCTTAATTTTAGTTTGTAAAGTTCTGGTTTTGACTGCTCAACCAAGGGGAGCTTTGAGTCTGTCTGTGAGGGAATACAGGGTTGAGTATTCACACTGGATGGTAGTCCATAAAATTTCTTGATATGACTCGAGTGCAACCACCCTTTCCGTCCCTCGATCTTCACGGCGGTCCTTGTAGTCAGTAGAACCAACTTCAGTGACTTCCACCTAGGATCCAGTTGGGTCTTCCGGTCAAAATTCCTGACCAGAACCAGGTCACCAGGGACCACGTCATGGGGCTTCACCTCAGTATTTTCGGGAAAAGCTGCGGCTACCTGTGAACGACAAGATTGTAGTGCAGACATCAAGGAAGCCAGGTAATCTGTCAGCATATTACAGTCAACATCAGTGATTTTGCGAGGTATAGGCGTCCCCCACATATTTGGTGGTCTACCGAAGATCACCTCGTACGGGGATAGCCCTGTTCGAGAATGTGCTACCATTCTCATGTAAAAGAGCGCAACTGGTAAGGCTACTATCCAATCGACTCCTTTTTCTCTACATATTTTGGACAATCTAATTTTCAGAGTTTGATTATGGCGTTCCACGAGACCTGCCGCCTCGGGATGTCGGACACAGTGGAATTTCCATTGGTAGCCTAATAAAAGGGAAACGTGTTTCATTAGTTCGGATGAGAACGGCTGGCCATTATCTGAGTAGACAACACGTGGTAAACCATACCGTGGGAAGAATTCTCGAACTAACTGTTTGGCAGTAGTCGGGGCAGTGTAATCTGAAACCGGGTATGCTTCTGTCCAACGGGAAAGAGCACAGACAACTACGAGAACATATTTGAATCCTCGACATCGTTCCATCTGGATATAATCCATCTGGAGGACTTCAAAAGCATGATCGGGAGTTTGAAATCCACCCTGTTCTACGGGGATGCTTTTACCTGGATTAAACTGACAACATATCATACAGGTACGAACTTTTTGTTTAGCTGCTGCTCGCAAGTGTTTGTTGAACCAAATGTGTTGAATGCTGTCTAGCATAGCTTTTTCTCCTAAGTGCGCTGGACTATGTATTGTGTTAATGATGACTTGAACCATGGAGTCGGGAAGAAACCATATAGATTTTTCCTTCGTCATCCATCCTTGATCTGTTTGGATCCCTCCTAATTCAGTCCATTTCTTTATTTCTTCTGGTGTAGCATGTGTCTGTATGTCAATTACATCAAGGGCGGGATCCTTGACTGTCATGCAATGTGTTGGTGTCGGAACTATTGTCTTTGTCATGTCAGTTGTATGAGTCTGATTCTGAGCAGTCTGTTTAGCTGTTCTGTCAGCTAGGTCATTACCCTGAGAAATGATATCGGTAACCTTTGTGTGGGCTTTGCATTTCATAATCGATATTGCAGTAGGAAGATGAATCGCGTCTAATAGGGCTTGAATGAGGGGTCCGTGTTGGATGTGGGCACCGTGAGAAGTTAAGTAACCTCTCTCTCGCCACAGTACGCCGAAGTCATGGACGACTCCGAATGCATAACGTGAATCTGTGTATATGTTGACTTTTTTATTTGTGGCTTGAATACAGGCTTGTGTTAGAGCGATGAGCTCTGCTGCTTGAGCTGACAAAGTGTTAATACAGTTTGTTTCAATGACTTCAGTGTCTGTTGTGACTGCGTAAGCGGCCACTAACTCTCCTGTACTTGTTCTCATACATGACCCATCTACATACAATGTCAAGTCTGGATCTGACAAAGGGATATCTGTCAAGTCTTGTCTAGGTTTCGTCGTGATAGTAATGACTTCGACACAATCATGTGCCAATGGATCTGTTCCGCCCACTGGTAACAGTGTGGCAGGATTTAACGTATTACAACGTCTGATTTCTATATGTGGCTGAAACAATGTTAATTCGTAACCGGTGAGTCTCGCTATAGTCAAGTGTTGTGTTTGTGTACGGTTCAAGAGAACCTCTACTGCATGTGGTACTTGTACTGTCAATTGATGTCCTAACACTATGGCATCGCTTTGTCTGATTGCTAAAGCTGTTGCTGCCACCGATTTCAGGCACGCAGGAAGTGCCTGAGCTACTGGATCTAATGTACTAGAGAAATAAGCACATGGTTTGTGTGATCCTGCTTGTTCCTGAGTGAGTACTGACAAAGCAGTACCTTCGCGTTCTGTAACAAAGAGTGTAAACTGTTTACTGTAACATGGTGTTGCTAAAACAGGTGCTTGGCATAAAGCTTTCTTTAAGCTTTCAAAGGCATGTGTATGTTCTGGAGTCCAAGGGAGGACAGTCGATGTGGCTGCCTCCTGTGTTGTCAACTGGATGAGTGGTTTTGCTAGAAATGCATATTGAGGGATCCACTGCCTACAGTATGAAGTGAGGCCTATAAAAGCCCGCACCTCCTTTTGTGTCTTGGGTGGTGGCATGTTAGCAATTAACTGGATGCGGTCGGATGTAAGCTGCCTTCCCTCCTTGGACAGCGAGTGCCCAAGGTAAACAACTCGCTGGACACAGAATTGCAGCTTAGAAGGGGACACCTTGTGCCCCTTGTCGGCCAGAAATTTTAAAACCGTCAGTGACGCTTTTTCACATTCAGGTTCGCTTCGGGCGGTGATCAGCAGATCATCGACATATTGAAGCAAGGCAGTGTTAACTGGCATGTGGATACTGTCAAGTTCTCGTTTCAGTGCTTGGCTATAGATGCTGGGGCTTTCTGTAAATCCTTGAGGTGCGCGTGTGAATTTAAAACTTCGTCCATTTAAACTGAATCCGAACAGATATTGACTTTCCGGATCGATTGGGACACTAAAGAAAGCATTCTTGAGATCAATTACAGTGAAGAACGTTGCTTCTGAGTCAATAGCTGTGAGTAATGAGGAGATATCTGGGACCACAGGGTATTGTGGTACAATACATTTATTTAATTCGCGCAGATCAATAACTAATCGATATACTGGTGGTGCTTTTGGATCCATTCTTTTAAGAATCGGAATTATCGGGGAATTACATACATTGGAGTCGGTTTCAACAACCACTCCTTGTGCAATGAGCTCGTCAATGATTTGCAGTAAAGCCACTACAGCATCTGGTGGTAACTTGTATTGTCGCATTCGTGGTAGTACTATTCCTGTTTTCAGTGTAACTCGATATGGTGTAATGTTCATGCAACCAACATCAGTGGGGCCTTGTGCCCATAAATGTGTAGGTAAATTCTGCAATCGGTGATCCATGTCTCTGGACACGTAGTGACCTTTAAAGTCACGTAAAAATAGTCGTACTCCTTCCGGAGAACAAAATATTATGGCTCCTAGAGCCTTCAATGTTTTTATGCCTAACAAGTTTTCTGGACATGATTTAGTAAGCAATAAATCTGTAGTACATGTCAATGGACCGACCGTAAGTGGAAGAGGTTGTGTGACGTCATTGATTATAGGTTTTCCTGAGAATCCAAGGGAAATATTTTGTGAGCCTGAGAGGGGTGCCCCTGGAACTTCACTTCGTCTTATAGTTGTTCTGCTTGCCCCTGTATCAAGTAAAAACTTTCTGTCTTCCCCTAATAGTTCACTATGTACATAAGGTCCCTCTTGGTCTACAGGAACCTCAATAAGGGGTAAGCCAACTTCCCTCTCTAGGCTATCTCATGAGTATCGCTGATAATCGGGATAATCTGTTTGTGCGTACTGATACATCTGTTGTGTCGTTGCTTGTGTTGCAGCAATAGGCTGCGCTTGTGGTGGTGCTACGATCTGTTGTGGAGCTGCCTGTCGTGGAGCTAATTGTTGCGGAGCTAACCTAGGTTGTGCATGCTGAGGGATTTGTTGTTGATTCTGATCCTGTCTAGGTGGACGTGGTCTTTCCTGCGTTCTACCTGTGGCAATATTATGTTTCAGGACTGGACAATCGTGTATATAATGACCTTGTTGTTTACAATAGTTGCATGTCCCTTTCGCAGGACCTGCGGAATCACCCTTTTGATGACCATCGGCTGGAACTGACTGTGCAACAAGCATTTTCATTTTTGTATCTTTCATACGTCTTTGTTCGTGTTCTTGCTCTTCTCTAATTCTATTGTGGTGATATTGTAACATCTGTAACATCTGTGATGGGGTATTACCTTGCCAGGTACTTTTGAATTTCAATACTCTATTCTTGACTTGCAGCAGAGAATTCTCAACTAATTTTGTCACAAACAGATGTGGATATGACTCACTACTGGCTTTTATGCCACTATTTATACTAAAACATTTTTCAAATCGGGAATAGAAATCACTAGTGTCTTCATCTGGCTTTTGTTTACAGGCTGAGATTGCACCCCAGTCTTCCTTTTTCGTAGTTAATAAACGTGGCAGTACCTGTATTAGTAATCCTGCTAGTGCTGTAGTCTTTTTCCCAAGCCCTGCTCCTGCAGCTCGGGCCTTTTCTTCGTTTTCTAATGCTGTCCAATCTATCTTTTGGTCTCCCACCTCCCATTCCTTTTCTTTGAGTTTTTCGTAAACACCGGCGGGTAATAGGACTTTTAATATTTTCATAATGTCGGGGTAGGTATACTCTCCCATGAGTAACATGTCTTTTATCTCACGGTGGAAACCTGCTGGATCCTTGTCATGGCTGGGTACTACTTTCTTCATTTCTAATAATTCCAATTTAGTTATAGGCGTGTACACAAATACGCGTGTAAAATTATCACCGTCACCTCTTATTGGGTGCACTTCGCGTAACGGGTTCTGTCTATCTATGTGATACATTCTTCTTCCCATTATGGGAACTGGAACGTGTTCTGGGCATACGAAATTTAAATATTTGTTTCGGGATTCTAGAATTTCCTTAATCAAATCAGTACCTGACCCTCTCCATATATTAGTGAGTAGTTCTGTCAATATGTCAGGTAAAGGTCCTGGATCGGAGTGTTGGCTTTTATATAATATAAGGAGGTGTTGAATCATGTATATACTAGCTAAGCGCTGTTCATATGGGTCAAGATTCAGAAACGTGTGTGCAAGTACATCATCATTGTATTCGCCGGGACTGTCAGCCCATTGTACTGCTGACCTGGCTAATTCTTGTTCGTCCATGGAATCGAGCATGTGGTACCCCCTTCGATCTCGGAGTAATTTATCAGCGGCTTGAAATAGGTGTTCAGGGGATTTTGTATTTAACATAGGGTTTGGAAAATGTCTATTATATTCTGGACGTATCGCACGTATCGGATCATTAAAGCCTCTGGTATTATTATGGGGTCTTCCTCTACCTACATAATCTATCGTTTCTAATTGCTCTGATTCTTGCTCCTCCTCTTCTTCTGATTCTACTCTGTCTGTTTCTCGTCTTTCTTTATGTATTCGTTCTACTTCTTTGCGGATCTTTCGACACATGGCGATTATACACGCCTGTCTATCATGTTTCTCTTCTGATATATTCTGACCCCATTTGGCAAGTCTTTGCATGGTATCGTGATCTGCCCCAGGCCTGTCTTGATTCCTAATTACACAATTTATGAAAAAACGTAGTAGTTGTCTTTGGACATCCACTTTCTGGTATTCCATAGCTTCGTTAATACTTTCTGGACCTCGCCCTGTTTGGACAAAGCGATATATTTCGTCTAGGTGTTCACCCATTCCTGGTATCGTCATTAAATATAGTGTAGCTCGTCTTATACGTAGTGATGATATGAGCAGTTTATCCTGTCTACCTGGTACTGGGTCGTATCTACAATCCACAAGCTGTTCTTTAAACATGTCGGATGTCGCTAATTGGGGTGTACGTTGGAGTGCTAAATCTCTAAGGGTCTGTTTATTTCGCGGCGGTGTGGCAAACATGTCTGTCGTACCTCCTGTAGCACCATCTGAGGTGCTAGGCACGAAAGGATTCGTTGGGCGTAGGATAGAGATTGTAGATGCGGGAAAAACTGTAGAAACGGACGGGCCTGTTGGAACTTGTGTAGGAGTTTGTAGTTGCGGGGATACAGACGGATGCTCTTGGTGTTGAACACCATCGGCAAGCGGTGTGGGTGGTATGGCATTAGCATACTCGGGAGCTGCGTCATCTAAATAGGAGGAAAGGAAAACGTCCTTTGCTGTTTTGGGATGTGTTTTGGGATGTGCTTTTATCGGGAGCAATGGAGGAGTTAAGTCTTTTGGTATTTCCGGGGTAGCCTTAGGTAACCCTTCGGCCAGAAGAGGATACATACCATTCATAAGAGTGTTTCTTTGTCTATCTACTTGTTCTGATTCTACTCGGGTACCTTCCTCAAGTAATAGATTTTCTCGGGTTTTATTTGAATTCTCTCTACCTTTCTCTTCCTGTCTGAGTGCTTTTTCTGTACGTCTATATGATTCTTTACGCCATAATTCAATAGCATCTTTCTGTGACTGTCTGGCTTTCTTTTTCCATAATTCTTCTTCTACTCTCATGATGCAATCTGCATCCCAGGTCCCCGCTGCGGGCCATCTCTGACTTTCTGGTAAATCTTTGGTGTAGTCCACCCATAAATCAAGAAATAATACGGCATCTAGGCCATGCTTATGATACATAAAGTACCCTGGAGTGTCCCTCGGTGGGATGGGAACAGCTTCTTCGAGTACACCTTTTCTAGTTTTGATCTGTCTTAGTTTCGAAAAGAGCGGCATTTTTAGACCTTATAACTAGAACACACTTTATACAAGAAAACACAATAATGAACAGTCATTCACACCACAATATATAGAACGTATTTAAAACATTTAACACTTAACAGTTTTACGAACAATGATAACTAATAGAAAACTAGTTACTGACATAATACTGACACTAGATAGTACTTATTTATATGCAAGACATACTATATATACTGCTAAACAGTACAGATACACTGCTAAAACAGTGCAGACCGGATTTGTGTACCCAAACCCGTCTTGACCGGCACAGACTATGTGCACGTTAAATGCCTCCCCGGTAATGGTACTCACCGGGTAGCTCGGAACGGAAGGCCTCGGAACGGAACTGAAACTGGACCGGACTGGACTCGACTCGACTGGACTCGGAACTTCGGAACCTGGTGGGCCTCTGTATACCTCGGATCTTGCTCTCTCAGCTAGGCTCTGGTCGGGATACTTCGCACTTCTCACCGCCTCGTCTGGGTGTTGATCGCAGCCTCAGTCGTCCCCGCTTGGCCGGAGGGAGATACAGGAAATCCTGCAGGTACGCGTTTTTGTCCGTTCAGCTGTGGCAGGAGACCGGGCCTGCAACGCACCGCCGGCGCGTGAGATGAGAAAGTGTCCCTGTTCGGGCGCCAATTTATGTGGTAAATATTTCATTACTGGTACTATTTTTTATGCGGTAAAATCTATTAAGAATAACTCAGTAAATATAAGAGGCAGAATCCGTGGTATTAGAGGTTTTAAAAGGCTTTATTCCTATACAAAGGAATACAATTCGAATTGTAGGCTTTCTATTCCATCACCACGAAAGTTCAGGAAGGAAGGACATACATTATTGACAGATAGACAGTTTTATAGAAAATATATTACAGTGAAACAGATGCAAGAGGCGTAACAGCTGATAGTACAGATAACAGGTGCATACGTAACTAATAGAGGCGGTCATATGGGCGTAATTTAATAAACGTCATTATACATGATGTCACAAGTGGGTGGATCCATAAAAGAATCCTGCAATGTCAGCAGAAATATTTGGCAGAGATGCGCGCGCAGCCGCATGACGTGTGATTGACGTGCAACTAGAGGGTGAAGGGGACTTGACATTTAGCTCTACATGTGGAGACAGAAGTCTGGGGTTCATGTCAACCTAATCCCAAATCATATCTAATATCCTATGTTTAAAGAACTGTGTTATCCAAAAGGAGAGGTCTCTAGGATAGAATCTATTCTATACTGACTGTTAGTGCGTGTACAAGCGTCTAAGTGTCTACACTAGATGCGAGGGGGTAGGAATATTCCATGGTAACGGGGCTATGAATTACTTGCATGAGGACAGCAAGGCCTGGCCCTTTGCACGGTAGCTGGAGGAATGTTTACCTAAACTACTAGACAGGAATGCATCGGATGAGGAGCGGAGTAGATAATCTTGAAGGTGAAATACAGTTTTTGGCAGGCGACAGGCTGGATCAGGCACCGTTTAGCCGCGCAGGGAGTAGGACAAAGTTCATGGATACAGATGCAGGCTCAGACTGGAGCTTTCAGAAGCAGAAGGCAGGAAAAGGCTTGATGACAGAATTCGGGCCTACTCGCCTGAATCTGTAAAATGTGGAAAGTGAACCACATAAAGTCGGTGGCCTTTCATACTTAGGAATGGAATATCTGACCCATTCATGGCGGATCTGAAAGAGAACATGTTGACGGTGGACGCACATATTTTTGCTTCTTCAAAACTGGAGCAGGAGGGAACATATATGTACTTATAGCATGCACATGGAGCCGTTGGGGTCTACGATAGGGGACATAACTGATCACAAAATTCATATTTCCTCAGACCGCACTCCCTGCCCTTGTACCCCAGGCTGTGCTGAGTGAGGAGGCTATTGACCTCCTACGGAACATCTCTGTGGGGCAGACTGCACTACTAAATGCCATCCAGAAGCTTAGTTGACATGTGAAACAAATGGTAGCACACATGGAAGGCATTCACAGTGCTAAGTGTGGCCTACAGAGGTCTTTTCAAAATCTACCTCCTGCCCCATCCCAAATCCCTATTCCCAGCCCTATCTGAAGCACACACACACCTTTGCACACACCCACTCCAACAGACACAAGCAGCACAACCACACATGAATAAAAACACCACAAAAAAGACAAGCACATATTCAAGCAACATACAGACATCACACCCACCACCACCACTAGCAACACCCATCAATCTCATATCAGTATACCCACAACCACCACCAAACCCACATGCACCACCACCAGCATACCCACAGATACCACACCCACTACCACACCCACATGCACCACTAACAGCACACAGATGCAACACCCACCATCACACCTGCATGCACCCACACATCCACAAGCACCACAACCACACCCAGCACCTCAACAGCACACCCATCCACACACACATACCTACATTAGAAACCTCAATGAAAGAACACAAACGCCCACACTCACCCAAACAACATACTCCTGGGATGAAACACACACACAAGCATATACCACATACACCACATACACCACAGCCACAGGCACCTGCAACCTCAATAGACACACACACACATCACCTGTTGCCACTTCATCTACCTCCCAAACCAAACTCCCTGACATTGATTCCACCTGTTTTCCCCGTCAAGATGTTCTTTTTGACCTTGACCCCTTACACAAACCAACCCTCCCCAACAAAACGCAAATCCACCCCTTCTGAAAGACAAAACTCCCCCATACCCAAGACCACCCCTTCAAAAGGAGTTCATTGAGGTGCCTGCACACCTTTGCATGCATCCACTCCAACAGACAACAAGCAGCACACCCACAAATAAACACAAACACCACAAAAACGCAGGCACACACAGATAATTTACAGACACCACGCCCACAACCACCACATCCACAGCCACTACCACCACACCCACATGCACCACCACCAGCACACCTACACACATACACATGTACCACATCCAGCACACCCACAGACACTGTACCCACCATCACACCCACATGGACAACCCCAAGCACACCCTCAGACAATGCAACCACCACCACACCCATATGTACTACACCCACCAACATATCCATAGACACAGCACCCACAAATCATACCCACATGCCCCACCCCACCACAAGCACACCCATAGGCACATGCACCACCACATTCACATCCACATGTACCGAATATGTCACTTTACTATGCATGCTTTTTCCCCGCATGCAATTACAACGCTGTTGTTACAATGAACGTGTTGTAACAACATATACCATTAGCCCGCAAGTCGTAACAAGGACTTGGTCTAGAGGGGTCACTCAATGTTGGAATAGCATAATTTTCTATTCCAACTCCAGTATGTGCAACAGTAGGGAAGGTGCTGGATTTTAAATCCAACACCTTCTGACCCCTCCGAAAGTTATTGTTCCGACTTGCGGAGTAATGGTATGCGTTGTTACAATGCAGTCATTGTAACAACTGCATTGTAATTGCCCATGGGGAAAAGGATTTGTGGTAAACGATGTTTACCACATGTACCACAACCACACCCAGCACCTCTGCAGCACACCCATCCCCACACACACACCTTAGAAAACACACCCAAAAAATGCAAATGGCCCCACTCAAACTACTTACATCTAGTAAGCAAGACACACCCAAACATGCATGGCATACACCAGACCCATAGGAAACCTGCACCCTCAACAGATACATGTACATCAGCCAATGCCACTCCCTCTACCTTCCAAACTCAACTCCCTGTTGAAGTCCTACTCATTTCCCCCCTTGGGAGTTTGTTATTTGCCCTTTCCTTCACCCCTTCCAAAGACCAAACCATCCTCCCAAACACAAAGCATCCCTTTCTGCACCCTGACCCACCCCTTCTACATCCCAACAAACTCCTCTCAATACAGAAACCAACTCTACTGAAATCAAAAGCAACCCCCCAAAATCCAAGCCCCCTCCAAACCCTAAGAGCACCACTCCCAAACTCACCTCCCCTCCCAAACCCAAGAGCACCCCTTCCAAACCCTACCACCAAAACCCAAGAGCACCCCTCTCAAACCCTAGAGCAAATCTCCCAAACCCCCCTCCCATGTAAGATATTTAAGGTGCCTGCTCTACCCACTAGATGCCCCTTTCTAAGGAGGTTCCCCTTGGCAGGAAATACAACATATTATTTATGTCTACTTTGATAGGTGCAGAAATTGGTTAAAATAGTATATGATGGTCTTTTGAATTTAAGCACAGGCATACATCATGATGATGGACACTTGCACCAACAAATACATTTTTACATTTCTTTTTTGAAGTGTTACTACAGGTGTGCTTGTTTCACCTTGATATACTGATCAGAATAAACACATTACACCTTGTAAAATATTATGACAATTGAAATTGGATACAATGCAGGACTTGCATTAGACAAGGGGAAATGTTACATGGATGAATATATTGAATGATTCAAATTTGGGACTGGCATTGATTTGACAGATAATTAATAAGGTAAGGGTTACACCCTGAGGAGGTTCCACTTGACAGTAATTTAGGAGGCAACCTTAATGCCACAGCACAACAGTGCACTGGACTTCCTTAACTTAAGATTTATTTTGAGAGAAGTATTTCATTGTTTGTTTAAATCTATGCTTTTCTTTTCACCAAGTTTATCTTGACATTAATTTTCCTTTGCAATTGTTTGATTCCTAGAACTGGTTCTGACTAAAATGTGAGGTACCTATTTTGATTTACCATTATGGCAGGAAATACAACATATTTTTGTATGTCTACTTTGTTAAGTGCCTAAATTGACTAAAATAGTATGTGATGGTTATTGGAATTTTGGTGTAGGCATAAATCACAATAATAGACACTTACACCAGCAAATAGATATTACAATTTTTTTTTTGAAATGTTACTACAGGTTGGTTTGTTTCACCTTAATTACTGATAAGAATGAACACACAATCATTACACTTTATAAAATAATGTGCCGATTTAAATTGGATGCAATACAGGACTTGCACTAGACAATGGGAAATGTTACATGGATAAATGTGTCATTTAATAATAAATGGATGAATCTGGATTTAAAAAATGGATTTCGTTTTTTCCCCATGCTCCCTTTTCCACCCCCATGACCCCGCCCTTTTCTCCAAGACACCATGAGTAGACCACCGTCCCTGCTCACACCTGACAGGCTATACCCCCTTAACTGGCACTATGACTTGGTGCCAAGTGCTACCGGTATACATCCCCCCCTCCTCAAAAAGACTAAGAAGAGCAAAAAGAAAAGAGAAAGAAAAAGTAGAAAAGAAACAGAAGGCAATAGATGCAAACTGCCTAAGAAGATATACTTGAAAAAGGAAAAACGCCAGGATAAGAGGCCGAAACAAGAGAAAAAACATTTGTAAACTCATTACATCAATACTTTGGCATTATATTGACATTATGTTGACAATCTAAAGTCTACTGGCCATTAGGATTTGTCCAACGAAATTTGTTGCAGCAATTCCTGCGCTTCCAGGTCATTACAAAATACATGAAATCTGCCTTTAACTAGCACTTTTAACTTGCTCTGTTGGGCATTCATTTCTTGCGCCCCCTGTTTCTTGAACAGATGTAAATTTTTTACAAACTCTTTCCGCCTTTTGGCTGCGGAAGCCGACATGTCCGGGAAGATGCGACAAAGTGGAACCTCTGTTGAGGAAAACTGTTGCTGCTTTATGGCGTTAACCCTGAAATCCCCAAAGTGAACTAGGGTAGTCCATGGAAATTTAGCATTAGGAGGAAGATACGCTGGCACCGGATGGGCTCGCATAAGAGTTAGATCACCATTAAACTCTGGGAGGACATTTTTTTAAATAAACAAATCAACCTTTTGTAGAGTCTGCTGGCCCTCCAGGCCCTCTGGAACACCAAGAATGCGGAGATTAGAGCATCTAGAATGATTCTCTAATTCCTCCAGCTTACGTTCCAATGCTGTTCTCTGGTTCTGGAAGGCGGCAACTTTATTATTCATAGTTGAAACTTGGTCCTCCAATTGCGAAATCCTTGTCTCTGCCTCAAGAAGACGTACGGGGACCTGAGCCATGTTTTCTTCAATTTTAGTTAAACGAGCGTAGATTACAGCGATTTCAGCGGATTGGGAGGCTTTCAGATCTCGAATCTCCTCCAAAATCAAATTAAGAAGGCTCTTAGCATCCCATTGCATAGAGAAGGATCTGTTATCCTGGGAGGAGTTGTCCTGAGTCGATTCTGGCCTAGTTTCAGACTGCGAAGCCTGTGAGTCTAAGGATATAGACTCTACTGGAATAGTCAAAACAGCGTCCACGGAAGTGGAGTGTTCAGATGAGCTCCCCCAGAAGAAGGCAAGAACCGAGAAGGAGATGGAGAGTGGTTGCCATCCATAGGACCCCTAAGACCCCCATCTTTACTCAAATCCATAGATTTATCGCCTAGAGGGGCCACATTCCCTGTTGCCCCCCGCTCCGCAGATGACAAACCGGGCTTGGCTTTGAAAAATAAAGGATACTTTTTGAGATCCTTAATTTCCCCGGCTGAGTCAACCAGCGTCGCTGTCTTTAGCTTGGCCAGATCTGATAAAATGGAGGTACCTGCCCTAGGAGAGGCAATAGAGAAAGGACTGATGCTCGAATCAAGCTCCAAAGAGGCACCTCTGGGGTGGTCTTGTTTGGCAGGCTCAGAGCTTGCCATCTCAGTGAATTCGATATTCAAGTCCTGATCTTTCCTAAGAGCCGCAGTGAGGTTTACCCGAGCAGCAACTTTGCCCACACATTTTTTCACACATTGCCCCAGGCATGGGGAGTCATAGTGGGCTATTACAGTTCCTTTAGCCCATTTACTGAGATTTCGCATAATGCTATTATCAGTAGATCTTGTAACAAGGCGCACAAAAGTAATACCTGGGATCCCCCAGTGACCCTCAACCAAGTGGTATAGGGAACCCCCATACACTGGTGGGTAAGAAAAAACACATGCACTTACCACCTCTTGAAGAGAAACTTGGTGGTCCTAATGGCATTAATGAAAAAAAAAAGACTGCGATCTCAAGGACCCCAAGCACCGGCACGGCAGGAGGTATGTAGGCTCGTGTAACATGAAAACTAGCCAGAAAACCGCATCAGGTCAATATGGAACAAAAAGGCAGAGTGGAGACTTTACACTGGATTGTTCAAAGTTATTCTGGTGAGAAAAAAAAGCACTCCGGTGCTCGCACTGCTCCGCTTCTCTGCTGCTTCAGATCCCAGCTCCCACTGGCATGTTCGTCCCACTGGCGTGTTCGTAGAGCTCAGCAACTAAGCTGCATTCCGCGTCTGACGTCAGCTCCGACATCAGAGGAAGTAGGGGGTGTGTGGTTACGGCATACTCAGCCGGTAGCCTGCATCCGTCCAGCAGATCTCCTCATCTCATATTTTGTTAGACTTCGGATGGGGCCATTGACTGTTGTCGTAGTTTTTCACAATATTTCTGTTTATGTTGTTGGGCTGTTTGGATACTATCTTGCCTTCTCCTAATGGTTAAAAAGGAAATTTATGGCCTCAATAACAAGGAGAAAATGCGGGCCATTGAGGCTTGGATTATGGAAGAAAATCTAGTGGCCAGTCTAATACAAGAGACTCATATACCTGCGGGGAAACTAGCAGATTTCCCAATGTTCAGGTCCTGGGCAGTTTACAGGGGCTTCTCCTCCTCATCGGCGTCTCATCGGGGCACGGCGATTTTCATTAGCAAAAATCTTCAGGCTGAGGTAGTTAATTTGTAAGCGATCAGAGCGGAAGGTGGTGCTGGGCTACCTGCAATTTAAGGAACAGATTCTTAACTTTTGCCAACAAATATGCCCCAGGAGAGGATAATCCTATGCCTATGAGTTTTTTCAATCTTTAATTCAAGTACCTGGTGAATTGATCTTAGGGGGGATTTTAATTTTCTAATGAACACTAAAATTGACTCCTCGGCTATATCCAAAAAACTGCTAAAACCCAAAACTTTAAAAGTTTTTCAACATCATGGCTTGACTTTGGACTTATTGGATGTATGGAGGGCAGTATTTCCAACTAAGATCGCCTATACTTGTTTGTCATGTAGATTTCGTACCTTTTCATGCATCGATTTTTTTCGTATTTCCAGGAGACTGGTTTTTAGTCAGCAGAGAATTCTCCAGAATGGGTTTTCGGATCATGCAATGGTCATTCTTGAGTTAGAGTTGGGCAAATATTTCATGACTTCTAAGAGAGGGATGCTAAATAGCCAATATCTATTGGAAGAGAACTGGGTGCTCTCTATTAAAACCGAGATCAAAGAGTTTCTTGAGCGAAACCATGGCTCAGCACCTCCGCATGTGGTCTGGGACTCGCTTAAAGCTTTTGTACGGGGACTAGCCATCAGAAAAGATGCCGATAATTCAAGGAAAGCTAAGGAAGAAAAACACATTTTAGAGCAGAAAGTGCAAAGGTCCTTTGATATATTTCTCAGTAGCCCCTCTGCTTTTAACCAACGGCAGCTTGATCAGCCTAAACGGGATCTTAGCGAAAAATATTATGCCAAAAGTGAATCCTTTCATCAATAACATAAGCAAAAGGTCTATGAAGAGAGTAACTATACTGGGAGGTTCCTGGCATGGCAGGCCAGGGAGCAGGCTGTAACCAATCAGATAACCGCAGTAAGATGTCCTATAACAGGTACCCGCTTTGATGACCCAGGAGTTATAGGAGATATAATGTCACAACATTATAATAACATATACGGCAAACAACAGCCCATTGACATGACATCCCTGGAAGACTTTTTTCAGAGATATGAATTGCCCGTGCTCTCAGATGTCGAAAAAAGGATTACAGCGAGTCCTTTCACAAAAGAAGAACTGGGAGAGGTCATTAAAAATCTCCCAAATAGTAAGGCCTGTGGCCAGGATGGCCTCCCGGCTGAATTTTAAAAATCTTCTCGAGCACTATTTCGTATGATCTTTTGTTGATTGCTAACTCAATTTTAGAGGGTGGGATCATACCATTTTCATTTAAAACAGGGAATATAGTCAGCTTTTTAAAAAAAGGCAAGGATCGTGAACACCCCAATTCTTATCCTCCCGTCACGCTCTTAAATTCTGACTATAAAATAATTACTAAACTGTTCACTAATCGATTTAATGGAATTGCCTTGCAACTGATCAATCCTGATCAGAATGGTTTTATTGCCGGGAGGCAGCTCAGCACCAATGCGCCCTATCTAGGGGAAGCACTTGATTATTTTGAGATTCGGAAGATACCAGCTCTGGTCCTCTTATTAGATGCCGAGATGGCCTTTGACCTAGTTGTATGGGAGACCTTATTTTTTATTCTGTTAAATTGATTGATTCAGAAATTATACTTGAATGCAGGAGTCAACATTATCATCGATGCCACTGGCAAAAGCCATTAGGAACAGTTTGGATATCTGCCCTCCACTGCCAACTCTGGGAAAACTACAATTGTACGCTAACAATATCGTGCTCATAATAAAGCCTGAGAAGGAGGTCCAAGCAAAAGCCTTTGAGATCTAAGAGCAATTTGAGTTGCTTGGCAGATATTAAATAAAAATAGAAATTACACTGTGTAGTTTTGCACCTACGGATTTACATCCCGATATTCTAAATAAAAATACAGAAAAGATATCTGGGTGTTTATTTTTCGGCTTGAATTTCTGAACTATTTTGTATTAATTTATTTTTGCAGTTTTATATAGCGCTTACAAGACCCAAAGGGGTATCAGAGCGCTTTACAGCATACATGTAAAGAAACATAAACAATAGAATACAGTGAGTAGCATCAGAGTGCTGGATGTCCTATAGTTTGAGGTCATTGACCAGATGCATGGAGATGATGCTTGAGGAGAAATTCTTTTAGTTGTTTCTTGAAGGTCATGAAGGAGGGATTGGTTCTGATGTGGGTAGGGAGGGAGTTCCAGATGGTTGGGGCATTCCCTGAGAAAGAGTGGGAGAGGGCTTTTTGTTTTTGTCTTTTTGGGGGGATTAAAAGGAGCGAGTTGGAGCTTCTTAGGTTTCTTGATTGTCTAGCTTTTGTGAGTTTGGCTGTGAGGTCGTCCGGTTTGCCTGTGTGTAAGGTTTTATGGGTGAGACAGGCAGTTTTGAAAGTGCAGCGTGCTTCGATGGGTAGCCATTTTAGAGTCTGTAATGCAGGGGGTATGTGGTCGTATTTCTTGGTACCTGTGACCATTCTTGCTGCTGCGTCTAGGGTGGTTCTCATGGGGGCTATGTGTGTTGTAGGTGTCCCAGTTAGTGTGGCATTTCCATAGTCAAATCTGGACAGAACTAGAGATTGGGTTGTGATTTTTAGGTCATTGGGAGTATGAAAGGGTTGAAATTGTTGAGGAGTTTTAGGTTGCAGAGGGCGCCTTTTGCTGTGGATTTTATGTGGGAGCTCATGTTGAGATTAGTGTCTAGAGAGATCCCCATTGATTTAGCTGATTTCGCTGAAGTAAGTTTGCAGTTTAGAGAGTCAAGGTTGTTTATCCATTCTTGGATCTGAGGGGTTTGTTCATGATTGGAGAAGACAAGGTTTTTGTTTTTTTCTTGGTTGAGTTTGAGGTGGTTTAGTGTTAGCCAAGTTTCTACTTTAGAAAATGTGGAGTTGAGTCGAAGGATGTTATCGAGGGAGGATACCTCGAAGTACAGCTGGGTGTCGTCAGCATAGAGGTGGTAGGCGATGTTTGCTTGTTTTAGAATGGTAGTGAGCGGTTCCATGTAAATGTTAAAGAGTGTGGGGGAGAGAACTGAGCCTTGAGGGACACCTCGAGTTGAGGGGGAGGTGTCGGACATCGAGTTTTTGATCCTTATGATTTGGGAGCGGTTATGTAGAAATGAGGAGAACCATTTTAGGACATTGCCATCTGCTCCGATATGCTTTTGTAGGGCGTCTAGGAGTAGAGTGTGATCAACCGTGTCAAAACCAGCAGATAGGTTGAGGAGGACAAGTAGGCAGCATTTGTTAAGGGAGTTGTGAATGTCATCGTTTATGCTCAGTATAGCGGTTTCTGTGATGCATCTCTTTCTGAACCCGGATTGATGTGAGTCAAGTAGGTTGTTAGATTCCAGGTGTTGATTCAGTTGAGCGAGAACGTATTTCTCCAGGATTTTAGCTAGGAAAGGGAGGTTGATGATGGGCCTAAAGTTTTTGAGGTCATTTGGATCAACATCGTTTTTTTTTGGAAGGGGGGGTGACTTGGCCTTCTTTGAGGCAGTCGGGCATCAGACCGTTGTTTAGGGAGCTGTTGATGATCTTTGTCCACAGTGGGTTTAGGGTGGGGTTGAGGTTCTTTGCCAGGGAGGCGGGAGAGGGTCTGCATAGTGGTTGGAGGTTTGGAGTTGGCAATCACCTTGGAAATATCCTCTTCGGAGAGAGATTTGAAGGCCTTCCAATGCTTGGTGGAAGATGGCGGTCTTCGGTGAGCGCTTATTTTGTTGGATGACAGAAGGGGGTTCTCGGATTCTGGGAGAGTGTCATGAACTAGGGTTGAGTTAGGTCTCGTATGGGTGAGGATTTGCTGTTTTGGGATTGAGGGTGTTGGTCAAGGGAGAGCTCAATATTGGTGTTTTTGTCATTGAAGAATTTGGCCAAGCTGTTGCACTGAAGTTTGGAGGCAGGCGGGTTAGCTTTGGTGGCTTTGGAGGTCTGTTTCTGTATGATGTGGAAAAGTTTTTTGGGGCGGTTTTTGGCTTTGTCTAGTGCAATCCGGAAGAAAGAGTCTTTTTCCTTAATTATGTGCCTATTGTAGTTACTGCGTTATTTTCGGAGCTGGGAGAGGTTGGTTGAGGATGGGTTTCCTCTCCAGAATCTCTCTGCGGCTCTTACTTTTCTCCTTTCTGAGTTGAGGTATTTGTTGAACCAGGCTCGGGAGGGGATCTCTCTGACTCTTTTCAGTTTCAAGGGGGCTAGTTGGTCAAGAACAGTTGTCATTGTCCTGTTGTACAGTGTAGTGAGCTCGACCTTGTTGAGGTTGTCCGTGGAGGTTGGGAGAAGTGATGTTATGGTTTCTTCAAGGACAGGGAGGGGGATGGACTTGAGGTTTCTGCTCATTTGATGGGTAATTTGTGTTTTGACTGGTGGGGCTGCGGTTTGATTGATGTTGAATCTAATGATGTGGTGGTCTGACCAGTCGATTGGGAGAATGTTATTGATGGTTATTGTTTCATTTCTGGCTATGATTGCATCTCGGGTTGAGCCCTTGTTGTGGGTTTGACCCTTGCAGTATTGGGTGAGTTCATTTGTGAGGAGGAGTTCATTTAGTGACTGTATAACATTGTCCTTTTCGTTATTCCAGGGGAGGTTGAAATCACCCAGGATGATGTTGTCGGTGTTGACTAGGGAGCAATGTGTAAGTAGGTCTGATATTTGTTCTCCTAATGCAGGCAAATTTCCTGGGAGGTGGTAGATGAGATGATATTTTGTTACTTTGTTGTTTTGACGTGTTATGTTGGTGTTGAGGTATTCGAAGGTAGAGAAGGAGTGTGTTTTGATTTCAACTATATTAATGTTGTTCTTATGGATGATGGCAATGCCGCTACCGCAATGGTCTATTCTGTCTTTTTTGATAATGGAGAAGCCCGGGGGGACTAGAAGGTCAAGGAGGGGATATGATGTTTCATTGAGCCAGGTTTTGGTGAGGTATGCGATATCAATGTTGTGATTCAGTATGGCATCCACCAGCTCTATTGCATGCTTGACTGTGGATCTGCAGTTTAAAAGCATGCAGTTTACCTTGTCGCTGTTGGAATGATTTTGGGGGAGGGGGGAGCTTGAGGAATGGTAGTGCGTTGGGAGGGCAGTCTTGTGGACCTTGGTTGGTTGTTGTCTCTACCTATTCTGGTGATTACCTGTATGTTGGAGGGGGGATTGGGTTGTTCTGGGGTCAGAGGATTTGGCGAGTGTTCTTGCCTCTCTCAGAGACATCTCAGGTTTCGCTCTTCTTGGTCTGAGAGATTGGGTGCTACGAGCGTTGCGGTGCCAGCTGGTCGACTGGTGATTGGGCAGTTGAGGTGGCTCACTGATGTTTATAATGGAGGGGAGTATTGAGTGTTGGGCAGGGGAGGGGGGGCGTATTGGTGTTAAGAAGTATTTTGTTTATGCCCTGTGTGATAGTGTTGATTTGGGTGTGGAGAAGGGAAAGGTGTTCAGTTATGCTTGTGAGGTGCGTAAGGGTCATTGGTAAGAGAGTGTTGAGTTGATTTTCTATAAGTGTGAGGCGTTCAGTTAGTTCTGCCATTGACTCTGGGTTAGGTGTGAGGGGAGGGGTTGAGGGCAGATCCAACAGAGATTGTGGGTTGGGGCAGGAGGGTTGAGGGTTGGTAATATTAGGGGGAGGGGAGGTGTTGGGGGGCTGATTCTGCTGAGGGTGTAGGTTGGGACTGGAGGGTAGAGGCTTGGTCAGATTTGGGGAAATGGCGAGACATGCGTCTTCTGATGGGCGGTGGAGGGCGGATTGTAGAGGGTGTTTCTTGAGTGTATTGGCGTTGTTTTGTCTGAGGGTTGGGTGTTGGTCAGGCGGGTTTTCGTGTAAACACGGGTAGGGGGATTGGGGTAGGTGTACTGGGTGGGGTGAGGGGGTGGGGCAGTGCATGATGTCTCGAGGTGGAGGTGTGGTTGGGGGATGGGAGTGGGGGTAGAGTGGGATCTGGCATGGGGGTGGGGTGTAGGTCTGAGGAGTTCAGTAGTTGAGGGCTTGCGGCAGTATTCATGGCCGTTCTTACTTGGGTCGGGTTCTGGGGTGCGAGAAGGGAAGGGGTTTTATGTGTTGTTCACATCCCTAGACATGCACCGCGACCATAGTCCGAACACTGTGTGCAGAAGCCGTCAAGGTCAAATAACAATGTATGCTGTTGAATTCAGGTTGATCGACCCACGCTCTAAACACAACAAGCACACAGCTGCGAATATCTGAAACTCGGGTGCCTTTAATATTGCATTTTGCATGCATGATTCAGACACTTGGAGAAAACTTTTCCAGACACAGAGAGCAGAGCTGATCCTGTGATGTGATTCACCTAAGCTGATCTTTGAGGTATGGGGTTCCACATTCAAACCTAGAGACCTTCTATTAGTTTATAAAACTAGTTTACTAGCCAAGGGAGGGTGGTTCACAAAGTATTATAGAACTTGTTTTCCACTATCACTTTTAATATGATTCCTTCCTTCATTTTCTATGCTATTGTAACAATGCTGATGGTTTTATTTTTAATCATTTATCTGCTTATGTTAGCCAAAGTATTGCACCTTAGAGCACGTAGTTAAAAATAAAAATGTTAAACTTTTCCGTGTCTCTGATTACTCTTGTTGTGGACTGATATGAGAATAATAACGAAAAGGTGTTTCTGATTCCCACCATTCCTGAGAGTACTGTAAGTCGCTTGTTCTGGGTTGTCTAATCATTGGTAGCTTCGAAATGATATGGAGAACGAATGAGACACTGATGCTAGTCGGATAGGGGTTCTGGGTACTGGGGTGAGTTTTTTGGCACATCACAATTCACTGAGGTCCTGGTTTCCTGTGCATAGTTCTGTGCATGAGCAGAATCCCCTCAACAGGGTGGGGCAGTTGGACGGGGTCGAGATCGAGTTTCGCAGCTTGGGGAGGGTGAGTTCAAATTGGTGCAGGTTGGGGTCGTTGTCTTGGACCATGACTTTGCCATTTCTGTATACTGTTATGGTGGGGTTGATTCTGAAGGGAGAAGGTTTAGAGATAGTTAGTATTTGTCGATGGGGGATGTTTATGAATTTGGTAACTCGCAGGTGGTATTATATGATCTAAATTTTGCCCCACTTCTACAAAAAGTCCAAGATTTATTCTTGCGATGGAATTCTCTTCTATTACCCATTTTGGGCAGGGTTGCACTGATTAAAATGTCGTTTCTTCCACTTTTCAGCTTTTTTCTGCAATTCCCTGTGTTTTAATGGCCTCTTTCTTTTCTAAATTAGAGTCTATGTTTACATCCTTTCTTTGGGGCAAGAAGGTCCCTCTAATTGCACTTAGCACTTTCATGAGGAGCTGGAAAATGGTGGATTAGCTTTCCCTAACTTTAGGGAGTATTATTTTGCATACTTTGCAGACTATATGTCTAGGTTTTAAGCCAGAAATACAATCTGGTTTTTTTATTAATTACTTTATTGACTTAATCTGCAAAGAGAACCAGATCCACTGCCCACTAATAATTGTTAAATTAGTACGGTATAAGTGTATGCAGTGGTTTTTCCATAATCGTCAGGCCTTTTATAGAAGATACTCTATCCCCACAATTAATTCTTCAACTCCGTTATGTGGTCTCATCTCACTATCTGGGATCAGAGATTTGTCTATAATTATACAAAAATGGGCCAAGGCTGGCTTTGGGAAAATCTCAGATTTCTTAAGGAATGATAGATGGCTAAATATAGCTGAAATGTCTCTTTTAATTCCAAATCATTTACTTCTTCTTTGGTCATACAACATTTTTAGTAAGTTCCTGAGTAAGATTGATTAGGTCCATATCATTGAACCGAAATGCTTAGTATATTATCTATTTGATGATACCGCATTTAAGAAACCCGGGGAATGGATAAAGCATTTAGCCTCTATCAAGGGCATGGATCTTGAGGTGAAGGCCATAACTAAATGGGCAAAGCATGAGGAGTTGGAAATCACAGCAAGTATGTTGTCAGCAGTTAATAATCTCAACTTTAGTATGTTAAGGGGTGCCAATTGGCGAAGGATGTTATTTGTTAGTAAATGGCTTCTTTATAGAACTCCACTTTTTCTATCTAAGGCTTACCCCAATCAATCTGAGCAGTGCTTTTGTTGCCTTAACCATTCTTCAGCCAATTGGACACATATTATATGACAATGTCCCCTGATCCAGAGGTTCTGGAAGGATATTTTTCACTACTTGGAAGCTGAGTGCTTAATTACAATAGATTTGAACATTCGCCTGATCGTGTTTGGCTATGATCCAGACCTTCTTCTTTCAGACAAGGTGATCAAATTATTATATATTGCAATGGCTGTTGCCAGATTACTTTTGCTTCAGAGATGGCGATCGAAACTTATACCATCTAAAAATCATTGGGTCTGGAAAATGAAGCAGGTTAAAAAAAGCGAACAAGCCTATGCACTGCAAATTGGTGGACTTAAGAAGTTTGAGAAGGTTTGGGCAGCCTATTTTGATTAAGATCTCAAAAATTAGCTCATATCTCAGGAGAATCTTCCAGCATGTTCGATCCCTATGTATTGTAATATCAGAATTTTAATTTACTATACGATACTTCATATTTTATTGCAACATAGCTATATCAATCAATATAGGATGAAATAGTATTCAGGCCATGCTCGCAGGTATCTCTGTATGTGCTTAAGGTATCTAAGGTTCAATTAATTGTTTGGTTCATGTTAATTATTGGCAGCGGATGCAGTTCCAAGATATTAAGAGTTTCATTTTTTGAATACTGGCTTAAATGTATATATTGTCTCTCTTTTATTGATTTTAGGACTTACTGTTTTCAGGCCTATTGGTGTCATTGAATAAGATTTAATGAATATTATGGATGTATGTATGGATAAAAAAACTTCTTGTTATATGGACTTCAATTAAAATAAATAGAAAAAAAATGGATGAATGTGTCAGTGATTCACATTTGGGACTGGTATTCATTTGACAGTTATTTAATAAGGTAAAGGTTACACCCTGAGGATGTTCCCCTTGGCAGTAATTAATGAGGCAAGCTTAGTGCCACATCACAACAATACACTGGACTTCATAAATAGTCATGGACTGCCATTTAATTTAGAATTTAATTTGAGAGACTTATCTCATTGTTTGAATAAATGTCTACTTTTATTTTCACCAAGTTTTTCCTGGCATTAAGTTTCCTTTGAAATTGTGTGATTCCTAGAAATGTTTCTGACTAAATTGTGAGGCTCATATTTTGATTTACTGTTATGGTAGTAAATACAACATATTTTATTTATGTCTACTTTGCTAAGTGCCTACATTGTTTAAAATAGTGTGTGATGGTCATTTGAATGAAGGTGTAAACATACACCATGAAAATGGGCACTTGCACCAACAAACAGATGTTTACATTGATTTTTGAAGTTTTACTACAGGTGTGTTTGGTTCACCTTGATTACTGATAAGAATGAACATATATGCATTGCACCGTATAAAATATTGAGAGCATTACAATTGGATACAATACAGGACTTGCACTAGACAAGGGGAATGTTACATGAATTTAATTAATAAGGTAAAGCTTTCACCTTGTCTAGTGCAATTTTTACAGCATGTTACTTTGCACTTATCCCACATATGTGTAATGCATGTGATTTTAATTTAACAATTTTCAGCATTTATTAAAAAATATATGTATGGTGACTTTTTGATTTTTTGATTGATTTCCTTCTTTGAGCAAGTGTCCATTCTTTTGAAGGCAGCCTACACCAAATTTATACATACAGTGTGATCATACAGGCGTGTTTCTTTAAAGTTCTTAAACAACATCATTACAGACATATTCATTGCACATTGGTATGCTACTGCTTGTAAGAGACAGCTGTGCATGAGTGTTTTTGTTTAGAAAAGGATTAGCAAAGGATAGTGAATGTTTAAAAAAAAATCGATTCTGGAAAAACCCTGGAGTGACCACTTTACTATTAAAGGCCCTCACTGCCCCTTACAGACAGAGAGGAGAATTCCCCCTAGGCTGGACCGAGACTCTGAGGCTGATCCTTCGACAGGCAGAGACCAGACATCCCTTGCGGGGTGCCATCCTCAATGCAGAGACAGGTTCTTTCATTCAGAACCATCAGGTGAGGGGTTAGTGCTTCCCCAGGGGATTTGTGGCTCCATTAGGAGCTATCCTGACATTTGCATACAGAGGCTTCACCCACATACCTAGGCTAGGTACATTTAGGTAGGCTACGCATCGTAGGAGTACGCCAATGCTTTTGTATTACATAATGTTTTTATTCATCTTATTAGCACCATGATAGAAATGTATATACTTTTTAGGATATTGGTGCTAACGATTACATTTGTCTGCTCCTTTCTTTTGATCGTCGCAGCTAACATGTTTCATACCAGACTGAGGCTTGACCAATAAATAAATATTGAAACCGTTCCAATCGTCATTTTATGTGTCTTCTGAGAAAAATAAGCTTGAGTGACTGAACTAAAGATACTGTGTTGTTTACACGATACCTGAGGAATCAGAGTTGTCTTGTTCAGTGGTTGCCAGAAACTACATACACCACTGTAGAATACAGGGTGGTGGTAGTGGCACTGTAGATCAAGCAGGTCTCACAGCTGCCTAACCCTGTGGGGGTGTACAAAGTCTTTCTGCACACCCAGCCCTCAGTTTAGATCATCCAAAATGTGCAGGTCCTAGGGGGGTCCTAGGAACTGCATGACAAAAGTGGAGCTTCTTGTCAATTTCATCCTCAATTGTATTGATTTTGTTCATCATCAAGCACCTACAGCAGTGGCAGGACTTGAAAGATCGAGTCCATGGCAGAAAAGGAAGTGTGAAAGTGAGAAAAGGTTAGTTTAAGCTTAATATCTCTCACAATCTGCCAACTCAGGTGTGGAGATTTTACCACCACAGTCACATCGGCGGGAAGGCACATCATAATTGGCCCGGTGGCCAAACTGGCTGCCCTCCCTCCGTCAGCTGCTTTTGCCTATTGCACCATTGAAGCGGGTGAGCATACCTGGTGGAGTCAGTGGCACTCCAGCGATCTTTCATCTAGTGAACCACCAGCATCTAAATAGAGTGGGCAGACTCCCTAGTAGGTGGGCGCAGAACCCATCAAATAGTGGTGGCTGGCCAAGACCAGGGAATACCTGGTTTTAACATGGCGAAAAGAGGAGAAATTCTTAATTTCTCCTCATTTTGCTTCATTGCGCAGCACACATAGAATGATTGTCTATATGCAGAAAAGTATCCCTTCCTGCACATAAACATTCATTTAAAGAAATGACAATTTGCAACTTCTATATGTGCTGCACAATGCAGCACACATAGAAGTTACAATTCACCATTCTGGATTGTTTATGTGCAGAAAGGGATACCTTCCTGCACATAAACAATCATTCCACCCAACTCAGACACGCTTGCACTATGGGGCAAGAGTGTCTGCGTTGGGGCTAGGCAGCCAGATTCAGATCCAGCGCTAGGGGAAACGCAGGGGTGCTCCACATTCTTGTCACTATGGCCCATTTCTGCATTTTCAGAATGGCAAAGCATTGCTTTAGCAATGTTTGCTTAACACCACGCTTCACCATTCCCTTGTAAATTTGCCCCTTGGAGTCCACTCCTTTGTTTTGGTACAAGAGTGAGAACAGCTCTAATCTTCTAGGCTCTTCTCAAGTCACATACAGCAGGCCTAGTCTTAGTCTTTTCTTTTATAGGTGCAGAAAGTTTTCTAAGTAGGGTAATGTGGGTGCCACATGTATGCTTGCACCAGCCTGGGGTAGGAGTGACTCCTGGCCCCTCCCTAATCAATAGGGTAAACATTCCCAGAGGCAACTCTGCCCACGTTTGCAGCACTCCCTAAGTGCCATACTGCAGCCACTCCCATAGTGCCCATCTCTGCTTTAAAAATACAGTACATTCCGCATTTGTTACTCACTACAATATTTCAATATAAACCGCCGCATCTTTGCTATACAAAGAACAATAGTATACACATATTTCAATCCTTATCCAATATCCAACCAGCCCATCTCTGACAGCTTGCCCCCTTATGATATGACATGGAAAACTTTGAGATCCCTCCCAGTGGTCCCATCAAAGTTGGAAAACATTTCTACCCTTCAATGCAATAAAGTATAAATTAAAAGTCAGTAAATCAACTTTATTCGGCCTCTGTGGTGCATTTTTACCCCACTCCTGTGGGGACAAGTCAATCTAAGTGTTGCGAGGCAAGGGAAGTGTTCATTTCATTCAAATACGACTTAAAGGGGCCCCATATGTCTTCCGGATGAGACGCAGAGGGTTGAGTTTCTGCATACAGGTCACTGTTCGTGTTGCAATGGGCTAAGCTCTGGAGCCAAGCCTTAGTTGTAGTGAAGCTTTACAGCCCCATTTAGGTGCTATCTCTCTTTTTGCGTGCAAGAAAGCGATGGCAGTGAACTTTCGAACACCTTTGGGGAAATCCAGCACACAACCCAGGAGGGCAGATCCAGGGGAAGGTGGAACCTCCAAATCAATCATCTTAGTTATTTCCTTGCAAACTGAACGCCGATAGGCCCCATTCTGTGTCGAAATCAGCGTGTGGAGCCCCGCATTTACAACAGGAGTGTGGTCTGGGTAGGTCAATGTTGTTTAGTCTTTCTGGAGACATGTAAACTCTCCATATCATTTTTAGATGTAGTAACCTGTGTCGACTGTTTAAGACTTCTTTGATTTGCGCACAGCGAAATTCCCAATGTGAGTCTGGTATTGGATGCCCTATATCTCGCTCCCACGCCTCACGAATCTTAGTGTCTTTTCTGGGGACCAGTGCCATACACGCACAGTACATTTTAGAGACTAAACTTTTCGCCTCCAGGGGTCATAATCACAGTGGTTATCGAGCCAAAAGCGGCAGGCTCCAGGGGAAACTCAGCAAACGTTGCTCTGAATGCACATCGGACACAGTTGAGAATGAAATTGTCCATGAATGTAGCCTCACTGAATCTACCCTCCTCAGTTCCTGAGAAAACATGGCCCCCAGTGATAAGGTCTCCGATTTTACTTATTGAGAATTTGGTTAATGTGCGCTGCACTAGCTTTTCTTGTATAATGGGGATACATGAATATCGGGATGTCAGGGGAGTATAATGCAGTTGCAGCAGTGACTCGAGCCAAATTCCGCCACACCCAACTAGTGGTTGATACAGCTTGAATGTCTCAGGATCTCTTGGGAATCCCTGGGGTAAAATTGTGCTCAGCTTCGCAGGCAACACTAGATCAGCCTCAGTTCTGGTAAAGGGAAGTTGAGCACCTGGATGGTACCAAGAGTGCGCAAAACTGCACTGCACTACCAAATAATACATTTGAAGGTTAGGAACCCCAAATCCCCCTCTATCATGAGGCAACGTCATGGCATCCCAGCTGACTCTAGACCTCTTAACGCCCCATATCAATCTTATCAAGCAGGAGCGAAGCGTGAGAAAAAAACTGTTAGGAAGTGGGATCAGAATGTTATTAAATAGATACAGTAATTTCAGAAGAACAATCATTTTTATCAATGCCACTGGAAGGGGAAGGCGCAGTCATCTGTCTACTTGTGACTCAAGGGTAACCATCGCTGGACCATTATTAAATTGTACAATCTGATCTGTATCCATATGGATGTGGATACCCAAATACCATGTCGAATTGGTGCACCAGTCAAGCTGAAATTCGCAATCTCATTTCTTGGTGCAGGGAGTGATGGGGAAAATCACTGATTTGCCCCAGTTGATGCCCAGGTGGGAATATCCTCCAAATCGAATGATCTCCCTGATAAAAGGTTTAAGATTTTCTTCAGGTGAGCGCACATAAAGGATAATGTCATCCGCATAGAGGGAAATGAGTAGAGGGCCTGTCTTGAACTGAAGACCTCTATGTAAATGGTGTACTTGAAAGTGTCTAACCAGGTGTCCATTGCTAGGATAAAGAGCAACGGAGAAAGTGAACACCGCTGCCTGGTGCCACGAGAGAGGCAAAAGGACAGTGAAATCGTACCATTCAGTTGAAGTTTGTCAGTAGGGCCATGATATAGTAACACGGTAAGGGCGATAAATCCATTTGGCATGCCCATTCTGCGCATCACTGCCAAAAAGAAAGGCCACTCCAATGAATCGACGGCCTTTTCAGGGTCAAACAGTACTGCGGCTGCTGACACCTCCTGCGATATTCTGTGAATGACCGTAAACAATGTCCTCAAATTAAGAGCGGTCGACCTATGAAAAATAAAACCTGATTGAGTCACTGGAGATTATCCGATTCAATAGTAGGGCTAGCTGCATCGCTATCATTTTCGCCAATATTTCATAATCGAGGTTCAGGAGTGAAAGAGGTCTATATGACCCACAAGCCGTCGGGTCTTTCCCAGGTTTGGGAAGCAATACAATCACCGCTTAACGCAATGTAGGGGGCAACTGTCCACACTCTAGGGCCTCGCTATAGACCTCAAGTGAGCACGGAGCTAACAGATTCTTATCTGCCTTGTAGAAATTCCCTGTGACCCCATTTATGGCATCTATGGCACTCGAGATCTCTTCCACTGAAAGGGGTTCCCCAAGTAACTCTTGCATGAATTTTTCTAGCTAGACCAAGGCAATCTCTGATAAGTATTCCTCATGGTCTCAAGTATTGCTGTTTCCCCAAGATGTGTACAGGTTGGAGTAGTATGACAAGAACTTGTCACGCATGTCCAGGGTGCTTGTAAGTATCTGGCCTGCAGAAGAACGTATCTCAGTGATCCTGGTCTGTTGCCCTCCCCGTAGCGGCAGACGATGCTATACTTGGTTACAAAAAGAGTTTCCCACTCTACGGCCTCCCTGAATTCTGTCATTAAGGTCAGTTGTGTGCTGTATCTAACTGAATCAGGTCGTACAATCTGTTCTCTGTCTTATTCGTCCAATTTCTATTCAATGCCAACTATCGTGGCTTGAAGATCCTTCAGTAACCCTACTTGTTTAGAAATGCATACACTGCGCATGTAGGCCTTAAAGGCTTACCAAAGTGGGGCCAAACTGGTGACAGATCCAGTATTAAGTTCAAAATAATCTTCAATAGCCACCCGAAGCTCCGAGTGGAAGAGATTGTCAAGCAAGGCACAACCAGGGAATCTCCACTGTCTCTCAACTCCCTCTGGCCTAGGGACACAAAGCTTCAAAATCACAGGGAGTGATCCGAGTATGTTCTGGGAAGAGGATTGATAGATTGGCACCAGGTGGATAAATTTGGGGTGACCAGTTAATAGTCTAATCTGGTCCAAGTGTCATCACGGGCTGCACAGTGAGAGTGACGGGGTAGGTCGGGTGTCGTTGACGCCAGACATCGATCAACCCAGTGGAGTCCAATAAATCCGACAGAGCCCGACGTGCACGTGGCTTCGTATATGATGACCTGGAAGAGCTATCTAATGCTGGGTCCATTAAGAGATTAAATTTACTCCCCCATGCAATAAACTCGGCCTCTAACTTCAAGATATGAAATTGTACATTGTGGAAATAATCTGGGCAGTCAGTATTAGGAGCATATATATTCACCAAACCTATGCAGTGACCAATTAGCTGTCCTGTTACCACAGTGTAGCGTCCCTCTTTATCATTGTGTACTTTATGTAATTGAAATGGCAGACATGTCTGTATTACAATTGCAGTACCTCTTGCCTATGTACAGTACCCAGCAAAATATCTGTGAGGACCCCAACTGGACGCAAATGCAGTGATGTCAACCCTAGGGAGGTGGGTCTCTTGCAAGAAATGCAATATCAATCCCATGTCTCTGTAAATAGTGTAATATATTCCTCCTAATCTTAGCATTATTTAGCCCTCCGACATTCCAGGTGATGAGTGAAAGGTTCAAAAAAGTGGACAAGTTATTCAAACCTGGCATTTGTGCTATAGAACAGTGATGCCTGATGCGTAGCGGCACTAGTGATGCTCAATGCACAGCGAGCGGACTGTATCAGTAATGAATGGAACCATAGATTGAGAAACACCCCTCCCCTCCCTGCTCAACCCCATGAAGGGAACAACCCCATTGAGTATACAATGACAAACCCCATGCAGACTATTCAACAATGACTATATGTAGAAACCGACGCATTCTATGAACGTCTTACTCACTTTATGTGCTAAACACATGGGGGAATGGCAAAGCCACACCAGAGACCCAACTTAATGATTATCTGACTAGACCAATGTACACCCATCGTTATTGACAGCGAGGTGATAATTGTGAGAAATAATTTAGTCCAAAATCTTGCTTAAGCGTTATTCAGAAGAAAAAAGCTCCACACTTGCCACAGAGCCACTGTGCGTGGGGGAAGATCTGGCTGCATCCTTGCTTTTCTGGCTTCTATTTCCTTTGTACCCTCTACAGAATTCCTGGACTGCCATGGGGTATTCTTAGAATCTGGATCTGCCCTACACATCTGGGTAGAACGTGCTGGGTAGAACATCCCATATCTGGACCCCAGATTACGTAGCATAGCCTTGACACCATTATATTTGTGCCTCGCTTCTTGTAGCATAGCTGTAAAATCAGGGTACAGAGACAGCATAGATCCTTGCCAGTTAATAGCGCCTTTTTTTCTTGCAAGGCGCAATGCCGTGTCCCTGTCCTGGAAGTTTAAGAGGCGCGCAGTAATGGGCCTGGGAAGGCAGCCTGGATTAGGGCGAAGATCTACCGAACAATGAGCATGTTCAATGAGAAATCCTGAAGTGAAGGCCTCTCTTCCAAATATATCAGTTAGCAGAGTCTCTACAAACTGGTCCATGCGACCGGTGTTGGCTGACTCCAGCACACCTACTATACGGAGGTTGTTGTGCCTGATATGTGCTTCTAAATCTTTATTTTTTATTACCACTTCTTTGAGGAGCTTTTCAACTTGGTCCAGACGATGGACTGATTGAGCAGATCCGTCCTCCAAGTCCAACACCCTCCCCTCTACTGTGTCCAGGCGTCTGTCATGTACGTCCAGTTTGGCACCCAAGTTATCTAATCGCTTGTCTAAGGTGTCAAAGAGGCTGTACAGGGCCCTAAACCCATCCGCAACTCTTGCAATAGAGAACTTGAGTCCACCGGTGGGTCTACTGTAAGACCTGTGTCATAGTCCCCCTCAGCCATGTCTACAGCTGGGCTTTTCTCAGTAGCCTTACTAAACTGAAGGAGTTGCTGTTTGGGTTCCTTACGACCCATGCTGTCTCACCCTCATCTACTGAAAAACTATCTCTCGTGCAGTTGGTATATAGACAGTGAGGGGACTGGAAAGGGAAGAGCTGGGGGGTTCAGTGATATTTGGCAACACAGTTCGCACACCGGTATTGTTGCTGGCATGGCGCGATGCCCATCTAACAAATCAACCAAGCAGCCCACACTAAGGCTGTTGCGCACTCTATGCTCCTGTGTACAACGCGATCCCCAGCTCCAGCCAGGTGCACTTCTCTGCCCGTTATACAATTGTAAGGAGACTTAAAGGGTCAAACATGCCACTGTGCACTATGCAGCGTTGTCTTTGATGGATCCAACTGCAAAACTGGGGTTTAAGGGCTCATCTCCCATGTATGCGCCACTCCGCAGTGCAGCGTCCGCAGTCATATGTGGCAGCCGTGGTGAGGGATCAAAGGTAGTGATAGTCCCCACCCCATGGCCCGCCCAACCGGTCGGAGGACCGTGTCCCAGGCACACCCATAGCCCCTGTCGTCGCAGGGTCTCCGGGAATCGAAAACGGGCAGGCCGCGATGGCACTGGTGTTTTGCCCCAATGTGGCGGATGTTGCAGCTGATGGGGGGAGGAACGGGACATGCTCCCGCTCACCGTGCCTGTTGCATCCTGAGGTAGTGAGTTGCTGCAGCCTCTGCAGGGAGTGGAATTTGCCGCTCGAAGGCCAAAGCTCGCGCGGCTGACATTAAGGCCCCAATCTGAGGCCCGTCGTCGTCTCCGGGATTGGCTCTTGCCCCTTTGGTTCCTAATCTTGGAACGGGCCGATTTCCTCAGGTTTGGCCGCACATCTTGGGACCGCCTGATCGTGGCTCCTTTAAATGTGCAGCGCTCACCACTGCAGCAGCTTTTGGGGCGCAGTCAGTCTGGATCTATGGAGTTTGTCAGGGTGCTCCGGCAGGGCTTCAGCCCTGCGCGGCCATCTTGGTCAGCAGCCGGGCCACGCCCTTCTCTCTGCTTAAATGCAAGACAGCGAACCCCTTCTCCCTTTGTGCAGAGTCTCTGTATCCACTCAAGAGGTGTGTCCAGGGAATTAAGCAGTCCCTCCTCTGTGGTCACTCTAAACTCTTTCTAGGGGCAGCTCTCCCACTGAAATTGGTATCTGCCTGACTGGTGGAACTCAGAAGGTTCCTGCCCATGTTAAACTAGCATCTGCCTGTGAAAGGAGAGGCCTTTTTAAAGTTAATCAAGTTCCTGGGCACATGCCAGAAGGTCAACCTATCAGAGGACTAAACAGATGCCTCGCAAAGTTCTTCGACATGGTGGAAATACACTTATATGCAAGTCTTAAGTGTACATTGATTTGGCTAAATTGTACTGGTAATGTTTACATCTTGATGCACAGGCACTTTAACCTGCCATATTTTACTTGGTATGTTGATTTGGCTAAATTGCACTGGTTATGTTTACATCTTCATGCACCGGCACTTTAACTCAGCATATTCTTCTGCTTCTAACAAGTCAAACTACGATTGAGACCTGGATGAGGTTCCCTCTCAAGCCACATTATTATTGAACCCCCGGTTAACAAAGTATACAAATTTTGTGGATCTGCAGATGGTGCATAAATCAAAAAGATGGATGGATTTTACATGTTTTTTAATGTAATGTTCTTATTTTTAATTGCGAGTTTTGATTACTGAACAATAAACTTACTTACTTACTATCAGAGGAACAGAACAGTTCCCCATACCCAGGGACCTTTGTCTCAGCTCTGGGAGCACGTTCAAAACTCATCAAGGGGCTCAGCTCTTGGGTGACAAAATGAGCTCATTAAAATGAGCCTCAAGAGGCTTTCGGCAGGGAAAATGTAACTATCTAAAAGTACTTTTTCAAAATATGTATTACAAATCTGGCTGCACCAATGAATTGGGCATGTATTAACTATTTTTTTTTAAATGTGACATGCTGTATTTGTTGGAAGGATATATACTAACAGAATTGTGTATTAAATAGGTATAACTTGATGTATCAACTTACGTATATTAGCTTATTTTCTTGCGTGGTTTGGGCTTTTTGTGGGAACGTTTGTCCCAGTCAAGAGCAAGACATTCCGTTTTAAGCCATTAGCAGCGGAGTGATTTTCTTTTGTTGACTGTTTAACTTTTGATTGGGAAAAGGTAGCAATATCATGTTTGGACTAAAATTAATTATAATTTTAATTCCTCCTTAATGGTATAGTCAGATTTTAGATTGTAATTTTGAAAATGCCACTTTAGAAAGTTTGGCTTTTCCTGCCCAAAAGCTCCTATTGCCTTCTAGGAGTTTACAGCTACCTAGGCCTGTTAATTTCTCCCCTTTAACAATATAGGATTATGTGTAAGCAGGATGGGCCATCCCGCCAGGATGGTTAGGAGCAGAGCTGTCCCCTGCCGCACTTACATTTCACAGGGCTTGCCTCCGGCACACATAAAGGAACCAAACTCTACACTTTCAACACCTCAGATGTCTTGGAGCCTTTGCAGGGGAAGGAAAGATGCCAGGGCCAGATGTGGGGAGATAACCTAGAAAAGCCCCCCAATACAAAGGATGGCACTGTGAGCCACTCTTCAGTACACTCCTGGACTTGTGGACATTACAGAATAAGGATTGCCTTGATCCCCAGAGGACGTTTCTGCTGCATGAGGCCTGCCTTGCACCCAGAGGACTGCCCTGCTGCCAGAGGCCTGCCTTGCTGCCCTGAAAATTAACTCCCCTGCTGCTACCAGAGGGCTTCCCTACGGATTGAGAACTGCTTTGACACCAAGAGGGCTGCCTTGCTGCTTGAGGATGGCCCTACTCTTTGATAAGGAAGACTGGACCCACTTCCTTCCTCCTAGGCTACCGAAGTGGCTTCAAGAGTCAGCTGGCTGACCTTCTGTCTGACCTACAGGGACACAACCAGCTTCAGAGGTCTCCCTGCAACTGCCCCATATGCCCTGCTGCACTGACCCTGACTGAACCTGCCTAAGCCCTGCTGGCCTCTGCTGGAGTAAGTTCCTGATTCCCAAGTGGTACCTCCCCTTGTCTGGCATCGGTTGAGCTTCTGTTGGGAAGGCAGGTGAAATCTGAAGTTTTGGGCACTTTGCACTGACATTCACAGAAGACTCTGCTGCCTGCAACGACCACTAATGATATACTTCAGTGAATCCAACTCTTCTCACTACAGTGACCACAAGCGACAACCAGCAATGCAAGATTTGCACTTCGCGCTCCAGCAATGGCAGTCTGTGGTGCAGCCAACAGAAAGCTCCAGCAATGATCATCTACAATGCCCCACCAGCTCCTCATGCCACAGTGATGACAGCCTGTGCCACCCAGTCTGCTCTTTATGCTACAGCAACGAGCATCCTTATTGCTCCTCGTAGCCTCCTTCACCACGAATGGAACTCTTCATGACAGACTTTGAGAAGGTGACCTTTTCAGCAGGATTAACCTGATCCCTGTATCAGCCCCATGCTCCATAGTGAACAGCCTGAACCTGTGACTTTCCCCTGATCTAACATAATCAGATTACCAGAAATGGCCCTTTGTGTTTTTAGGTGCCATATCTACCTAAATATTTGAAACTCCATATCTCTGGTTCTAGTAATTACATTTTTGTAATTCTGGCATTGCTTTTTTTAATTAAAATGTACTCTATTTATCTAAATTGGTTTGGGATTTTTGTTGTACTGTGTTTTCACTTTATTACTGTTTGGCTACTGCATACATACTTTACACTGTGCCTTTAAGTTAAGCCTAACTGCTTTTGTACTAGGCGACTAGAGGGTTAAGCACAGTGGCTTTTTTGGTTCACCTGGTAAGGACTATGGCTGTTGTCTGAGTGGGGTGTTCACACTCCTCAACTAAAAACCCAAATATTTACAATTTCCAAAAATCATGTTTTAAAGAATGTTTAAAGAATGATAAGAGGTCCATCTGAGCTCTTTACTATAGAGAAGGCACAAAGATAGCTGTGCCTACCTAACAGGAGCTACAGTAATCTTTGAGCATAACCGCTGCTATTTGTTTTATCAGCAGTCTGTGCAGGAAAGGTAAACATTCTAACTGCAGTTAGTACCTACATTACTTTCACCTTACTAGCAAAGCTCTGATTTCTACAGCCTGAAGATGTTTTTTTAAGAAAAGAAAAGTATGCATAGTTAGAAATCCTCTAGTATTAACTACATATTGAAACCCATTGTTATTCTTTTATTTATTATGGGCGATCAAACAGTACAGTCTCTTTTTTACTTAATTTTTCATTAAACCTTTCCTGGTTTGAAAAACAGCATTGTTTTCATGCTATTTCTCCTAAATAAACATGTAATATAAAAATTCATGAGGGGTAGTTTTTATATTGTCCTCCCTTATTGACATCTCAGGATTCTGGTAACTTTTACATAACGCTTGGCCTTTGGCAGTATAGGTCAGATTACATATATAAACCCAAAACATTGAATTTGTATTAAAGTTGAGATTTATTTTCCTCCTATATCCTAATATATGGTTAAAAAACTTACAAATTCCTATAAAACACAGTTAGATTGAAGTTATGGTTACTAAGCAAAACTGAAATCCCCTTGAATTTGCCAGTGAGCAACACATGCCTCCACCAAGCAGAATGTAGCTTGCACCCCATATATAATACTTATGACGTCACCCAATCAGATATGGCATAAATAGCATTACTGGAGACATTCATATCACTGTAACATTTGCATTATTGAGAAATTCACCATGGATACACATGAATTTTGAATTGATGTTAGGTATGTGATGTAATGTAATAATATTCTCTGGTGAAATCCAATTATTTACTTTACTAATTTATAGTGAGCTCATGAGCATTTAATTAAGGATGCTGGGGGTTAGACTGCAGGATCCGACATGAGGCCAAGTGCTGCACCTAACTAAACATGCACCTAAATGACTGTGCACTCAACCAATCATGCATACAGCCAAGCATGCGCCCAATCTCGCTTTCGGCCAACCCCTATTGTGAATCGTATTTAGCCATGTGCAGAAGGGATTCCTTGGCAATGCAGGAGGTTGGTCACCTGGCCTGGGGATAAGTCGTGAGGAGTGGGCATTGGCTGCACAGTACATTGTGGGATAGTAGAATATAAACATTTTAGAATTGGATATAGTATATTATCAAAAACAGCATTAAACTTTGTTAAAACTAAGTTATGGTTTAAGTGTTCTCATAACATAATAACATATGTTTAGAAAAACCCAGAAGCATCAGACAAGACAAACAGTTGAAGCGATCTTTAATATGAAACAAAAAGTAAAAACTAATAAAAATGTGCAGTTATGATTAGCTTTGCGAATGACAGCTTGCCCTCAAATGCACTGCTCAGGATTTCATACACGAAGTCGCAGATTACATCACATAGTGCATCATTGATTACATAATTTGTAACATCACATTAATCTAAATATTGATTTCAGCATTTATATGCTCTAAATCCAAAACACATGGAGGCATGTACCTTGATTAAAGTATGGTGCATAAATAGTTATTAACAATGGCCTCCCACATTATCTTGGTTTTGAGTGGGCCAGAAATATCAGGACTGGAAGCAAAGTTTGTTTGTGTATGAACTTGAATTTTGGGGCATTTTTCTCACTGCACATTTCACCAGTGAATACCTATTGAAATTTGCAAAGATAATAATAATCATGGAATTTCGATGAAATAACTCAGATTTAAAAAGTTAATACGCATGCTGAGATTGAAAGCTCACAATTGATCTGTAATTTTCAGAGGGAATTACAACCCACCGTGTATGAGGGCCATCATCCTCCCATTCCTCATGTAGTTTGTTTAGAGGGGGAAATAATCCAAAGCAATTATTGTCTGTATCTACCTATCCACCTTTGATAGTGAATGAGTGGGAGTCATCAGTATGACAAATGAACATTAGTACTGAGTGTCTAATTCCAAGGACTGCAATCAGCTCATTCTTACCAATAGAAACGTCTTCTCTGCTGAAAGAGTCACTAAGTACTGCGAGGTTATCATCATATTCTGGACCATTTACTCCTAGCGTCTGGTCATGAATCCTGGTCTATGTTTTCAGGTTCCTCTGTTAGAGGACCACATACGAATTTTGTTGCATATCTCCATCATGGGAATTGTTTCTTTAGCATGTGACCAACATTGGCTATTTGGGTAAACTTGTACAGGCTCAAGAATGCAGACATTTCAGGGTAACTTCAACTTTTGTCCCCTATTACCTTTAAGTTTCCACATGTGGTTTATTATTGTGCTCTGTGTGTTGTGTATTTGAATTTTGCAGTCACTGTACACTGCTGATCAGGCTGTAGCTACAGGGACTCTGTCCTAAAAATTACCACTGGCATGACTGACACCTTAGTAAATTCACTGTAATTGTGTCAAATCGTTCACATCATCATAATAGCTTTATTCGAATGAGCAAGTCATAAAAGCACATACAGATAAACAAATAGATTAAAATAGCTCCGCAATACAAAAATTAAGATCAAAGTTAAAATCTAAAATCAATGCATTTGTGCAAAAAAGCAGACAGTGCCATCTTTTCAGGAATTGCATACTGGAACAAGGCTAAATAAGCCCACCTAGCCTAATTTACCCCTGTATTCATGTTAGGTAGAATGTGGTTTCATTGGGGACAATTGCTAGCCCTAGCTAATTTAGAGTGGATCTGCCACATCCACCTCAAGAACTTGGCCACAGGGATTGCATACCTAGGAGATGAATACAAGCGCAGAATTCGCAAGGCTACTTTGTGTAATCGTGCGCCCAGATTCTTGCAGTGCTGGGCCAGGCAGACTTTCCGCAGGCTCGCATAAGCTAAGAAGGCAAAGAGCGCATGGGAATATGATTCTACTTGTTTACTGTAGGCAGGGCATTTATTGTCTCCAGTGCTCGGCCATTTGGATGAGAAAGATAGCAGCGGCATTGCCAGATCCCAAAATTGGAAGCAAAGTTTACGATCCAAAGGCTTTGTGATTTTATCACAATATAGCTCTTGGCTTGGGCATAGTTTGATTTGTAAGAAGAGCCCCGTGAGTGAAGATGGGTCACAAGATCTGAGTTCTTCTTGTGCGACCCTTTCCCAATAAATCTCTTTAAGAATGATTTTTTGGGTGGGGATTTTGAGGTGGAGGGGTGATCCCACAAGTGTGATAGACCCATTTTATAAAATGTGTCTCTCAAATCTTGCAGCCAGCTTATCTTATGAAATTGATCTAAATTAATAACATCCCTTAAGCCCTCAGAATAAACTGACAGTTCCTGCGTAACCCATAGTCGTTGCCAGTATAGAATCGGGCGAAGCCGAGCATGGTCCTTTAGAGCTTTCCTACCCAGATCATTCCTTAGATGGAGGGTTGGGTGTTCTCTGTGGGAGGTTAGTAATTGCGCAAAGAAACACGTTCTCTGCTAGTGTGAGCTGGTTCAGGTTTTCTAAGCCCCACAGCTCCGCCCCTTAGAGGACTGAGCTTACCACTTTACTATCATAAATTTGAACAGCCTGGCTAATGGGCTTCGTCAGAGAGGTTATAACTTCCTTTCTAAGGTTACCAGCTAGCTGTCCATGCTTTAGTGCCATAACTTCAATATGAGGTCTCCACCTCATGTCCTTATATAGTTTGATGCCCAGATAGACAAAAGCGTCCATCTGCTCCAGGGGGACCCCATCCATCATTATTTTCTCCCTGAAAGATCTGTGCCGGTAAAATGCCATACATTTTGTCTTTGCAGCGTTGATCTTAAGGCCCCTCATAAGACAGAACTCTTTGTTGCGGATAAGGGCACACTGCAATCCACTGGGGGGCATATTATCAAGAACGGCGTTGTTCTTGATGTCCTTGACACCAGAACCTGGGCTTCTATTGGAATTCTCGAGGGCATATTATCAAGCCCATTATCGTTGCTTTAGCGGCAGTTTCCTGCCGCTAAAGCGGCAATAATTTTAATGCCGTTCTTGATAATATGCCCCTAGGTGTTTTAGAGATTATCAGCGTGTTATCCGCAAACATGTGTATGGGAATTTTCCTACCAGCTAAAACAGGGGCATCAGTGTGAGTGGCATCAAGGAAATTTGCAACATCATTTATTAAAAGAGAAAACAGAGTCAGTGCTAGCACACATCCCTGGCGAACGCCCTTGCACACAGGGATAGGATCAGTCCTATTTGCTGCTACCCCCCACCGTATTTGTGCATAATTGTCCTCGTGAAGGCGGACAATTAAGGAGAGCAGATCTAATGGCAGCCCCATCTCCTTCAGGACCTCCCATAATCTGTTCCTGGATACCATGTCAAAGGTGGATTTGAGATCAACAAAGGCAGCGTACATGCTGGCCTTGCCAAGGATGACTATACGCCAGTAAATAAGAACAAAGTGGAACAACGGTGATAATACGAGCCCTGAAACCTGCATATAGGGGGGAGAGAGCAGCGATACCATCAATCCAGTCCTGGACCTTGATCAAAACAAGCCTATCCACCACTTCTGTATGCAATCTATAGGACTGAGTGGTCTATAGATACTAGGCAAAGATTTGTCTCCCTTTTTGTCAATGGGTATTATCTCCGCCCCCCGCCAGGTATGCTGAATAGGTGCTCCTTGGGCTATGGCGTTAGCAAATAGCATTAGCAAATAGAAACATGTAAGTAGACTATTTGGGCTTGTCATGCAAAAAAATGTCTGCGGGAATGCAATCTAGGCACCAGTTAGGGCCCTTAGTGCACGACTAACATCTTCCTTGTTAAAAAATGTGGCGGATGAGAAATTATGGATCAAGGATGGTACCCCATCATCAACTTATTCCTCAGCATATTGGGTGACAAAAAAATTAACCCATGCGTCGGGGTCAACATGGATATCCGGTGGCTGAGCTACTCCTCCCCTATCCCATTTAACCACATCCCAGAACCGTTTGGAGAATTTACTATCACTGGCAGACTTTAATTTCGGTCATCTGTCTTCATCCCAAGATTTTTTGGTGCTATGAATCGCTTACTTGTATGCTAACCTAGCGGTTCTCACCCTGACCACACTCCCCAACACCAAGAGTTTTACATGCACTTCTGCACTCTTGATTGTACCATTGATATTTGGGCTGGGTAAGTTTCATCCTGGACTTGCTCTGTTTTTTAAAGTGACAGCTTATCATTGAAAAAAATGAATTGTGCAGCTCTTTGAAATCTATGGCCATTTTTGAGGTATCATCAGAATGATTGTACGTTCGAGCTCGCTGCTTATGGTGGCTAATGTTTCTGGACACGTTAGGATTATGGGCCATTTAACACATCGCATATTGTTAGAGACTAAAGGATCACTCACTATAGATAGGGTATCTGGAGCCGCAGGTACTCTGAGATCCTTAAATCTAAACAATGAGCAGAGCGGGTCATGATCGCTCTCTATGCGTGCGTGTATGGTCATGTCCTCAAAAGTGTGCCATAGATTCAAGCTGACTAAGAGGTAATCAATACGGCTAGAATGATAGCCGGTATTATAGGTTTTTAGACCTTGTCTATCCGAGCTGGACTGGCCGTTGGCTGCCCTAGGGCCGTGTTCCAGACACAGGGCTTTAAGCTGGATTGCGGCCTCGGTCCTTTGTTTAATCAGGTTTAATTCCAATACCAGGACTCCCCGATATTCGTCCTTTTCCCTCGCAAGGTAATTGTCTTCATTGTCGAGCGGTTCAAAAGTGGTGTTTAAGTCACCAACAACTACAACAACAGAGTCCCCAGGGAGAGTGTCTAACAATTCACCCAAGGCATTGATGGTTTGATCTTCTTCCCCCACTCTGGCCTCTAGCATATACATTCACTATGACACAGGAACCTTGAGGCCCAAGAGATACCATAAGTGCAAGAATGTCATTGGAAACAAAGGGTAAGACCCGAATCTTTAGACCTATACCTTGCTTGATCCAGATTGTAAGGCTCCCTGATGGGCGGCCCCTGGCACCCCAGGTAGCAGGAATGCAATAATTTAGGTTACCCAGGTGACAAAGCGGCTCTATTAACCAAGTTTCCTGAAAGGCAATATGTCGTTATTCCCTATGAATTCATTCCAATCAGGGACATCACTCCTGTTTCCCATCCCCGCAATGTTCCATGATAATATAGAGATAGTACGTGAAGTTGGGTGTATGTTATTTATCAGCGGGACATCGGAGGGTACAAGACCAGAATCGTAGTTAGACTGCTTCATAACCCTATCGGTTTGGTCTTGCCTGATTGTGGGGTTCCCTATCAGAAGTGTGGAAAATAGATTGCTAGTACAATTTGTGGGAGCTGCCAATGTACAGTACCCATAGGCCTGGGGAAGCCATCAACAACCTCACCAAGCATAGACACAGATTGGTAGGAAGCTGCAGGGCTTTTAGGGGGAGGGTTTAGTGTTTCCTTCCGCCGGGCTAAGTTTAAGGTGGCTGTTACGAAAAGATGTTGGGTCTGTAGATCGTAGGCTACCAGGTTCTCAGCCAATTCTTTGTGTAGGGTTAGAGCAATGACATCTGTTTCAACCCCCGGGGTAGAATATCTTTTTGCCCTGACAATATCATCCCTTATTATGGCATGGCATCCCCGCACTTTCCGAATCCAATGAATGTTTTTGTTAATGAGGGAAGCTTTATCCTCTATAGGTAATCAAGGTGCAGGCTTTGGTACATTGATCATATATATTGTCCTTTTCTGCTCTGGATTAGTGCCTCTACTGTACAGTGAGGGATACCTATCGGTGTGCAAAAGTGAAGTGCTTGTTGGTGTAACCGTTTCTGGTTTTGAGGCTGGATGACTTGAGTGAACCATCCTATTTATTTTGTCCCCCCCTCCTGTTCAGAAAGCTGTGGGCTCCTGTAGCCCTTCCAGTGTTTATCTTGCAGGCGCTGTCCCCTCCTGCAACATTGGTGATGGCCCACTCTCGTTGATTGTGTGTGGTGCTGCCCTCCCATGTCATGTGCCCTTGCCAGGGATTGACAACCTGGTTCATCTTTCATTGTTTAAACTACATTATGCGCCCTTATAAAGGATTCAGAAAGCTGGCCCACAGCTACCTTAAGTGCTGTTGCGGAGATTCTGCTCATGCACAGAACTATGCACAGGAAACCAGGACCTCAGTAAATTGTGGTGTACCAAAAAACTCACCTTAGTACCCAGAACCCCTATCCGACTAGCATCACTGTCTCATTCGTTCTCCGTATCATCTCAAAGCTACCAATGATTAGACAACCCAGAACAAGCGACTTAGAGTACTCTCTGGTGGTGGGAATCAGAAACACCTTTTCGTTATTATTCTCATATCAGTCCACAACAAGAGTAATCAGAGACACAGAAAAGTTTAAAATGTTTATTTTTAAATATGTGCTCTAAGGTGCAGTACTTTGGCTAACTTAAGCAGACAAATGATTAAAAATAAAACCATCCGCATTGTTAGAATTGCATAGAAAATGAAGGGAGAAATCATATTAAAAATGATAGTGGAAAACAAGTCCTATAATACTTTGTGAACCACCCTCCCTTGGCTAGTAAACTAGTTTTATGAACTAATAGATGGTCTCTAGGTTTGAATGGGGAACCCCATACCTCAAAGATCAGCTTAGGTGAATCACATCACAGTATCAGCTCTGCTCTCTGTGTCCGGAAAGGTTTTCTCCAAGTGCCTGAATCATGCGTGCAAATGCAATATTAAAGGCACCCGAGTTTCAGTTATTTGCACCTGTGTGCTTGTTGTGTCTAGAGCGTGGGCCGATCAACCTGAATTCACAGCATACATTGTTATTTGACCTTGACGGCTTCTGCACACAGTGTTCAGACTAAGGTCGCGGGGCACGTCTAGGGATGTGAACAACAGACCGTTCTCATGTGAATAAAAAGCAAGCAAGCAGTTTTACTTGTAATAACAGCTATCTATAGTGTTGTGTGCAAAAGCATCAAAGAGGCAAGATGGCGTTTAGCTTCTAAAACGCTTATGCTAACATAGCAATGTGTGCACATAAAACTCTGTCTCCACTACAGTGCTTTTATTTATTTGGTCAGAATCAGTAACTGAGCTGATAGTGAGTTTAGCACTGTGGGGGGTTCACTGCTTGTAGATTTTGACCGGGTATCTTTAATTTCTCTGCAGGGACCGATTTCCCCCTGCTGTGGGTGACGGGGCTGATCAACTGGTGTGCCTTCCTTTTTTATCGTCTTTTTATTGTGGGACTCTCATTAGTTAAGTCACTACTAATTTCATTAGACCCGTCCACATAAGCAGCCATATCTGAGAGGGGGTATAGCTGTTGCTACATTGAAAGATGGCGAGGTCATCTACTAATACTGCCCCTTCAGTGGTATTTCCAACCACGTTTGGGATGGAGCTATGAGCAGCTATCTGACTCGTCCCCTCATTCTCACTATTAGATGGTAGCTTATTGCAACCTGGACGCATGGGGTATTGGATTTGAGGATACCTTCACATTTCGATAAAAGACTGTCAATGCGTTCAAGTACCCCCGCACTCCATCTTTGTGTCCTTCATTGCTATTTGTGGTCTTTTTACTCTTCTTCGCAACCTTTGACTTTGAAGCTTGCGCACCCTTCTCCTTGGCCAGCTGGCAAAATACGCAGATGTGCTACAATGTTGTTTTTTTTTTTTACCAGGCCCTCCCATACATTCTGAAATGCAACCTCAACACAGGTAAAACTTGTCACAACCGAGCTACCCAAGTAACAAGCATTTGCAATGCAATGGTCTCGGCATTGTTAAAGTTAGAGCTATTGGCATTGCTCATGACATTATTTTTGTTTATGTTTTTGTTTTTAAAACATTTAAAGAAACGGCATTGTTATTTACAATGTCAATAGCTTAATCTCTCTCAAATGCGAGACCTATTGCATTTGCACCCACACACAGAGCCACACACACAAAGCCACCCACACACACACACAGAGCCACCCACACACACACAGAGCCACCCACACTGGAGCGGGAGACTACCGATTTCGGGGTTTCAGCAGCCAGGGCTTGGTATTGTGTAATGTGCTAATTCTTCCAGCAAAAGTCAGTGGCGATGCAGGGGCTCTAGAAGGGGTGAAAAACCAACAAAGCCCCATTAACAAGCGAATGGTCTTTTAAAGACCTGTGAAGTACTCGGGGGTGGCTGTGTGTGCCTGGGGTGCCACACACGGTTGGGGTGGGGGGGAGGGAGTTGGTGTATGCACTACCAGCAACCTTCCAGGCCAGTGCACAACACTTGCATCACCCTCTCTCTGCCTTCCATTGCGCTCCATGCTTCTGAAAGGTAAGAAAAAAACATTGCATTTGCGTTTTAAATGTCCAGTCCTGCAGCAGCACACTTCCAAAGCCCATACATGACAGTAACCCGATTCAAGGCCCCATTCTCCCGATTTTTTTAAAAATCTCCCACTTTGCTCTTCTGAAATGTTGGCATGTATGCTGTATGTAGGGACAAATGCCATTTACACTGTGTAGTTCTACTCCCAAGAACGTCCTTAGAAGCAGAATAACAGTCCTGTGTTCGGGGGTTAGCGGCCAGGATGTGAGGACCTCTCGTGAGTAGTGCGGACACAGCACAGGTTCAAAAGGGCTCGGAGTCACCGCGCTCCCCATGCCGGGCGGCGCTGAGCTGTTGCCCCTACTGGGGGGTGGCCGGCGGCATTGGGTGGTGTGGAGCGGAGGAAAAAGCTCAAGCTTAAAAAAAGTGGGGAGGAGGGGGTCGCCGGTGGCGGTCGGATCGGAACCTGTCACCACTGCCGCCGTTACCGCCGCTGCTGCCCCCGCAGGCCTACGTGCGCCCGAGGGAAGTCCCTTCTCTCCTTCAGCCTGACTGCAGCACACTTCTAAAGCCGAGACCTATAAAGGGCACGGTGGCCCCTTCTTTGCAGGCGCGGGCCAGCCCCCCCCTCTCTCTCTCCCCTAGTTTGTTTTTCACCCCTCCGTGGGAGTCCAGGGAGGGTGTCGGTTTGTTGGTTTCGGTTTGCTATGAAAGAAACGTTTCGGTTCTTGCCCTAGCTGTCGCTCGGACAATATGTTATCACTTAACAGACAAAATGAAACTTTGACAGATCGCTCAAAAACATGATGATTCGCAGAATGCTCTAAAAAAACACTGAAGCGTGAAGGAGGAAGGACGGAAGTCCTGCCAGGGGTTTTCCGTTAACCGAGAGTTTCACAGCATGAAAAACACATCATGGAAACTGGCAGTCACTGCAAATGCACTGCGTGGACACTGGGCGCTCACTGTGTGCGTACTGCACAGATGCTTCACATACTCTGGCAGACAGACATTGCATGACCCTGTACAGGCATTACTTTTTAAAGACACTGCCCAGAGACTGCACAAAGGAAACACCGAACCCATGCTGCCCTCGCACTGCCAAACGCTACACTGCTGAGCCACGCGCTATCATAAAACACTTCGCAGGCACTGCACGACCACACACAACGGGCACTGTACAGCGGAGCCACCGCAAAACAATGTTAATGACTTGGATGACAAAAAAAGTCATACCGAAGACCACAAAACAATATATTGTTCCATACCTTTCTAACTTATTGAGTGGCAGTCCTTCCTCTCTGGTGTATTAGAGACACAGTGTATTCTCCTGTACATTCCTGTGCATTCCCTACCTCGTTTTCGTCCTCATCAAGCTCGTCCTCGGGAGGCAGCGCTGCCAGTGGGCTTGGAGTCTCCATTTTAGCGACGGCTGGTGGAAAGGCAGCTTCCATTCAAGAACCTCGGGTTGTGTGCAGCTCAGGGTCAAGGGAAGTATGTCAGTCGTTGAGGGAATCGCCATGAACACCACCGCCTTTCTCCGAGGTCAAGCAGAAATGCCTCGGAGAAACGCAGCGGCATTTTCGGATTCGGGGGCGTGTTTTTCTTTCTCTCCTCTTGCCATTGGCTGGAATGTTTACATTCCAGAGGAGAGAAAGAAAGTAAAAAACACGCCCCCGAATCCGAAAAAGACGGGGCTTAAATGGATAGACGCCCCTCTCCTCCAATGGCTGGCCTCCGTTTAGGAAGCCAGACAATGGAGAAGAGGGGCGGGTTCAAGCCCCATACCTTAAAACATTAAATCTCTCGAGGGAGACTGCGCAAGCGCAGCCTTCGCTACCCTGAAGCAGAAGATCATTCATACTTATTTTAAAACAAACAAGCATTTAGAAGCAGGCCTGCAGGAAACACAAGAAGTATAAATGTCAAGGGAAAAACACTGGAATGTCCACTTGGATAAACCCCCTTTCTCTGCCTGTAAACAAAGATTACATGCATTGATCAGCTTTGAAATCAGGAAGTTATCAAGGTGAAAACACACAGTTTGTAATGTGCACTCATTACCTGATACCTAAGAGACAAAGTTACCAACAAGTTACATCTGCAGATTTCAGGACAACACTAGGAGCTGAAGGAGGAAGGGTCAGAGACGACATCAATAGCACAATGATTCCTGCCTATGGAAACTACCTTCAGGAATACTAGAAGCCTTATTTGCTAAACAGGGAATCTCCGCAATCTTAGGACAGGTTGAACACCAATGCGTGAGGTCATGAATCCCAAACCAACAAACTAACCAGACAGGATTTGTAAAGCATGGCTAATCACGCTCGAGGTTATCCAGGTGCTATGGGCTACTGCTACAAGTAGTTCAGTTGAGCAGCCAATCTCAATCCCATTGAACACCACAAGCATCAAGTTGCCCTATGATTCCCAACATGCAATGGATCTCCAAGACCATGAGACCTATTCTTGATTAAGTCTTGACAGGAGGACACCTCATCTCCTTAGGGGTGTGCTAGGGGAAGGACCAGATCTCCTTCAGGTGCAAGATGTAGGGAGTCATCTTGTTTTGGGTCACAGGAGAAGGTTTGCAGTAAACTATGAAAAGAAGTACTGAAAAAGAAGATGGGGATACTGTGATAAGATAGTCATGATTCAGTGTAAGTAATTCTACAGTAATTAGCTAGTGCACAGGATAAGAATAAAGAAAATGATGGAGCTACAGAATTATTCTTTCCACTCTGAGGTTTTGGTGCCAAAATAAATGGCTTTAGCAGAACGTGATAATTACATTTCTGAATTTGAGGGACCTTCACCGGCTTCAGTTTAGGATCTTGCCAATAAGGAAGACTTTGAGCTTAAAAAACTAAACTAAGCATCTTATTAAGAGTTTGGCAGATCAGATACTAAGTCAGAAAGTGACAGATGACCAGTCCACCATATTAAAAGTTGATTACAGTCCAGGGCACTTACACTATGGTATATCAATCATGTTTTGACAGAGCACGTCCATCCACTAAATTCTCAATAAGGCCACAAGTTTCAAAGTGAAAATGTTTGATATGTGACCTGCTTGGCCTAAATTACCTTTGCTCTATTGCAATTGGCCTTAAATTGCACCTATGCCCAAGTTTTCTTTGTGAGTTCTGCCTTAAAACATATTATCTACAGTTCTCTTATCCCATTTTTTAGTTTTTGTTGTTTCTTTGCTTATTCAGTTTTCTCTTTTGTTCTGAATTGCTTTGGTAATGCCATTGTGGCATTGTTGTTATTTATGCGACTAAACACACATTTCTCTAGAGAATCACCTTCTGCTTGCACCAGGGTTAGAGCTATCTAGAAACTGTAGTTTAGCCTAGCCACAGTGTGTCATTAGGTTGGTATGAACGTCCGCCCCAATGAATAATACAATATTTAGCTGTTGTACATTTTTTTCAAGTTATGATTAGTGTCATGTAGCTCGGATGATTTAGTAGCAATTGCCTACAACCTTGTGTTTTGGAATAAAGCTTTATAATCTTAATTGTGCTCACAACCAGAGAGAAGTAGGCCAAGCATGCAAAAGCCACTGAAAAGACCGTACATGTAAAGATGAACTTAACTTATGAGATGCTGCACTGTTTATGAGTTGGTGGAATTGAGCAAAGTATTAATAGATAAAGCCCATAAGTCGACTTTTATTCAAATTCTCCTTTCCAGACAGTCTGTATCTGTATCTATTTGGCATATGCACACCAATTGGCCTTTCAGTATATATGATAAAAACATGTTTTCTTCCTCAAAACCTTAGTTTCAGTTTTTTCTCCCACAAACCTTATCCCGATAGGAATGTTAACAACAGGGTGGGTGCTTGTGGTAGCACGAATACATGTGCTGCCAAGTCGGGAGTTAAGATAATGTTGTCCATCAACATGTTTTGCCTCTGCAAAGATACTGTTGTAGAAGGAAACCTTCAATTTTAGTTTGCATTAACTACAGATGGGGCACTAACCAACCATGCTAAGTTGCACTCTTTGACTTTTTTTATCGAGCTGTTAATCAAGGCTCAGCATACACTTAAAATAAATAATGCAGCCCAAAAACCAAAAGATGGTAGTTATATTTCATAGTAGCAATGAAAAAACGCTACTGCATACACAGTGCTAGTTTACTGTCAGTCTTGCCGAAGCAGACAATGTTTGCCCCTATTTATCAAACATTCACGCAACCCCGCAACCCACCTGCTGTGCTACCCTGCATGAAAGAAAAAGGGCAGGAATGGGTCTGGATTTACAAATAAATGCCCCATTTCTGTCCTTTCCTAGCCCTTGCACACCTATTCCTGCCTCGCGCCAATTCAGGCACCCTTGCGTCATATTGCAGGCAGGATTGTTTTTGTGCAGGAAATGGCAAGTTCCGGAAAGGAAATAATTCTTTAAAGGCATTTTTCTCTTTCTATGTGTGCTGCATAATTAAAGATAGTTCTCCTCCTTGTGCCTCTGGTGGGGAGGCATACAATACTGATGCATTCCCAGGTCAACCAGTGTAGATAAATCTGAGAATGATTCAGAATCAATGGATGGATGCATGGGAACACACACATTCCACCTATGGAACACCTCCCCTACGCAGAGTAATGCAAGGCAGTGATTTGCGCTGCCTTGCTTTACCCTAGATTTATGAAGCCATGCAAGGTGACCTTGCCTGGCATAACAAATCTCATTTAGGATTTGCGCCCCCGTTGCACCCCCTTGAGTAGTGCAAGGGCGCAGCGAAACCTTGATCAATATGGGCCCATATCTGGTTATCAGTTATGCAGTAAGAGCATTTCATAGTATAGCCTCCCACTTCCAAACATAGAGAAATATGCTATTACACATTTATGCACACCTACTCACATGATTTGCCATTCTTTTGATAGTCATTTAGAGCTTTTAAAAATCGAGACGCACAGTTGTAATATTTTATTAAAGTAGAGCAATGACATATGTTGTAAAATAATTGTATCAGTAAAGTGCTCAGAAACTCTGCAGTAAATACAAAGAAAGTCAACATTTCTACACCTTGTTATTGGAATACAATCCTCCTTTAAAGCTATTTATTGCATATTTTTAAACCTCTGAAATGGCAACGCCATTTTAATTAGATAATAGACAAACACGACGTGCTGTTTTGTGCTTGGCTGCTCCTCTGTTAAAAGTAAAATAATACTCCAATGATGGTGTTTTTTGGATAATCTTGTACTACCACAGGTGTGCAAACATTGCTGATCATAGGCACAAGCACATATAGTGACGCATTTTATTTATCCAGATACAATTTAATTTGAAATAATTGCACATTTTTCTTGGACTAGTTAACTGCTTTCCCTTTATCTGCATTACTCCTACAACGTCCCATTCAAGGTAGTACACGCTTAAGCTCAGCCAGGCAGAAAGGAAATTAATCCACTCTGCTGGCATGAGAAACCATGCATCATGCATGGATGCTGGCTTTTCACACTAGCACACATCTTGGTGATAAATGAGTCTTGGCTTGGGGAAAAATTCATTGATGTTAATTCATGCGTGGAAGTATGTGCCGCGCAATGCATCATGTCAGAAGTGAAATGTATCTGTAAAAGGAATTCTAGCTCATACAATAAAAGGCTCTAAATATTGTAACTTCTGATGGAGTGAGAAACAATAACACGTAACTCCCTTTATGCAAATTAGATGTGGTTCGTGATATTTGCATTCAGAAGTGTTGCATTTTGAGAGATACTTTTAATTTTCGTGCGACGTCTACCAATTATAGAGCATTTTGTTATGTTCCTTTATTTGCTTTTTTTTATTGAGCAGCTATTATCTTTTTGGCTTAAATTAACTCCCAAAAATAACAGCAAATACAATGACATGCAAATCCAGGAAAAAACTTATTTTACAATACAAATGCTGTTTGCAATGCATGCGCCAATATCAGAAAATACTAAAATATAAAAAAGAGACAAAGAAGATGAAGAGGAGTGAGAAGATAAGCTATAGATGGAGAAAATAAAAGGAGAAAAGGGATCCGGAAGAAAAGAAGGAAAGACAAAATTACAAGGCAGGAAAGAGTGGGCGGAGAGTATTATAATGCTGAGAAGTGGAGGGGGGAGGTGCATTGATGGTCACAAGGTAGAATCAAGCGTCATTGTGATCTCTCGTGGAGGGCATCCTGCAGAACGTGAGAAGAAAAATATCTGCTTTGTCCATTAAGTTGTAAATGACTGTTAGAATCCGGGTTCTCTGGTTGGCACAGGTAGGTACTTGTGACAAGCCGGGAACCTTTCCTCTAGTCAGGGTAAGGGGTTACACTCCTAAAATAACTCCTGCTCACCCTCTAGGTAGCTTGGCGCGAGCAGACAAGGCTTATCTCAGAGCGTTATAGGTTAAGCATTTGTGAACACATACAGTAACCAAGTGACAACACTACAAATGGACACCACACAGGTTTTTATATAACAAATAAGGATTCTTTATATAGAGTTACCACACGACCATTAAACGACAAAAATACACAATACTGTTACTTTAGATGGTAGAAGTTTGCTTAGTTCTCTTAAGTCCTTAAATGCGACACTTTAAGTCGATGTACCTTAGATGCGACACGCAGGGCAACAAAAGTGTTGCAACGATGCTGATGCGATGAAGTTCTTTGTGCAAAAGAAATAAAGACGTGAAGATCTTCCAGATGCGTTACGCTTCTCCGATGTTGCGAGAAGACTCGACTCGATGCGTCAGCTGCAACGGCGTCACCCCTTTACACGATGCGACGACAGCGGCCTTGGCAGCGGCACTCTTCTTCGACGTTTGCGAGACGCTTCCACTCGATGCGATGCTGCAGCGGCGTCACCCCTTTACGCGATGCGACGACAGCAGCTCCGACGGCGGCACACTTCTCCGTGGATGCGAGGCGCTTTTCTTGATGCGGTGCAATGCGACAACTACAATGGCTGCGATGGCGACACGCTTCTTCCTCGATGCGAGATTCTCCTCTTGATGCGGTGCAATGCGTCAGCTACGATAGCTGCAATGGCGACACGCTTCCTCGACGTTGCGAGACACTTCCGGAATGATGCGAGACGCTTCCGCTCGATGCGATGCTGCAGCGGCGACACCCTTTGCGAGATGCGACGGCAACAGCTCCGACGGCGGCACGCTTCTCCTTCCTGAGTTACGCTTCCAGCTCCTTGCGACACGCAGTCCCTCAGAAGGCCCAACAACAGCAGCAGGCACTTCCAAAAGACTCTGGGGAGCTGGGGGTGAAGTCCACTGGTCCTGGGACTTCGTTCAGGGGGCAAGCTTAGCACAAGCCCTTGGAGATCTTTTCAGCACAAGTTGAATTAAAGTCTTTGTAGTCTTTTCTCCTCTCCTTTCAGCAGCAAGGCAACCACTGCAGGCCAATCCCCCAGGTCAGGTACAGTACTCCTCCTTACAGCTTTCCCAGTTCCTTCTCCTCAGGCAGAGGTTCTTCTTGTCAAGCAGGATCTAATTTCTTGGTAGCAGGGTCCCAATACTTATACCCCTAATTCCTTTGTTCCTCTGGGGTAGAGGGGCCTTTGCCCAGTCCAAACCAGTTCTTGAGCACTTTGTTGACATGACTCTGCCTTTCTATTCAGGGTGAAGGGCAGAGACATCAGCCGCTCCACAGGAGGTGGAGCCAGCATTGTGGTAGCAGAGCACAGCCCTATTCAGAGTCCAGGTGCACTCCTCCCACCCATCTGGATGTCAATCTCTCCATTCACCACCAGGCTACCTAGCCCTGCCCCTCTGGGTTTCCCCAGCCCTGTCACTCACACAAACCAGATAGGCAGATACACATGATAGCAGAGGCGGGCTGAAATGGTTAGGCAAGCAAATACCAACTTTCTAAAAGTGGCATTTGCAAACACAGAATATTAAAATAAACTTTACTAAAAGATGTATTTTATTATTCTGAGTTCAGGCATACTAAACTCGATTTTCTACCATGTTCCCTGGGTCTGTTAGGATCATAGGATGTAACAATTCTAACAGCCCATTCTGGCCTATGGGAAGGTAGCCTTACAATAGTGAAAAACGAAAATGGCTGTAATTCACTATTAGGACATGCCACACACATCAGGGCTTGTCGTACCTTATGCTTACTATGCACCCTGGCCTCGGGCCTACCATAGGGGTGACTAATATGAAGTTAAGGGAAGGTTTAGGGACTGGGAAGTGGGTGCACTTGCCCAGTCAGCATGACAGTACCAGACTGCACGCAGGTTCTGCAATGGCAGACCTTAGACACATTTTACTAGGCCGCTTCTGTGGGTGGCACAACCAGTGCTGCAAGCCCATCAGCAGCATTTGTATTTACAAGCCCTGGGCACTCCTGGTGCACTTTACTGGGGTCTGATAGTAAACCAAATAAGCCAATCATGGAATCCAACCAACATATACATTTTAAATAGGGAGCACTTGCACTGTGGCACTGGTTGGCAGTGGCACAGTGCTCTGAGCAGCTAACACCAGCAAAACACATGAGGCACAGCGACAAAAAGTGGAAGGGAGACTCACGCCAAGGTGCCAGGTCTAACAATGACCTTTTCTTAGGACGTGGTCATGTACATCGCTGAAAGCCATTTCTAAAGTGATGGCAGTTGTGGTGAATGCCAATGTCGTAGAATACAGATATTGGCAGCTGCAAGGGCAGCGACGAGCAAATTACGTTCATGGCAGGTCAGCTCGGAAAGGTCCAATAAGTCATGGAGGAGAAATAGGGGGTCCTGAAGTGGCGAGGGCAAATCCATTAATTCCCAGAGCATAGACACCACTGCTGTCCAGAAGGGGTGAATAACAGGACAATCGAGTAATATATGAACTATATCACAAGGCACGTGATCACATCTACAGTAGGCAGAGGGAGGGAGTAACCCTAGAACTTGAAGCCGTGCCAGGGTCCAGTGCCAGCTCTGAAGAATCTTAAATAGAATGAGTTTCATATGCGCTTCCCAGACTCTCCATTCCAGAGCTTCCCTAAGTTCTGCCCAGTCCTCACCATATTGTTGCAGGTGAGCCTGCCATGTCATCTTGAGGCTAGCCAATTGCAGATCGGAGTAGAAGTGGCGAATTAGAAGATTGTAGAACCCAGACATCACACTTTTAAACTGACCCCAAGTATTATAGTAAGAGAGCACTGGGGTAAAGGGGATGGCCCAGGGTTGAGGAGTCAGTTTGCTCAGCAGACAATGACGTAGTTGTGTGTAGCGCCATTAACCCCATAGCATCTCAAAGGACTTGAGTTTTCCCCCAGAAATCAGGTGCGTGATGATCAGAATCCTACCTCTGCCCAGGGAACCCAGTCAAGCATAGCCCCCCCATGCAAATGCCAGCATTGTTCCAGAGTGGAACCTTGTCATAGAGATGTGCATCAACTGAAAAAAGTTTGTGAGGCCATATCCAGGTGGCGTGCATGGCTTTCAGCTTTCGGTTAGGAGATCCAGCTGTGGCGGGGCCAGGAAGATAGAGGGCCTGTAGTCCCAACAAGGCCCCCTGGAGTCTGCATTTGATTGTGACGCATAACGGGGGGTCCTAGACCCAGGGATGCATGTACAGCATTTGTCCCAAATGTAAAACTGGACAGTAATGCTTCACAGAGGGGAGGCCCAGTCCCTCTGCAAATCTATGGGCAATAAGCTTCCAAATTGCCATATGAGGTGTCTGTACACCCCAGATGATGGTCTTAATAGTCTTTTCTATCTGACAGTGAGTAGAAAGGGAAATTGATTGGGGAAGCATGCCCTACACACATGACTTGGGGAGGATAACCATTTTTACTGCTTGAGTCCATCCCCAGAAAGAGAGAGATCCAAGTGGGATCACTTCACGAAGTCCAATAGCATTCACTCCATAATCAGGTCTAGGTTATCTGCCACCATGCGCTCCAGGCCTCTGTTAACTAAAGTGTCCAAATACCTAAGACGGGAATAGTTCCCATGGAATGGATAATCAGCAATGGCAGCACATGCGGTGATTTGCAACAGTGGCAAGGCCTAAGTATTACCCCGGTTCACCTTGTAGCCGGACACTGCCGCAAAAGCGTCAATGGTCTATAGCATGACGGGGATGGAGAAGGGTAAGGCAGACAGGGTGAGTTAGATGTTGGCTGCGTATCAAGGAGAAATATCAGGGGGAGAGTAAGCAGCACTGACAAGTACCCCTATGGACCAGGAAGGGATCAGAAAGAAAGCCCCAGCAATTGACCTGCACTGAGGGGGAGTTGTAGAACCATCTCACTCTGGAGATGAAATAGTCACAGAAGCCAAATTTTTGAAGCATGGCAAACATATGGCCCCATTCTATCCTAACAAAGGCCTTCTTGGCATCTAGTGAGAGTGCTAAAGCCTCACCAGGAAGGCCTGCAAAGATGGTTGCGAGATGAGCAGCCTTGGACAAACCCTACTTGCAAATGGTGTATAAGAGAAGAGATAGTTCTCTTGAGGCAGACAGTTAAAATACTGACCAGTATCTTGACATCCCCATTAAGCAGGGATATGGCATGCTAACTACCTCAGAGAAGAGAATCTTTTCCTGGTTTGGGAAGGAGCGAAATCAGTGCTCTGTTGGATAATAAACCCAAGGATCCCATGCGATCATCCTTTGTGAAAGCATCATGAAGAAGATCTACCGTCTTGGATTTGGTCCACTCACACAGGGCTTTGTGATAGGGTAAATCTGGAATGGCCTGCTCTATCTCTTCCTCAGTGATCGCTCCATTGAGCAGCTGCCTGCCTTCCTGTTCATAGTGCCGGTATTTCAGCCTCTGTGTCGATGCTCTGCTATGGAGGTAAACAGAGCATTGTAGTCCATACATGCCTTCTTAAGCCCCACATCGAGGCGTAGGGAAAAGTGAACACCCTATGAAATCCAAGTGATGGAGTGAGGATTTCTATATCTCAGTTTTTGAGTCTAATCATTAAATAACCCCCTCCACTGGTTGGCTGGACCTTTTGTTGGTCGATGAAAAGAAATGAGGAACAATCATCTAGTTTACACTTCAGTCAATAACAAGAGTTAGTGCGAGTTAAACAGTTTTATTTTTTAATCTTTTAGTTTTCATTATTTATTTATTAAGCATTAATCTTTCAATTTCAGCATTAAAAGTTAATATAATCTATCAATCAATATTTGATTATAAAATAGAACAAACTATTTGTTAAAATCACAGTCAGTATAGTAATATTACAACAAGTGTGTTCCATAAAGGACACTCCCAACACTAAATAAATCGTATAATGAAATAAAAAGGTGTCAGTTCAGAAACCAGATGAAGAGTTCTGATGAGAGAGAGATTAATATGCAAGCATAACACCTTTGCAAATAAAACTAGAAATTATTCACAGTCAGGATGGGGAGCTTTTACCCACTGGTTGATGCCACAGATGTTGGTGTCATTACAGGCCCATCAGCCAAGAAAATGCTGACACACATTTTACCACCCTTAATAGAGGACCTGAAGAAGCAGTTTGCTTCCTGTAAACCAGGATCTCCAGAAGACCTGCTTCTGTTGCAGGAATTTTGCTCGGGAACAGAAATATGCTCTATACAAAACATCAGTATGTAGGCACTGAGTCACCATACCACAACAGCACCTATGGGCCCAAATTCGACTAGCTTAAAGTGCCTCACTTGCCTTCCTAACCTTCCAAGAGAGGCAGGTGATTTGGCACCCCAGAACACAACACTGTTGGCCCTCTCAGGGAACACAGTGGCAGGTCATCCCTGTTTGTTCTCTAACTTGTACTTGTCCATAATAAATCAAAAAGAGACACAAAGGAAGCTTATAATAGTTGTTGAAATTATTGTACTCTAATATGCAATAACTGTGTCACAACTAGAAAACATATGCAGGTCAGTAATGTCATTACCATGAATAACAGACCATATACACTGAATAGCCCTGTCACATTAGCTGACAGATTTGCCTAAGCCCACCCACACCCCCACTATTGAAGGAAAGATCTATATGATAGATCTCTAGGACTAGTGGGGGACCCCATACCTTGGCATACATAGACGGATGTTCTACATCTGAGCTGACACAGCCTTTTTGTCTCAGGAACTTTGCTCTGCCAATAAGTCTCCACTCTAGGTTTTTTCAAAACATGTGTGCTCAAAAACTGCAGCTGGGTTTCTCTGTTATGTCTAGGTGCTAGTGCTTGGACACATAGAATAACAAGGAGCAATGTTATTTGACCTTACATGGGCTGTTCCGACTAAAGCCCAGGGAGAGAACAAAATACAAAAACATGTACTGCTTATGTGTGAAAATACAGTGGGGCACAACAAAAGGCATGATATTTGGTAATGTGTGGGAAAAAAATGTGGTCTGCAATGTGCATAGTTAGGCTAACATAGGGAAAATGACCATGGGTTAGATAGGGAATACCCAACACCCTCCCTTTGGTCAGGGCAATAGCACAACAAATAAGAAGTAATATGAATGAGATAATAAGATAAACAAATTTAAAGTATGCCCACTAAGCAGTTTATAATAAAATAAAAAAATTAAAAATATATAAAATTATATAAAATAATAACATGTCATTTAGAAAAAATAGTCATATTATGGTTCGTCGGAGATATCCATGATTGAAAGGCCAGGAACTCCAAAAAGAGTCAGTCTCTGCAGAAGACTATTAATCAACAACCCAGGTCACAAGTTCCAGGGAACAGACATGATCCTCGGTCTCAGCCAATGCTGAGGTAGCTACCGGGCAATCTGCGCACGTGTTAGTAGCGCCAACATTTATTGATCTATAAAAATTCAGAGAGCAGAGCACAGCACATTAAAAGTTCCACCTGACTGACACACAGGCAGTGATCGATTTATTTTCAGATGAAGAGCAGTCTTGATCATAGGTGGATCTTAATGCAAATTGTTGACACGTAGATGAAGCAAAATGACAGCCGACACGTGTTTCGTTGTTATACGACTTTTTCAAGGCTGTTAACAAAACCATATAAAGCAAGCTTTTTTTCAATACCAGGGGAAGTTCTTAATTTCCTATTGGTGTGCTCAACATTAAGGAATCAAATAGACTAAGTGCAGAAAAATGAAGAAAGAGTGCTCAAGCTAAAGTGTGACAAAGAAAACTAAGCCCAGATGCAGACGTGGAAAAGTAACATTGCCCAAATTTAAGACAGATCACATACAGAAAACAAAATAGTGAAGAGCTGTGAAAAAAACAATATGTGTAAGGATATTAAAACCCAAAACACAAGCAGAGAGATGTTTAATACATTCCTGCCATTTGTGTGCAAAAATTGTGATAAGAAAGGAAAGAAAGAGACCAAGAAGCATTGAAGTAAGATACTATATTCTGCTTTTACCTCAGGCGCAAAATCCAACGGTATGTAGCCTCAGCACGACCAACATCATCATAATCTTATATAGTGGATTGAAGTGCTACTCAATTCCAACTAAAGTCATAGAAATAGAGAGTCCCAGATGGTCACTGAAAAGAAAAGAAAGGGTAGTCATATAGAAAATGTGGCTATAACACTCCTTTGTACAGTGCATATACTTATGAACTGAAACCCTAAAAAGGTTCAAAGTAAAAGCTCAAAATCGGAGAACCTATCTTGCAATAATTAGTAACCTCCAGCCACGTTACCTATATGCGTGCTATT